>NC_133326.1:552428380-553028380 GCF_042186555.1 Aquarana catesbeiana
ATTGACCCCCAGCACTGGTGTCAGCGGGCGCACTATTGACCCCCAGCACTGGTGTCAGCGGGCGCACTATTGACCCCCAGCACTGGTGTCAGCGGGCGCACTATTGACCCCCAGCACTGGTGTCAGCGGGCGCACTATTGACCCCCCTGCACTGGTGTCAGCGGGCGCACTATTGACCCCCCTGCACTGGTGTCAGCGGGCGCACTATTGACCCCCCAGCACTGGTGTCAGCGGGCGCACTATTGACCCCCCAGCACTGGTGTCAGCGGGCGCACTATTGACCCCCAGCACTGGTGTCAGCGGGCGCACTATTGACCCCCAGCACTGGTGTCAGGAGATGCATTAACTGCCAGCACAGGTGCCAGCGGTCGCATTATTAACTGCCAGCACAGGTGCCAGCGGTCGCATTATTAACTGCCAGCACAGGTGCCAGCGGACGCATTATTAACCCCCAGCACTGGTGTCAGCGGACGCATTATTAACCCCCAGCACTGGTGTCAGCGGACGCATTATTAACCCCCAGCACTGGTGTCAGCGGACGCATTATTAACCCCCAGCACAGGTGCCAGCGGACACACTATTAACCCCCCAGCACAGGTTCCAGCGGTCGCACTATTGACCCCCAGCACTGGTGTCAGCAGGCGCACTATTGACCCCCAGCACTGGTGTCAGCGGGCGCACTATTGACCCCCCAGCACTGGTGTCAGCGGGCGCACTATTAACCCCCAGCACTGGTGTCAGGAGATGCATTAACCCCCAGCACAGGTTCCAGCGGTCGCATTATTAACCCCCAGCACTGGTGTCAGCAGGCGCACTATTAACCCCCAGCACTGGTGTCAGCGGGCGCACTATTAACCCCCAGCACTGGTGTCAGGAGATGCATTAACCCCCAGCACAGGTTCCAGCGGTCGCATTATTAACCCCCAGCACTGGTGTCAGCAGGCGCACTATTAACCCACAGCACTGGTGTCAGCGGACGCACTATTAACCCCCAGCACTGGTGTCAGCGGACGCACTATTAACCCCCAGCACTGGTGTCAGCGGACGCATTATTAACCCCCAGCACTGGTGTCAGCGGACGCATTATTAACCCCCAGCACTGGTGTCAGCGGACGCATTATTAACCCCCAGCACTGGTGTCAGCGGACGCATTATTAACCCCCAGCACTGGTGTCAGCGGACGCATTATTAACCCCCAGCACTGGTGTCAGCGGACGCATTATTAACCCCCAGCACTGGTGCCAGCGGACACACTATTAACCCCCCAGCACAGGTTCCAGCGGTCGCATTATTAACCCCCAGCACTGGTGTCAGCGGGCGCACTATTAACCCACAGCACTGGTGTCAGCGGACGCACTATTAACCCCCAGCACTGGTGTCAGCGGACGCACTATTAACCCCCAGCACTGGTGTCAGCGGACGCATTATTAACCCCCAGCACTGGTGTCAGCGGACGCATTATTAACCCCCAGCACTGGTGTCAGCGGACGCATTATTAACCCCCAGCACTGGTGTCAGCGGACGCATTATTAACCCCCAGCACTGGTGTCAGCGGACGCATTATTAACCCCCAGCACTGGTGTCAGCGGACGCATTATTAACCCCCAGCACTGGTGTCAGCGGACGCATTATTAACCCCCAGCACTGGTGCCAGCGGACACACTATTAACCCCCCAGCACAGGTTCCAGCGGTCGCATTATTAACCCCCAGCACTGGTGTCAGCGGGCGCACTATTGACCCCCAGCACTGGTGTCAGCGGGCGCACTATTAACCCCCAGCACTGGTGTCAGGAGATGCATTAACCCCCAGCACAGGTTCCAGCGGTCGCATTATTAACCCCCAGCACTGGTGTCAGCAGGCGCACTATTAACCCCCAGCACTGGTGTCAGCGGGCGCACTATTAACCCCCAGCACTGGTGTCAGCAGGCGCACTATTAACCCCCAGCACTGGTGCCAGCGGACGCACTATTCACCCCCAGCACTGGTGTCAGTGAACGCACTATTCACCCCCAGCACTGGTGTCAGTGAACGCACTATTCACCCCCCAGCACTGGTGTCAGTGAACGCACTATAAACCCCCAGCACTGGTGTCAGCGGGTGCACTATAAACCCCCAGCACTGGTGTCAGCGGGCGCACTATAAACCCCCAGCACTGGTGTCAGCGGGCGCACTATAAACCCCCAGCACTGGTGTCAGCGGGCGCACGATAAACCCCCAGCACTGGTGTCAGCGGGCGCACGATAAACCCCCAGCACTGGTGTCAGCGGGCGCACGATAAACCCCCAGCACTGGTGTCAGCGGGCGCACTATAAACCCCCAGCACTGGTGTCAGCGGGCGCACTATAAACCCCCAGCACAGGTGCCAGCGGACGCACTATAAACCCCCAGCACTGGTGTCAGCGGACGCACTATAAACCCCCAGCACTGGTGTCAGCGGGCGCACGATAAACCCCCAGCACTGGTGTCAGCGGGCGCACGATAAACCCCCAGCACTGGTGTCAGCGGGCGCACGATAAACCCCCAGCACTGGTGTCAGCGGGCGCACGATAAACCCCCAGCACTGGTGTCAGCGGGCGCACGATAAACCCCCAGCACTGGTGTCAGCGGGCGCACGATAAACCCCCAGCACTGGTGTCAGCGGGCGCACTATTAACCCCCAGCACCGGTGTCAGCGGGCGCACTATTAACCCCCAGCACTGGTGTCAGCGGGCGCACTATTAACCCCCCAGCACTGGTGTCAGCGGGCGCACTATTAACCCCCAGCAATCCACAAATAACCCCCCCACACACACACACACTTCACAAATACCCCCTCTAAACAAATTTCAACCCAGTCACCCTACTGAGGACTTTGCTCAGCCTCAGTGTGATGGCTCACTCGCCTCTCCTCCTGGCAGTCAGCTGGTGGCCTTATCTTCTGCCTCCTGAGACTTCTTCTCCTTCATCAGGTCCTGGATCAACACAGGCCTAGTGGCAGGGCATACAGAGAACTCAACGATCTCCCGCCCTGAGGTGGCAGCAGGACCCTGGATCCGGGGCCGGGCACAACCTCCGAGGGAGCACAGCTCTGAACGATCATCAGAGCCTAGATGGGCGGGGTGATGGGCGGATCCTCCCACCGCTCTGTTCTCTCTGCTCTCCTGTGCTATGTCTGTTTTGTTTGCTGCGCGGGCGGCGCTGCAGCAGCATGCGGGGGAGAGAGCTCCAAGCCGCTGTGCAGTGCACCCTGCGCACCCTCCCAGGATCGGCCCTGCCTGCGGGTCATTTATAACCGGTCCGCGGCCTGGTACTTTTGAGACTCCTGGTATAAGTATACAGGGCTCTGGAGCTGCACTGACGATGGCCAAAAAACCTGAAACAGCTGTATGCAGTTTAAAACAAATGAGTATAATATTAGGCTCCATTTACACTGTACGCCAGCAATTTTGGATGTGCATCTGGCTAAAGAAATGATTTGTATGGCTCTTCCTACTGTATTGAAATGAGGAACGATCCTCTTCTCTTTGGGATATTTGATGGAATGAGACGTGAATAATTTCAATTCTGAGAAAGCTTTACTTTTCCATGCTAAAGGAGAAGCCACGAGATACAATTAATGTACAACTATGTTTTCTTGACTTAATGTCAATGTAATTAACTACAACCTTTTATTAAAATGCAACTATTATTCTTGACACGTCTGAATAGTAATGGCTTTTGTAAATAGGATTTATCAATAGTAATCAGAGCTTAGGAGTGTTGTTAGGGTAATTGAGTACAAGATAAAAAGTCTAGGCACATGTCCTATATTGGCAAGAATTAGTTTTAGTATTTTAAATACTATTATCATGCTTTTTCCCGTGTCAGTGCTGCTGATCTCTTCCAGCCTGTTTTATCCACTTACAGTCTACATGCAGCGGTGGCTGCCCCTCATTGCTGTGGCTTGCACAATTGTAGTCTCCACTTGTAGCATGTGACAAGGTTACAACACAAGAGCACGTTAGGGATGCAAGGACTACACTAAAGTGCTGGCTCAGGCATTTCTGTTATAGGATGGCAATATTGCCACCCTGTAACAGGCAGTAACTAAAACAAAAAAGGAAAATCTGCGCTAGTTCCCAATACGTAGTGTTGCAGCGAGCACAAATTGGGTGAAATGTGCAGCGCTTATGTGATCATATAAACCATAACAAATAATGAGTACAAAAACGTGAATAATAAATGATGTGCTCTAAAATACTCCAAGCAATCCTCTATTATGACATGTGATGTCTATAAACAGAGGAACTTGGACGTGTGATGTCCAAAAAAGAAAAAAGTCAGTGACAAGCTTCAATCATGTGTGATGATAATCCTCAACCACATGTGGATATAATATAGTGACAGTCTTCAACTTCAAATATGTATGATGTAATAACAGTTAATAGTAGGTCCACCACCAAAGACACCAGAAGCTGCTTACCAGAGGGATTGAACTCAAATAGATGTACACCTAGTGAGTCAATCAAGCTTTGTGGTATAAGATACCAAGGGGATCAGATGCTCTATCCAGATATAACCTCCAGATGGACCTCCGAACAAGAGTAAGGTATGGATGGACTCAGTAGATATATGCAGTCAGCCCCATCATTAAAAGAAAGAGGAAGGCATATAGTGTAACTCCGTATGGAAATTTGAATACATAAAAAGCAAAGGAAATACACTCACGTGTTTAGCAGTAAATTCAAGCGCTTGTATAAAAGAAGACAGTGGTCTCAGAATATCCTTCTGATGCGTTTCGACTTAGTAGTCATCATCTGGGGTGCTGGACCACTGTACTGGCTGAGTATTTATAGATACTGGTTACCGCCATAACAAGTGGCAGCTCCGTCTGATTGAAAGTGCAAATTATGAAGATTACTTCCTGGTTCCACCAAAATGGCGCCCGGGCTTGCATTCCAAGCCTCGTTTTCATATGTAGAGGAGGATTACTTCCTGGTTCTGCCAAAATGGCGCCCGGACAAGAGTTCCAAGCCTCATTTTAACATGTGAAAGAGGATGTGACATCATGTGGAACAGTGACTGGTTTAAACAGCGAAAAACATGGCACCGCTATTCTCGGGGACATATAGGGGCAGATGTGGCTTAAAACAGCACAATGTCCGGTGTATATAACCTACAACATGGCGCCGCTTGTCATAAGGACATGTATATTAATACACTAAGTCACAAGGTATCACTCTTCTGGCAGCAAAAATGAAAAACAATATAATACATCCAAACATTGCTCTAGCCTGAACATGGGCAGTGGTGTAGTGGCCTGCACTCCCACCCAGCAGCAAAAGGGTCGCCGGTTCGAATCCCGAGATTCCATGTGGGGGTAGAAAAATAAATAAAAATTATGTAATATATATAAAAAATATGATACTAAGGTGTGACAAATGATGACACCCCTCAGAAAGGACACGTTATTGGTTGGATCGAGCTGATATTTGTAATAGGGACCAAACCAGTATATATTCAAATAAGAAATCCAAAATACATTCTAAAATATATGTTATAAGAATTTAATAAAAATACCCTCATAAAAACATTTAAAAATACTTGTAAAAAACCTCTCATAAAAGATATTCTAATGGGTACCAACTGGATCCTAAAGTACCAGAAATAGAGAAAAGGCATCATGCTTGGTTGATAAAAGCATTGATGTGCCATTCTATGTTCAACCCAAAAGGGGAGTAGGTCTGCAATTGGTGGATCCAATAAGTCTCCAAGCGAGAGACTCCCCTTGTCTTAGCTCCTCCCCTCCAAGGAGGTGTATATTTATCTATGACAAGAAATTGAGAACCAGTAGGGTCTCGCCTGTGATGCTCTCTATAATGTCGAGGCACATTATGTTTGACATCACCACTTTTTTTATTTTAGCAATATGCTCGCTGACTCTAACAGAGAAAGCTCGAATTGTACGGCCCACATACTGCTTCCCGCAGGGGCAGGTGATCAGATAAACGACGTGTGGTAGCACAAGTGCAGAATGTTTTAATGGGATATGTACAGTTGGTAGTGTTCGATTTAAATTCAAGGCTTTTACGTCTACCACAGGAATTGTATTGACATACAGTGCATTTTTTGCAGGGAAAATAACCCACTAAGTGATGAAAGAAAGAAGGTCGTATGGAGGGATTTATGATATTAGGTGCAATTTTTTCCTGCAAAGAAGGCACACCTCTAAAGATGACCTTAGGTTGTTCTGGGAGTATTTCCTTTAAAACACGGTAATTCCTAAGTATATCCCAATGACGGTAAATCCAATGTCGGTAAATTATGTTTTTGATTTCTCTGTGTTGGACTGAAAAAGTGGTGAGCATAGAGCATTTAAAGGAGCTTTCTTGTTCACGAGGAGGTTTTGGTGTCAGCAAAGAATTTCTATCAATTGCAGCCACTATATTTATTTCTGAGGTTAACGATGTTGGGTCGTACCCCTTTTCTATGAATCTGTCCCTCAGTGTTGATGCTTGAGTGAAATAGTTGTTTACATCTGTGCAATTCCTGCGCAATCTCAGGAAACTGACTATGAGGCACAGACTGTAACCAGGATTGGTGGTGACAGCTGTCAACTGGTATAAAGCTATTGCGGTCAGTATTTTTGAAGTAAGTTTTAAACTTAAATTGGCGCGAGACCATCTTGATTTCAAGATCCAAAAGGTGAATTTTAGATGAGCTAAATTCATATGTCAACGAAATCCCCCGATCGTTGTCATTTAAAAACACAAAGAAATCCCTGAGGGATTCGGGGGTGCCATCTCTTAGGAGGAGGATGTCGTCTATATATCTGGCCCACAGTACCAATGAGGGCCTGTGTTCAGAATAGACGACATCCTCCTCCCATTTTGCCATAAAAAGATTGGCAAGGCTAGGGGCAAATTTAGCCCCCAAAGCCACACCCTTCTGTTACAAGAAAAACTTTTGGTCAAACCAGAAGTAGTTGTGTTTGGTAGCAAATTGTAATAGCTCAATAATATATTCAATATGAATATATTATTGAGCTATTACAATTTGGAACTTAGGAATGACCGTGTTTTAAAGGAAATACTCCCAGAACAACCTAAGGTCATCTTTAGAGGTGTGCCTTCTTTGCAGGGAAAAATTGCACCTACGTAATATCATAAATCCCCCCCATACGACCTTCTTTCTTTCATAACTTAGTGGGTTATTTTCCCTGCAAAAAATGCACTGTATGTCAATACAATTCCTGTGGTAGATGTAAAAGCCTCTAGTTTAAATCAAACACTACAAACTGTACATATCCCATTAAAACATTCTGCACTTGTGCTACCACACATGTCGTTTATCTGATTACCTGCCCCTGCGGGAAGCAGTATGTGGGCCGTACAATTCGAGCTTTCTCTGTTAGAGTCAGCGAGCATATTGCTAAAATAAAAAGTGGTGACGTCAAACATAATGTGCCTCGACATTATAGAGAGCATCACAGGCGAGACCCTACTGGTTCTCAATTTCTTGTCATAGATAAATATACACCTCCTTGGAGGGGAGGAGCTAAGACAAGGGGAGTCTCTCGCTTGGAGACTTATTGGATCCACCAATTGCAGACCTACTCCCCTTTTGGGTTGAACATAGAATGGGACATCAATGCTTTTATCAACCAAGCATGATGCCTTTTCTCTATTTCTGGTACTTTAGGGTCCAGTTGGTACCTATTAGAATATTTTTTATGAGAGGTTTTTTATAATTATTTTTAAATGTTTTTATGAGGGTATTTTTATTAAATTCTTATAACATATTTTAGAATGTATTTTGGATTTCTTATTTGAATATATACTGGTTTGGTCCCTATCACAAATATCAGCTCGATCCAACCAATAACGTGTCCTTTCTGAGGGGTGCCATCATTTGTCA
The DNA here is from genome assembly GCF_042186555.1 of Aquarana catesbeiana. Lineage (NCBI taxonomy): Eukaryota > Metazoa > Chordata > Amphibia > Anura > Ranidae > Aquarana > Aquarana catesbeiana. The sequence goes on from NC_133326.1 coordinate 552,436,257, forward strand.
CACCTTAGTATCATATATTTTTTATATATATTACATAATTTTTATTTATGTATTTTTTTTTCTACCCCCACATGGAATCTCGGGATTCGAACCGGCGACCCTTTTGCTGCTGGGTGGGAGTCCAGGCCACTACACCGCTGCCCATGTTCAGGCTAGAGCAATGTTTGGATGTATTATATTGTTTTTCATTTTTGCTGCCAGAAGAGTGATACCTTGTGACTTAGTGTATTAATATACATGTCCTTATGACAAGCGGCGCCATGTTGTAGGTTATATACACCGGACATTGTGCTGTTTTAAGCCACATCTGCCCCTATATGTCCCCGAGAATAGCGGTGCCATGTTTTTCGCTGTTTAACCACTTGACCACTGGGCACTTAAACCCTCTTTCTAACCAGACCAATTTTCAGCTTTCGGTGCTCTCACACTTTGAATGACAATTACTCAGTCATACAACACTTTACCCATATGAAATGTTTGTCCTTTTTTTCACACAAATAGAGCTTTCTTTTGGTGGTATTTAATCACCGTTGGGTTTTTTATTTTTTGCGCTATAAAAGAAAAAAGACTGAAAATTTGGTAAAAAAATGAATTTTTCTTTGTTTCTGTTATAAAATTTAGCAAATTAGTAATTTTTCTTCGTAAATTTTGGCCAAAATTTATACTGCTACATATCTTTGGTAAAAATAAGCACAACTTGGTGTAAATTATTTGGTCTTTGTGAATGTTAGAGAGTCCAAAAGCTATGGTGCCAATATCTGAAAATTGATCACACCTGAATTACTGACGACCTATCTATATTCTTGAGACCCTAACAAGCCAGAAAAGTACAAATACCCCCCAAATTACCCCTTTTTGGAAAGAAGACATTCCAAGGTATTTAGAAAGATGCATGGTGAGTTTTTTTGAAATTGTCATCTTTTCCCACAATTCTTTGCAAAATCAAGATTTTTTTTTTTTCTTTTTTTTTTTCACAAAATTGTCATATTAGAAGGTTATTTCTCACACACAGCATATGCATACAACAAATTACACCCCAAAACACATTCTGCTATTACTCCCGAGTATGGTGATACCACATGTGTGAGACTTTTACACCGCGTGGCCACATACAGAGGCCCAACATGCACGGAGCACCTCCAGGCGTTCTGGAGCACCCAGGCCAATTCTTATATTTCTCTCCTACATGTAAAAATAATAATTTATTTGCTAGAAAATTACATAGAACCCCAAAACATTATATATATTTTTTTTAGCAAAGACCCTAGAGAATACAATGGCGGTTGTTGCAACTTTTTATCTCGCACGGTATTTGCGCAGCAATTTTTTGAACGCTTTTTTTGGGAAAAAAAAACAAAACAGTAAAGTTAGCCCAATGTTTTTGCATAATGTGAAAGATGAAGTTACGCCGAGTAAATAGATACCTAACATGTCACCCCTCAAAATTGCACACTCTCGTGGAATGGTGCCAAACGTGGCTACCTAAAAATCTCCATAGGTGACGCTTTAAAATTTTTTACTGGTTACATGTTTTGAGTTACAGAGGAGGTCTAGGGCCAAAATTATTGCTCTCGCTCCAACGTTCGCAGTGATACCTCACATGTGTGGTTTGAACACCGTTTTCATATGTGGGCGGGACTTACGTATGGGTTCGCTTCTGCATGCGAGCACACAGACATGGGTGCTTTAAAAAAAATTTTTTTTTTTTTATTGTTTATTTTACTTTATTTTAGTTTGACACTTCCCCCCCCCCCCCCCCCCCCCCCAAATTTTTTGATCACTTTTATTTCTATTACAAGGAATGTAAACATCCTTGTAATAGGAATATGGCATGACAGGTCCTCTTTACAGTGAGATATGTTGTCAATAAGACCCCACATCTCACCTCTAGGCTGGGAAGCCTGAAATAAAAAAAAAAAAAAAAACGATCTTGGCTTTGATCGTAGCGGTGAGTCGGTAGAAGCACCGGAGGGTGGCGGGAAGGGGGGGCGTCCCCTCTCGCCTCCCATAAGAACGATCAAGCAGTGGAACAGCCGCTATGATCATTCTTATGGTGTAGGAAATTTGCCGGCTGAAAAAGCTGATATCTGAATGATGCCTGTAGCTGCAGGCATCATTCAGATATTCCCGCTCAAAGTCAAGGACGTCATATGACTGTGAGCGGGAACTGGTTAAAAATTGCAGAGTATTGCGGAGTAGTGCAGGGTATATTGCGGGGCATTATGCAGAGTATTGCGGGGCATTATGCAGAGTATTGCGGGGCATTATGCAGAGTATTGCGGGGCATTATGCAGAGTATTGCGGGGCAATATGCAGAGTATTGCGGGGCATTATGCAGAGTATTGCAGAGTATTGCTGGGTATTATGCAGAGTATTGCTGGGCATATTGCAGGGATGGCTGAGCACGGAGGGATGGATGGATGTGACTAATTGTCACTGAGCACCGCTGTGGGCACTACACATGCAGCCCACAGCGGTGCTGCCATCCGATCCCTCCCCCTCTCCCCTCGCACTGTACCGATCGGTACAGAGAGGGGAGGGAGGAACCGGCGTCATGAGATGACGCCGGTCTGTTGACATGTGATCGCTCCGTCATTTGACGGAGCGATCACATGGTAAACAGCCGCGATCAGCGGCCGTTTACCGTGATCCGTGATGCGCCGGGTCCTCAGGACCCAGCGGTCACGGAAGTTCTCGGGTGCGCGCCCCAGGGGGCGCGCAAGAGCAGTATTCTGGGAGGACGTCCATGGACGTCCACCCAGAACTAGCCGACCGTGCTGCAGCCGTCTTTCGGCTATGGCCCGGTCGGCAAGTGGTTAAACCAGTCACTGTTCCACATGATGTCACATCCTCTTTCACATGTTAAAATGAGGCTTGGAACTCTTGTCTGGGCGCCATTTTGGCAGAACCAGGAAGTAATCCTCCTACATATGAAAACGAGGATTGGAATGCAAGCCCAGGCGCCATTTTGGTGGAACCAGGAAGTAATCTCCATAATTTGCACTTTCAATCAGACGGAACTGCCACTTGTTATGGGGGTAACCAGTATCTATAAATACTCAGCCAGTACAGTGGTGCAGCACCCCAGATGATGACTTCTAAGTCGAAACGCATTGAAAGGATATGCTGAGACCACTGTCTTCTTTTATACAAGCGCTTGATTTTACTGCTAAACACGTGAGTGTATTTCCTTTGCTTTTTATGTATTCAAATTTCCATACGGAGTTACACTATATGCCTTCCTCTTTCTTTTATTGATGGGGCTGACTGCCTATATCTACTGAGTCCATCCATACCTTACACTTGTTCGGAGGTCCATCTGGAGGTCATATCTGGATAGAGCATCTGATCCCCTTGGTATATTATACCACAAAGCTTGATTGACTCACTAGGTGTACATCTATTTGAGTTCAATCCCTCTGGTAAGCAGCTTCTGGTGTCTTTGGTGGTGGACCTATTAACTGTAATTATATCATACATATTTGAAGTTAAAGACTGTCAGTGTATTATATCCACATGTGGTTGAGGATTATCATCACACATGATTGAAGCTTGTCACTGACTTTTTTCTTTTTTGGACATCACACGTCCAAGTTCCTCTGTTTTATAGACATCACGTCATAATAGAGGACTGCTTGCTTGGAGTATTTTTGAGCACATCATTTCATTATTCACGTTTTTTGTACTCCTATTAATTGTTATGGTTTATATGATCACATAAGCGCTGCACATTTCACCCAATTTGTCATTTTTGCAACTTTATCCACTGCTGTGCTGGCTGCTTTAGTTTTAGTTTTTTTTTTTTTTTAACAGCGCGGTATATATTTGTTTATAATTTGCAGCGAGCACAATACCTTCACACCAGATATTCAGAAAATTGTATCCTCCTATGCGCAGTGCATACAAAAAAATCAGCTTCAACTATCATTCATAGCCAGATATCACCTTATTAAGGTACATCCAGATATATCAAATGTGCTATAACACTGTGCAACATACTCAATATAAATGATATGCATTAAAAAAAAAAAAACATGTATAAAACATTCATTTCTGTGAAAAGAAAAGTTTGAGTGAAAAATTCCCAATTCCAAGACGATAAAACAAACTTATGAATAGTATGTCAGATGATTTTATACCAAACTGCACAAGTGCACACCACTCTTTGTGGAACCCCTGATGACGTCACATTTGACGAAATGCATTGGGAGAAGCCAGGGCCCAGTATAACACCTCTTACTCCACACATACCTCAGGTTTGTAGCAAATCAGTACCTACAGCATATACACAGAGGGGTGGGACCTATGCCCCGCAATGGAAAGTCCTTTTTAGTCTATCTCCAAAAGCTTCACAAAGTTGTATCTGTTTACCCCTACTTACTTTTCCAGTTACTTCTCCATGATATAAATAAAAATCCAACGAGATGTTATGACCCTTCATAAAAGAGGCTGCTTGATCTTTTACTAGTAATAGCCTAGTTGAGCAGAGACTAATTTAAAAAAAATTGCTCATGGCTTTTGTGATGGAAATATTGGATATCATATTTATATCAATGAGATTCAAGTGGACCATTGCAAGGACTCCCAATTTAAACTGCCTTGCCTCATAGGATGTGTATATATATGTATATATATCTACGTGTATATGTGGGTATCTATGTGTGGGTATATATATATATATATATGTTTCATATATGGGAATATGTTTCTTAATATCATGATAGAACAAAGCTCACCTTAAGAAATGTAGTTACCTTGGTGTGAACCCGAGAAGCCCTAGAGGTGTTGATTAGATCAAAGGTTATTGGCAGACCTTAAGGCATTCATTCTTCAGGGGGCCATTAACATGCTTCCAATACACTGATGGGAATAGGGAAAGGTCCCCTAGGTGGTAATCAACTCACCAGGGGCCATTAACATACTACTGTCGGGACTGTTTGGGCTGGGAGATCAAAGGAGATTGTTCATTAATTCATAGACTGGTAGGCACCGAGGGGGTCGCACTGTAACAGCAATGTCCGAGCATGAATTTTGAGACATCTCTTTCATTTGTGGCATCTTCTGATTGGTGGAGAATGCATATAAAAGGAAGTGGGCTAAATGGTTACAGGCAGTCCAGCCCGAGAACATCTGAGGGATATGCTGTCTGTGTAAAGTATATATTGAAATCTATATCTATCTTTCTTTCTAACCTTTTTTGTATCCTAGGATTTATCTTATTACTTTGTATATCTTGTATATGTCCATTGCATACATTTATGAGTTTATGCCTAAATTGACTTTGCAGCCTAGAGCCAACACTATAGAGATATATGATAAATTCTAATCATTCTAACCTTCTTTTTCTGTGTAAATAAATGTAATTGTTTATCTTTTTTCCCTGTTATCACTCGTTTTTATTTTTATATAGACAAAGGTTTAATCACTTATATTTGTATCGTTAATCGTTTAAGTGAGGTATAAATATTTCCGAAACACTTTTGTTTGCTCCCTATCTAGGTATTTCTGGAAAGGGGCCAGCGGCCGGAAATGCGGACTCTCCAGCAGGAGCTTTTGCCCGAATCTCAGACACCATCCCACCCATGCCCCCACCACAAATGATGTCAGGGGATGGCGATGAAGATGAGTGGGAATCTTGAAAGCAGTTTGTAAATTTTCATTAGTAGATCCAGCCACTGGTAATTAGATCCAGCACTAAGAATGGACCTGGGATCATAACCTCCATTTCCTCACTAGAAAACTATACCATAGTGCTAATCATTGGATTACATTTTGTTTGAGGCTTCCAGAAGTGCTGAAACCAGATGTTGGCTTTGTAAAGGTTTATCATATTAGGGAAGTACAGGAGGATATTTTTTTTATAATCTTGAAACTTTTGCTATTAAAAACAACCACCAATGGTCTAGCAAATGCTTTTCCTTTACCTGACTGCCTTCAAGAAATGTATAAAAATTCTGTATATGGCACATCAGTAGATGGAATAAATATATGAAGTATATGTGCTTACTTTGAGTGCTGTGGTTTCCTTGCTAAGGAGGGTAAATTGGAAGGATGGAGACCAGTCGCCAAAAGAAAAGAAATGGACTATCTCTGTACCAGTTTGGACAGAATACACAAAGTTTTTATGAAAAATATAATATTTTATTTATACAACAATTAAAAGATAAAATGGGTATCCCAATATATCTCAAATAATTCTAGAAGTACATTTGGAACCATTTGGAAATAAATGTGTGTCACTATTAATGTAATCCATGGAGGAGAACCGAGGTATAGTGGATCCTCACAAATCATGTATTCCTCAACGTGTTTCGTAGAACTTTACCGCTTCATCAGGAGAATATTATATCTGCAATAAGTTGACAAAATACATATGGTTTAGCAATTACAAATTGGTATAAAATACTATTAGTCATTAACAGGGAAACAAGGGAAAAAAACAATTTGCCGCTTGCCAATGGACCCACATGCAACCGAAGTCAAAACACCACCAAGGTTCCCCTACGGCAGATGTGGGGGGACAAATACAAGTGGAAGAAGAGTAGAGCTATGATGTAAAATAAATAAGACAAAGCTAAATCATTTCAGAAATTTTTGCATCTTTAACCACTTGCCACCCGCCATATAGCAAAATGACGGCAGCACAGTGGTTTCAATATCCTGACCAGACGTCATATGATGTCGCCAGGATATTAAGCCACTGCGTGCCCCACGGGGGCGCACATCGCGGCGATCGTTGTTGCGGGGTGTCAGTCTGACACCCCGCAACACCGATCTAGGTAAAGAGTCTCTGACGGAGACTCTTTACCACGTGATCAGCCATGTCCAATCACGGCTGATCACAGTGTAAACAGGAAGAGCCGTTGATCGGCTTTTCCTCACTCGCGTCTGTCCGATGCGAGTAGAGGAGAGCCGATCAGCTGCTCCTCTGACGGGGGGGGTGTCTGTGCTAAACAATTATCAGTGAAGCCCCCCCAAGTATGCCACCCAAGACCACCAGGGATGCCAATCAGTGCCAACAATGGGCATCACTGATTGGCAGGCATTATTGTTTGGCACTGATTGGCATCCATCAGTACCATACATTACAGTACATCAGTACCACCTATCAGTGGCCATCCATGCCCATCTGTGCACCCTATCAGTGCCACCTTTGTGTACCCATCAGTGCTGCATATTAGTGCCCATCGGGGCCCATCAGTGCTGCCTTATCAGTGCCCGTCAGTGCAGCCCCATCAGTGAAGGAGAAAACATACTTATTTTTTTTGTTCAAAATGTTCGTTTTTTTTTTTTTTGTTTTTTTTTTACTTGTTTAGCAGAAAATAAAAATCCCAGAGGTGATCAAATACCACCAAAGGAAAGCTCTATTTGTGGGAACAAAATGATAAATATTTAGTTTGGGTACAGTGTAGCATGACCACACAATTGTCATGCAAAATGCAACAGCTCTGAAAGCTGAAAATTGGTCTGGGCAGGAAGGTGTATAAGTGCCCTGTATTGAAGTGGTTAATGTGGCCTATAAACTGTACAGCTCAGTTGAAAAACAAACTGAAATCTTTTATTGGAGGAAGTAAAAATAAAAAAAATTAGAATAATGTAGTTGCATAAGTGTGCACACCCTCTTATAACTAGGAATCACATTCAAACTCATGTTAAATAGGAGTCAGTTCACACCTGCCATAATTTAAAGTGCCTCTGATTAACCCCAAATAAAGTTCAGCTGTTCTAGTAGGTCTTTCTTGACATTTTCTTAGTCGCATCCTACAGCAAAAGCCATGGTCCGCAGAGAGCTTCCAAAGCATCAGAGGGCTCTCATTGTTAAAGAGTATCAGTCAGGAGAAGGGTACAAAAGAATTTCCAAGGCATTAGATATACCATGGTACACAGTGAAGACAGTCATCAAGTGGAGAAAATATGGCACAAAAGTGACATTACCAAGAACTGGACGTCCCTCAAATTGTTGAAAAGACGAGAAGAAAACTGGTCAGGGAGGCTGCCAAGAGGCCTATAGCAAAATTAAAGGAACTGCAGGAATATCTGGAAAGTACTGCCTGTGTGGTACATATGACCACAATTTCCCATATTCCTCAAATGTCTGGGCTATGGGGTAGAGTGGCAAGACAGAACTCTTTTTTCTTAGGAAGAAAAACATCCCAGCCTTGCTAAATTTTGCGAAAACAAATCTCCCAAAAGCATGTGGGAAAATGTGTTCTGGTCTGATGAAACCAAGGTTGAACTTTTTGGCCATAATTCCAAAAGATATGTTTGGCGCAAAAACACTGCACATCACCAAAAAAACACCATACCCACAGTAAAGCATGGTGGTGGCGGCATCCTGCTTTGGGGATGTTTTTCTTCAGCTGGAACAGGGCCTTAGTCAAGGTAGAGTGAATTATGAACAGTTCCAAAGACCGGTCAATATTGGCACAAAACCTTCAAGCTTCTGCTAGAAAGCTGAACATGAAGAGGTACTTCATCTTTCAGCATGATAAAGACCCAAATCAAAGGAATGGCTTCACCAGAAGAAGATTACATTTTTGAAATGGCCCAGACCTGAATCCGCTTGAAAATCTGTGAGGGTGATCAGAAGAGGGCTGTGCACAGGAGATGCCCTCGCAATCTGACAGATTTTAAGTGTTTTTGCAAAGAAGAGTGGGCAAATATTGCCAAGTCAAGATGTGCCATTTAATGACGGAACCATCTCCAGCTTGTCCGCATACTCCTTCCCAGCTTGGTGCTGCGTGTATCGCGCCTCGATCTCTTTCTTGGTCCGGGGGATGTGACGCTTGAAAATGCAGCACAGCACGATGATGACTGCCAGGATGAAGATGGAGAAGACACCGATCACTTGCCACAGCCGCAGTCCCCAGAACACCACAGTCTGAGTTCACCGAGTCCGGCTTCTGCTTCGGGGGATCTGTGGGGGCTTGTTGCTGTGTCCCTTCAATTTCCTCAGCTGAGGAAATATTTATATAAAACTTTGTGTATTCTGTCCAAACTGGTACAGAGATAGTCCATGTATTTTCTTTTGGTGACTTGTTGGGGACAGGCCTCCATTCTTCCAATTTACTTAACACTTTTTGGATGATGGTAACTTCAAATATTCCTATATAGCATACTTCACGTGAGGCCAATTTTTTGTTTCTTGCTAAAGAGGGGGTGGGGTGCTTGTAGTTTGGCAACCACATGAACTGGACCTGAAATGCTAAGCATTTTCTATTAATATATCATGGCAATCATTACCTCTTGCCTCTGCTTTTTTTCTTTCCCATCACTTTCAGAGCTGTCAGCCTAGTCCCAGCCTGCTGTAAACACTGCTGTTTTTACATTTAGGTGTCTGCAGTACACTTTTAGTCTGTACAGCTTGTGAAAAAGATTTTTGACTTGCCTGTAAAATCCCTCTCTGCATTAACCCATCATCCATGTCTTTATGGACCTTGCTTTGTGCACTGGTGCACAGTCATGTTAGAATAGGAAGGGTCAACCCCAAACTGTTCCCACAAAGTTGGGAGCATGAAGTTGTCCAAAATGTCTGGGTATGCTGACTCCTTAAGAGTTCCCTTCGCTGGAACTAAGGGCCCAAGCCCAACCCCTGAAAAACAACCCCACACCATAATTCCCCCTCCACCAAATGATTTGCACCAGTGCACAAAGCAAGGTCCATAAAGCCATGGATGAGCGAGTTTGGGGTGGAGGAACTTGACTGGCCTGCACAGAGTCCTGACCTCAACCCGATAGAACACTTTTGAGCCGAATTAGAGCGGAGACTGCGAGCTAGGCCTTCTCATCCACATCAGTGCCTGGCCTCACAAATGGGCTTCTGGAAGAATGGTCAAAGTTTCCTATAGCCACCCTCCTAAACTTTGTGGCACAGTCTTCCCAGAAGAGTTGAAGCTGTTATAGCTGCAAAGGGTGGGCAAACTCAATATAGAATCCTACGGACTAAGACGCCATTAAAGTTTGTGTGTGTAAAGGCAGGCGTCACAATACTTTTGGTAATATAGTGTATATGATTAGAAGTGTGTGGCACACTGGGAGATGTAAGCGGCAACAGCAAAGATAAAAATAAAAAATACACATTAAAACATTGGCATTATATTTTGGCTAAAGGAATAGTGATTGTGCAAAGGGTTTTTGTTTTAACAATAAAGACAGCTAACAGTCCCACCAAGAAAACCTCTTTAACAAGAATAAAAGAGAAATAAACAGAAAAAATTTCTACAGGGCTGCCTGGAAGACTTTTCAGCCAAGGATGTCATCCGCCGAGGCCTGCACATCCACTTGGTGAATATGGGTTCAGAGGAACAGGTGGCAGCTTTATAGACCTGGGAAACCAGGGCCTAATGCTTACAGGCCCACAAAGCATTAATGTTTCTGGTGGAATGGCCTTCACAAGAAAAGGAGGATGCCTTTCCCTTCAGGTCGTAGACACGAGTAATCATTTGTTGAATCCACTGAGCAATTGTAGATCAGGACAGCTGGACAGAATTAAGGCAACACTATGTCCTAATTCAAATAAAAAGCTGAGTCCATCTTGGACAATAAGAAGTTCTGAGGTCTCAAAACAAACCTGTCCTTGTGGGTACAGGAAAAGGTTTCTTACAGGACAAAGCTGCAAGCTCGGACACCCTTCTAAAAGTGATAGTCACAAGCCAATCTTGAAACTGTGAAACAGGGAGAGAAGTGTCCTAAGTACAAATGGTGGCTCCTGAAGGGCCAACAACACCAGATTAGGGTCCCACGGGGTTAGCGGAGAATGTACAAGTGGAAAAATATGAATGACGCCTTGAACACAGGCTTTGACCACAGAATAGGAAAGTTAAAGGTTTCTGAAAAAGTACTGCCAAGGCAGAAGCCTGGCCTTTAATAGTTCTGTGAGCCAAAGACTTATCTAATCCTGACTGAAGGAAAGATAAAACCTGTTCACTGAGTATTTCCTGGGATGGAGCTTCCTCTCTGTGCACCAAGCAAAGTACACTTTCTTTGTGTAGTGGTAAACCTTACAGGAAAAAGGTTCTCCTGGTCCTGCAGCAAGATGGGATTCACCGAATCGGAATAACCCTAGTCCCTCAGGACTTGGGTTTCAACAGCCGAGCTTTCAAAACCAGCATCTCTGAAGCAGGATATAAAACAGAACATTGAGAAAGAAGGTCTGGAAAATCACATAGTCTGATAGGAGTGTGACTGTTCAAGTACCACGTCCATCTGAACCCGTTCGGTGCAATGAATATCCTTGGTGTATCCTCCCTCTCCATCATCCAAAACAGGCAAGGTGGGAGCTTGAGAGAAGGAACACGCATATATCAGGCTGAACGGATTCCACAGCGTGACTAGGGGAATACACCCCAAAGGCCCAAGGATCCCTGGACATGAACATGCCCAGTTGTGGTTGAGTTTGGACGCCAGTAGGTCTATATCTGATGTCCCCAACAGAAGCCAAATCGAGTGAAACACCTCTGGGTGGAATGACCACTATCTGGCATGCAGCCATTGGTCGCTTATGAAGTTTTATGATTTTGTAAAAACTCCTGCGCTGCTAATTCCATTTAGTTCATATATACAATTAATGGAAGCAAGGTCACCCTGAAATGTGCTTCTCACATTAACAGTAAATTATAAAGTGTAACAGTGCTGTGCTACCCCCATCCGTGTCACATAACATAAAAATCACAACATATAATATTTGTGCCGTGAAAAAAGTTTGTGCAAAAATCTCTCATATAGTGTTATAGTCCAACTGTGCATAACTTAGTCCCATGTGCAAAGAAAATCTTCCATTTACTCTGTGCAATTCTTCCAGGGTTATTCTCCAGTCATCCTCCACTGCAAGTGACGATATGTTCTCACCTTAAAATGATGACCTGTGTATTATAGAGGTCATTTAAAGCATTTTTCTCCTTCCTGGGGTCCAGAATTTGCTGGCAATATTCACTTCCAAACATCACTCAAGACAAATGAAAAACCTACTACATAGTGTATACCGCTTTAAAACCACACCCACATTATTCATTACACACAGGAAAACTGCATCACAATAAGCCCCATTATGTGAGCTGTCCAAATCACTTTTATCTAAAAGCCGATCACGGGCTACAAAAATCCATACCAAGCTCACGACTGGGTTACTGCCCACAAACCGAGGAGGTTTGTTGTTGAATCTGGAGGCTAGAATGTCTACATCCAGAGTCCTTCATTCCTGACATATCAGATTGAAGATGTCTGGATGAAGAACCTATTTCCCTTGATCCAGGCGGTGGTGGCGGCTGAAGTAGTCCCCTTTCCAGGTATCCACTACTGGGATGTGGACCACAGAGATTGCTTGACAGTGCATTTCCTTCCTTGGGATTATCTGGCTTGCTTCTTTCAAAACTACATGACTCCTGGTACCGCCTTGATGGTTGATGTATGCCTCAGCCAGGGTGTTGTTATCTAGATCAGCCTTTTCTAAAACAGAGTGCAGAGTTAATCAGTGGTTGAGAAATTGCGCTGCACATTACTTTCAGCTGTCACACAGCAGACATACAGTTCGGTGCTCCACTGATCTCAGCCTAGACTAAGACGAATACCCCCATTGGGCTTTGGTACCATGAACAGGTTTGAAATAGAATCATTTGAACTGGTCTTGTGGGGGTACTGGCATAACTACTCCCTGGGACATGAGATGGTTCGGGGCATTCTGTAAATCTCACTATCCTTGGGCAATTCTTGGTTTATTGGAGAGAAGAAAGGTGATGGAGTGAAGTTTTGAACTCATCCCCTTTGATTCCACTGGTCTGTGACCCTAAGAGGGGCAAACTGTAACAGATGTCCCCTCACTCTTAGGGGTGAGGGTGCCCCTTTATTGGCAAGAGGGCTTTGGGAAAAAATGGTTGGCTTTGTGGCCCAAGTCTTGGTTGAAAGAAGGGCTGAACTTAGGTTTGGGTAGAGTGGTTGTCTCTGCATTTTGAGGAGGTGCAAGCTACTGAGAATGGGGGGTTTTAGAATCTTCCACTGTGGAAGTAAAATCTTTCCTTCTGTGACATCTTTTATGAATTGGTCAAGTGCCTCCCCAAAAAGACATCTACCTTGAAAGGGCATATGTAGGAGGTGCTTTTTGCAGGCAATTTCAGCTGTCCAGGCTTTTAGCCACAAGATTTTGCACATGTGAGATTAGAACCTTTCTGGAAATCTGGGTCATCATGTGTTCTAGGGCAATCCATACAAAAGAGCAGATCAAAAAGTAATTGCTCTGATTAAGCAGTCTTTGAATACAGAATCATCTTGGTTGTTCATTGCCCTAGTTCAGTACAACATAATGAAGTTACTGTGAGAAGGTCCCCAAACTTTTTATCTGCATAATCTTTGAAAGAAAGAACAACTTCAACTGGTACAGTGAGATGTTTAGGACTGAGATGGCATGATCAACTACAGGAACAGACTACTTTTTTTTAGTGAACTCCTTTTCCACTGAATAAGCAATGTTTTTTTGGAGTGAAAATCTTTTCTAGGAGTTATCCAATTAGATTACACATTTAGTTTTTTCATGAACAGGGAATGTATTTATATATTTTGTAGGTCTCGTCGTACTGCTTCGGGGTAAGAGAAATATATTTTTCCAAAGCCTTCTAATACTGCTTCTATATCCTCCCCATTCCCTTCTGTGTCTGCCTCTTGTAGGGCAGGTGTTTCGTCAGATTAGGCGACCCATCAGATTTTGTAAGGGAAGTGACGTTCCGACACCGCCATCTTGCTACACCCCGCACTCGTCCACAGTAAGGATACAGTGAGAAGACGGCAAGCGGACATCTTGTTGCACCCACCGGAGTCTTGCATTTCACACTTATTTTTAACAGTAAACTCGGCTTATATAGTGAAATTCTGTATTTTTAAATCCATAAGACTGTTTTGATGTTGATTTTTCAAAGCAGTGGTGTTCTGTCATATTAGCAAACCTGTGAGATCAGCAGGCTCACCGCTGCTTTTAAAATTCAACATCTAAACAGTCAGACGGATTTTTAAATAATGTATTTCACTATATAAGCTCAGTTTACTGTTAAAAATAAGTGTAAAGTGCATGACTCCGGTGGGTGTAACAAGATGTTCGCTTGCCGCCTTCTCACTGTATCCTTACTGTGGACGAGCGCGGGATTTAGCAAGATGGCCTTGACGGAATGTCACTTCCGTTAAAAACCCTTACGCGTTGCCTAATCTGACGAAACACAGGCATGTTGGGATCTAACCCAAGTAGAGACAGAGGAGCTGGAGAAGGCGTGTGGCATTTTGTAGCACAGGACAAAAATAATAAAACCCATTAGTTGTCCTGAGAATTGTGACATAGATGCAGAGAATTCTGCTTTTGTCAGGTAAGCTGGTTGTTGCATGCCTGAGATACAGCTAGAATTGAATGTAGAGACCAATGTTAAATTCGGTTCCTACTCCAGTGCAAGGGAAGCATCACCACTCAGAGGTTGAGTGTTGTGCAGGCCTTCTGCAGAGCAAATGTTTGCCTGAGGTTTGGCTGGGGCTCTCTTTTGCTTGGTATGGGTGAGGGTATTTCCAGTGGCGTCATTAGGGGGGGGCAGAGGGGGCCATGACCCCCCCCCCCCCCCAAAATAATATTGTGCCCCCCTATGTGCCCCCCCAATTAAAAGAAACTGACTCTGGGAGCAGTCTGGAATGCAGGGGACTGGGACAGACTGAACCTCAGTAGCATTGGCTCTGACTTTATTTCTGGCCACTGGTTGTTAGAGCCGCCTGGCGCCTAGCAACCAGTGACGTCATGGCTGCGACTCCCTCTCTGCCTAGTGTTGAAAGCGGAGGAGGACTTAACTTCCTCCTCCTCTGCGCCTAGGGCTCCTGGGGTCCAAGGCAGCTGTCCGGTGTGTTGTGGCCGCCTGGGTGGGAGAGGTGGCTGGGCAGCACATAGGAAAACCGAACCGTCCATTTCTCTTCTGCTGCCGCTGAACTCCCGCTTCTCCTCCTGCAGGTATTCAGCGTGGCAAGAGACACATTGACGTATTGGTTACTCTATGTGCTGCCCAGCCTCCCCTCTTACCCAGGTGGCCACGGTCATATTGCAGGGGACACGTGCGGGCACAGCTATTTATGCAATCAGGGAGCCCATAGAGAACTATAGGCTACCTCTGGTTTCTCCTGCGGGTGCAGTGCAGCTTTAGTGCATGCAACCTCCTCTGGCTGACAGACCCGATGGTCTCTCTCCCAGCCTGCAGCTACTGAGCTACACGGGCTGACAAAGCTGGTGGGTGGGGCGGGAGTGTGGCCATCTTCCCTTACATGCACAGATGGCTGCTGAAAATTGTATTGGACCTTGGAGGAGGAGCATAAATGGCGACCCCCGGAGGCTTCACCTCAATCCATATGGTGAGTGACCCCTGCAGCAATTCCCTCAATGTGCAAGTCAGCTCCCTACTGTGGTTAGCACACTTTATGCTTCCCCCCCTGGATACTGGTGACTGCCCCCCCCATATACTGCTCCCCATTGTATAATGGTCATTGCCCCCCCCCCCCCTGTATGCTGTATAATTATTTATTTAGATTGTATTTTATTATTATATTTTGAGGCCCGTATATTGATCACTGCTCTCCCTCCACACTGTATACTGCCCGCTGCTGTTCACCTGTATACTGCTCACTGCCCCTCCCCCCATGTATACTGCAGACTCTCCGAAATATACTGCTCCCCCCTGTATACTGCTCACTACCTCCCCATTATATACTGAACCACCCCCTCCCCTGTATACTGCTCATTGCATCCTCCACTATATACTGCTGCCCCTCCCCCCATATACTGCTCCCCTACACTATATACTGCTCTCCTCCACTATATACCGCTCCCCCCCACTATATGCTGCTCCTCCCACTGTATACTGCTCTCCTTCACTATATACTGCTCCCCGTATACTGCTCCCCCCGTATACTGCTCACTGCTCCCCCCACTATGTATACTGCTCCCCTCCACTATATACTGCTCCTCCCGTATACTGCTCTCTTCCACTATATACTGCTCTCCCCATTGTATACTGCTCTCTTCCACTATATACTGCTCTCCCCATTGTATACTGCTCTCCTCCACTATTTACTGCTCCCCCGTATACTGCTCTCCTCCACTATTTACTGCTCACTGCTCCCCCCACTGTATACTGCTCTCCTCCACTATTTACTGCTCCCCCGTATACTGCTCCCCTCCACTATATACTGCTCCCCCGTATACTGCTCACTGCTTCCCTCCACTATATACTGCTCCCCTCCACTATATACTCCTCCCCCTGTATACTGCTCACTGCTCCCCCCATTGTATACTGCTTCCTCCACTATATACTGCTCCCCCCATTGTATACTGCTCTCCTCCACTATGTACTGCCCCCCACCCCTATACTACTCACTGCTCTTACACCCCTCTCTTGCATGCAGGCAGGGGGAACCAAGTGGGCACTGACTAACAAGTGGAAGCAAGTGAGCAAGCACAGCCACTGAACCCATCCCCCAAGCACTGCCACTCATCCACCCCTACCCCCACTGATCCCATCCTCCTAATGAAGGATTACAGGTCCCAGCATGAACCCCTGCGATCTCGGGGGTTCATGCTGGGACTTGTGGTCCTTCAATTTTGGAGGGAGTCACATACTTAGATCTGAGGAGTTCATGTTGGAACTTGTAGTCCTTCATTTTTGGGGATGTGTGACCCCCAGAAAACTGAGACTACAGGTCCCAGCATGAGCCCCTTAGAGCTGAGGCTGTGACACGGCCCCCCAATGGACAGGTAGGTAAGTGTAGTTGAGCATACAACACATGTGAATTTGTAACAAGACCTCTGGAGTGCATTCTATTCTTGAAAAATAACAAACAATATATATATTGCGTTTTATAGTTGCCCCCCTAATTTTGTCCCTGTCCCCACATGTGCCCCCCCCTAAATATGAAAGCTGGAGACACCACTGGGTATTTCCCTGTGGGGTACTCATGGAGTAGGGTGCAGAATATAGGATAAGGGTGGCCTGCAAAGGGTACGCAGCAACCTGGGTGTAGATCATCTTGTAACGAATCCTTGTGGTGAAAGGGTTAGAGGAAACACCAGAGTACCTTATAAGGTAGAAATGGCAGTAAAGTATGCGACCTGTGTTGTGATGTACCACCTTTTCATCTACCTGAGACTAAGCTGTATGTGGTTACATGTTAATGCCAAGTCTGAAAGGTTTACACTGTAAAGTGAATACATTCCAAACATAGCCCAGTTTTTCCAGTAATGGTTAGCGGTACAGAGTGGCCCTTTCTTTCCTGTCCTTGACTCCGGACTGTATATAAATCACAGGCTTTGCCCATCACTGTAGGCATACCCCCCCCTCAAATCTCAAACCCATATTTTATCCACAATAGAAAATAAACCATAGTTAAAAACAGAAAATCTATCATTTTAAGAAAAAAAATATTTTAAAATTGATGGCAGCAACGCGTCTTAAAGTTGGGACAGGGCAACAAAAAGCTGGCAAAGTAAGTGCTACTAAAAGAAAGAGCTGGAAGAACATTTTGCAACCAATTAGGGTAATTGGCAATAGGTCAGTTCTGCTATTGGGTATAAAAAGGGCATCTTTGAAAGAGTGTCTCAGAAGTAAATATGGGCAGAGGTTCGCAATCTGGGAAAATCTGTGCTGAAAAATTGTTGAACAGTTTTGATCTTTGGGCCCTCAGAGGGCAGTGCATTAAAAACAGGCATGATTGTGTGATGGACATCACTCCATGGGCTCAGGAATACTTCAAAAAATAACTGTCGGTACACACAGTTCGCCCTGCCAAAAATGCAAAGAAGCAGCCATATCTGAACATGATCCAGAAACACTGCCTTCTTCTCTGAGCCAAAGCTCACTTTGGATGGACTGTTGCAAAGTGGAAAACTGTTTTGTGGTCAGACGAACAGAAATTTGACGTTCTTTTTTGGCAACCATGGGTGCCATGTCCCTTGGACTAAAGAAGACTTTCCTGCTTGTTATCAGCACTCACTTTAAAAGCCTGCATCTGCTATGGTATGGCGGGTGCATTTGTATGTATGGAATGGGCAGCTTGCACATCCAGAAAGGCACCATCAATACTGAAAGATATATCCAGGTTTTAGAGCAGAATATGCCCCCATCCAGACAACACTTTTTTTTAGGGAAGGCATTGCATTTTTCAGCACAACAATGCTAAACCGCACATTGCATCTACAGTGGTGATGGAAAGTATTCAGACCCCCTTAAAATTTTCACTCTTTGTTATATTGCAGCCATTTGCTAAAATTATTTAAGTTCATTTTTTTCCTCATTAATGTACACACAGCACCCCATATTGACAGAAAAACACAGAATTGTTGACATGTTTGCAGATTTATTTAAAAAGGAAAAACGAAATATCACATGGTCCTAAGTATTCAGACCCTTTGCTCAGTATTTAGTAGAAGCACCCTTTTAATCTAATACAGCCATGAGTCTTTTTGGGAAAGATGCAACAAGTTTTTCACACCTGGATTTGGGGACCCTCTGCCATTCCTCCTTGCAGATCCTCTCCAGTTCTATCAGGTTGGATGGTAAACGTAGGTGGACAGCCATTTTTAGGTCCCTCTAGAGATGCTCCATTGGGTTTAAGTCGGGCCTCTGGCTGGGCCACTCAAGAACAGTCACGGAGTTGTTGTGTAGCCACTCCTTCATTATTTTAGCTGTGTGCTTAGGGTCATTGTCTTGTTGGAAGGTAAACCTTCGGCCCACTCTGAGGTCCTGAGCACTCTGGAGAAGGTTTTCGTCCAGAATATCCCTGTACTTGGCCGCATTCATCTTTCCCTCGATTGTAACCAGTCGTCCTGTCCCTGCAGCTGAAAAACACCCCCACAGCATGATGCTTCACTGTTGGGACTGTATTGGAAAGGTGATGAGCAGTGCCTGGTTTTCTCCACACATACCGCTTAGAATTAAGGCCAAAAAGTTCTATCTTGGTCTCATCAGACCAGAGAATCTTATTTCTCACCATCTTGGTGTCCTTCAGGTGTTTTTTTTTTTTTTTTTTTTAGCAAAAACCATGCGGGCTTTCATGGGTCTTACACTGAGGAGAGGCTTCCGTTGGGCCACTCTGCCATAAAGCCCCGACTGGTGGAGGGCTGCAGTGATGGTTGACTTTCTACAACTTTCTCCCATCTCCCGACTGCATCTCTGGAGCTCAGCCACAGTGATCTTTGGGTTCTTTACCTCTCTCACCAAGGCTCTTCTACCCCGATAGCTCAATTTGGATGGACGGCCAGCTCTAGGAAGGGTTCTGGTCATCCCAAATGTCTTCCATTTAAGGATTATGGAGGCCACTGTGCTCTTAGGAACCTTAAGTGCAACAGAAATTTTTTTGTAACCTTGGCCAGATCTGTGCCTTGCCACAATTCTGTCTCTGAGCTCTTCAGACAGTTCCTTTGACCCCATGATTCTCATTTGCTCTGACATGCATTGTGAGCTGTAAGGTCTTATATAGACAGGTGTGTGGCTTTCCTAATCAAGTCCAATGAGTATAATCAAACACAGCTGGACTCAAATGAAGGTGTAGAACCATCTCAAGGATGATCAGAAGAAATGGACAGCACCCGAGTTAAATATATGAGTGTCACAGCAAAGGGTCTGAGTACTTAGGACCATGTGATATTTCAGTTTTTCTTTTGTAATAAATCTACACAAATGTCAACAATTCTGTGGTTTTCTGTCAATATGGAGTGCTGTGTGTACATTGAGGAAAAAAAATGAACTTAAATGATTTTAGCAAATGGCTGCAATATAACAAAGAGTGAAAAATTTAAGGGGGTCTGAATACTTTCCATCCTCACTGTATAACAACAGCAGATTGGTGACCCTCTGTCTATCTTTACTTCTGAGACACTTTGACTTTCTAAGATGCTCTTTTTATACCCAATCATGTTACTGACCTGTTGCCAATTACCATAATTAGTTACAAAATATTCTTCCAGCTCTTCCCCGGTAGTACCACTTACTTTGCCAGCTTTTTGTTGCCCTGTCCCAACTTTGAGATGTGTTGCTGCCATGAATTTCCAAATAATTTTTTTCTTAAAATGGTACTTTTTCTTTTTTATTGTGAATAAAACATAGGTTTGAGATCTGCAGACCACTGCATTCTGTTTTTATGTAGATTTTTCACAGTGTTCCAACATTTTTGTAATTGAGGTTCTAAATTGCATTACACAAAGCGCCAAGGTGTGCGCCTGTGCAGAATCGAGTGCACAAAGCAACATTACAGGCTGTCCCCACAAAGTGGAGTACGGGTACAGTTCCGAAGGTTTACCGAGGTTGTGCTAATCCGGATGCACTGCTTCTTTTATTAGTATTAGAAGGCCATGAAGGAGGTGATTAAAGAATCTGAAGTTAAAATAAACTAGGTAAGCCTAGGGTGATTTCTCTGCATAGGAGAAGAGATCCATCGCCTTAGGACACTAGAAATAAACAGAGGACTTGCAGAGTGGGGTAGAGTTATAACTGCCAGTGTCCAATCACCTGAAGGTACAAGCCTGCACTGATCAGTCATAACATTACCATGGATATGTAAAGTGAATAACATCAATTATGTTACAATCAATGGCATATGAAAGTGGGTGGGATGCATCAGACAGCAAGTGAAGCGATATTGTCTCTAAAGTTGATGTGTTGAAAGCAGAAAAAAATGGGCAAGCGTAAGGATCTGAATGAATTTGACAATGGCCAAATTGTAACGGCTAGACGATGGGGGGGTCAGAGCATCTCCAAATTGGCAACTCTTGTGCAATGTTTCCGGTCTGCAGTGGTCAGCACCTACTAAAAGTGGTCCAAGGAAGGAAAACCAGTGACAGGGTCATAGACGGCCAAGGTTCACTGATGCATGTAGGACGTGAAACCTGGCCCGTGTAGTCCGATCCAATAGAAGAGCTACTGTAGCTCAAATTGCTGAAAAAGTTAATGCTGGTTCCGATAGAAAGGTGTCAGAACACACAGTGCATCAGTTTCTCACGTATGGGGCTGGTTAGCAGCAGACCTTATAACACAAATTAAATGAATGAAGTAGCTGAATCATACACAAAAATATCAGGTCTGGAAAATGTGCACACTTATCAGCATTAAAAGAGAACTGTCAATAAGGGCTCATTTACACCTGCATTCTTTGAAGTGTGATCCGTGGTGGATCGCTTTCCAAAAAGTGCTGCAGGTGCGGCTGTTTTTTCTGCAGCCAATTGGCCTTTTTGAATGGGAATACTGTGCCAGCACCCTAAGCATATTGGTTGTGGTATACCCCCTTGATTCAAATAGTGGCTGCTGTGGCATGTATAAACCTCAGTCTGGCTGTCTTTAAAATTGTTTAAAATGTAGCTCAGCTGCCCTTTTTTTTTACCCCCCCCCCAGCCGCAAATACCAACCAAGCCTAATGCCCCGTACACACGGTCGGACTTTGTTCGGACATTCCGACAACAAAATCCTAGGATTTTTTCCGACGGATGTTGGCTCAAACTTGTCTTGCATACACACGGTCACACAAAGTTGTCGGAAAATCCGATCGTTCTAAACGCGGTGACGTAAAACACGTACGTCGGGACTATAAATGGGGCAGTGGCCAATAGCTTTCATCTCTTTATTTATTCTGAGCATGCGTGGCACTTTGTCCGTCGGATTTGTGTACACACGATCGGAATTTCCGACAACGGATTTTGTTGTCGGAAAATTTTATCTCCTGCTCTCCAACTTTGTGTGTCGGAAAATCCGATGGAAAATGTCCGATGGAGCCCACACACGGTCGGAATTTCCGACAACACGCTCCGATCGGACATTTTCCATCGAAAAATCTGACCGTGTGTACGGGGCATTGGAAAGAAAAATTAAGGTGAAAAGCACAGATCAAAAAAAGTGTTTGAAAACCTTGCATGCTACATATTTACTTTTTCAAAAAAATGTGTAATTTGTAGCTATGTTTTAATGTGCATTTGAAATAGGAACTGTCAAATTCCCTAGCTATCTCAGCAGCTGCTGGCTCCTTTCTAGGCAGTCGCAAGCAGCTTATTTACATGGTCATGTGTCATGAGTATGAGGAGTTACCATGGAAAATGACTAAGTGTGTTCCCTGCAAAGCTTGCTGGGCACCACTGCCATCCAGAACAATATGTCTGCATCCAGCAGCATTTCCAAGGAGTTTTGTCCCATGTGGATGGAGGGTCTTTGAGGCAATAGAAGACAAACCTAGTAAATTACTCCTGTAAAGGTAAACAATAGCAATGTTTAACCTCTTGCTGACAATAATCAGGAGCTCTAATCAGGAGCCAGCAGGATTGACTCCAAATCATGTGACCACTGTAATAGCCAATCACAGTAATCACGTAACCAGCAAGTCCATCCCACCCCCCAGCTTAAAGGCCCAGTTTAAAGGACACTGAGGTGGGAAGGAGTTAAAGTTTAAAAAATAGGAACGGTTCACTAAGTCTTTGAACAAAACCATTTATTGTAATAAATAACATACACATGTTTTTGTAGAAAGAGAACAAAATATAAAAACTTTTAGAAAAACTTGCAGAAGATCAGGATGTCAATGTAGAATTTGTCTTCTTCATCTGGAAGAACTACAAAAAAGAGACAAATGAGAAAAGTCAGCAAGCTGATTGAGAATCAGTCCTGGCATGCTGTTCTGAATAAAGGAATTCTAATACAGTATTTTATTTAATAGAATATAACATTTTCTCTAGTTCTCACATGGTTCCAAACAGCAGGGGAACTCAGAACATCTACACTTTAGGCTCCATTCACACCAATGCATTTTTTCATGCTTTTTGTAGAAACGCAGGACATTACTTTTAACATGGGTTCCTATGGAACACGTTCACATCAATGCATTTTTGTGCCTCTTTGGGGCACCTACCAAGTCCATGTGATCTTTTTTTTGGAATTTCTGACTAATTTTCGGATGTGGTGTCCCTAGTGTGTTATGGTCAAATCCACCCAGCCTCCCTCTTATCTATAAAGTATAAGGTATGCAATGAAAATTAAAAGGTTTTATCTGAAATATTTCAGTGACAGCCAACATTTCCATTATAATCTTTGTGTACTCTCCTCCAAGTGGATGTAAACCCGATTCATGAAATCTGACCTAGTTACATATATATGTAGTGTTTTCTTATCTCTCTCCAAAGCTGCCATGTCTTTCTCCTGTTCCTTTCTTCTATTATCACCATGATAACTTCTGACAAGTTCTCTGAGATGGGAGATAAAACCAGCCTGAAATGTGTGTTGTGGATTGTAGATTAGCAGAGAGCTTGTCTTGTCACAGCACAGCTCTGAATGTATCTTTGTTCGTGTGTGTGTGTGTGTGTGTGTGTGTGTGTGTGTGTGTGTGTTGCGTCTTTCCCCCAATCAGCAGCTGTTTCCCAGTGTAAGCCAAGACTACACTCCTACTGCTGAATGAGGGAGTGAAAATTCTAACACGATGTAAGAATTCTAAAGAATATAGCAAATTAAAGACAGCAGATTTACATGTAAAACTTATGTAGGGAGATTTGTTTCTTCCCTGTTTATCTGGGGCTGTTCGCTTCACTGGGTATATGGGAGGGTTTACATCAACTTTAAAGGCTTTAACAAAGATTTTTTTTAGCTGAAGCTGGCTAAAGATTTACAAATGTTTATGTAAAAGCTGCATGCGGCAAGGTGGAGAAAGTATTCAACTGGGTTGAATGCTTAGAGCCCTTTCACTGCCACAGCCCTTTTTAAACACAAGTTAAAATTTTCATTTAAGGCCTGAAGATTTCTTGAAACCCCCAAACATTATAGATTTTCACAAAGCAGAGACCTGAAGAATAAAGAGAGACTTGAGTTACCTGTAAAATCCTTTTCGTGGAGTACAGTACAGGGCACAGACGCCTTTAATTCTTGACCATAAGTTATATGCTGCCACCTACAGGTGAGGACTTTGGCAAGCAAGGTTGCTAAAGCAGAGTTCCACCCAAAAGTGGAAGCTCTGCTTATCTGACTCCACCCCCCCTCCGGTGCCACAGTTGGCACGTTTCCGGTGGGGGGGAGCGAGTTGCTGTTTTTGACAGGTACCTGTCCCCACTTCCAGGAGATCGCTCAGAAGTTCGGCCCCCTCCTCTTACTACGAATGGCGGTGGCAGTACCCAAGAGCTAATAGAAACATTGGCTGGGTTGCCCACATTGCTGGATTTCAGGACAGGTAAGTATCCTAATAATAAAAGTCAGCAGCTACAGTATGGGTAGATGCGGTCTTAATTTTTTACATGGGCAGGCGGAAGAGTGTAAAACTGAAAGTGAGACGCCTCCACTGTTATATTCAAAAGAATAATTCCAGGGCACAGCTGTGTCACAACATAAGTATGACGTCTGCTCCAAGGTCCAACCTTTTGGTAAGCCTTGGTCAATATACACATAAGTATGGTACAATCCACATACAGGATGTGTCAATGGATCACATTTGCCTCACCCACTTCCAGTGCCACATTAGGTCACCAATGCTAATAAGGAACAAGAGCACATTTCAACTGTAGAATACCCAAGGCTCATTTATTATTAAAACCTAATTAAAATGATTTCCTTAAAGCGGAGTTCCACCCATTTAAAAGTCAGCAGCTACAAAAAGTGTAGCTGCTGACTTTTAATAATCAGACACTTACCTGTCCCATGGTCCAGCGATGCGGGCACACGAAGCCTCGCTCCTCTCCACGGCACCGGCATTCTAACTGTGGGCACCCAGCTGTGGCCGGGCGTGCACTGCGTATGCAGGAGCTTCACTGTGAATGGCCGGGCAATCTTCTGGGACCTGTGACGTGTCCCAGAAGATTGCAGGAAGGGAGGGGGAGAGGTGATTTTCCATCCGGCGCCAGGGGAGGAAGTGGTAACTGGATTCCTATAAAAACAGGGTACCCGCTCCTCCCCCAAAAAAATGACATACCAAATGTGGTATCTCAGGGGGTCACCAAAACTTAAAGCGGACGTTCCATTTTTGGATGGAACTCCGCTTTAAGTCCAAAAAAAGGCCTCTACCTGTGTGACTGGCATCGTGATGGTGTCAGAATCCCAAAGCTCCACAAGACTATTGAAGTGTTCTCAAACTTATGTGTATATTGACCTATTTGCTCCAGAGTCCAACCTGCAGTGGCAGTGATTCACAGAAAAGTCTTTCTTATATTGCAGAAATCTTGTGCCAGTTGCACTTTGGATTTATTCTTTAAATATTGCAGTGGAAGATTATTAAGGGTATTGGCTGTGGAGAAGTATCACTACCAACGTTGCACTCTTATGCCGCGTACACACGACTGGACTTTACGACATACTTGGTTCGGCGGACTTTACGAATTAATGGACTTGCCTACACACGATCAACCAAAGTCCGACGGATTCGTACGTGATGACATACGACCGGACTAAAACAAGGAAGTTCATAGCCAGTAGCCGCCCTAGCGTCGTTTTTTGTCCATCGGACTAGCATACAGACGAGCGGACTTTTCGACCGGACTTGAGTCCGTCGAAAAGATTTGAAACATGTTTCATTTCTAGGTCCGTCAAACTTTTGGGGGAAAAAAGTCCGCTGGAGCCCACACACGATCGAATTGTCCGACAGACTCCGGTCCGCCAAACCAAGTAGGCTGTAAAGTCCGCTCGTGTGTACGCGGCATTATGTACATTAGGTTTAAGTGTAGTCTTCAATATTCCAGAAATAACAGGATTATAACAGAACCTGCTCGCAGTAGAGAGGTTGTCCATCACCTAAGGAAACTAGCAAAAAACTGGATTGTTGAAGATGGGAGGGGATATATGGGCTGTTCTAACAGTTTTGTTTTCCAGTGTCTCCCACCTAAAGGCAGCAGCATATATCTTATAGTCAAGGCTTGAAGAAGCCTGTGTCCTGTACGGTACAATTAAGAAAATAGGGATAGATGCAATTTTTGGGTCACATGATAGGGCACATGTTTCTTAAACATATATTTTCAGTACTTTTTTTCTCCAGACATTTTCTTCTTTTATTCTCATCTGGTGATCCTGCCAGTAACACATTTCCTGTCCTAGAGTGACAATGCTCACTTTACCGCATCTATAGATTAGCAGAATTGTCACCCTAGGACAGGAAGTGTGTTAGGTTTATGAAACACAGCCCCCTCTCCCCATCTCCAAAACATAAGGGGAAGGTTTTCTCTACACCAGAGTTGAACTGCACAAGACTGATAACACTGCTGGAGATAGGACAGCAGAGTCCACATGACAGCATTGAATTTCTGGAGCAATCAAGTGTATTGCTTTTGCACTTATCAAACAGATATGGTATATTACTAGTCCCAAAATACTATCACATGGGTTAGGTGAGAATTTCATTACCATAAAATAAGGTTATAACCAGTGGCGGCTGAAGCACCATTTTCTTGGGGGAGCAGCACCCCCAGCCAGCCCGACATCGCCCCCCCTTGTCGCTCGATCACCCGTTGCCAGCCATGCCCAGCACTTACCCCATCCAGGTCGCGGCTCCCCCCCCTCGTCTCCTCCCCAGTCCCAGCGGTCGCTTCTCCTCCCGACCAATCAGGACTTAGGACTCGTGGTCAATCGGGTCCCAGGACTTCTGGCCAAATCAGGTCTCTCAGGAGGAGAAACAGGAAGACATTAGGGAATATTAATTCACTAATGTCACACAACTGGGTGGGCTCTAAGCGCAGTGCTTTGCGCCCCGAGCCCACCCTTTTTTTTAAGCCAATTAGAGCCTCAGGCTCTAATCACGTGCTTAAAAAAAAAAAAAAAACCCGTTGAAATCCATGCGTCCGGCACCCTGCATATAGATTAGGGGCCGGACGCATGGATTAGGGGAGCGGCGCCCCTGCGCCCTGCATGAGCAGCTGCCACTGGTTATAACCTCTCACCACTCATTACAAAATGAGAAAAAAAAAAAAAAGGGTATTCTATTTTAAAGCGATCATAAACCGTCACAAACCTTGCGTATTGATGCAAATGCAGGCCCAAAAGTTGGTTTGATTTCTGTGCTGTTGCGAATCCACTGGGGTAGTTTGGAGAGGATGGCAGGCTGGGAGTACCTGTGGTCTAAGAGTACAATGCTGGCATAGTCACCGCGGTGCCGAATGGCCCGGCCTAGGGGGTAAGGCAACACGATGAATTCCTAAGAAATCTGACAGATTTTTTTCATAAAAAACGTTTTTATCTCTAACAAGAAGTTTCATGACCAGAGCTCTTATCATTTAAAATGAATGTCACAATTCATACAGTTGTGCTCATAATTTTACATACCCTGGTAGAATTTATGATTTCTTGGCCATTTTTCAGAGAATATGAATGATAACACAAAAACTTTTCTTTCACTCATGGTTAGGGTTTGGCTGAAGCCATTTGTTATCAATCAACTGTGTTTACTCTTCTTAAGTCATAATCACAACAGAAACTACCCAAATTACCCTGATCAAAAGTTTACATACCCCAGTTCTTAATATCGTGTATTGCCCCCTTTAACATCAATGACAGCTTGAAGTCTTTTGTGGTATTTGTGGATGAGGTTCTTTATCTTCTCAGATGGTAAAGCTGCCCATTCCTCTTGGCAAAAAGCCTCCACTTATGTAAATTCTTGGGCTGTCTTGCATGAACTGCACATTTGAGATCTCCCCAGAGTGGCTCAATGATATTGAGGTCAGGAGACTGAGATGGCCACTCCAGAGCCTTCACTTTATTCTGCTGTGGCCAATGACAGGTCAACTTGGCCTTGGGTTTTGGATCATTGTCATGTTGGAACGTTCATGTACGTCCCATGCGCAGCTTCCTGGCTGATGAATGTAAATGTTCCTCCAGTATTTTTTGATAACATACTGCATTAATCTTGCCATCAATTTTGACCAAATTTCCTGTGCATTTGTAGCTCACACATCCCCAAAACATCAGCAATCCACCTCCGTGTTTCACAGTAGGAATGGTGTACCTTTCATCATAGGCCTTGTTGACTCCTCTCCAAATGTAGCATTTATGGTTGTGGACAAAAAGCTCAATTTTGGTCTCATCATTTCAAATGACTTTGTGCTAGAAGGTTTGAGGCTTGTCTCTGTGCTGTTTGGCGTATTGTAAGCGGGATAATTTGTGGCATTTGTGTAGTAATGGCTTTCTTCTGGCGACTCAACCATGCAGCCCATCTTTCTTCAAGTGCCTCCTTATTGTGCATCTTGAAACAGCCTTGCCACATGTTTTCAGAGAGTCTGGTATTTCACCTGAAATTATTTGTGGGTTTTTCTTTGCATCCCAAACAATTTTCCTGGCAGTTGTGGCTGAAATCCTAGTTGGTCTACCTGACCGTGGTTTGGTTTCAACAGAACCCCTCATTTTCCACTTCTTGATTAGAGTTTGAACACTGCTGATTGGCATTCTCAATTCATTGGATATCTTTTTGTATCCCTTTCCTGTTTTATATAGTTCAACTACCTTTTCCCGCAGATCCTTTGACAATTCTTTTGCTTTCCCCATGACTCAGAATCCAGAAATGTCAGTGCAGCACTGAATGAAAGATGCAAGTGTGTATACACACACACACACACACACACACACACACACACACACACACACTAATTACAAGCAAACAGATCACAGGTGAGGATGTTTACCTTTAATAGCAATTCAAAACCCTTTGTGTGCATGTTATCAGGCCAAAATCACCAGGGTATGTAAACTTTTGATCAGGGTAATTTTGGTAGTTTCTGTTTTCATTATGATTTAAAAAGAGTAAACACAGTTGATTGATAATAAATGGCTTTAGCCAAACACTAACCACGAGTTAAAGAAAAGTTTTTGTTTTAGGATTCATATTCTCTGAAAAATGGCCAAGAAATCATAAATTCTGCCAGGGTATGTAAACTTTTGAGCATAACTATATATGGAATTTGAAACACTCAGGTACTTTTCTGCCAGATCTTTGGAGGGCTCTGACCCTTTCTCCCACTTTCTCTTCTTCCCTCTTTTTACCTGGGGTCCTTGGCCCTACTTTCTTAGGCCGTTTCTAGGTATTTTGTGTTTGATTTACAGGGACCTATTGTGTTCTGACAGCCTGTTGTACCATGTGTTTCACTTTTTGATGTATAATTTCTTGTTCATTACTTTGCCCCTGCGTGGATGGAAATGTTGCTGTTGTTTCTTGGGGCTCAATTCACAAAGTTATTTTCCTCTTTAAAATCTGTGATAAAATAGCTCATATCGTTTTCCAATATTTTTTGCAATTCACAGAAAAATGCTACTAAAATAAAGCATGAGTAATTTCATCAAAATGTGAGATATTTATCTGATGAAAACATGTATTTTATCTCATGATGTGATATTCAGCGGAATGGATACAGCAGAGAAGGATTAGAATCCCTGGCGGTTTTTATTGCTAATAAAGAGGTAAAATGGTTTAAACTGTAGAAATATGCCAACTCACTAAGTCAGTGCAGTCCCAGCAGCACTATGTATTAATACATAAGAAAAAAAGTAACTGGAATACCAGTCAGTCAAAGGGAAGCTGCTTTCCCAGAACACACGTGGTGTATCAAAAATAACCAAGTCATATGAAGTAAACACAAAATATCTCTATAAACGTCAAATATGAATTAAATATATGAATTTGAATTAAAAAAACACACACACCTTTCTTCCACCAATAAAAGACAATGTTGTCACTGGGGAGATTTCCCTTCACTTCCTGTCCCATAGCCAAAACATGAAGTTAAAAGGAAATCCCTACAAATTAAAAGAATCCCTTGGAGACCCCCAGGTCACCAGAACCAGTGTCCCCATTGGAAGATTTCTCCCGTATTACTTTTCTTGGGACAACCCAAAATTTGGGATTTTCTTTTACTTTCCCTTTCAATGATAAAGGTAAACAAGACAAATAGAGAGTGTGAATCTCCCTAATCGGGGCACAGACAGCAAGAAAAACCTGTGTGTGTGTGAATGTGTGCGATGTAATCTGTTTTGTACTGTTTTTTGGTCTTATAGCAGCACAATCTTGAATTTAAATGCATTTTAGGGTGTGCCCCCCAAATATGTTTTTGTATATTGTAGTAGACCCTGACCAGGTTTTTTTGGGCTGGAGCACCCCTCCCCCTCCTCATTACCTCTTATTAGTGGCCACCAGTGCATAGGTGGAATCCCTTCAGTTCTCCCACCTAGAGTTCAGCTCCCAAGGTTGAGACGCAGGATCTTTCATTCTATTACTAGGGTAGGACCCACTAATTCGGGGTACTTTGTCGCAGTAAGTGGGCTTAGCACTATATGACCATATAGTGTGACCAAACCCCCGTATTTTTTTTAATATGTTCAGGTGTCTTTAACTAGCCTTGCAGGATAAATGTCATTCTTGAATGTGTGCGCTGTAATCTGTTTTGAGCAATAAAAACCTGAGGGGTGTTCTAATCCCTCTCCACTCCCAAAAAAAATGTTTGCCTTTAGTTATACTTTAACCACTTCCCGTTCACCATATAGCAAAATGACGTGTGCAAAGTGGTAAATCCACAGGGGCGTGCAGCGCGGCGATCAGTGGTGTGGTGTGGCAGTCTGACACACCGCATCTCCGATCCCAGTAAAGTGCCTCTGACGTAGGCTCTTTACCAGCTGATCACAGTGCAGACCCTTCGAGGATGCCCACTTCAGACCACCAGGTGAGCCCACCAGGGGTGCCAAACAGTGCCCATTAGGATGGCACTCTGTGCCAATCAGTGATGCCTGTCCCTGCCTCCTGATCAGTGCTGCATATAAGTGCCTTATCATCAGTGCCAATCAGTACTGCCTCATCAGTGAAGGAGAAAACTTACTTATTTACAAAGTTTTGTAACAGAAACAAAAAAATTTTTTTATTTTTTTTCACAATTTTCTGTCTTTTTTTATTTGGAGCGCAAAAAATAAAAATCCCAGTGGTGATCAAATACCACCAAAAAAAGCTCTATTTGTGGGAAAAAAATTGATACAAATTTAGTTTGGGTACAATGTTGCATGACCGCGCAATTGTCATTCAAAATACGACAGCGCTGAAAGCTGATTATTGGCCTGGGCAGGAAGGGGGGAAAGTTCCCGGTATTGAAGTGGTTAAGTAAGTCAGCCCCAATGATTCTGTGTTTTTCCATATTTAGGTTTCTGTGCATTACTGTTGAGATGAGAAACTGATACAAAAAAGGTAGAAACTACTCAAAATTGGCTATTTTATACTTTACATTCCTTAAATACCTCATGCATTTATTTATTTCCTTTAGTGAATTGACTTTAACACCGTTTTATGGGGTATTTCCCGAGTGTTTTTGCTTTTTAAGATGATAGTGAATTGACATTTTCATTATCTCATTGGAAAAAATGTGTCACATGATTCAACTATCTCATGAGATATTCTTTAGTGAATTGAGTCCTTTATTACAAAAAAAAAAAAAAAAAAAAAACCCAAAAAAAAGAATTTATCAAAACGTTCAGTTACATCAACATTAAAGGGGCACAAAAAACTTTTTGGAGTTCTGGAAGAAAACATGTATGGGCTGATTTAAACTGGAACTAGCATCAGATACATTTTTTGAAACGAAATGTGCGAGTGTAACCATTCCAAATATTTATTACGTTTTTTACAGAGATCACAGTGCTCCCCCCTGACAATACCTTCATCTGCTTTTTTCTCCAGAAAAAAAATCTCAACCTAAATAAAATGACAGATTGGAGCTCAAGGACAACTTGTTAATGATAAAAAGGTGCTGCTTTATTAACAAATTATACATTTGCTGTATATTGTGACATGTCAGCAATGTATCCATTGCAGCCTTTTAAAAGGTAACAACAGGACCACATTAATAAGGTAATTAGCAATAAATGTTCAGCCAGCAGAAACCAATAATGAACATATTTCATTGTTCTAAATACTGTAAAAAAAGTGCAACCTGGTGGGCAGGCCACCACATGTGGTACATGTCATCTGGAAATGAGGATCAAAAGCAATATTTCGGTCTTTACAGAAATGTGAAATTCCTAATACAGGTCCATGTGTGTGTGTGACACTTACCGATGGACTGATTGACAGATTTCATGCACAGGTTCTCCAAGAGGGCTCTCCCTGCAGACACTCCACTTGTCTTGGGCTGAGATATTAGAAAAATTATGAGACAAGGAAAGAATATCCTTCCCACCTCTCCCCTGTGTGGTACATTCCACCCTCATACTTCACTATAATCCAAATAAATAACACAGTAAGTGCACATGTACAGATGCTTGCACCAAAAGCTGCTTTGTACCCTTACAAGTCAATGGAAATACAGACGCAGCTTAGAATGATGTCAGAATAAATGTAAACAGAAGTGAATGCACCTGAAAGTATACTATATTTGCCCATCTGCACAAACCCTAATCAGGGCAATCTGTCTCTCCTTACCACAGTCTTATCAAGATACGCCATTTTTTCCTGGAGCTCCGGTGATCGGATATTTGGGTACGGCATGCCGACCATCACAACACACCTAAGAAAAGGCATATAGATGATTTAGTCACAAGACAACTGCATCCAAAGCCTTTCCCTTTCAGGGAAAGTGACAGGTTCTCTTCCTAGCCCACCCCCACTAATACTTTTCCCATGCCCTGTTCTTCTGTTGGCTCCCTATGTCTAAATGCTCTGTAAGCTGCATCTTGGACAGTTTTCCAGTTTACAAAGGGTTAATGATCTCCCCTCCTTCCTCTGATGTTTAAAGCTTTCATCTATGTATATTTCCCAATAACCACAAAGGCTATAAATCCGCTCTGCATGCACCAAAATTAGATTATTGTACTTATTCTAAAATCCCTTAGAGTCCACTGTACGAGACACAGAAAGCCTTACATATTTGAAATATACTGCTACCTTTGGGAGGATTGGAGACAAACAAAAGAAAAAAAAACGTAGTCCAGCCCTGGTATAACCCCTCCAACTACCATCATACCTCAGTTTTGAAGCAAAGCAGTACCGTGATCATAAACACAGAGGGAAGACCCCCGTCCCTCAATGGACTCCAAGAAAATCATTTTACAACGAGTACAAACATCCTATTTTCTTTGTCATCCATGGAGGAACACAGGAAGTCCTACATTTTCAGGATGTCCAAAAGCAGTCCAATTGAGGAGATTGAAGGGTGGGTTACTCAGAAAACAATCGCCAACACATTCAACATAAACAGCAGAAGTTGCACTTTGCCTGCAGCTCAAACAGCTGCCTAAAACCTCCACCTGGTGGAACTTGGAGAACCTGTAAACATGAGACCAGGTGGCAGCCATACAAATCTGGCAAACAGTTGCCTGTTTGAGAAGCCAAAGTGCCCTTCTGGGGCCCATTCTGGATGATAACAAAAGGGGATCAGTCTTTCTAAAAAAGAAGAAATGGATGAGAGATAGACTCACACAGCCTGAACCACATATAGGCAAAACATCCAGACAGTATACAATAGAAAAGTTTGTTGTGATGAACTGGAGCTGAAAAGAGGGACTGGAGAACAATAGTTAGACTCTTTGTAAGTGATCTGACTAGTCAGACATGGTTTAATATAGTAAATTCACACACAGAACCAAGTGTGGGACTTGCCAGTGAAAACAGAGCTCTAGAAAGGACTTCCATTAGTTGGTTCCTAAGGCCTCATGTACCTTGCTGCTGGTAAACGCACATTTAGTAGCAGTTGGGCGTTTTTTTCAGCTACTCCTGAACCCTCCTCTATGTTATCTTATCAGTACATTTACACAGGGTCGTTTATAGTCTTTTATAGGCAGTTGAGTTTAGAAGCATTTTTTGGAAAGCAAAAAAATGTGTGGAGGACAAATGTTCAGAGGCATTTGAAACGCCAAATGCCTGTAACAGCTTGTAAACGTGGTAACTCGTGTTTAGCCACGTTTTGTTTACAGGCGTTTTTATTGGAGATACATTTTTGAAAAGCAAACGCAGCCCAACGTGGCATGTAAACGATAGATAGATAGATAGATAGATAGATAGATAGATAGATAGATAGATAGATAGATAGATGACATCCTGTGACTGTAGGGCAAAAAATACTGCTGGGGGGACCTCCATTAGGTGAGCCCAGAGTTGGGCTTTAACTCCATTTATTTCTCGATATCCTTCAAACTTGTGACTTGCTCATCCTTTTACTGGCTACTTGCTTGGTGCAGATCAGCAACATCAGGATGAGGATGTTTATAGCTCTGATGCTTTTACTTTTAAAACCAGGTCTGCAATGGCAGTCTTCATATTGTAACAGGTACCGGAGACAAAAAAAAAAATAGGTAGTACTATGTATTACCAGGGGGGTGGAATTTTTAGGCTGAGAAACACTGGAGAGGAAGTAACAGTATAAAAATATAAATTTATTGAAGGTTACAAATACATAAAAGTAAGAATGAAGATTATAACATAAATGCATCTATGAATATTGTGCAGTGAGCCCTTGTATGTCTGTGACAGGTTCCCTTTAAGACCCACTATAGCTCTTCTCTGACTCCATGCTGCATACCTGTTACCATGACAATGCTAGAAAGATTAGGCGTGAAAGACTTGATTTTCTTTCAACATCTCAGAACATCACTATAAGCAGGATTGAATGAATCCCAACAGCCAACGTGCTCATCTATATTATATAGCCAGTTCCTTTTTTACCCTTTCCTGTTTTTAGATAGTTAGGAATAGTTAGTCGCCCTCTCAGTTGCTGTGTTCCATTGGGGTTTTCCCTTTATTTCCTCCTTTTCAGCAAGATAAAATGTTTGTAAACCTCAGACAGCAAATATGAACAAAGCATATCCCTCTATAGCGTGTACTTGTGTCAATTAAAAGCACTGTGTCATTTCTGGCTGTTTCTTTGTCTCCCTGCTATCTGCTTAAGTCACTTCTGACAAGTTTACCTGACACCAAGAGAAAAATGGTGACAGACGAGGGAGCTCCAGCAGATTAAAGCCTAGTACAAAAGATGAGATTATGGGACGAATGATCGTCAGTTTTTTTTCGTGCTAGTCTCCATATCAAAAACGAATAGGTACTAAAGTACGAAAATTCTCGTACGACAGAATAAAAATTGGGAAGTGATGTAATGTATTTGTATTGTATTATCAGACAAAAACTGTACGGATTAACCCCCTGGCGCTGGCCGCAGGCAAACATGCGGCCTCTCGGTACCTGGTCCTTGCGTGAATTGCTGTCAATACAGAGTTACTGACGCCTAACCGAAAGCTCCTGATCGTTGCTTGCGATCGGGAAATTTTGGATCACATGAACGCCGTGACAGCCAATCACGGTGCTTATGCTATCTTAAGCCCCACCTGCCTCCCGGCATCATAAACCTCTTAAAGGGCCGGTAAAAATCATACACTCTGGTATCATACGAGAAAAATTTTCGTGTTTGTTCCGTTGAAAAATTTTGGATGAAAGCTGTGTACGAACGATCAGATTATCAGACGATTGCTTTAAAAGGGGTATTTTTTGTATGATATTCTAATTGTGTGTCAATCAGCTCTCCTAACTGAGCTTTACAAAGTGTAACTTCAGCTCTCTTCCCCCTTTTTTCAGAACTCTCAAACAAGCTTACAAATTGTGCACTTTGATTGGATGTAGAGAAAAGAATACTGCAGATAAAGAGCTACAGTACAACTTATGTAGGAGGATTTGTTTAATCTCTGTGTATGACTTATGGTTGCCACCTCATCCCTTTAAACCCGAACACATATGAATTACACAGGTTCTGTGGCTGATTAAGGTGGTAATTAAACTCACTTGGTGTCTTGTCTGCATTAAATTAGCCTCAGAGCCCGTGTAATTCATATGTGTTCGGGTTTAAAGGGATGAGGTGGCAACTCTAGTATGACCTGAGGATCATTCCTTCACTGGGTGTATGTAAGGGTTTATAACCACTTCAAGGTACATAAAGACTATGCGGAGAGCAGCATAGCATGCACACTGCAACAACTTCTCGACAATGATTTGCAGCAGAAGCTGGAGATCAGTTTTATTATCATCTTTCCATATACACTGAAACCTTCATAATTGGAAAACAGGGTAGGCCTGTGTTCCTTCTTCCTATGGCAGCCCTTTAATGCATCAGAAATGCAGGTTAGGAAACAGCAAAGTGAGATGGGGTCATCTTCAGTATAGAAGAGGTGTCTATAAAAGCGATCAGAAATAGGATTAAGGTTTTTAGCACACATACCTGCCCAGGTCATCAGAAAAGTTGATTCCTTCACTCATCTTCCCTCCAACAACAGAAAAGAGAAGGGCGCCAGTTAAGGGCCCTGCAGACTGGCTGGAGATCTAGCAGGATAATATGATAATTAGCAAAAAGACATCATTTGAGGCTGTGTAAGTGAAAGAGGTTTTAAAGTTTTCCGTCGACCATAATTACTACATAAAACTAAAATGTTATGTAGCACTTATGCAGTTTGGCTGCACTGGCGATCCTGAACGGCCAGGAAGCTTTGAAATCTAAAAACAAGAAATATTTGGTAAATAAACCAGTGGCAGCTCTTTGCCTTACCTTGATGCAGCGCGAGTACTCGGACAACACTTGTTCTACCTGGCTGGCTTTCTTCGGCTCCTGAAATATCTGAAAAGTGTTCAAATACAAATCAGTGGAACCATTCCCTGCATCTTCTAAACTTCACATCTTCTAGAGGAGAAAGTCCGGCCTGCAGGATACTGTATTAAAGCTAAACTCCAGCCAGGAGGAGAAGATCATCATTATAAAAAGGTATCTACCTTGTGTCAAAAACACTGGCCATTGGTTCCTGAGGTGCGTTTTTTTATTCTTCCCCTTCCGGCACATGCACACTAGGCATATATAGCCCCTGTGTGTCCAATCCTGCTATTTTCATGTTCCTGGGAGGCACAGGTGCAGCATCCAGCCCGCCCAGCATCCTGCAGCCCATCAAAGTCTATGATGGAATAACTGTGTTCCAGGAATACGCCCACTGAACCCATTTAGTGCCCTAAACGCAGGTACCACATATTATACTGTCAAGCTGCAGCATACAGTGCATTGGGAAAGTATTTACAGCACTTCACTTCTTCCACATTTTGTTATGTTACAGCCTTATTCCAAAATGGATTAAATTCATTATTTTCCTCAAAATTCTACAAACAATACCCCATAATGACAACATAAAAGAAGTTTGTTTGAAATCTTTGCAAATTTTAAATATAAAAAAATGAGAAAAAAAAAAAAAAAAATCACATTTTGCCACACAAAAGAAAAAGCATGATTTACCTAAAAATGTATTAAAGATGTTTTAATTGGGAATGGGGAAAGAGAGCTCAAGGTCAAAAGTGGACAGGATCCTGCCATTCAGCTTTAAAATGAGGGACTGTGGAATTCAAAAACAGACAACAGAGCTAATGGGCCGAGTGACTGCAGAAGTAGATCTAGGCTCTCCCACCTTGGGATTCCTGTGTCCGCCTCCCCTGCTGCATTGCATAGAGTACATAGTTTGTCATTTTCATTATGGGAGGTTTTTTGTTCAGTTTTACTTTGCAATTAAATTGCTGAGGAGAAAAAGTAGCCAAATCCCTACATGTGGCTCTCAGAGGCAGCCCTTTTGCACGTTGAAACGGGAAAAAAAGCCCAGACTGACTTGTCAGAGCTTATACACAAGTAAACTCCTTTACCACCCCCATGTGACAGTGCTGGGCCAATTACAAGGCACAATTGCTCACAATCACATTGGAAAGGGGGAGTGAGTCACATTCTCAGAAGTTCTGGGTGTTGCACTTTGTTCCCTAAAGCTAAACAATGTGACAAGGGATTCAGGAAAGGGGAGTATGTGCTGCTAGCAAAGTGAAGAGCTAGGTGGCCCTTCCATTTTGCCTTGCATGGGAAAAGGAAAGGGTCACTTCAACTAATTTTTATTTATGTATTCCCACTATTGAATGTTATTAGACATGCAACTAAGCAAACAGCAAAAACAAAACACTTCAATAAAAGAGCACATAGATAGAAGATCTGCCTCAGGTTTTGTTACCGCAGTGTCACCCCACATACCTTTTTCTTGGTCGCCAGCCGTTTCAGCTGCCCAGTCTTCTCCCAGTGATCCAGGATGAGCTTCTGGTAGTCGTAGGAAGGAAAGAAACACACAAGCCCTCCCGGGATGACATTACACAAGTTCACCAAGATCCTTCCAGTCTCATCCATCTGCAGGGATAAAAATACACTGTCTCTAAATGACCAGAGATGACAAAAGCCTTGCTGCTTTCCAGAAGGGAAGGCCTGGACCATACATGAAAGGGATAAGGGGCCACCAGGACTTACAATCAGATGTTTAAAAATCATTCTGTTGACCATGGCAAGCCATTCCTTTAGTAATTCTATCGGGTGTAAAACATGAAAATGGACTAGAACCCATGGTAGTTAGCAATACAGACTATTCTTTCAGACAGCATTAAACTCTTCATGAACAGGAGGTACATTTTGCCTTTGTGATAGCATTGATTCAGGTTTCTTTTAATAGTCTTTTTGTTCCTTAAACAATGAAATACATAAATGAGAGATGGTTTATCTGCCAAAGGAATTGCATTTCTGTCCATCCAGTCCAGAGATTTAAAGAGGAACTGCAGTCTCCTCACATAATTTGTAATAAAAACAACTTTGCCATTCTAAAGCTTCCCTCCAACCACTTTTCATATTATTTTATATATACTGTGATTCTGTACTTGTCAAATATGCTGCAGAAATCAGAAGTGGGCTGTATAAGGAATTTACTGGCAGAAAAAAAATGTTTTACTATCCAAAGTTAAAACAACAAGGGCAGAAGATTTAATAGATAGAAAGATGAAAAAATAAATGAAGGTCTGCTTTAAAGAGGATTTCCAGGTATGGATATTTTAAACATAGTTATATTGGTCCAGCCTGAAGTAGACACCACTACTCCAGTAATCTCTACTTGATCCCAGGTCTCGTGCTCAGTGGCTGGCCTCCTGCATTCTGAACACAGGAAGACATCCACTCAGCATGTGCGCCACTCATTTTCTGAATGAATGCAAAGCCTACTCTGACTGGACGAGGTGGAAAGCTTGACATCGCCCTCCCACCTTTCCAACTCATCCAGTCAGCAAACAATTCTCTGAATGGCACCCATGCCAAGTGTACAACCTCTTGTGTTCAGAATGCAAGAGGCCAGTTGTTTAGCACCGGACTTGGGTTTAAGTAGAGATTACTGGAGTAGAGGTGTCTACTGCAGTGATTTCCAGTTTACAGGGGTATTGGCTGGGTATGTATACTGTACATTGTTCCATTGGTTCAAGCTGAACCAATGTAACTATATATAAAAATACCCATACTAAAAAATATTCCGACAGTACAACCATCCTGATGACTTGCCTTTTTTTCTACTGCAATTAAAGTGGTAGTAAACCTTATATATACCCAGTGAAGTGACTGGCCTCAAGTGATACACAGAGATGAAACAAATCCTCCTAAGTTGTACCTGTTTATCTGTGGTCCTTTCTTCTCTACATCTTTTTAAAGTGTAGAATTTATCAAGATTGTCTGAGCATTCAGAAAGCGGGGGCAGGGAGCTGAAGTCACACACTCCAGAGCTCAGTGAGGACAGCTCTAAGAGCTGATTGGAGGGAAGAGACACATCCTCCTTCATAAAGCACACAGGAACCAAGCTGAAGCTGTCAATCACAGGCTGTGTGCGGGAGCTCCCTCCCCTGCCACCTTTTTACTCTTGGTGTCAGGAAAATTTGTCAGAAGCTATTCATGCTGATAGCAGAGGAATGGGGCAGCAGACAGAAATGACACTTAGTGCTCTGGACTGAAAAAAGTACACACTATAGAAGGATATGCTTTGTACATATTTCATCTCTGAAATTTACAACCACTTTAAGCAACACAGATATAGGCTGGGGCGGGGAGCTGACCTGAGTAATAAAGGGCAGTGAAAAAGCAGCAATATACTGTTAAGCTTAAAGCGGAGTTCCACCCATTTAAAAGTTAGCAGCTACAAAAAGTATAGCCGCTGACTTTTAATAAACACACTCACCTGTCCCATGGTCCAGCGATGCGGCCGCCCCAAGCCTCGATTCTCTCCCCCCTCCTCTCTGCGGCGCCAGCATTGCAAGTGTGGGCGTCCGGTTGTGGCTTCACAGCCGGATGCAAGCTGCGTGTTACAAATGGCCGGGCAATCTTCTGGGACCTGTGACGTGTCCCAAAAGATTGCAGGGAGGGGGGAGAGGTGAACTTCCTTCTGGCACCGCGGCGCCAAGAGAGGAAGTGGGAGCTGGGTAAATGTGAGAGCTAGGTACCCGCTCCCCCCCCCAAAAAAAATGACACTCCAAATGTGGCATGTCAGAGGGTCACGAGTACTTAAAGTGGAAGTTCCATTTTTGGGTGGAACTCTGCTTTAACTCCCTGCTCTGAATGCTGCTGTACAGGAGGTTACATGAACAATTACGGTTTTTTTATAATTAAATATATAATTGCATTGACGGAATGGTTTTATACCTTCTTGGAGTTTTGGAGTTCAGCTTTGAAGCCAAACTGACCTTACATTTTAAATCAGCTAAATACATTTCAGGTGCATCAAATCAAAGGGTGTGCAATCAAAGTCTTACAGTTTGTTTTCTTTATAAAGGCAGAAAAGCTTGTGCCCTGTCAACATGCTGTAGAGAAGGACCTTTGCTCTCTCTGTGGATGCAGGGGGCTCTCTGCAGAGGTCCAATACTTTCTTTGCCGAGTCAGAGCTAGAGCTCTCCAATAAACAAAACTCAAGCTCCCTACTGATTGGAGAGCTCTAGCTCTGCCTCTGATTGGGTGTCTCAGACCTCTACAGACAAAGCACAGGTTTCCCACAGAGAGCAATAAAAATCTGTGTAAAGTGCTCATGCATTGTATAGCAGGGTGTCTTTTACTGCAATCGTCCAGCTCATCTGTATGCTGGTGTGGAAAGGTCCAACTCATCAGGAGGTATTTACTAAAGCACAATGCTTGTGCTAGTTTTACTGGCTAATACGTAGTCAATATGTCAACTCTTTTTTTTTTTTTTTTTATTCATTAAAGGCAGTTTTTCTGATGTCTCGAGTGTAAATGTTATAAGCTGTGCTTACCATCTCAGGCAAATCCCTCTTCCGATAGGTAAATTCCAACTGCTGATTGGTGGGCCCACTGCAAAGCACTATGGGTAATATGTTCTCAGGTGGGATGACATGTCCTGTTGGGAGGGCACAGAGAAGAGGTCACAACCATGACTTATCTTAGGAGGGGCCGGTGGTTTTCTATGTATAACTGTCACGTTATCAGCTGACTGGAAAGATAAATACTCTCTTTAATATGCAGCCAGTAGAGCAACGAGCTGCTAACTTGAATACTTGTGTAGGGTCACTGACACCACTGGTCTAGCATAGAAGTCAGGCAATCTGTATATTTAGGACAGACTGGTAACAGCAGCCTGCATGTGTCTCTGTACAAGTTACTATTCACTGTGCTAACAAACACTGCCTGAACCCAGTCCAAAGCAAATCTTTCCATTTTTGATAGAGAGGGGTGCGATTTCACCTCTTTTCTGGT
Organism: Aquarana catesbeiana; assembly: GCF_042186555.1. NCBI lineage: Eukaryota > Metazoa > Chordata > Amphibia > Anura > Ranidae > Aquarana > Aquarana catesbeiana. The sequence continues at coordinate 552,477,769 of NC_133326.1, forward strand.
CTAAAGAACCCTAGTGCAGAGGTATCTCCCTACTGGCAGAAAAAGCCTAGAACTTCAGCTTATATATCACAGGCTGAATGTGCTCTCAGTATATTTCCATGAAGAATCCATTAAAGCATGGAGGACTATACAGTGTACAGAAGCAACACGTTTTCAGTTTGGTCTTGGCTGTCAGTTTCTCTACATATTTACATCATTAGAATCCAATTTGGGTTTAACTGGTAATAGGACATATCTTGTTATTGTGATTAAAGGGGTTGTAAACCCTCGTGTCATACTTACCTCCACTGTGCAGTTCATTTTGCACAGTATGGCCCCGATCTCCCTTTTCTGGGGTCCCTCAGCGGCGCTCCTGGCTCCTCCCTGCATTGAGTGTCCACCAAGGAGAAGCTCTCTCCTTGGTGGACACCCGTGCGAGCGCACTCCCGAGTCCTGCATCCGTGTCTGTTCACACAGAACGCAGGACTCGGCCCCGCCCCCTGGCACAGCGTCATTGGATTTGATTGACAGCGGCGGAAGCCAATGGCTGCGCTGCTATCAATCTATCCAATCAGGACACGAGACACCAGCTGGTGTGCTCGTTCCTGGCTGGAGAAGGATCGGTGTCAGATAAATAAAACAGGGGGCTTGGGGGGGGGCTGCAGCACCACAGAAGGCTATTCACCTTAATGCATAGAATGCATTAAGGTGAAAAACCATGAGGGTTTACAACCCCTTTAAGTATAGCCAAGCTTTTTTATGCAAGGGTGCGCTCTGTTCTGCACTCCCATATCCCAGATTCAGCCGACAGCAGATTACAGACACCCCCCCCCCAAAATTTTCCACATTTTGTCATGTTACAACCAAAAACGTAAATGTATTTTATTGAGATTTTATGCGATAGACCAACACAAATAATAATAATTGTGAAGTGGAAGGAAAACTTTTTTACAAATAAATATGTGAAAAGTGTGGCGTGCATTTGTATTCAGCCCCCTTTACTCAGATACCCCTAACTAAAATATAGTGGAACCAATTGCCTTCAGAAGTCACCTAATTAGTAAAAGAGTCCACCTGTGTGTAATTTAATCTCAGTATAAATACAGCTGTTCTGTGAAGCCCTCAGAGGATTGTGAGAGAATCTTAGTGCACAAACAGCATCATGAAGGCCAAGGAACACACCAGACAGGTCAGGGATAAAGTTGTGGAGAAGTTTAAAGCAGGGTTAGGTTATAAAAAAATATCCCAAGCTTTGAACATCTCACGGAGCACTGTTCAATCCATCATCTGAAAATGGAGACTATGGCACAACTGCAATCCTAACCAAGACATGGCCATCCACCTAAACTGATAAACCGGGCAAGGAGAGCATTAATCAGAGGAGCAGCCAAGAGGCCCATGGTAACTCTTGAGGAGCTGCAGAAATCCACAGCTCAGGTGGGAGAATCTGTCCACAGGTCAACTATTATTCGTGCACTCCACAAAGCTGGCCTTCATGGAAGAGTGGCAAGAAGAAAGCCATTGTTGAAAGAAAGCCATAAGAAGTCCAGTTTGCAGTTTGTGAGAAGCCATGTTGGGGACACAGCAAACATGTGGAAAAAGGTGCTCTGGTCAGATAAGACCAAAATGTAACATGTGTGGCAGAAAACTAACACTGCACATCACCCTGAACACACCATCCCCACCGTGAAACATGGTGGTGACAGCATCAAGTTGTGGGAATGCTTTTCTTCAGAAAGGAGACAATTTCATGCTCCCAACTTTGTGGGAACAATTTTGGGATGGCCCCTTTCTGTTCCAACATGACTGCGCACCAGTGCATAAAGCAAGGTCCATAAAGACATTGATGAGCAAGTTTGGGGTGGAGGAACCTGACTGGCCTGCACAGAGTCCTGACATCAATGCAATAGAACACCTTTGGGATGAATTAGAGCGGAGACTGCGAGCCGGGCCATCTTGTCCAACATCATTGCCCTACCTCACAAATGCACTTCTGGAAGAATGGTCAAACATTCCCATAGACACACTCCTAAACCTTGTGGACAGCCTTCCCAGAATAGTTGAAGCTGTTATAGCTGCAAAGGGTGAGTCCTTTTGACAATATGGTGTAACCTAATGTGGTTCTAAGTCAAACTGGTGCTCGCTTTCCTTAGTTCGTTACTACAAAAACATCTCCTATTCTTCAGAAAGCAGCTTGTGGAAATATTGGCATTAGACATACCTAAATAAAACCATATTGATCTCTAAAAGATGCAGCCCTTTTTATTACCTCCTCAGTTTGTCACAACTTTTATCTAATGTCTATAGGTATACAAAACATCTCCTGATATAAGGTTCATATAAAACATGGAAAAGCCCAGACTCACCGCAGGAGAACTCCACTATTCGGTCTGGGCTGAGTCCCGCTGATATCAACAGCTGCTGCTTAAAATCCGAAACCTATAAGACAGATGCAGGGACAGGGATGCATGAGACAGCTGTGTATGTACGGAAGTTGCACTCAATAACAATTTGTAGGTTGTCACTGGCTAATTGTTGTTCTGTCACAAAAGACAAGAGGAAATCAGGCTGCAGTACACAAACAAGGCAGAGTACAGGCGCACGGCATATCTGTCACCAGCCAGACAGCATCTGCGGCATCTGTCATTGTGTCTTCAGCAGGATGGTGATACAGGTTTGTTTTAATATTTCTTCTCTCTTTCTGTGAGTATTGTGAGAAGCGCAAAAGTACTTAAATTTATAAAAATCATTTAACACTGAAATTGAAAAAAAGAAAAACTTTTGCTTTTAAACTCATTTGGAAAAATTATAGTAAAATTTTGCACTTTTATAGATATAAATACGAATGATAATCTTAACGTGCATTTATGACCATTTCATTTTTACATTTGGATGAAGGCTTAAAATTCATCAGTTTCTTTTGCAGTCTGTCAGGTCAGGGAGATGTTCCTTCACTACCTGTCCCAGAAACACAACAGAAAGCAAGAAGAAATCTCTTTAAAGCAAGAGAAACCCTCCCTAAAGTCAGCCAAAGATGGATGGAAATTCAGCCGGTTCAGCAGGGAACCCACAAATTTCAATCCATCTAGGGCAGTGATGGTGAACCTTGACACCCCAGATGTTTTAGAACTACATTTCCCATGATGCTTACCTACACTTCAGAGTGCATGAGCATCATGGGAAATGAAGTTCCAAAACATCTGGGGTGCCAAGGTTCGCCATCACTGCTCTATGGGCAAGCTGGTTGTACAGAAGTCAGGTCTCTCGATCGACTTCTGTTCAACCAGCCCGCTGGAAAATTTTCACTCAGTGCCACCGGCTATAGCCAACAGTCCTGATGAGTGTATTCTAACGGCAGGGAAGCCTCTTTCAGAATACAATAACTCTGCAGAAGGGATTCCCCCATACACCTCAAATGTGCACAATAAAGAAAAAAAAGAAAGAAAGCCTAAAAAAGAAAATGAATGCAGCCATCACAGTTAATAATTGGTAAGCTGCAATATAATAAATGTTTGTTTTTGGGTTTAATACTATTAAATTAGGGTGACCTCACCTCTAAGAGATAAATGTGAGTGCTGCTAATCACTAGTATTCCCTCCATAGCAAAGCATAAATGTTAGCTCAGGACCATGCTCTAAGGTCCCAAGGAGAATGTCCTGTCTCCTGTCTGAGCTCATAACTGATGGACAGCTGGAGAAGGGTAAAAATGACCACCAAATTGCATGTAAGCCTGCCAGTACTGTTATAGGCTCACAATCTCCGCTCAAATTCATCCTATCGGGTTGAGGTAAGGACTCTGTGCAGGCCAGTCAAGTTCCAACACATGCAGTCATGTTGTAACAGCAAGAGGCAGTCTCCAAACTGTTTCCACAAAGTTGGGAGCATGAAATTGTCCAAAATGTCTTGTATGCTGACGCCTTAAAGCACTGTACACATGATCAGATTGTTGGCCAACAAAACCGTGGAATTTTGTCCAAAGGGCATTGGCTCAAACTTGTCTTGAATGCACACTGTCACACAATTTGTTGGCCAATAATTACGAATGTAGTGACGTACTAGACATACTACATGGTTTTTCAGCTCTTTAGCGCCACCCTTTGGGCTCCTTCTGCTAATTTCGTGTTAGAAGTTTGGTGAGTGTTGATTCGCGCTTTTCTTTTAGTGTTTTTCATTTAGTGCTTTTCATTTCGTTTCTGAACAGCCGTTCGTCAACCAGACATGTTGCGGAATCGGAGGAGATAACGCGTTATCTATTATTGGTCTTGGAGTTATTGCTTTGACATTACTTTTTTGGTTGAATAATGATTTGATTTGGTATATTTTCTATATTTTTGGATGCATAGAATGCACTTTTTGGTTAAGTTCTATTGGCAGATAGCATGTCTAATTTTATTTGTTTTCTTTTTTAATGCACAATGAAAAAAATTGTGGAGAATAATACTTGGCTATGTGTTTTACTTCAAATGACAGTTTGGAGTAGGCAGTTACATTTAAAAAATACAATGTAAAATTGACAAGGGACACCAACATAGTTGTATCTTTGATCTTAAAGATTACGGGATAATGGTGTTGTGGTAACTTGCCAAAAAAAAACAAAAAACAACAAGCATAATATTATTATTCTTGATATCACTAGAAAAAAAAAGCCTTTGAAAATTATCCATCAGTATCACCAGCAAAGCAGCTTCATTATTATCCCATTAGAGAAGAAGAGAATTGTGCGCTGCATTTTGAGACTTCATAATTTGCCACGTCACGAATATTAATTCTCCATTACGAACGCTAGTTTACAAGACTGACCGATTCTGCTTCCGAGTATGCGTGTTTGTATTTTGCACTTTAGTCCAATGGACTTGTGTACATGCGATCGGAAAATCCGACAACGCACATTTGTTGGTGAAAAAAAAATGGAAAACCTACTAGCCAACATTTGTTGGTGGAAAGTCCGACAACAATTGTCTCCGGAGAGCATACACATGGTTGGATTGTCCACCAACAGCCTGACATCGAACATTTCCCGTCAGAAAATCCGATCTTAAGGGGCTTTAGAGTTCCCTTCACTGGAACTAAGGGGCCAAGCCCAACCCCTGTAAAACAACCCCACACCATAATCCCCCTTCCACCAAATGATTTGGACCAGTGCACAAAACAAGATCCATAAAGACATGGATGAGCGAGTTTGGGGAGGAGGAACTTGACTGGCCTGCACAGAGTCCTGACCTCTACCCGATAGATCACCTTTGGGATGAATTAGAGCGGAGACTGAGTCAGGCCTTCTCGTCCACATCAGTGTCTGACCTCACAAATGCGTCTCTGGAAGAATGGTCAAACATTCCCATAGACACACTCCTAAACCTTGTGGACAGCCTTCCCAGAAGAGTTAACCACTTACTGACCGCGGCACGACGATGTACGTCCAAACTTTGAACGGGGATATCGTTGTTATGGCAGCAGCTAGCTGCCGGTATCCCCGTTTTCGTGCGGCGGACGGCTTTCAGATAAAAGTGGTCCATGCGGCGGATTCGCCGCAAGATCACTTTTATCGGTGGCGGGAGAGGGGCCCCCCCTCCCACCGCGATCCGGTGCCCTCCGGCGCTTACCGGAGCCGTCGGTAGCGGCGGAGGCGATCGCGTCCTTCCCTGTGGTGTTCCTGGAGACGAGTGAGGCTAAGATGGCGCCCACTCGTCTACATGACACTGCTGGGCGGAAGCGACGTCAAAACGTCACTTTTTTTCAATGTCATTTTTTTGAATTACTTTTTTTTTTTTTTTTTTTATTGCATTTTAGTGTAAATATGAGATCTGAGGTCTTTTTGACCCCAGATCTCATATTTAAGAGGTCCTGTCATGCTTTTTTCTATTACAAGGGATGTTTACATTCCTTGTAATAGGAATAAAAGTGACACATTTTTTTTTTTAAAAAAACAGTGTAAAAATAAATAAAATAATGTAAAATAAATAATAAAAAAAAAAAAATTTTTTAAAACCCCCTGTCCCGACGAGCTCACGCGCAGAAGCGAACGCATACGCGAGTAGCGCCCGCATATGAAAAAGGTGGTCAAACCACACATGTGAGGTATCGCCGTGACCGGTAGAGCGAGAGCAATCGTTCTAGCCCTAGACCTCCTCTGTAGCGCAAAATATGCAACCTGTAGAATTTTTTAAACATCGCCTATGGAGATTTTTGAGGGTAAAAATTTGACGCCATTCCACGAGCGGGCGCAATTTTGAAGCATGACATGTTGGGTATCAATTTACTTGGTGTAACATTATATTTCACAATATAAAAAAAAAATTGGGCTAACTTTACTGTTGTCTTATTTTTTTATTCAAAAAAGGTAATTTTTTTCCAAAAGAAGTGCGCTTTTAAGACCGCTGCGCAAATATGGTGCAAAAAAAAAGTATTACAACGATTGTATTCTCTAGGGTGTTAGAAGAAAAACCATATATAATGTTTGGGGGTTCTAAGTAATTTTCTAGCAGAAAAACCTGTTTTAAACATGTAAACACCTAAAATCCAAAACGAGGCTGGTCCTTAAGTGGTTAAAGCTGTTATGGTTGCAAAGGGTGGACCAACGCAATATTGAACCCTACGGACTAAGACTGCGATGCCATTAAAGTTCATGTGGGTGTCCCAATACTTTTGGTAATATAGTGTATATGCAAATCTGGGGGTCTAATACGACACAAAAAAAGCATGATTGCCGGTGTGATGAATATTCACATCGTCAGATGCTGAGCAACTATTGGTTGCTGAGCTAAATATCCAGATTTGGCGTCCCGATATGGCTCTAACGGTAGCCATTGATATAAGAATCTTTATTTTCAGTCTTGATCCAGCACAGCCGAAGAGATGTCTTACCTGCTAAGGACACTCTGCTAGACGGTGATTGCTCACTATGTACTGAGGTACAGCCACTAGGTGGAATTGTACTTTTGATTTTGCCTAGTGTCCAACCAACTAAAGGCAGGAACTACATCCAGAGGTCACAGACTGTGTTCCTCCAATGACAGCTGTGCAAAAAGGTGTTAACAACTACATGGAGTATGCTCTCTCTCCCCATGTTGCAGTTGGTAAGTGCTGGGGGTGGGGGGGGGGGGAGCACTGCACAGCTTTCGAACCAGAAGTGCTTTTTCCTGTGATGCTGGGAGCAAGCGTCCAATGTATGGAGTGTCCGGACAACAAGTCAGGGCTGTAGAACAAGAACATGGGAGGGGTTTTTTTTGCCAGGCTTCGGGGGTACCGCAAATGGCCTACAGGTATGCCACCTACTGTATAATAAACTATATTTTTTAAGCTGCTGTTATTTTAAACCTACTTGCGTCCCTTGTCTGTAGAGTCACTTTCATGCAAAAGGTGCATTAGAGTTTTAAGACATTTCCTGCATAAAAAACAGTTACTAAGCAGAACACGGGGCGGTACAGGGCTATAAACTGAAAAAAGTTTAAGACTTCAAGTATGCTACCCACTCATGTTTAGAACCTATTTTTTGGTGACAAAGTAACTTAAGATGAGAGGACTGTGTCCATACTTCTATGTGTGTCCTGAGCCATGATCCCGACCACGACACCATCTGCCTGGAGTTTGCATGTCCTCCCTGCGTGGGTTTCCTCCGGGTACTCCGGTTTCCTCCCACACTCTAAAGACATGCTGGTAGGTTAATCGGATCCTAAATTCTCCCTAGTATGTATGAATGTGAGTTAGGGACCTTAGATTGTAAGCTCTTTGAGAGTAGGGACTGATGTGAATGTACAATGTATATGTAAAGTGCTGCGTAAATTGACGGCGCTATATAAGTACCTGAAATAAATAAAAAAATAAATAAATGAGGACACTGATAACTGGGTTTTTTGCACAGAACAGATTAAGCTTTCCTGTAATTACATGGGCGTTTTGTGCGGTCAGTTTACATGCCAATTGTGCTTAGCGGGGTTCTTGGAGTGTTTAGCAGCGAGCACTACAGATCGCCCACCCAGACAGTACTCCAGCTGTTCAGAAATTCTTATCTGGCCTATTGAGAGTTAGAAAATGTATCATAATTTAGGGATTATGGGGCCCTCCTCTCCCTGGAGACACCCCCCCCCCCCCAAACCTTCCTGATCCTATCAGTGTGTAATCCCCTGGAAGCAGACTGACATTTTAGGTAATTTGAATGTGGCATTTGCAGCCTTTTCAGTGAATGTATGGCTGATTGACTGTGACTGTACCAGAACCCGCCACAATCAGGCTCATCAGGTGCTGTGTGATGTAGATAGGAAATTAATTCCTCCCTTCTGTACACCGGGATTTCTTTTAGTATTCAGAAAATGGGGCAAGTTCAGCTTAGCACAAAGATGAAAAACATATGCAGAACTATTTTATCTGCCAAAAAATTTGCAATGAAGCGCACATACACCTGTACATTAAAGAGAACCTGTCAGGCATGAGCATTTGTAGAAATCTGAATCTACATTCTTAAAGTGGTATTAAACCCAAAACCAAAAATGTATTATATTGCAACTTACCAATCATTAGATGTGGTGGCTGCATTAGTTTTCTTTTATTGTAGGCTTTTTCCCCTTTTTTTTACCTGGTGATCTGGCCAGTAACACATCTCCTGTATTATAGTGCCCCCACTCTGGATGAAGGAGCACAGGGGGCACATCTGAACAGCATCATGATCAGTTTGGGGGGGAGGGGAATGTTAGATGTATTAGCATATTTAGATATGCTAACAAATTGAAGCTGAACTCCAGCTTTTTTTTTTCCCTTTTGGGATAAAGGTTTTACATGAATAAATAAAAGCTGATCATTGTAAGAACCCTTGTCAGCGGTAAATGGGTTTGTCGCAACACTCTAATACATCTGAAGGACAGCTTACTGGCTGGATCGTTAGATGAAAAAGAAAGAAAGCCTAAAAAAGAAAATGAATGCAGCCATCACAGCTAATAATTGGTAAGCTGCAATATAATAAATATTTGTTTTTGGGTTTAATACTATTAAAATTAGGGTGCCTCTAAGACAGGGGTCGGGAACCTATGGCTCGCGAGCCAGATGTGGCTCTTTTGATGGCTGCATCTGGCTCGCAGACAAATCTTTAATACAAAAATTATTAACTTTAAAAAATATAAAACATTCCAGATCTGAAGGGCCTGGTATGGAATTTAGGGGGACCCCCATGCATTTATTTATTTTTTAATTTTGGTTCGGGATTCCCCTGTGGGGAAATTCCATGCCGTTTTTATCAATGAACTGTCGTGTATTGCCGGACCGACAATTCATTATAGCCGGCGCTAGCGATAGTAGTTTTACATGACTTTTTTCCCTTTAGAAATGTAATTTTACTGACAGACTGTTCTAAACACGGGAAACATGCGCCCCTTTACAGGCATACTATAGACACCCCCCAGGTATGAAATTTAAAGGAATATTACACTTTTATTGTTTCACTTTAAACATTATTAAAATCACTGCTCCTGAAAAAAACGGCCATTTTTAAAACTTTTTTTGCATTGATCCATGTCCCCTGGGGCAGGACCCAGGTCCCCAAACACTTTTTATGACAATACCATGCATATAAGCCTTTAAAATTAGCACTTTTGATTTCTCCCATAGACTTTTAAAGGGTGTGCCGCGGCTTTCGAATTTGCCACGAACACCCGAACATAAAGCCCATCCCTACCCGCAACCATGAACATGAGTGGTAGGAAATGAATGGATTGAAATACATGAGAATACATGAAGGGCCTGGTATGGAATTTAGGGGGACCCCCACGCATTTTTTTTTTTAAATTTTGGTTCGGGGTTCCCCTGTGGGGAAATTCCATGCCGTCTTTATCAATGAACTGTTTTGTGTATTGCCGGACCAACAATTCGTTATAGCTGGCGCTAGCGATAGTAGTTTTACATGACTTTTTTTCCTTTAGAAATGTCATTTTGCTGTCAGACTGTTCTATACACAGGAAACAAGTGCCCCTTTACAGGCACACTACCGTTAGCAACAGCATAACAGCGTTATTAAAAAGAATTCAGAGGACATGTCATGTTCAGCAACTTTGCTGTATTTCTTTGTTTTGTGATTTATCCCTTAATAAAAACACCTGATTGTTAAAAAAAAGAATTCACAGACTTATTGTACTTTAAAAAAGTGTTGGTCTTACATAAAATGCACACATTTACTTGTATTTAGTTTTAAACATATTGTATGGCTCTCACGGAAATACATTTTAAAATACCGTATTTATCTGCGTATAACACATGCTGGTAGGTTAATTGGATCCTGTCTAAATTGTCCCTAGTATATGAATGCGAGTTAGGAACCTTAGATTGTAAGCTCCTTGAGGGTAGGGACTGATGTGAATGTACAATGTATATGTAAAGCGCTGCGTAAATTGACGGCGCTATATAAGTACCTGAAATAAATAGAAATAAAATAACACACACTTTTCCCCCTTAAAATCAGGGGAAAATCATGGGTGCGTGTTATCACCGATCTCCGCTGATTATGAGTGGAGCGAGCGCCAGCGATATACACATAGCTGAGTGTACTCGGCTTCGCTCACAGTCACGCCCAGAGGAGCCGAGAGAAGCCGAGCACACTCGGCTTTGTGTAATATGTCGGCGGCGCTCGCTCCGCTCACAGTCATGCCCAGTCCCGCCATTGGACCAGTGTTATGTCCATCATAAGGGCGGGACTGGGCGGGCCAGCGAGAGGTAGAGAGAAGCCGAGAGAAGCCGAGTACACTCGGCTTTGTGTAATATGTCGGTGGCGCTTGCTCCGCTCCACTCACAGTCAGCGGAGATCGGCGCCAATTTTAAATAATCAGCCTGCAATGAGGCTAGGAATGCTGCAAAGACACTAGGCAAGGCTGCAGATGGACACTGGACAAGTTTGCAATGATGGACAAGGCTGTAGATGGACACTGATTAAGGCTGCATTGATGGGCATTTAAATGTAAGTTTTTTTTCCTTAAAATTCCCTCCTAAACTTGAGGTGCGTGTTATACGCCGATAAATACAGTATGTGGCGTTCATGGCTCTCTCAGCCAAAAAGGTTCCGAACCCCTGCTCTAAGAGATAGATGTGTGTGCTGCTAATCACTTGTATTCCCTCCTTAGCAAAGCATAAATGTTAGCTCAGGACCAAATGATTGTGCAAATCAAATGTTATAGGTGGGAAGCAAAACAGGATCTACGGAAAGAGATCTGCCCAGTGGAATTTCCAAGAGAGATAAGGAGCTGACCCCATTATATCTCATCTTTTTTTGTTTTTGTCCTTATTCTAAAATAAATATGTAGTCTACTATACAGTCTCTTTAAAATATAAACGGCCTTCCCCTTTCTAAAGAGAAGCACTATAATGACAGTAACGTTTAACGTTTAAGTGAAAGGCAGAGATGATGCAGGGACAAGGTGCCTCTCTCACCGGCTGCATGGTACCTCCAGCGATGATGATAGAACGACACTCCTTTAGGACCTCAGCAAAATGCACAGCAGGGTTTAGCATGAGAAATTTCAGACTGCTCTGTGCCACAGTACCTGCAGAGACAGACATTTTCCATCACCTAAGGTTATTCAGCTATTCTGTTTACATACCTGCTATCAGACAAAAGGATCAATTTTCTAAAACCTACCAGTAGCACAAGACTTCCCACTGACACAGCAAAATTAAGCCATTAACTTTTTTTTTTTTTTTTTCTGCATAGACTGTGGAAGGGTTACAACCCCTGTCAACACTTCACTGCTGATCTCTATAGGACAAGTTTTGCTTACTTCTTATCTATTTGATAGATTTCGGGCAAAACAAGACTTGAGGAGGTTCATCTATCTCTGTTTATTTGATGGGTATCAGGCAGAACAGAAAGTGAGAGAATTCTCCCCTCTTCCTATCTGATGGGCATCAGAAAGACAGAGGAGAGCATTTCCTCACTTTCTGTTCTATCGGATGGGTATTAGGCAGAATAGAAAGTGAGGAAAAATCTCCCCCCCTACCTATGTGATGAATACCAAGAAGAACAGGAACTAGGGAAATGTTTGCTTCTGTCCATTTGTGGCCATCATCTGGATAAGTACCCAGGGTGCAGACAAGTAGCTGAAGGGCAAGACCACAAACTGGTAATGAAGGGGCCCAAATAAAATGTGGGAATTGACGATGTTCTGGAAAGATGAGGACATGTAGGTAAGCATCTTTTGATATCCACACAAAAGTCAGAAAGTCCCCTTGGAAAAGGGCACAAGTAATAGATTTATCTAGGTCCAATGTGGAATTTCTAGACTCGAATGAAGACATTCATAGCTTTGAGATCCAGAACGGGGTGAATGCCTGCTTTGAGCTTGGGAACATTCAGTAGATTATAGTAAAACCCCTGAATCCATTCTACAACAAAAATTTGGGCAACGACACCTTAAAGTGTTTGTTACCCCAGCATTCCTAATATGTGTCTGCTGTACCATGTACTTGTATGAAAAAGTATCCTGTTCTCTTTGTATTGCTTCCTTTATGTGAAATCCCTAGTGTTCCTGCCAGTCCCTCTGTTTTTCTGTTAAAAAAAAACTGACCACACTATGCAGGAGAACACACAGTGGTTAGTTCTCTAGGTGTGCTGGGAACCCAAGCTGCTCTCCTCCAATGATTAGACTTGTCCTAACTTGTCTCCCCTGCACAGCCTTTCACTGGGAAGATCAGTGTTCTGCTGCTTCTCCTCCCCCTAGCTGTTATGCAGCTGAGAACAGAGGGAAAAAAAGGTATTTACTGTATAATGTTTTTTCCTTTACAAAGATTTATTAGCATGTAATCCAACATATCAGGTCAACATTCAGATGGTTTGTTTAGTGCAATAAACAAAAGACAAAACAAAAAAGGAAAATATATATAGAAAATGAGAAGAAAGGGACATGAGCAATAGGAATATGCTGGTGCTAACCGCAATGCTCCATGGGGTGAGCAGGGGAAAAAGATGTTAAGTCCAGAAGAGGTGTTCTGAGATGTTCCAGGGAGCACAAGGCATCTGTAAACAAAATTGTCCACATGTGGAACCCAGCATATCCAAACAAAATTTTTGATCAAGGGTCTCCCTATCGATGTGGATGTAACTCAAAAATTAGAACTAAATAAAAGAAAAACAATTATTGAAAATACAATGTTATAAAGTATAACCAATCTGATCAGGACTATCCCTGGTGGCCTGACAGGCATATGTGATTAATGCATAAAGCATAATGAACTCAAGAGAAGGAAGCAACCAATAGGAGAAGAGAGAGTCTGAAAAAGAAAAGGAGAATAAGAAAGAATAAGAAAGAAAAGCAGAAGAGAAGAAGAGAGTCCACGGGGAGCGTATTGTCGGACCGGGAAGGCTGAGTATATGTAATCCATGGCTGCCGAACTCTAAGAAATTTGTCATGCGTGTCTAACAAAATGGCTGTCAATTTCTCATTCACCACGACATTGTTCATACAATTCTTGACTGCCTCAAAACTGAGCATGGGGGTTTTCCATGCCTTAGCAATAGTCAATTTAGTTGCAGTAAAAAGATGTTGTGCCAGCTGCCTTTCCGGACATAGCAATTCGGCAATAGGTTTGCTTAGAAGGGCTTCATAGGGGTCCCTTTTAAGGTTAACATGAAATAAGAATTACAAATAAGGGCGTAAACCCTGACCCATAGCCTGCACGCCCTCGGGCATGACCACCAAATATGTGCCATGGAGCCTTCTTGTGAACATCCCCGAAAACGGAGAGGAGAGTAAGTTGGGATAAAGCGGGCCAATCTAGCCAGCGTGTAATACCATCTATAGAGCACTTAATAGGCATTCTCCAATATAAGAAACATTTTTGAACATTTGAATATGGCTATGGTCATAATCTGCCAGTCCTCTGGGTCAAGCTACCTCCCCAGTTTTTTTTCCCATTGGAAATGATAGGGTCTAAGCGGGGGCTTTCTTGCAGAGATTATAGATGAGTATATCAGAGATATCAGGCCCGGAGAATGGGGTCTAGCTCTGCATATACTCTCGAAAGGAGTCAGAGTATATGGGGTAGGGCGGGATTTAATGAGTTGTTGGATAAAATGCCTAAGTTGTAGGTAGCTATAGTGTTCTCGCAAGGGGATACCATGAGAAGAGCGTAAGGCATTGAACGTCAATATCCTAGTAGGAGTGAACAGGGAGTGGACGTCCGTGAACCCATTCGTGGTCCGCCAGGAAAATTGGGCCGGGTTTTCACAGCCTGGAGGAAACAATGGGCAATGGAGGAGAAGTCGTAAAAGTGGGAGATGAGGGGAAATCAAACTCGCAGAATATTTGACAGAGTCCCATAATCGTAGAGAGTAGGCCAGACATGGTTCTATTACAGCCGGGCGATGAATGGGAGGGAGCCAGGGTAAAGAAGAAACAGGTATGGGGTCGGAATCAACAAGGTCAATTGTGGCCCATAGTGGCAGCTGATACGTTTCATGAAGATGGGAAAGCGGAGCTATGCTTGCTGCAGCGTAGTAGGCCTGTAGGTTAGGGACCGAAAGGCCGCCATTGATCCGTCAAGCGTACAAAACCTGCTTATTGATTCGAGGATGGGTACAACCCCATATAAACTGCAAAAGCTTGCGTTGATGTATTCATAAAATATGTGAAGGGACTAAAACAGGCAAGACCCGAAAGAAATAAAGCAGTTTTGGGATACAAGACATGCGAATTGCGGTTACCCTGCCAAACGAAGACAATGGTAAATGGGACCAGGAGGACAGCAAGTCAGACAATCTTTTAAAGAGGAGGTCCGCTGAAAAAATGTTTTTTTTTTTTTAAAAGTCAGCAGCTACAAATACTGCAGCTGCTGACTTTTAAAATAAGGACACTTACCTGTCCAGGGCGCCCACAATGTTGGCACCAAAGTCCGAACCGTCCCTCGGGTGCTGGCGCTGCCATCTTCAGTAAGGGAATCAGGAAGTGAAGCCTTGCGGCTTCACTTCCTGGTTCCCTACTGGCGGAGTCGCGCTGCGCAATCTGAATGGTCCCTGCTGTCTCTGGGACCCGTGTGTCTCCCAGAAGACAGCCGGGGGGGGGGGGGTGGGGGGGTGGCGGTTTGAGTGGCGTAGCTCCCGCAGGAGTCTATGCCCGGCAGTGGGTGCAAATACCCGTATTATACAGGTATCTGCACCCCCCTCCCCCCTGAAAAGGTGCCAAATGTGACACCGGAGGGGGTGAGGGTTCCAAAAAGTGGAAGCTCTATTTTTGCGTGGAACTCCGCTTTAAATAAGGATGGGAAATTGGCCTGGTACAATTCTGCATATGATGAGGTAAGGTGGATTTCCAGGTAAGGCAAAAGAAGAATACCACTGAAAGGGGAAGGCTGTTTTCAAGTCCGTCAAAACTGGAGAAGAGAGATTGACCGAGAGAGCCTCAGATTTGGAGGGGTTGACACGAACACCCGAAAGAGAGCCAGAAGTGTCTAGAAGGGATAGTAACTTTGGTAGAGAGATTCTAGGGGAAGTTAAAGTTAACAAGATGTCGTTAAAAAGTTAAAAAGGATATTTTATGAGAAGAGCCTGCTACATCAATATCCTTTATATCTGGATGGGAACAAACCGCCTCCGCCAATGGCTCTAGAGCCCAAATAAAGGGAAGTGGTGAGAGTGGGCACCCTTGAAGAGTACCCCTCCCAATATTGAGAAGGGGTGACTCAAATCCATAATACTTCATTTTAGCCCGAGGGGTCATATAGGACAGTCATCCAACGCAGAAATGAGGCACCAAATCCATAATGGCGAAGTACGGAAGTTAGAGAAGGCCATGACAAAGTGTCAAAGGCCTTATTCACATCCAGAGACAAAAGCATTGATTCCAACGAACGGCTGTGGGCTATATGCTGCCTCTGTGGTACAAAACCAACTTGATTCTTTTTAATTAAGTGGGGAAGAAAAAAAAAAAAGAGTTCAAACTGTTAGCTAGAATTTGTCAGAATATTCATGTCTATATTAATAAGAGAAATGGGCCTAAAATTAGCCCAAGAGAAGTAGTCGCGATCAGGTTTGGGGATCGTCACGATATTAGCAGTCAAAAGATCCGATGTAAAAGATTGGCCATCTTTGACAGAATCATACATAGCTGTCAGATGTGGAGCTTTAACGTCAGCTAGCTTCCTATAGTAAAGTGCTGTGTAGCCGTCAGGTCCAGGTCGCTTAGGTCTTTAATACATTGAGGCTCATATGGCCCTTATGGACCGGGACATCCAGGTATCAGGAGTCCTTCAGTCAGCGTGGGGAGCAAGAGACTATTAGGCAAATTGTCTTGACTACCCAACTGACCAGGAGCCGAGTACAGTTTGGTAAGATGGTAACTGAATTCATCCAAGACCTTCACTGGGTTACCAGTGAGTACGTAGTGTGATAGGGGTGAATTTAGGTGTAAAGGTGCGGAGTCTGTTGGCCAGCATTTGGTTTGGTTTGTTCGTGTACCACTTCTGGCGAGATCAACGCAAGACACGCTCAGCGCTATCAGTGAGACAGAGGTCCAACTCGGGCTTGATCCAAGAGATCCAACAGTTTATGATTAGCAGAGGTGGGAGATAGTTTAAATGCTTTGGAAAGTACTTCCAAACAGGTCTCTAAGTCTCGCTGCTTAAATAGCGTTTTCCTTTACGTTTCGAATCCAACTGTATAATGTGTCCCCTAAGAACCGCCTTGTATGCCTTCCAGAGAGTTACAGAAGATGAGACTGAACCTGCATTACCCGCTTCAGACCCGGAAGATTTTACCCCCTTCCTGACCAGAGCACTTTTTACAATTTGGCACTGCGACGCTTTAACCGACAATCGCACGGTCCTTTTTACGTCCTTTTTTCACACAAATGGAGCTTTCTTTTGGTGATATTTGATCACTTCTGCGTTTTTTATTTTTTGTGCTATAAAGAAAAAAACAGCAACAATTTTGAAAAAAAAAAAACCACAAAACAAAATTTTTTACCCCCCAATTTAAAAAAAAAAAAAAAAACATTTCTTCATCAGTTTAGGCCAATATATATTCATCTACATATTTTTGGTAAAAAAAAAACAGCGCAACAAGTGTATATTGATTGGTTTGCGCAAAAGTTATAGCGTCTGCAAACTATGGAAAAGATTTATGCCATTTTTATTATTTTTTTTTATACCAGTAATGGCAATGATCTGTGATTTTTAGCGGTACTGCGACATTGCGACGGACAGATCAGAGACTTTTGACACTTTTTTGGGACCATTGGCATTTATACAACGATCAGTGCTATAAAAATGCACTGATTACTTTGTAAATGTCACTGGTAGGGAAGGGGTTAAATGTGTGTTCCCTCACTGTGTTCTAACTGTGTGGCGATAGGATTGAAAAGAAGAGGAGACATATCTTTTTTCCTGCTTAGTAGGAACAAACGATATGGCTCCACTCCTCTGACAGCACAGGGATTTGTGTGTTTAAACACACAAATCCCCAAGCTGGCGCTTGTGCGTTTAAACACACAAATCCCCAAGCTGGCGCTTGTGCGCACGATTGCGCGTGGCCGGCAGCATTCGTGCCCACGCGCATCGGGTCCCCTGCCGTGCGTCGGTGTGCCCTCTGGTGGCCGAAAAAGGGTAGGATGTACCTATACGGGATTTTGCCCAGGAGAGCCATTGTGCTGCAGTATATCTGCGTGACATGGTCGGGAACTGGTTAATGCAGAAATAGTCCGCAGATGCCTTCAGAATTTCAGCCTGAACCTCTTGGAGGAATAAAAGCCAATCATTTATCACCCACGGCGAGTGTTGAGGTTTATCAAGAATGGAGCGAAAAACCACCAATACGGGATCATGATCTGACCATGGGGTGGCAAGGATGGAAGAAGAAACCACTAAGGGGAGAGGTTTCCTCAGCATAAACACATGGTCTATTTTTGAGCGAGAATGATGGGGATGCGAATAATGTGTGTAATCTTTACCCAGGGGATGAAACTCCCTCCAGAGGTTGATCAGACCATGAATTTGTAGAGACCGAACAAACTTCTTGGCATCAGGGGAGGGGGCCGCACGTTCTGAGGGATACTTGTCCAGAGAAGGGTTTAAAGGCAGGTTAGAGTCTCCCACGAGAAGGTGAGTAGCCTTTTGATGGGATGCCAGCAGGCAACAGATATGGGTCAAAAAAGGTTCCCGGGGCAGAGTTTGGAGCATAATAAGTCATAATAGTAATTTCCGTATCTTGGATAGTACCTTGTTATAACAGATACCTACCGTCTGGATCTGCTACCTGTTTAGTGCAACTAAAAGGAACTGATTTGCGAAAGGCAATGAGCACCCCCCAGTTGAAAAATAGGTTTCTTGCAGGCATGCTATATTGATCTGCTGCCTCTTGAGATACTTAAAAAATGTCACTATTTTTTGAGGAGAGTTCATGCCCTGAACATTCAGGGACAACCAATTTAGTTGCATATTAAATACAAGGAAAAGGTTGAATTGGCTCCTTCAAGCTCAAACCCCGTGGACTCATTAAAGAGAAGAAAGGTTGAAAAGTAAAAAAGATCAAGCGTGAGATAAGAAAAGGGGATCATGTAGAAAAAACGTAAAGAAACTGAGTAATACTCGGAGCAAAAAATATCCATAAAACATAGTTGCGTACAGTAGTGGGACAAAGGGCCCACTAAGGGGGAGGTCGGAGATTGGTCAGAACTATTGCCCAGACCAAGTTCTGGCACCACTAGGGGAGCAGTAGCCCGACGGAACCACTCTGCATTTTTCTATAGTAGAATCATCATCAGCATGTAAAAGGAAATTAGGCACATAACACATTAAAAGAACATTTAAAGGCACAGCCGAAAAGAGGAAGAACAACCTAGAAACCAAAACATAACTATTTTACTGAAGGCGGTCACAAACGCCCAGGGGCATCCACGTACAAGTGGGGGAAATCGAGGCAGGAAACCAACAGACAGCAAATAAACCTGCATTGTTAACCAGATTAGATATAGGTAATCATATCACACAGAGAAATACTGTGTCAAATGCAGCATTGAACTCTGAAGCCCGGGTTTGCCGAACCTCAACCTTAAAATGTAGAGGGTTGCAACCTGCAGCCCACTATGGGCGAGGATTCCCCAAAAACCAGATGGGGATATCAGGTCCATCATAAGAAGGCCCCCCTAATTGAGCATCAGAATGCTCTCACCAGTGAAAACGTGTAAGGAGTATACACAATCAGAGAAAAAAAAAAAAAAAAAGGGAGGGGGGAGGGTGAAGGTCATAGTACTCTAAAGGTCAAGTATCACAATTAGAGTTCCAGTTTTCCAGGTTTCAGCGCTGCCATCACTCAATTGGGGCAGCCCAGGGCGAAGGACCTTCAGGGAGTAAAGTAACCTAAAATGGGGAGGGGGGGATGGGGGGTAACCGGATCCAGTGAGTGACTGATGGTATATGAGAGGCACAAACTGAAGTGCCTAAGTCATCTGGGCCCCAGCTGAATGAGGTCATTAACATAAATGTGGATCAGAGTCTACAATGGATGGTGAGAGTCATCAGGCTGATTGGAGTAACAGGCTCAAGATGGAGTGGGTAGCAAGGGTATCTAAGACATCCCAGGTGAACCTTGTCAACTCTGTCAGCCGTTGGGCACATCCTGGAAGCGTTGAGCTTGGAGGGAGCGAAGGGCTTGAGAGCCTCCTTGAGACATTTGAGAAGGCCTGCCAAGTGGCTGGGAAGATCTAGGAAGAGCGGATGAAGATGATGTCTCCTTTTGAGAGGGGGGGGAGTTCAAACTGCAGTACCTGAAAGTGCCACTACAGGTCAGGTAAGGAGGAAGCGTGGAATTGGCGGCCTTTAGGAGAGAACGAGAGCTTAAAGGGGAACCCCCATCTGTACTTCATCCCCTGGGTTAACAGGATTTGCAGATAAGGCTTTAGATTCCTCTGCTTCTCAATAGTAACTGGGGAGAGGTCTGCAAAGAGTTGGGGGAGGGGGGGGGGTTACCCTGGAAAGAGAGGTCTTGCCGGTCCCTTGCGGCCTGCAGGAGCCTCTCTTTAGTGCGATAAAAGTGATGACGTACCCTCAGTTGGTTTAGGAGCCAGGGACCTGTGTATATGGTCAAATTCCAAGCGCTCATATGGGATATCAGGTGCAAGCTCCTGAAAAAAAAGCAGTGGCGGTCCCTTGCAGATCAGTGGTGGTCTCAGGGATTCCACGGATGCAGAGGTTATCTCTGGGGGCTCTGTTCTCTGCATCTGCTAGCTTATCCTGCAGACTCTCAAGTTCAGAATTTAATTTATCAACCTCCTCCTCATGCCCCTCCAGCACTGTTGTAGCCAGGTCCATGCGTTGCTCCAATTAATTAGTGTGGTGTCCTAGCTCTTTAAGACCTTTAACTAGGTCAGCAGAGAGCTTGCGGGAGGCTGTGGTGACTTCATCCCGCACTATGGAGCGGAACTTGTGAAGCATGGCATCAGAGTCTATGGTCAGGGGGCTGACTAGATCAGAAGGGAACTGGTGCAAGCTGTCCTCTGAGAGTCGCGTGGAGTCATCTGGCTCCTGAGGCTCGGCGCCATCTTGCTCTTACCTTTTCCCTTTCCTGGAGTGGGGGAAGCTTTCTGATGAGAGCGGTAGCGCTGTCAGTTGCGGGGAGTGCAATGTATACCCACCAGGATGCTGGTGGTATCTGCTGTCTCAGGAGCTGCTTCAGCTGTGTCGGAGAGCAGACAGTGCTTATCAGCCAAGGAGAGACGTTCCACTGGCGCTGAGAAAGGAGACTAAGCGTCCATCTTCCTCGATCTTGCGCATGTGCCCCATATTGATAATGTTTTTTTATATCTATACACAAATGTTTGCCTTATATTTCAATTTTAAACTGAATAGGTTATTTTGCAAGGTGACTGTTTACAATCACTTTGATCCAGAAGTCAGAAGGGGGCCTGATGAAGATCTGCTAATCAGTACGGTGACACAGGAAGGTTGGAACTCCAGTTTTCAGCCTTAGGATACAAACTCCTGCACCCAAATGTCAGGAATGCAAGCTGTACAAGCATCTGGAAAGGTTAACATATCTCCCCACTCTGGAAAGTGGGGGCCCACCTTAATACAGAGGAAGACTTATCTGAGGACCCTGCCCCTGTGTCTAGAGTCTAGACATGCTGCAACTGTGTGGCGGTAAGGCATGGTATGAAGCATGGCCTCAAATACTCATAAAATCTGTACAGCAGGCAAGAGTCAGATAGGTGGAGGTAACCAAGGCGGGCAGCAGGAACTAATCCAAGTTCCATGTTGCTCTTGCAAGCAGAAACAATAGCCAGGGGATGCTTCATCCATATTGTATGGTAGGAAGGCGCACACAATGTGCACCCTTGACATGCCGCCCAGTGCCATTAGCACTAGGATTTCAATCTATCTTTGCCCAGCTTTAGTCTTCAGAGACAGGGCAAACCCAAATAGCTCTGGACCAATCTGGATGTAGTCTGGAAAGCACCACACAGAGAGCCCAGTGTCTGAAGGTCACTTCTGGGCATCCCCTGCAATGTCCAGTCCAGTGGGGTTCTGGTACAGAACTCTAAAATCAAGTAGAGGAAAATCCTGATTGCTGCTTATAGAGAACAGCTCAGCAATAATTTAGTAACAATTTTGATTGAAGAGAATAAAAGTAGCTTAAGGTTAGACTTTTCTCAGCAGATTTAGACAGTACTCCAAATGTCAGACTGAGAATGACTGGGCCAGATAGCAGCAATCATAGAGGCAAAGTTCCAGCAGCGATGTAGAGAAGAGTCTTGATTAAAGAAAAAAAAAATCAAAGAATGCAAAAAACACATATCAAAACTAGGTTACTGTTTTACACAGCAGAGCTAAAAAGGCATCTATGAGACTAGCAAAAAACTAAGGCATGCTGGTAGTAGGAGGGGCTATCTTTGGCTGGCCTACAGTTATTTTAATTACCAGTGTCTAATGCTCCTGTAGGCAGCAGTATAACTCCAAAGTATAGAAGGAAAGAAAAAGTTTTGACTGGAGTCAGGTTTTAAGATTTCAATTTTGAAAAAGTATCTTTTAGGTGCCCTGACCTCTGTAAGTGACAGTGTTCAGTTCATACAGCTTTCTTCTTTCCATTCTGCTTTCTTGTCAAGACTCCGGTGCATTGACAATTTCTTTACATCTGTTAATAACTACAATTCCTTCTACAGTTCATTTTAAAAGCAACAACAGTCACCTCCTTGTTGTGGTTTACATATTTCGGTAGTTTGTCAAATTAAAATCAGGCACACAGAGCAACATAATATCTTAAAGAACGAGCTGCAGTTTTAGATTCAACACTAGGTAGCGCTGCAAACAAATTGTGATATAAGAGCTACTGGTATAGATAGAAATGATAAACAGCAGGTAGTTTGGATGCCCTGGAGTTACACTTGTCTGAATCTTTGGGGGAAGGTTTGGTCAGTTTAAATCTAAAAAAAACAAAAAACATACTTCTCTTTTAAAAGGCAATATAAAGGCAGGATGTACCTTGCAGCTGTATTATAACTCGCCCATCTTGGTTAGCATTAGTTAGTGCAGACAGCAAGCCTTCAATTTGCATGAGTGGAGACGCAATACGAGGATGTCCGTTCTCACTGCCCTCATCTAGGATTTCTGCAGCTGGCATAAATACACAAGGTAAGATAAAATCAATTTAAACCAACATTCAATTGTAATTATACCACCTACATCAGGGGTAGGCAACCTTTTGAGCACAGTGTGCCAAAAAGTGTTTTCAAAGAAATTGAGCGTGCCGATTTTATAACAAAAAAATGTAAACATCACAGTCTCAATCACGAAAAGGATTTTTTTATAAATGCTTTAAACTACTTGAGTAGTAGTGAGAAATTAACATCATGCACTCACGCCTCAGATCAGCCCCAATTCCTGCAACTCGACACTTCAGATCAGCCCCAGTTCACGCAACTTCACACCTCAGATCACGGTCCTCCCTGCAAATCTGTTTCCACCACTGTAACCCTCTGCACATCTGCCCCACCTCTGTAACCCCCTGCACATCTGCCCCACCTCTGTACTACCCTGCACATCTGCCCCACCTCTGTACTACCCTGCACATCTGCCCCACCTCTGTACTACCCTGCACATCTGCCCCACCTCTGTACTACCCTGCACATCTGCCCCACCTCTGTACTACCCTGCACATCTGCCCCACCTCTGTACTACCCTGCACTTCTGCCCCACCTCTGTACTACCCTGCACATCTGCCCCACCTCTATACCCCCCTGCTCATCTGTCCCACCAGTGTAACCCCCTGTACATCTGCACCATCACCGTACCACCCTGCTCTTCTGTCCCACCACTGTAACTCCCTGCACATCTGCTCCACCGCCGTACCCCTATGCTCTTCTGTCTCACCGCTGAACCATCTTCTCATCTGTCCTAACACTGAACCTATCTGCTCATCTGCCCCACCTCTGTACCTCCTGCTCATCTGTCCCACCACTGTAACTCCCTGCTCATCTGCTCCACCAATGTTCCCCCTTTCTCATCTGCCCCACTAATGTACCTCCCTGCACATCTGCTCCACCGCCGTACCCCCATGCTCTTCTGTCTCACCGCTTAACCATCCTCTCATCTGTCCTAACACTGAACTTTATGCTCTACCGCCGCACCACTGTAACCCCCTTTCTCATCTGCCCCACCACTGTACCTCCTGCACATCTGTCCCACCACTGTACCCCCTGCACATCTGTCCCACCACTGTACCCCCTGCACATCTGTCCCACCTTTGTTCCCCTTCCTCTTCTGCCCCACCACTGTAACCCCCTGCTCATGTGTTCCACCAATGTACCTTTTTCTCCTCTGCACACCTGCTCCACCTCTGTACCCCCCCTGCTCCTTTGCCCCACCGATGTAACGCCCTGCTCATCTGTGCCACCTATGTACCTCCTTTCTCCTCTGCCCCACCACTGTACCCCCTGCGTATCTGTCCCACCAATGCACCTCTTTTCACACCTGCCCCACTGCTGTACCCCCCTGCTCTTCTGTCAAACCGCTGAACCCCCTTCTCATCTGCCCCAACACTGAACACCCCCCTGCTCATCTGTCCCACCACTGTAACCCCCTGCTCATCTGCCCCATCACTGTACCCCCTTCTCATCCCTCCCACCACTGTACCTCCTGCATATCTGTCCCACCACTGTAACCCCCCTGCTCATCTACCAAATCAATGTACCCCTTTTCTTATCTGCCCCACCACTGTACCACCCTGCACAGCTGCTCCACCGCCATATCCCCATGCTCTTCTGTCTCGCTACTGAATCACCTTCTCATCTGTCCTAACACTGAACCCATCTGCTCATCTGCCCCACCATTGTAACCCGCTTTCTCATCTGCCCCACCAATGTACCTCCTGAATATCTGTCTCACCTCTGTACCCCCTGCTCTTCTGCCCCACCTCTGTACCCCCTGCTCTTCTGCCCCACCTCCGTACCCCCTGCTCTTCTGCCCCACCTCCGTACCCCCTGCTCTTCTGCCCCACCTCCGTACCCCCTGCTCTTCTGCCCCACCTCCGTACCCCCTGCTCTTCTGCCCCACCTCCGTACCCCCTGCTCTTCTGCCCCACCTCTGTACCCCCTGCTCTTCTGCCCCACCTCTGTACCCCCTGCTCTTCTGCCCCACCTCTGTACCCCCTGCTCTTCTGCCCCACCTCTGTACCCCCTGCTCTTCTGCCCCACCTCTGTACCCCCTGCTCTTCTGCCCCACCTCTGTACCCCCTGCTCTTCTGCCCCACCTCTGTACCCCCTGCTCTTCTGCCCCACCTCTGTACCCCCTGCTCTTCTGCCCCACCTCTGTCCCCCCTGCTCTTCTGCCCCACCTCTGTCCCCCCTGCTCTTCTGCCCCACCTCTGTCCCCCCTGCTCTCCTGCCCCACCACTGTAACCCCCTGTTCATCTGTTCCACCAATACACCTCCTTTCACATCTACCCCACTGCTGTACCCCCCTTCTCTTCTGTCCCACCACTGAACCTCCTTCTCATCTGCCCCAACACTGAACCCCCTGCTTATCTTTCCCACCATTGTAACCCTTTTCTCAACTGGCCCAACACTGAACCCCCCTGCTCATCTGCCCCATCACTGTACCCCACTGCTGAACCCCCTTCTCATCTCTTCCACCACTGTACCTCCCTGTACATCTACCCTACCGCTGTACCCTTCTGCTCTTCTGTCCCACCTCTGAACCCCTTCTGCTCATTTTCTCCCCCGCTGTACCCTCTTTCTCATCTATGATATGCAGAGTGGTAAAAGGAAGCAGAGATGAGACACATCTACCTGTCCTGGCACACTCTTCCTGCTGATCCACCCCTCTCACATCCAGCCCACATGCTTGTATGTGATGTATGTAATGTCACATAAGCATCTGGAATGGATGCACAATGATGAGCCCAGTTTAGGGGCATTTTCTGAAAGCAGTGGGCCTGTGTGCAGGATCATAAGTTGGGCCCCCCGCAGCTGAGAAAAATGCGGCGCTCTGCGCTGCAGCAAAAGTTGGGTGTGATTTTCATTGCGCTGAATACTGGCTGTAGCTTAAAGGGACACAGAGTGCAGGGAATCAGTAGTAAGTGAAGCAATGGTTCAGGAATAATTTCAACAAAATTCCCAGAAGCTCAACAGTAATTCCACAAATTGTCACCTGATTGTAGTTTTCTCAATCACAGTGAAATCCCTTCTTTCTGAGATTGGTAGTGGCAACCAAGCAAGTCATCTTCCTCCAGATGATGGATGGGGCTAGCAGGATTGTGATTGGCTTTAGCAGTGGCCAATGACAGTCCTCCTCCTCATGGAAACTGCAGAACTGCACCCAATCTACTCCCCATCACAAAAGTTGATGATCGCAGCTATAGCAAAGTTAGAGAACCAAACAATGTTTCCCATCTTTTAACAATGTGTGGGGGCACAGAACCTCCCCCTCAGTGCAGGTGCGGCATGGGGAATTCTGAAATTGGAATGCATTAGTGTCTCACTGACACTTCTCTGCGCTGCTCTTCTGATGGGGAGGGAGTCGAGTCCCGGCAAAAGAGGCTTCGTATGCCGCTTGCGGCATCCATGCCAGGGGTTGCCTACCCCTGACCTACATTATAGTAACTGGTGTATGGTAGATTGTAGCTCAGAAGCCTGCCCAGGCCAAATGCAAAGATCAACACTTTGTATGAACCCGAACAACCAGATTTCAAAGTTCATTAGTTTACAGTGGTGAGGCCAGTAGCAAATCACTGAATGGTCGTTGGCCTAACTTTAAACACTGAGCTTTTATTTATTTTTTTGTCTGTGATTATGATTTAAAGTACCCTGTAGTGCAAATCCCTGGATATTTAAAAATCAAACATATTTAAAACATTGTTAGTATATGTAATTACCCTCAGTTTATCTTTATATTAAAATTCCTTTGTCTCCACATTGGCTTGCACACCGTAAATTAGGGTGAACATGGCAGAACAGTCAACCAGGCAAGCTCTATGGCCACAGAAGGAGCTCCCGGCTGGTAATCCACCTTCTGCAGCCCAGCATCCCTGCAGCGTCACCACCACAGGATCAGAGGGAACACCGAGGACCACATACCTATACAGATGAGCCTTTTATATGTTTTTATCCTGTAAGTGTGTTTTTTACCTGGTGTCATTAAACATCATTTGTTAATACTACACTCAGGTGGCGCTTCCTTCTCTACCCCTCTCTCATACACAAAATGTCTTTGACATAACTGGCAGGGACTTGCTGTTGCTCCTTACGGACCTAAATGGCAAAAGGCACAGTTGATACCTTCCTTCCTTTTCTGTGAAAAAGATTTTTCCAGCTAGTCAGATGAGCAACCTCTTCAATAAAAACACTTATCAAGCCTGATTGTTATTTAAGAGTCAGCATGGACAATCAAATGTTTACAGTAAGCCTAACATGTTTCAGGCTGTGAGAGATGAAGTATTCAAACAGGAATCACCTTTAGCAATGTGGTGGTGCTTACTCATAATCTAGTATGCAGGCTGGAGAGGTGAATGGAGGATACATCAGGGGAAATGTGGTGGGGAAGGAGGAGGCATAGGGCTCGCAGAGTTAAAGTAATGGTATGTGCCAGTAACTCTCAGTGACTACTGCTTATATTCTTGCCTAAAATTATAGTCTGAGCCACAGGCCTACACTTTAAAGCCCTACGACTCACCTCCAGCCTGGCCCTTCTGGTTGAGGTTTTGTAAAAACTGCTGCAAGCCACCTGGCTTTTGGTTCTCTTTGATGGGAATGCCAACTTCCAAGCCTTGAAATTTCTCTATGAAGCCAAACAACTGAATTGAAAAGAAAAATGTTGGAAGAGAATATATTAATCATCAATTTAGAAAAAAAACAAACTTACCTGGCAGTCTGATGGGCTAAAAAAAGGATCATCCAATTTCAACAAATTAAATATGAGAGACTGTCTAAAGTTAAAAGTGATGAGAGTCATATTCTTCTCATGGAGATAGGCAGATGGTGGCATCCAAACCTGACAGACTTGGAGGAAGTGTCAGGTAAATAGTGCAGATATTCATGCACTAATGCAGCACAATCACAACTTTCACTCAGGATGCAAATTACAAGTTAAGAGGGGCTGATACGCAAAATGACAGTAGTTGGCTGAACAAAATCAAGCAATACTCCAAATTTCGATAATTGGGCTCTTCCTTCATTTACTAAATATGTGATTGCCTTTTCAGGACAAACCAACAAAGTTGTTTAAATCCCCTAAACCCGAGCAGCACATATTTATTTTTCTTTGCTCCCCCGGCGATCCAATCAACACCAGAAAAACCCGGTACTTCAAAGCTTGGAAGAACATGCGGCTCACTCCATTTGACACTGCAGGGCCAATCACCACTGTCGCACATGGAGTACATAGTGCCAAGATTTCACTCAGCAAGAGTGACAGAGGTCCAGATGCTGGATTGTGTTGAACAAAGGTGAACAAATATCTACCCTCATGTCGTTCTTGGGGAAGACAGACTATAGGGCCAAAAATATGTGGTTCCCTCTCAAAATTACTGCTTTCATGTGTTTCCAGTGTACTGTTAATACTACAATAACAAACACATTTTAGACAATTGTGTCCTTCAAGCCTTGTGGTAAGAATTTTTAAGGCCCTTTAATGTTTAAACATGACTGTGCCTCTCTTTACAAAGCCAGTCCATGTGTTGAACAGTTTGGTGCGGAGGAACTTGAGTGGCCTGCTCAGAGCCCTGACCTCAACTCTACTGAACACCTTTGGTATGAGTCAGAACACCAACTGCGAGCCAGGTAAGTACCTGACCTCACAAATGCGCTTTTGACCGAATGGGCAAAGCTTCTTACAGATGTACTCTAGAAGAGTGAAGGCTGTTACAGCCGATAAGGTGGGGGGAGGGGGAGCAACTTAATTTTAATGGCCAGGTTTTGGAACTGAATGCCCAGCAATCTCCTATAGATATGATGGTGAGGTGTTCATAAACTTTTGGTCATATAGCGTAAATTGTTCTTAGAAAAGTTGTTTGGATGGGATTTTTTTAGGCACCAAACGTAACAATATAATAAAAATAATTTTTGGCTTGCACAGTGCTGTACAGGTAAGTGCTTTGGTTATGTTTCCTCCCCCTTTTCCACACAACCTTTACATTGAATAGTAGAATTTTTTTATATACCATTTTTTCATCCTTTTATGCCCCGTATACACAGTCGGATTTTCCTACGGAAAATGTGATAGGACCTTGTTGTCGGAAATTCCGACCGTGTGTAGGCTCCATCACACATTTTCCATCGGATTTTCCGACCCACAAAGTTTGAGAGCAGGATATAAAATTTTCCGACAACAAAATCCATTGTCGGAAATTCCGATCGTGTGTACACAAATCCGATGAACAAAGTGCCACGCATGCTCAGAATAAATAAAGGGATGGAAGCTATTGGCCACTGCCCCGTTTATAGTCCCGTTTTACATCATCGCGTTTAGAAACTTTGTGTGACCGTGTGTATGCAAGACAAGTTTGAGCCAACATCCATCGGAAAAAATCCTAGGATTTCGTTCTCGGAATATCCGAACAAAGTCTGACCGTGTGTATGGGGCATTAGTGTGAAGTTTCAGTGGGTTGCTCTACTTTTATGGTAGGCATCGTCACTTTTCAGATCCTAAAACTTTTGCACCAGTTTGGACTCAGTAATGACAGTCTGCATAATTTCCTTTTCCTCTTTACCTTCAATGTAAGTGATTTTAATCCTTTTTTGAGTTGTATACATCACTTGCTCTGCTGTTCTATGCATCCCTTGTATTCATTCATTAAATGCTGTGGGGTAGTTCCGGGTCTCATCTGTCCTTGTTACTATTATAGATGCTATTAGATTTAGGAACATCTAATTTTTTTTTACCTTTTTATTGTTTCTGATTCTCGGATTCTGATTCTTGTTCACATTGTAGAATTGAACATGTTTGTTCCCTGCTGAAGACCCTCTGGAGTTAAAACGCGTTGGGGCCTCCATGCTACATATAAACAACGGTTGTGGATTTTTATGATTTTGTCATATGACTACAATATCCAGTGGTTTGGTTTTAAGGATGTCACATTGTATGATATGGTCTTGTTTTTTAACAGTTTTATATCAATAAATTGAAAATCATTTTTATTATATTGTTATGTTTGGTGCCTAAAAAGTCCCATCCAAAAAAACTTCTCAGAATACTCTACATTATTGGGGATGTGGTGTCATTTTCCCAAAGTCTAGCATGAGCTTTTTGTTTTTGGACCATACAGCATATCTGCACATGAATTTATAGCCATGGGAGCCTTTAATACCATGGAATGTCATAAGTCATACACTGCTCCAGCTCACCTTCCGGCTGATCATACTCCTCACACAGTACCTTTGCACCTAAGTGGAAAACAGAAGACAACAAATCAGGAAGGGGCACAGGTGCAAAGCAGAAAGCAATTTAATTTCTAATTCATATTTCTGTAAAAAATTCTTGAAGACGACAAAGATTTATAGCAGTGTGAAAAAGAACGATGGGACAATAACAGTAATCAGACAGGTGGACATGTGTATGTGAAGTACACTGACAGGTAAGATAAATGCAGCGGTAGAGAAAATGATCAATAAAGAGTCAAGGACAAGTCGACTCATATTTAAAAGGACTTTCAGGGTTAATTGAACATTTCACATCTACTTTGACACAGCGCCCCCCCCCCCCGCCTTCTGGAGCCCTGAATCTAATTCATTCCAGTTTTGCAAAGCAGTAATAAACTACAATCATTTTTCAGTTTACTGTGGTCAGACCAAGAAGTATGATGTTAAATATTAACAATACATTTATATAAAATAGACTAACTGGGTAAGCTTTACACAGCCACATTAGACTCTTCCTGTACAGGAGCTTACCCTACCACAGTTATGAAAAACACTAAGGTCAATTATGGATGTTAGTCAATAAACTTTCCAGTATTTTTTTTGGTTTGTGAAGGAACTGGAAAACCCAGAAGCAAACAAGGGGTATAATATACAAATTCGATCAAGAACCTTGGAACCAAAACCGGGACCCCAGAGCTACAGGTCAGAGTGCAAACCACTTAAAGTGCAAGAATACTTTTTACATAAAACTTTTTTAAGCCTCAATACAAAAATGAATTATATGATGCAATTTTCATATGTCTAGCAAAACTTAGGATTTATCCCTCCTAGATTGTAAGCTCTAACGAGCAGGGCCCTCTGATTCCTCCTGTATTGAATTGTATTGTACTTGTACTGTCTGCCCTAATGTTGTTGTAAAGCGCTGTGTAAACTGTCGGCGCTATATAAATCCTGTATAATAATAATAATAATATTTTTGTGCTGTGGTGCTTTTAATTTGCCAAATCTTACTTGAGGATTCTGCCATTTCAACAGCAACCTGTAGTAGTATGACAACTCTCACCAACTGCTTTACAATGCAGCAGTGGCACTGTCACACTGCCATGTGCTCTCATGGAGATAGACTATAGACAGCTGTGCCAAAGTGTGCCTTATGCCGCGTACACACGAGCGGACTTTCTATCCTACTTGGTCCGGCACACTTTCCGACGGACTTTGTCCGCCAGGTGCGCCGGACTTTAAAACGGACGGACTTGCCCACACACGCCGGGACTTTCCGGCGGGCTAAGTCCGCCCGTCTTTCCGACGGACTTTCGCCGGAGTTCCGGCGGACTTTCAGAATGAACGGACTTGCCCACACACGGACAAGTCCGTTCATTTTGAACGTGACTCAGGTGCGACGGGACTAGAAAAGGATGTCAATCTTGCCGCTTTTATCGGCGAGATTGACACCTTACTAGCCCCGTCGCGGGGCATACCAGGCCCTTAGGTCTGGTATGGATTATAAAGGGGAACCCCGCTACGCCGAAAAAACGGCGTGGGGTCCCCCTAAAATCCATACCAGACCCCGATCCGAGCACGCAGCCTGGCCGGTCAGGAAAGGGGGTGGGGACGAGCGAGCGCCCCCCCCCTCCTGAACCGTACCAGGCCGCATGCCCTCAACATGGGGGTGGGTGCTTTGGGGGAGGGGGGCGCCCTGCGCCCCCCCCCCCCAAAGCACCTTGTCCCCATGTTGATGAGGACAAGGGCCTCTTCCCGACAACCCTGGCCGTTGGTTGTCGGGGTCTGCGGGCGGGGGCTTATCGGAATCTGGGAGCCCCCTTTAATAAGGGGGCCCCCAGATCCCGGCCCCCCACCCTATGTAAATGAGTATGGGGTACATGGTACCCCTACCCATTTACCTAGGAAAAAAGTGTAAGTAATAAAACACACTACACAGGTTTTTAAAATATTTTATTAAACAGCTCCGGGGGGGGGGGAATCTTCCTCCGGCTTCGGGGGTCTTCTTCCGGCTTCGGGGGTCCCTCCGCTTCATCTTCTCCCGGCGTCCGGTTGGTTCTTCTCCGCTCTCTTCTCCCGGTGTTCCTGTTCTTCGGCCGGCTCCTCTGCTGTCTTCAATTAGCTCTCTTGCCAGCAGAGGTCCGGACTTCTGGGCTTCTGGGCTTCTGGGCTTCTCTTCCCCAGATGTTGACACGACGCTCTCTCCTGCTGGACTGCTCTCCGAGGGCTGCGTTGTGACTTATATAGGTGGAGACCCCGCCCCCTTTTGATGTCACAGTCCCTGGGCATGCTGGGACTGTGACGTTTTAGGGGGCGTGGTCAACATCACCCAGTGACCACGCCCCCTAAAACGTCACAGTCCCAGCATGCCCAGGGACTGTGACATCAAAAGGGGGCGGGGTCTCCGCCTATATAAGTCACAACGCAGCCCTCGGAGAGCAGTCCAGCAGGAGAGAGCGTCGTGTCAACATCTGGAGAAGAGAAGAGAAGAAGCCCAGAAGCCCAGAAGCCCGGACCTCTGCTGGCAAGAGAGCTAATTGAAGACAGCAGAGGAGCCGGCCGAAGAACAGGAACACCGGGAGAAGAGAGCGGAGAAGAACCAACCGGACGCCGGGAGAAGATGAAGCGGAGGGACCCCCGAAGCCGGAAGAAGACCCCCGAAGCCGGAGGAAGATCCCCCCCCCCGGAGCTGTTTAATAAAATATTTTAAAAACCTGTGTAGTGTGTTTTATTACTTACACTTTTTTCCTAGGTAAATGGGTAGGGGTACCATGTACCCCATACTCATTTACATAGGGTGGGGGGCCGGGATCTGGGGGCCCCCTTATTAAAGGGGGCTCCCAGATTCCGATAAGCCCCCGCCCGCAGACCCCGACAACCAACGGCCAGGGTTGTCGGGAAGAGGCCCTTGTCCTCATCAACATGGGGACAAGGTGCTTTGGGGGGGGGGGGCGCAGGGCGCCCCCCTCCCCCAAAGCACCCACCCCCATGTTGAGGGCATGCGGCCTGGTACGGTTCAGGAGGGGGGGGGCGCTCGCTCGTCCCCACCCCCTTTCCTGACCGGCCAGGCTGCGTGCTCGGATCGGGGTCTGGTATGGATTTTAGGGGGGACCCCACGCCGTTTTTTTCGGCGTAGGGGCTTCCCTTTATAATCCATACCAGACCTAAGGGCCTGGTATGCCCCGCGCTCACCGCAATAGGAAGATTTGTTTTTCCTATTGCAGCGAGCGCGAGATGCAATACCATCCCCTCGTGTCGTATTTGGTCTGTCGGACCAGCCTACACACGAGCGGGCTTTCCGTCGGACCAGCACACACACGAGCGGACTTTCCGCCCGAAACTGAGTCCGACGGAAAGATTTAAAACATGTTTAAAATCTAGGTCCGGCGTGCTTTTGGGAAAAAGTCCGCCGGAAAAGTCCGCCGGTGCCTACACACGGGCGGATTGTCCGGCACACTCTGGTCCGCCGGACCAAGTATGCCGGAAAGTCCGACCGTGTGTACGCGGCATTAGAGCCCTTTCACACTGAGGTGGTTTGCAGGCGCTATTGCGCTAAAAATAGCGCCTGCAAACCGACTTGGAAGTGCTGCTGCTTTGTCTCCAGTGTGAAAGCCCCGAGGGCTTTCACACGGGAGCGGTGCGCTGGCAGGACGGTAAAAAAAGTCCTGCTAGCAGCATCTTTAGAACGGTGAAGGAGCGGTGTGGTTACCGCTCCTGCCCATTGAAATCAATGCTACAGCGCGGCTATACCGCCGGAAAAGCGCCTCTGCAGAGGCGCTTTGCGGTGGTTTTTAAACCTTTCTCGGCCACTAGCGGGGGAGTAAAACCGCCCCCACTAGCGGCTGAATACCGATGGTAAAGCTCCACTAACAATAGCAGCACTTTACCGCCGACCCTGGCCCAAGGGGGAAAGGGGCCTTAGACTCCCCATCAGTGCCACCCTCTGTACAAAGCAGTAAGAGGAATGGTAGAGGAAGCTGGGACATAATTTAGACCGGTACATACTCCAGTTGTTTATAGACAGACTAGTTCACCTCTACAATAAAGCTAAACTACAGGAAGATATAAAAGGCACAATATAATGCAGCTCAGTATTCATTAACCGCTTGCCGACCGTATCACTTACCTGTACGGCTCTGCTGTGCCAGATCATGTACTAGGTTTTCAGAGGAAAAACTTCTTCTCTGCTCTCCCACTGAGAACTGAGGCTCTTCACTTCATAAACAGGGTGCAGAGGAGATAATTTTCCTCCGAGAACTGCAGAGAACTGAACTGAGAAAAAAACTTCTCAGTTTAATTAACATACACCTTCGTGTATACAAGGTTGACACTGGGTTCAGTTAACTATGCAGTTTTACCCACTCCATACCAAACAGCTGCCACCATGTGTTTTATTGGAAACACAAACCTTTCACAATATTTGTGATAACAATTATGAGAAATGTTTGTAATACACACTGTCACACCAGACAGGGATATTTCAGAGATTACAACAAAGTAGCAGTCTTCAAAAAGACAGATCTGATTTACTGTACTAGAGATAATTTTATTGATATTAAAGTGTGTGGGGATAGAAAAAACAAAGCAAACATCTATACTTGGCGTGATGCTGCAGCTGTCCCCTGCCGACTATAAACCCGAGAACTGAGCAATCACATGACCGTTGATCACTCATTCCTCAGTCATCTCTAAGCAGAGAGTGACGACTGTCAGTCACTGCTCTCTGTTCTGCCCATTCAGGGCTCCCTGGAGCACCTGGCTGAAGAGTGGACAGGATCGGATGTCTCAGGCTCTCAGCCAACAGCAAGTTTTAGCCTGCTGTTGGCTGATTCTGGGTCACAGGAGAGCACAAGTAAGAGAAATTCATGTGACCCACAAGAGAAGCATGGCCAAAAAAGCTTTGGCCATACTTATCTTTTATAAAAAAAACTAAAAAAATGGCACAGAAAGACAACTCCTAAATAAAGAGGGGTTAAGCCCTTCGAGCTACTGCAACAAGAAAAAGAGCCTGCTGCACAGTGAACTTTTGATATTCACAGAAAAAACACTTTCTGCAAGCCAATGTCCACTATCCAGACAGACCCAGGTTGCTCAGATCAGCGCCATTTCAGGTGCTACTTGACAAACATCTGTGTGGCTTCATACCCAGATGTCTATTGAAGTCGCACCTGAAATCGGCAAAAGTAGCACAGGAACCATTTTTGCAAATTGGTGCGGCACCTCAAAATCGGTGTTGCACCGATTGGAACAGTGCCATTGCCGCCAATAGGCTGCGACTTGACAAATCGCATGACAAATCGCTCCAGTGTGAACATAGGCTTAAATGTAAAGTTTGGCTCACTAATAGGGATTCATTAGTGCTGTGTAACATGAGCGCCAGGAGAACACGATTATTGCTAGTGGCTATAGCCGCTGACAATAATCGCATGCTTAAAATCCGACATGCTGGTTGTACCCAAGTCGATCGATGGATTGACTTGGACACAATCAACCTGCCCATAGATGGATCGAATCTCAGCCAGTCCCTGCTAAACCAGCTGATATTCGATCCATCTATGGCGGGCTTAAGTGTAATTTCTGTCTGCTGCCTCATTCCTCTGCTATCTGCATGAGTACCTCCTGACAGGTTTTCCTGTCTCTAAGCGAGAAAAAGGTGACCGGCAATGGACAGGACACAGACTGTGACTGACAGCCTCAGCTTTGTTCCTGTAGGTAAGGGGGTGTGTGCCTTTCCTCCTACTGAGCTCTGCAAAGTGTAGCTTCAGCTCCCTGCCCCTGCTTTCTGAAAGCTCAGACAAGCTGTATAAATTCTGGATTTTGAATGGCTGTCAGAGAGAAGACAGCAGATAAACAGGTGCAGATTATGTAGAAGTATATGTTTCATATCCATGTAACACCTGATGCCAGTCACTTCATTGAATATATGTAAGGGTTTTCAACCACTTAAACTCTTTTCTTCTTCCAACTACTGCCGACATAGGTATGCAGAGTACTGAATAGACATCTATGGCCAAACCTCAATTATTCACCATCCATCCCTGCACAGCTCAGACTTCACACTACTCTCATCTATCGTCTGTGCACTAATGAGCTAAGGGATGCAGACTAATGAACAAGCTACCTTTTATAAATGGAAAGAGTTTAAACAGTTGGGGGTCCTGTCAAAATCATTCCTTTAAATGCAATTACCTTGAAGAGGTTGATGTTATCAACCTGACTGTAGAACAGGAAATCGTTGATGGATTTCAGAGTGGTGCCTAAAGAAGGAACATGGCATGTCAATTATGTTCACAAATGAATGCTTTGGTCTTCATGTAAAATAGTGAATTTGCATTACCTCCATAAGATTAACCCTCTCTTTGTCCTGGAGACCAATGTCATGGGTACAGAAAGTAATGGAAAATCAAACATATTACAGTTGTCACCAGAACAGGATGTAAGGGGGACATTTCCAGTGCAGAAACTGGTCACAGTGACAACTGTCTTAAGCTTCGTACACATGATCGGATTTTCGGCAGGGAATTGTGTGATGACAGACTGTCTAAAATCCGACTGTTAGTACGCTCTTTCAGACAATTGTTGTCCAACT
This sequence comes from Aquarana catesbeiana, assembly GCF_042186555.1. Taxonomy (NCBI): domain Eukaryota; kingdom Metazoa; phylum Chordata; class Amphibia; order Anura; family Ranidae; genus Aquarana; species Aquarana catesbeiana. The sequence continues at coordinate 552,514,141 of NC_133326.1, forward strand.
TTTGGCCAACAAATGTTGGATGGCAGGCTAGTACATTTTCGGCGGACAACGGTCTGTTGTCAGATTTTCGTATCGTCTGTACACAAGTCCATCACACAAAAGTCCAAAGTACAAACACGCATGCTCGGAATCAATGCTCACCAAACATTAGCAGAAGGTGCCCAAAGGGTGGCGCTCAAGAGCTGAAATTTCACGTAGTACGTCACTACGTTCGTGTTTATTGGCCAACAATTGTGTGCCGTTAGTATGCAAGACAAGTTTCTGGCACACGCCCTTCGGAGAAAAGTCTGACACTCGGTTGGCCAACAATCTGATCATGTGTACAAGGCTTAAGAGGGGATTTCTACTCACTTCGGTTGTGCCTCCAAGATAAAAAACAAAACACACAGAAGGGGTTTAAACTTTTTCCCACTCTATCAAAAGAGACAGTGGTGTATTCAAAGAGTTCATCTTTAAATATCATAGTAGTAAATATTTTATCTATTTACTATCATAAAGGCTTTTTTTTTTTTTTTTTTAAACAAAAGTAGGAAATTAGGTAATTATTTGATCAAAATCTACAAATCTCAAAATATTCCATGACATCCATTTTTGGGTTCTCACTCACCGTCTTGAGGAACTTTTTGAAAGTTTGGGTTCTGTTTTACGTTACCTGTAAAGGATAGGAGATAATGATAATAGATACATTAACTCAGAAACGTGCATTCAATGTGCTTTTTTACGAATAGATAACATGCAGACTGAAATACTGCTGGAATGAGTCAGAGGTCATAAATCAAACAGAATTGGCTCCTTCATTCGATCTACTTTTGTCAAATGGTGGTAATGGTGCAGCGCTGTATTATATAAAGTCTGAATTGAAATCAAATATTCATAAACATTTAGCAGCTAGCACAGTATTGCTGGGAACACTAAACAGTAACAAGTGGTAATGGTGCAGCCCCTGACGTCATCCGATGACGAAACGTCAGGGGCTGCACCATTACCACTTGTTACTGTTTATTGTCCCCAGCAATACTGTGCTAGCTGCTAAATGTTCTCCGTTAGGGAGGAGTAGAAACGTGTGACGCGATTAAGTGCTGGGAGGCAGCAGCCATTTTGTTGGTTGAAAATGCTGGTCATTTCTTTATGCCTGTATTCTACTATGAACATGTGATTTTTTTTTTCTTTGTTTTTAAATAAACATTAGAAAATAATAGAAACCTTCGCGCCAGTGGTGTCGATAGCAGATACTATATATGAATTACATATACTGGTGGTACATCTAGTAAGAAAACATTCCCAACAATAAAAAAAAATTTGTGGAAATATGTAAACAATCAGTGTAAGCTGCTCCCCAATTTTTGAATAATCAAAAAAATAGATAATCAAAAAAAGATGTAAGAAAGATAGGGGGCGCTAGATACCATAATAATCAAGTGCTCTAAATAAATATATCTCCTGCATTACCAAGAAAATGGAAATGTAAGAAAGCTAGGGGGCGCTAGATACCATACTATTCAAGTGCTCTAAATAAATATATCTCCTGCATTACCAAAAAAAATGAAAATCATAATAATGACAAATCATAATTAGATTACACACTGAAGTGCCCACAATAGTGAAAAAAATATATATAGTGATTGATTGTCCACATAAAAAAGTGATAGAAGTAGTTGAAGTGATATCTTTCAATATTATCCCAATCTTGTTGCTGAAAACAAAAGGTTTTCCATCACCAAAGAAAAAATAAGAAAGGAAAAACACCTCGAAGTAGTAGATATCTGCTTACCAGATACCAATGACTCCTTTAGTTAAAAAGAGAGTCACTAGCGCTTGTGCAGGGTTGTGCCTGCTCACATGGATGGCCGGACTGTGGTTGGTATTATAGGCATAAACATTATTTGGAATGTTTGTGCAATGAGGTTTGTTCCACTTATGTTTGAGAATACTATTGCCCTGGTGAAGAGTTCTTACTGACATTTCGTGTGGGCTGTTGATGGAATATATCTCTGAATCGGCATCCATTATCTGGTATCGATGCTAAGCCTGCTTAGAGGGAAGTGATATTCTTGGAGTGGAGGACTGCTTAGATTGCCATCAGATGATGCTTATACAATATTACCTTAGGGTAAGAGTCAGTGTGATTGAGTGTTGGTGACTGCTTCCACTGTTACCCAGCTTAAGAACATCTATTTGAATGTTTATGAACTTTTCATTTCAATTCAGACTTTATATAATACAGCGCTGCACCATTACCACTTGTTATTGTTTATAGTCCCCATCAATACTGTGCTAGCTGCTATATGTTTGGATTTATATTTATCCAAGTGCAATAATTACTTTTGTCAAATGCAGCAAGTTAGGCAGGGCCACACACTATGCAAAATTTGCACAGTGTACAGCCAACTTTTGGGTGGCTTTCCCATCTATGAAGGAGCAACAGGAATACCCTTAGAAAGCAGCATTGTCTGGCGAGAATAGCATCAGATGGACTGCGCGGTGTGCCACTACTTATATTGGCATGGGGTAGGGTCACCGTGTGACTTCATCCGGAGGCCCTGCCCATTATGACGTCACCGCCCAGGCCATGATTGGCGTTGATGTCATAAGGGGCGGGTCTCCGGTGACCCCGCCCATGCCTATATAAGTAGTGGCACATCGCCTACCCGGCATTAGAGCGGGAGAGAGCCTCAAGTCAACATTCGAAGAAGACAACGGGGAAGACCCAGCAAAAGAGCAAGAAGATAGCGGAGAAGACAGCGGACAGAGGGAGAAGGCCCGGAAAGGGAAGAAGAACCGGAGAGGGCTAGAAGACATCAGCGCAGAAGACTAGGAGAGGGGAGAGGAAGTCGGATGAGACGCTGGAGCTGTCTTAATAAATTACTTTAACACCCTGTGTGCTGTGTTTTATTTTTGACACTTTTTTTTCAGGTGACTGGCTAGGGGTACAATGTACCCCATACTCATTCACATAGGGTGGGAAGCCGGGATCTGGGGGCCCCCTTGTTAAAGGGGGCTTCCAGATTCCGATAAGCCCCCTGCCTGCATACCCCGACAACTAATGGCCAGGGATGTCGGAAAGAGGCCCCTGTCCTCAACAACATAATATTAGGACGCTTACCTGTCCAGGGTTCCTGCGATGTCGATACCTCAGCCGATTTTCGAATTGGCTCTCGGGTTTTGCCACCGCTAATCCATGGTAAGGGAAACCGGCTGGTACCCTACTGCACATGTGCAAAGTGCGCTGCGCTTTCTGAATGGCCCAACGGCGGAGGAGGGGGGGGGGCGAACTTTCGAGGGGCGGCACAGTCTCCCGGAAGTGGGGAAGAGTACCTGCCAAAACTTTTTTTTTTAATAATTGTTTACAAAAGTGCAACCTTGACAACCATGACAATTACTCCATCTACAATGACCTCTTGAAGTCATTTATATTAATGTATGGCATTATGGATTTAGTAAAGAAGCGCAACACAGATTAACAGCTATTTTCAGGCAACAGATCCACATGAAAAAGACACAGCTTGGATTACTAAGCATCAGGAGACATACATTGGAGAAGGTAGTTAACATTTCAATGTCCCCAAATACAGATTACTGTAAAAAAAAAAAGTTAGATTAACCACTTATCTACAGGGCACTTTCAGTGCTGTTACACTTTGAATGACAATTGCGCGGTCATGCTACACTGTAACCATGTGAGATTTTTATAATTTTCTTCACACAAATAGAGCTTTCTTTTAGTGGTATTTAATCACTGCTGGGATTTTTATTTATTTTTTTTTTTTTTAGGAAAAAAAAAGTTTCTTAGTTTCGGTCAGTAAATGTTGTAAATAAGTAATTTTTCTCCTTCACTGATGAGGCGGCACTGATGAGGTGGCACTTATGGGCACTGATTAGGTGGCACTGATGAGGAGGCACTAATGAGTGGCACTGGTCGGTATTGATAGGTGCCACTGACGGGCCCTGATAGGGGGCATGGATAAGCGGCACTGATGGGCATTAATGGGTGGCTTTGATGGGCATCACTGATAGGCCGCACTGAAAGTCAGCACTGACTGGCATCACTAATGGGCACTGATTTCTGGCTTTGGTGGGCACTGATTGTTGGCACTTGTGGGCATTAATTGCTGGCACTGGTGGCCCTCTAATGTAATCAGGGCACTGATGACCAGTGCCCTGATTACATCTCTCACTGTCCCCTGTGAGGAAATGCCGCTGATTGGCTCTCCTCGCCACACACTCTGTCAGTGTGAGGCGAGGAGAGCCGATTACCCGCACTTCCTTGTTTACATGTGACCGACTGTGATTGGACACAGCCGATCACATGATTAAAGAGCCATGATAGCGGCTCTTTACAGAGATCGGGGTCACGCCGTTTGTCCTAGCAACATGGCACGACCACCGCGCTGCATGACCCTGTGGGCGGGAGCGGGAATTCGGGTGCGCCGTCATATAACGAAAAGAAAAAGAAAAATAACAAACATGTTCTAATGTAAAATGTTATAAGCAACGGCGTTAACCACTTAAAACGGGGGTTCACCCACACCGCCAAAAAAAAAAAAAAAATATTAAAAGCCAGCAGCTACAAATACTGCAGCTGCTGACTTTTAATACATGGCCACTTACCTGTCCCAGGGTCCAGCGATGTCGGCAGGGGACGCCGAGAACCTGCTCGGTTCTCGGCAGCTGCCGCCGCCATCCTAGGTGATGGAATCAGGAAGTGAAGCGTTGCGGCTTCACTTCCCGGTTCCCTACTGCGCATGCGCGAGTCGCGCTGCGCGTCCCTAGTGGTCCCTGCTCTCTCCTGGGAGCCCTGCTCTCTCCCTGCTCTCTCCAGCAGACAGCGCGGTCGGGACGGGAAGAGGCATAGACTCCCATGGGAGTCTATGCCGGAAGTGGGTGCAAATACCTGTCTTAGACAGGTATCTGCACCCCCCTCCCCTCTGAAAGGTGCCAAATGTGACACCGGATGGGGGGAGGGTTCCGAAAAGCGGAAGTTCCATTTTTGTGTGGAACTCCGCTTTAAGGACCGAGCCTCTTTTTGAGATGTGTTTACAAGTTTTTTGCTAGAAAATTACTTAGAACCCCCAAACATTATACTTTTTTTTTCTAACACCCTAGAGAATAAAATGGCAGTCGTTGCAATTCTTTTTGTCACACCGTATTTGCGCAGCGGTCTTACAAGCGCACTTTTTTTGGAAAAAATACACTTTTTTGAATTAAAGAATAAGACAACAGTAAAGTTAGCCCAATTTTTTTTTATATTGTGAAAGATCATGTTACGCCGATTAAATTGATGTCACACTTCAAAATTACGCCCACTCATGGAAAGGCAACAAACTTTTACCCTTAAAAATCTCCATAGGTGACGTTTAAAAAATTCTACAGGTTGCATGTTTTAAGTTACAGAGGAGGTCTAGGGCTAGAATTATTGCTCTCGCTCTTCTGATGGCGGCAATACCTCACATGTGTTGTTTGACCACCATTTTCATATGCGGGCGCTACTCACGTATGTGTTCGCTTCTGCACACGAGCTCGGCAGGACGGGGCACGTTTAAAATTTTATTTTTCTTACTTATATTTTACCTTTTATTTTTACACTGTTTTTTTAAAATAAAAAAATGTGTCACTTTTATTCCTATTACAAGGAATGTAAACATCCCTTGTAATAGAAAAAAACACACAACAGGACCTCTTAAATATGAGATCTGGGGTCAAAAAAACCTCAGATCTCATATTTAAACTAAAATGCAATAAAAAATGTAATTAAAAAAAAAAAATGGTCCTTTAAGAGCTATGGGCAGAAGTGACGTTTTGATGTCACTTCTGCCCTGCAATGTTATGGAGACGGGTGGGGGCCATCTTCCCCTCACTCGTCTCCATGCCCAGCAAGGGTGAGGATCCGATCGCCTCCGCCGCTCTTGGCGGCTAAGGTAAGCAGCGGAGGGCACCGGAGTGCGGCGGGAGGGGGGGGCCTCTCCCGCCCCCGATAAAAGTGATCTCACGGCGAATCCACTGCAGAGACCATTCTTATTGGAAAGCGGACCGCCGGCCGAAGATGATGATACCGGGGTTATGGCAGCTAGCTGCTGCCATAACAACGATATTCCTCTTCAAAGTAAGGACGTATATCGGCATGAGGCGGTCCGGAAGTGGTTAAACAACCATTAACCAACTCCATGTGCGATAAATTACCGCATGAGAAAATGCGGTAGTTACCGAACAATTGAAAAAATACTGCATTCCTTATTTAAAGTGATTTTTTTTTTTTTTTTTTAGTTAAAAATAACAGAGACTTTACAAACATTTCATACTTACCTGCCCTGTGTAGTGGTTTTGCACAAAGCAGCCCAGGTCCTCCTCTTCTCGGGTCCCTCTTCGGCGCTCCTGGTCCCTCTTTCCTGTTGAGTGCCCCCACAGCAAGCAACTTGCTATGGGGGGCGGGGGACTTCTGATCCTCTTGTAGGGGGCCCGAGCACACAGGGGGGCCCACACAGGGAGGGGAATTTGTGATGGACGACAATTGCAGAACTCTTCCTCCAGCAGCTGGAAGCTGGTCTCTTCCACACCTCCCTCTTGCCAGCTTTTATCTGCTGAAAAAGAGCAGCTAAATCACCTAATCCCCCTCTCTGTATGGGCCACCCCCGCGCTGGCCCTAAGGTTAGCTCTGCTCTTGAGTTTGTTATCTCAGTAACTTTGTTTCTCTCTGATCTCATCTTCATTTTTATTTTTTTAACTCAGTTTTATCTTTTAGATTTAGCAGGAATTATGTGAGGTATGTTGTATTTGTGTCTGCTAATAAAGATTTTATTGTATTTTAGCAAAATATAGCTTTAATATTTTCTTGGGGGGGGGGGGGGGGTGTGCCTGTCAGGTAGTCTGTATGGGGCCCCCGTGATTTCTATCAGCAGCCCTGATGGGGGCACCAGAGCCGAGCCACAGCTCCATGTGTCCACTCAGATATGGAGCTGTGGCCTGCCCCGCCCCCTTTCTGTCCTTTTTGGCTGACTGACTTCGATTGACAGCAGTGGGAGCTAAATGGTGCATCGCTGCTGTCTCAGCCAATGAGGCGGTGAGTCCCAGGCAGCCGAGCCTGTCATGCAATGTTGCTGGATCTAGATTGACCTCGGGTAAGTATTAGGGGGGCTGCTGCACACAGGTTTTTTATCTTAATGCATAGAATGCATTAAAATAAAAAATAAAAAACTGCCTTTACAACCATTTTAACACTAAATTCTTAGTGGATTTAACTTTCACAACTAATTTACAGCATGTGTAATTTTAACACATTTTATTTGCTGTTATTTAACTCTTAGTGAATTTACCAGATTGACAGCTGCGTACTGAAGGTGTTTTTATTGCATGAAGGTTAAAAAACTTCAGGCTTTAGAATCACTTTAACATTTCCAGGTGTTCCCTATAGGAAACTTCATTTTCTGAATTCAGGTCTACAATAAAAATTCACATAAACTGGAAAACAGGTAAAATCTGGGTACTTTTTTTTAATATCAAATATAAACTCTAATACAGACATTGGAGGCTTCTACAACACAATATGCAGAAAATGGCAGCCTTTGCAAATTTCAGCGAACCAGCTTCCAGAAATCACCATCTGTTGTGTCAACCCCAAATGCATACTGACTAGAGCTGCTCCCCTCTGTAGGATTATAGGATTCCAAATCACATTACTTCTCCAGTGCTAGGAGCTCCAGCGTACTCTTGCCAGGTATTTGGTGCCAGGTTGCATGGCAGCTAAGTGGGTCTGCTAGTAACAACTGTTTTCAGCTTGCTCTCATATATGGAGGCAATAAGAATTTACTAATTAGCAGCAAAGGACCATATGAAGAGGGTACGTCGGAAGATTGAAAAACATATGTATGATTGCTTTGTGTAAAGCTGTAACATAAACCTATTTCATTCATTTATCGGCTTTCCTTAAAGTAAAATTGTACTTTCCTCCCCCCGTCACCTCCTTACCTACCTAGCAGAGCCCCATGAAATAAAAATAAATACAGCACTTTTAGATATGGGGCAGAACATAGAACTCTCTCCTCTGTTTCCTGCAATGAGGTATTTAAAGTTTTTTTTGTTTTTTTTAAAATAACAAACATGCTATACTTACCTGCTCCGTTGCAGTGGTTTTGCACAGAGCTGCCCAGATCCTCCTCTTCTCAGGTCCCTGGCTGGAGCTTCTGGCCCCTCCCTCCTGTCGAGTGCCCCCACAACATGCACCTTGCTATGGGGTCACCTAAGTCTAGCACCAGTTCCGTGTGTCTAGTCAGACACAAAGCCGCAGTTTAGCCCCGCCTCCTCTCTCTCCTCATTGGCTGACTGATCAGGAGCGAGAGTCCCGGATGACCGAGGCACTCGCAGGCATCGCTGGATCGAGATAGGGCTCAGGTATTAGGAGGGGCTGAGGGGGGCTGCTGCACACCGAAGGTTTATTATCTTAATGCATTTTAAGATAAAAAACCTTCTGCCTTTACAACCACTTTAATGCAAATAGCCACACCTAAACAATGTCATTTCTAGTTCAAGTCTTACCCAGGTCATTCAAGTGTCACCCCGATGTATGCACGCACACAGAAATGCTGAGGTCCATCCTAAACAGGGGAATCGCAAATTACCATTTATAGGTAAAGTTGATCCAGAGGATATCCGATTGCCTCTCAGGGGATCAGGAAGGAATTTTACTATCTATGGAACGATATACAGTTGTGCTCATAAGTTTACATACCCTGGCAGAATTTATGATTTCTTGGCCATTTTTCAGAGAATATGAATGATGACACAAACATTTTTCACTCATGGTTAGTGTTTGGCTGAAGCCATTTATTATCAATCAACTGTGTTTACCCTTTTTTAATCATAATGGCAACAGAAACTACCCAAATGACCCCGATTAAAAGTTTACATACCCTGGTGATTTTGGCCTGATGACATGCACACAAGTTGACACAAAGGGTTTGAATATTAAAGGTAACCATCCTCACTTGTGATATGTTTGCTTGTAATTAGTGTGTGTATATAAAAGGTCAATGAGTTTCTGGACTCCTGACAGACCCTTGCATCTTTCATCCAGTGCTGCACTGACGTTTCTGGATTCTGAGTCATGGGAAAAGCAAAAGAATTGTCAAAAGGTCTGCGGGAAAAGGTAGTTGAACTGTATAAAAAAGGAAAGGGATATAAAAAGATATCCAAGGAATTAAGAATGACAATCAGCAGTGCTCAAACTCTAATCAAGAAGTGAAAATGAGGGGTCTTGTTGAAACCAAACCACGGTCAGGTAGACCAACTAAGATTTCAGCCACAATTGCCAGGAAAATTGTTCGGGATGAAAAAAAAACCCACAAATAACTTCAGGTGAAATACAGGACTCTCTGAAAACATGTGGTGTGGCTGTTTCAAGATGCACAATAAGTATGCACTTGAAGAAAGATGGGCTGCATGGTCGAGTCGCTAGAAGAAAGCCATTACTATGCAAATGCCACCCCGCTTACAATACGCCAAGCAGCACAGAGACAAGCTTCAAACTTCAAGGTCATTTGGAATGATGAGACCAAAATTGAGCATTTTGGCCACAACCATAAACAGTTCATTTGGAGAGGAGTCAACAAGGCCTATGATGAAAGAAGCACCATTCCTACTGTGAAACATGGAGGTGGATCGCTGATGTTTTGGGGATTGATGGCAAGAAAGTAATCCATACACTAGTAGCGGCAAGGCTCACTATAACCAGCTTCTGGAAATCAAGGGACACACCCAATTTATCGGCAGCTATAGCCAGACTAAATATTTAAGCTCAATACAAACTTATGCTTGCTTATAAAAACTACTCCACCATCACATTAAAAAAAAAAATGGAATACCTGGCTATCCCATCCTAGAGCATCCAACTATTTAAAAGAGTGTAACTTGTAACTTATTCTCAAGTTTGAAGTACCGTTAAGCCATTTATGTGCATATCTTTGATGTAATCTAGCATCTTGGACCTACCTTTTCAATATGATTTGCAAGTTTTGTTTTCGTTTTCATTTTTTGAACCCAACTATCTAGTTAATTTGGTGGCTATGCCTACAGTTTGAACCCCTTAGAGGTAGACTGGTACAGGTTATCAAGTATTTTATACTTACGCAAAACCTTTTTAAATCAATGTAACCATGATGGATACATATGACAAAAGTAAATGACAATTTGTATTGCTAATTAATAACTTTCAATAAAAATTTATTGTTAAAAAAAAAAAAAAAAAAAGTTGATGGCAAGATGAATGCAGTATGTTATCAAAAAATACTGGAGGAACATTTGAATTCATCAGCCAGGAAGTTGCGCATGGGACGTACTTGGACATTCCAAGATGACAATAAACCAAAACACAAGGCCAAGTCGACCTGTCGTTGGCTACAGCAGAATAAAGTGAAGGTTCTGGAGTGGCCATCTCAGTCTCCTGACCTCAATATCATTGGGCCACTCTGGGGAGATCTGAAACGTGCAGTTCATGCAAGACAACCCAAGAATTTACAGGAACTGGAGGCTTTTTGCCAAGCGCAATGGGCAGCTTTACGATCTGAAAAGATAAAGAGCCTCATCCACAAATACCAGAAAAGACTTCAAGCTGTCATTGATGTTAAAGGGGGCAATACACGGTATTAAGAAATGGGGTACGTAAACTTTTGATCCGGGTCATCTGGGTAGTTTCTGTTGTCATTATGATTTAAAAAGAGTAAACACAGTTGATTGATAATAAATGGCTTCAGCTAAACACCAACCACGAGTGAAAGAAAGAAAAGTTTGTGTTATCATTCATATTCTCTAAAAAATAGCCAAGAAATCATAAATTCTGTCAGGGTATGTAAACTTATGAGCACAACTGTATACAAGTTTACTTAAAATTATCTTTGTTGCAAAACCACTAACCCGTTAGCTGCCACAGCTGTTTTTGCCTTTTTTTTGCACACAAAATATAATAATTTTATCTATAGAAGATAAAATGGTGGTAGTTCTAAAACTTTATGCCACACAATATTAGCACAAACGTTTTTCAAGCAAAAAAATACACTAAGGTTAAAGTGATTGTAAAACAACCCATTCAGTTTAAAGTTGAAACGATATAGATATAGTGTATATAGATATACAAGTACATGCTACAGCAGGCACCTATCAGGAATTTGACAACATATTAAGGGCAACATATTAACCATTTTTTTGGTATAATATAAAGGATGAAGTTACACCAGGGAAACATATACCTAAGATGTTAAACCTTTACAGCTAGAACGTAGTGTGGGAGACCTGGGTTCCATGCGTGTTGCCAGCACCATGTTCAAAACACACTGCAGTTGCGATCTGCAGCGGGTGTCGATATTAAGTTAAAGACACCCCAAACGCAGGTCACAAATGTAGTGGGTTTGCCTGCACCAGATCACAACAGCAGGACTAAGTGAAAGCATCAGGAGCTATTGGCTCCTGCTACTGTCAATCAAATCCCATGAAAAGGGAGCAGGGGCGGGGCCAATTTAAACTGTGTGTGTCAATAGATGAACACAGCCCAGCTCGAGCCCACATGTGTGCCACCATTGGAAGTGGCTTCCTACAGTGACACACAGAGAAGAGGAGGAGCTAAGAGCGCCAACAGGGGACCCCAGAAGAGGAGGATCGGGGTTGTTATAGCATGTTTGTGACTAAAAAAAAAAAAAAAAAAAAAAAAGAAGAAAGAAAGAAGAGCCTTTACTATCACTTCAACCATGAATAATAGCCGTAAAATTACTGTAGGGGTGGGCTGAAATTTTTTGGGGATTGGGGGGGGTTAAGTGGTTTTTGAGTAACTATTTTTTCACTAAACTTTTTTTACTATCACATAGGGAATCAAAATGTGAGTATATCAGGGGTGTGTGGAAACAGTTGACCACTTCCATCTGACAGCTGAAAGGGAGCATGTATAACTCCTCACTGGTGTGGACGAATACCATACAGCAGTGGCAGAAAAGCTCCATCTTTTATCAATAAAAAGCCATCCTTTAGCACCAGCCCAGTGACTTTGTCTAGGCTGTGATGATACCATTAGTCTGCTGCAGGCAGAAGAAAGCGTTTCCCAAGTTTCTAGGTAGGAGCAACAGGAAGTGACATTTGTGAGCATAGCCAAGATCTGCACAGGCACCAAGATGTACACAATTGTGTTATCTCTGAGCTGGCATACCAGTTAAGTAGATGGTAACCCCTGGATAGTGCCTAAACAAAGATGGCACCATCCCTATAGAGAGAAAAGCAGATGAAGGCATTGTCAGAGGAAGTACTGTAATCTCTGTGAGATGTAATAAATACCTGGAAGTATTACACTGACACATTAACATAGCATGGTGGCACTAAACATGAAAAATATATCTGAGGCTTGGTCCACTTTAAACAGGCCTCCCGCCTAAACACCATCACCATGTTTTCTAGCGATGTCAGGCTACGTTCCCACAAGGACTGATTCAGCTTAGTTCACTATGAAGACATTCCCCACTGTGAACTCATTGTATATAACTAAAAACAATTAAACCAAGAAGAAGCAATAGTTACAAGACCATAAAACCACAGAAACAACTACATGTCCTGGGGGTTTAGATATAAATTAAGACGACATATTATTCTCAGTGAGATTCCGGCAAAGAGCCTGGCGACACTCACCTCCCAGTGCGCCCACAAATTTCTCCAGAAGGAACAGAATCTGTTTTATGTACATCAGGTTTTTAGCTTTGAGACGACTCCTGGGAAACAGAAAAAAACAAGGAGAGAGAATGAAACTCGCTAAATCTTCATTCATTCATAATTCCAAACCATGACCAACACTACAGGGGTGCATGAGAGAGGAGCCCTTACCTAAATAATGATACACTGTGCAAAGGAGGGTCTAAATGTATTTTTTCTATGTCTGCCTCCTTCACTACCAAAAGTTTTTATTTTATTTTTTTTTATAGTACATTAACCCTTTCTGAATAGCGGAGGCTGGCCCTTTATACATTTTGCAATGATAGAGGTGTTACATGGGCTTCCCAGTCATGTGATCACTGCGATTGGCTGTCACAATGATCATGTGACCAAGAGTCTGGGCTCCCACTCATAGAGTGACTAGGAGCTCCAGCCAGTTATGTTTTATGACTGATTTTTGCTTTTCATTTTGGATAGAGTAAAGGAGGGTTATAACTTTAAACTGCATAGAGGGTTCTTTACTGTGAGAGTGGTAAGGATGTGGAATTCTCTTCCACAGGCGGTGGTTTCAGCGGGGAGCATCGATAATTTCAAAAAAACTATTAGATAGGCACCTGAACGTCCACAACATACAGGGATATACAATGTAATATTGACATAAAGTCACACACATAGGTTGGGCTTGATGGACTTGTGTGTTTTTTTCAACCTCACCTACTAACCTGTAACCTCTGCCAGATTTTTTTTGTTCGCCACTTCTGTTGCATTGCGGAGATTTCCCTGGACTTCCCGGCCCAATAGCCAAACAGGAAGTGAGAGGAAATCCCTGCAAATTAAGGGAAATCCTTGGAGACCCTCAGGTCACTGGAACTAGGGTCCCCATTGGAAGATTTGCCCTCTATTACTTTTCTGGGGACAACCCAAAATTTTCTTTTACTTTTAATAATGGTAAACAGGACAAATGGAGAGGTTGAATCTCCTTACCGGGATAAACCTTTTTTTTTTTTTTATAGCGCAGAGAGGGATTTGAACATCTGTCAGGTTTTATTGCTGTCTATGTCCCGTTAGAATGATTCACCTTCTCTAGAGAACGTAAAAGAAAATCTCAAATTTTTGGTTGACATCACAACACTAATAGAGGGGAAATCTTCCAGTGAGGACACTAGTTCTTTTGACCCTGGTGACACAATGGGATTCCCTAACTTTGGAGGGATTTCCTCTCACTTCATGTTTTGGCTTTGAGAGAAGAGGTGAAGGAAAATGTTCCCAATGGGACACATGAAAAAAACCTAAAGGGTGTTATAATCCTCCTTTATCCCAAAATGAAAAAAAAAAAGTTTTGCCTTTAGTTACACATTTAATTACCATTTCCTCTCAGTGAAAAACACTTTCCCGTTCTCCATCTGCAATGTTTTGTGCTGCTAGAGCTGAGGAACAAAACTTAGATGATTAAGAGCTTTATTGTAATAGAGATGATTGAAGGCTTGGCTATGTAACATATATAATTAAAAGGGTTCTTCAGTCACCTTTCAAAAAAATTAAAAGCCAGCAGCTACAAAAACTGTAGCTGCTGAATTTTAATAAACAGTCAACTGTCCCAGGATCCATCGATGTCCTCACCCCAGCCAGTTTCTTCACCGGACTTCGGTCCCCAGCACCTGTGGGCAGCCGGATGTGACTGCTTATAACTTCACAGCCGCCTGCTCATTGCACATGCCATGCTACGCTACGCTATCTGAAGGGTTAAGCAGCTTTCTGGGACCTGTGACGTGTCCCAGAAGGCTGAGGGGGAAGGGCCAAAAACTTCTGCTTGGATTACCGCGGCCATCCGACTGGAATTGGGAGTGAGTACCTGTCAAAACCAGGTACCCCCCCCCCCCCCCCCCCAAAAAAAATAAATGTGCCAAACGTGGAGGAGGGAGAGCAGAACTTCCCCTTTTGCGTGAAGTGCCACTTTAATGGCTTGCCTATATTTTATTGTAGATGACTGAGGGTTTGTTTGCCTGTATTGTAGCCTAGATGATGGAGAGGCTTGGCTGTATTCCAATATAAAACAGAATACAATTTATAGGAGCAAATGACAGTCTGGCCCCTGTCATACTGGCCAGATCAGTTTTTGCTCAGCAGAGGACCTGTCTGCTGAGCTAAGTGAAGTGGCCGGATGACAGGTCCGTGCACGCTCCACTTAAGCAGAGCGGACACTGACACAGCCTGCTGTACTCTATGGGCAGCCGGAGGTAAATTGATCGGCTGTCTGGTTACTCCTGACTCCCCTTCGATCTGATCAGCCAGAGGAGAATGGATCTCCTTCTGTTTTTTTTTTTTTTGCTGGATCAGACATGGAGGTAGCCGGGTGTAAAAGGAACACAGGTTTGTTTATATCTGGCTCTCCATAGAGGAGAATGGAGGGTCTGGGTGAAGAAAGGACAGCCGGACCCGATCCGACGCCTTGTTTGAAAGGGGCCTTACAGTGAAAAGACAATGAACTAGGCAGGGCTGAGAACAACCTTTGCGATAACATTGCAAAAGCACAGGACACAATGAGTTCACTGGATTTCTTTCAGGATTAACAGCCATTTTTTGCACATACTGAACAAATATAACAAAACACTTCTAATGGTATATTCAGCAGACCAAAAGGAAGCAAACAAGAGCAGTTCACTGTTTGGGTTTGCGTACACTTTAATGCCATCTTCACATAAGAGCCGCCTTCATTCAAGGCCCTCCAGATGTCTGCCAAATGTATTCCATGAGTGTGTATATGTTCAAGCAAAGCCCTGCGAGCTGGCAGGACATCAGTGAAGTAGCGACATCAAATAGGCTTTATACAGTGTTAAAAGCAGGACAAGCATTTGTGCACAGCAAACAAAATAGCTTAGCCATCGCAGCTTGAACACGAGCAGAGAGCTGTCATCTTCAGTAATGGAAGAAAAGAACTAGGCAAATGAACATGTTACAGGAAGCAGATTACAGAGCCAATTACAGTATCATTATAGAGAATACCTGTATCGCTCCATATACTGGGCCAGCTGGGAGTGAGCCTGACACAACTGTAATGAGAGAAAGAGAGGGAGAAAGAGCGTTCAGTCCTGGGACCAACCAAGTTAGCAGGGAGTCCAGCCAAAAACAGCATTCAACATAAAAAAAAAAAAAAAAAATGATATTGCAATTACTCTGCGCTTTGTGGCATATTGGCAATCTTTGGCAAGATTTGTGTGCGGGGAAATAATGAACAAGTAAGGCTGAGCGCTGTGCTGCATGCCCCAGCATCCCTCATCTTTCAATACACGCATCATACAAAGCAAACTAATTCAGTTGTAATCTAAAGACACCATAAAGAGGAGCAGCAAAATGGGTTGTGCTGTGTATAATCACACACAGACTTTTTGGAGCTGTTCCAGCTAAATTCCCTGAATCTGCTACCTTCGGGGGTAAGTACAGTACAGTTAAAGTGGTTGTATACCCTAACCAAAAGAAAAACAAACAAAAAAAAACCCTGTAAGGCAAAAGGCATAATGAGCTAGTATACATCACATACTAGTTCATTATGAAATACTTACCTTAGAATGAAGCGCCCGCACTGCCTCCCAGTCACCACTGAGGGAGCTGGCATGCGCGGGAGTCCTCCTTTTCTCGGCAAGGAGCTCTGATTGATCCGGTGGCATCCACTGGACCTTCAGATCGCATGTGCTGCATGACGTCAGCGGCTGCATGCACGGTGAATATCTCCTAAACCATACAGGTTTAGGAGATATTATTTTAACCTACAGGAAAGCCTTATGTAAAAATGTGCAAGAGGAGGATACAATCGCTTTAAAGCAGTATAAAACCGCAAAGCAAACATTTATTATACTGCAGCATTAGATGCGATGGTTGTATTCATTTCCTTTTTTAGGCTTTCTTCCGTTTCCATCTGGTAATCCAGCCAGCAAGTCTGATGTTTTTCACAGCACAAACTCTCGAACAGAAAGTATCAGTTTACATGGATGAGACAAACCCCTAAATGCCCAACACCAGGCAAAAAAAAAAGTTTTCCCATGCAGTGGGGCTTTTGCTGGCATCGCATGGGTCAATTGCTCGCTTTTGTCTAGAGCAGGGGTCTCCAAACTTTCTAAACATAGGGCCAGTTTACTGTCCTTCAGACTTTAGGGGGGACGGGACTGTGACCAGTGGGAGTAGACAATGCCTCTGGCTTGGTGGTCAGTGTGAGTAAAAAAATGACATAGTTCCCTTGTCATCAGTAAAGAAGGTATATTTCCCCATCACTGGTATTAGTTGGAGGAATAGCACCCCGTTGTTGGTGTCAATAGGAGGAATAGTGCCCCATCATTGGTGTCAGAGGAAGAAATAGTGCTGGAAGGAATAGTACAACATCTTCGGTATCAGTGGGGGGGAATAGTTCCCCATCATTGGTCTCAGTGTGGTGAATAGTACCCCATTGTGGTGTCCAAGGAATAAGTTATGCCCCATCATTGGTGTAAGAGGAAGAAGTTATGCCCCATCATTGGTGTCGGAGGAAGAAATAGTGCTGGAAGAAATAGTACCACATCATTGGTCTCAGTGGGGGGAATAGTGTCCCATCGTGGTGTCAGAGGAAGAAGTTATGCCCCATCATTAGGGTCAGTGGGAAAAATACTATCACATTGTTGATGCATGAAGGAGGAACCATGCCCTGCTATTGGTGTCCATAGGAGGAATAGTTTCCCAAGGGCCGCATAAAGGCAAGCAAAGGGCCGCATCCGGCCTTGGGCCACAGTTTGGAGAACACTGGTATATAGAGGATTGGAGAAAGCTTGCACTCACCCGATCCTCCGCTCCATCCGCAAACAGTGCTCCTCCAAGATCCAGTGGTGGACAGTTTGTGACATCCCAGGTCCAGAGCAGGTCTGATGATGTCAGGAAGTGTCCACCACACAAAACCATTAGACCATGGGGGGGGGGGGGGGGGGGAGCGGGGGTGGTTGACTCAAGAGGAGCCATAGGGACCAGTCCTCTGCTGGGAGGATAAGAGGATTAGGCAAATATATTTCCATTCTCCAATCCCCTAGAAAAAAATTAATCAGTTGACCCGTGCAGTAAGGGCACAGTCCCCCCTGCATGGGAAAACCTTTTTTTTTCCAGGGTTGAGCTTTGACACTGGTAGGGGTGATTAAAATGATCAGCTTCTAGTTATTCATGCAAAGCCTTTATCCCAAAAGGAAATAAAACTTTGGAGTTTAACTTCAATTTGTTAGTGGTTCTAAATCTGCTAATACACTTAACACTACCCTTCCAACCAAACTGACAATGCTGCTGTGCCTCCTATGTTTCCTATGCTCATTCCTCCAGAGTTGTGTCTCACTAATAAAGGTGGTGTGTTACTGGCCAGATCATCAGGTGAAAACAGAGGGGAAAAGGAAATTGATGCAGCCACAGCATTTAATGATTGGTAAGTTGCAATATAATATATTTTTGGTTTTGAGTTTATACAGCTTTAAAATCAATGGGAATGTCAAAGAGAAATTGAAGTATTGCAAAGAATATTCCATAAAGAAGAAAGGCTTAAAGCGGTAGTAAACCACACAATTTTTTTTTTTTTTAACCCTGCAAGGTAAAGGCATAATGTGCTAGTATGCAAGGCATACTAGCACATTATGAAATACTAACCTTAAAATGAAGCCCTCCTGCGGCATGCTGTCACCGCTGAGAGTGCTTCCATCTTCATCCAGTCTTCCTTCCGGGATTGCGTGCCCAGGCCATCTGTTTGGCCACGCCGCGATGACGCCACTCACACGCATGCACATGGGAGTCACAGACTGCGGCACGGGGCTCTGAAGGGACAGCACAGGTATACGGTACCTTCAGAGCACATGCACCAGTGACATCTCCGGCTGCATGCAGTGTGAATATCTCCTAAACCGTGTAGGTTTAGGATATATTCACGGTACCTACAGGTAAGCCTTATTATAGGCTTACCTGTAGGTACAAGTGCAAAAATAGTCTTTACTTCCACTTTAAGGGTTTTTTTACTTTAATGCATTCGCTGCATTAGGGTAAAAAACATTCCGTAATTATAATAAAACACAGTTATTTTAAGTGCTTTATTAAACGGGTCATCGGCAGCATAAACACTGTAGCATTTCTAAGCAGGAAGCAGCATGCATACTGGCAAATATGGCTGCTCTGATGTGCACAAAGGATTACAAACTATACACACAAACAAGAGTTTAAAGTTTTTAAAAAGTGAAATATTAATCAGATCCTATACAAAGGAGAACTCTAGCCAAAAAAAAAAAAAAGCCATTTAAAGATAAAGTAAAACATACAGTGTTTGGTGCAATACTTAAATTATATATGAAGCTGTCCCATGCAGTACTTTTTCAAAAGTAGATGTCCTCAGCCTGACATCAAGCATCATTCAAGACAGTTCCTCCGGATGCAGGCCATCGTGGACCTGCCGCCAGCCTGCGATTGGATAGTGAAGGAGAAGCAGCACAATGATGAGCTCATCCCTAACTTTGCGTTTTGGTCCTGTATGTTCCATGTCACCACAGGAACAGACTGGCTTCTTGTGATGCTTCTCCCTCTTAAATTCAGACACATACACTGCTTTCATTAAAAAAGGCATTTTATATTGTATTAATAAATAAAGAAACGCTTTCATTAGCGTCTTTTACATCTGCCTATAGTTCAGCTTTAAGTGAACGTGAGGTGCCATCAGAGTTTCTAAATTGTCACCACTGCCTTAGAGCAGGCACCCCACAAGGTTCTAGTAAGGCTGTTTAGCATCTGCAGAATATTTCATGAGGTACCCCCTATACAGGGACAGTAGCCGTTTAGAAATTTGAGGTCACTTGTGCTTCTCTTCAAAGGATAAGTGAGTATATAAAAGAACCTGGGAAAGTAGTTGCCACACAGAGTTCCAGTCCTACACCCAACTTTACCCAGTACAGTACATCCCACTCAAGCTCCTTCCTCTGACATGTTTCACTCCATAGAGCTTAAACTCCCGGATGAGCAAACATTGTCTAAGGCTGGCCATAGATGAAGCAAATTTCCTTCCTGCAAGCCATCCAAGCTGGGATAACACAGTGATTATTGCTAGCCACAAGGTGAGTGCCAAATGCAAGATCCAGTGCCTGAACCAAACCCTGTTGTTGTGAGGTATAATTCCCAAGATGTACATGGAAGGTAACCAATCCAGAAACTGCTAATGCACCCCAAGGTAATAAGCAGGTATATCTTGATAGACATGTCGGTTGAAATAAAATTCAGTTAAAGAAAAATATAGAAAAATGGTTTAGAATACGTCTCCATTGGATAAGATGTCCATTACCTAACAACACTACCAAAAAACTAGAGTCCCACTGAGTGGGAAGAGTTATATGAGGCATACTAGGGATGTTCCTAACAAAGCTTTTGCTTTTGCCAACAGGTAGCGGCATATAACCCATGGTCTACACCTTCCAGTCCTGTCCCATCAGATCACCCCCCATAGTTATTACATTTTGTATCCTTTGACCTTCCCTTTTAGATTGTAAGCTCCAACTAGCAGGGCCCTCTGATTCCTCTTGTATTGAATTAAATTGTATTGTATCTGTATTGTCTGCCCTCATGTTGTAGCCTCCTGTTCAAACTGTTGGCACTATATAAATCATGTATCATAACACGATTTTTGACTTGCCTGTAAAATCCTTCTCTTGCTGTACAGCACAGGAAACAGGCTTCTTTAAGTATTGACCATGGGTTGTATCCGTCCAAAAAAAAGGTGTTATGACAACCTAACCTCTCCCACTCCTAGCAGTCCTCAGATTTTTTTGCAAGCAATCAGAGGAAAATGCCAGGACAGAAGGAAGGAACTTCTGTCTTCAACTGTACTACAAGACAAGGATTTTATAGGCAAGTCAAAAATCCTTTTCTTAATCGTACAACACAGGACACAGACTCCTTTAAGTTTTGACCATAGGACATCCTAAAGCAATATAACTAGTAAATGGCAACACAGCAAACATTGTCAACAGACTTCAAAGCAAGAGAATCAGGTTCCCAACTCAAAGAGCAGAGTTAAGCCGGGTCACAATACAGTTTTTTTGGGTTGCACAAAAAAAAACAAAAAACTGACAGCTCCGATCGGAGCCGCTGTACTAATCATGCAAGGTTAGTTCAGCGATCTCCCCTGCTGAGCTGTTGGGATGGTCCCCCTGCCAAAACACTCTGATCAGCGCTCTCTGCCATTGGCTGAGAGTGCTGATCAGGAGTCGTCGGCTGCTGGTTTTCCAGCATACACATCCAACAGAAGCCGGGTGAATGTCCGGCTTCTGTCAGACAGAACGACATACACACGGCCCAATGTCGGCTGTTTTTTTTTTTTAACCGGCCCTTGTCTCCCAACATTCGGCCTGTGTGTACGGGGCTTATGGCTGAAGCTACTATCATCAGAGGCCTGTCACCTGATAAACCTTTACAAAAATGTGTGAACAGAGGACCAGATGACAGCCCTGAAAATTTGAGAAACTGACACCTTATGCTGAAAAGCCAAAGAGGCACAGATGAGTCAAATGAGTCTCACTAGGTAAAGGAGCAGTCCCATCCTTCAAGGCACAAGCATTAGTGATAACCTACCTAATCGATCTAGAAATGGTGGAATGAGATGCAGAACAGCCCTTGCGAGGGCCCACAGGTAGCACAAAGAATTTGAAGTTCAGATAGAGGCAGTGGCAGAAAGGTAAAGTCGCACTGCATGTAACACATCTCAATAATATAGAGATACTACCTTTGGGGCACAGGGAGGGTGGGGCGATGTCCTAATTAAGATAGGAGAAACCACAATATGGAGGAGGAAGCCGGGAGCCTTGAAACCACCTTAAAACTCTGTCTTTATGCCGAACAAAGGATACTTTACACGATAAGGCTGCCAATTAAAAAACCCATCTTGCTGATATAATTAAAAAAAAGCAAAAAACAAAAACAAAAAAACTCCCCTTACAAGTAGGGTCAGCCAAGGGAATATGACAAAAGGGGCTCAAATGGAGACTTCTTTAGAGCCAACAGGAAAAAACTAAGATCCCGAGTTGAGACAGGTGAACGAACTGGAGGAGTGATAAGCACCACCAAAGGCCTTAACCAGAAAATGAGTGGCCAGCAGCCTCTGAAAGAGAATGGCCAACACTGAGACGTGACCCTTTAAGGTGTTTAAGGGCAAATGATGTTCAGGCCCGATTGAAGGAAAGACAGCATGCATGCCTTAAAGTATCATCTAGGGTGAAACTTCTGTGCCTCGTGCCATGTGGAGTAAGCCTTCCAAGTGTGGTGACAGACTTTGTCTAAAGCCAGTAACCGTGAAGCAGGATAGTAGACTGTACATTGAGACAGCAGGTTTGGTCTGTGTGAAGTGCCCAGCGAGTGTCTCCCAGAAGTCGAAAAGAAAGATCAAGTATACACAGCAGGTGGCAATGGTTCTAGCTGGAAACAGGAGAACACCTCGCCCACCAAAACCTTAATTGTTTTACTTCAATTTGGGAGAGAGGGAGGAGAACCATCCATCATCTTGTCCTTTCTCCTATGAGATTTCACATTCCACATCTTCCTCTTCCTTCCACTCCTCATCTCCATTGGAAAGCAATGCTGCTGAAATCGATGAGTCAGGGAACTAATGTATGTTGGAAAGAAGCAAAGTACCCCACTCTTCATGACAGGGAACAGGCACCATCTTAGGAGATAGATCACCAGGTGGAATTCCCTGTTTCGAAAGGGCATACCCTCTCCTCCATTAAGAGAGCCTTCAGGGACTGGAAGTACCAGGACTTGGAATACCACAGCCATGGACTTGTAGAGCACTCTGAAGATAACTACACTACCATGTATTGTTGGACAGCATCACACCCAGTGTGTTCAGTGCTAGGTTGCAATGTTAAAGACTGCCCTTAGGTTTCAATTTCTAGATATTTCTAGCAGCAGATTCCAGGTATGGATTCCTGAAACGCTGTTTGGAAGCCACCCATACAAAAGCTGCAATCATATAGCTTTGTGGCATTGATACAACCAGGGGCTTCTCTGTGTGAAGAGCCAAGCGAAGACCTCAATCTTCCAGTAATTTTGGAAATATATCAGAAGAGAGAGGTTGCCTGTCACCCAAGGGCAATAACAAAAAAAAGGGAGAATTGCTGGGAATGGAATGGGTTATATTGGCTGTCTTAAAGTGTTCTAAAGTTTTATAATAATGGACAAAATTCTGCGCTCAGTGAAAAAAAAACAAAATTATGTGAAAAAATATATTCAAAACGTTCAAAATAATCAAAGTGAACCACAATGGGGATAGTTGCAATCATAAATATTACACACAACAATAAAAAAATTATAAAATAAAAAATGACGTGCTATCCATATACAATAAATAAATACATTTCATGTGTATATTATCAAAGTGCAAAAAGTGCTAAAATAATATTCGCAGTGCAAACTGTATAAATAAAAAATCCATAAACGTAATATACTGATGTATAATACTGTATATGTAAAATAGCTCAGTGCTGATATATAGAGAACTGCGTTTACTTGAATGTAAGCATTTATTTATGTTGTGCAATAAATGGATACATGCTTTTATTAACATGTGCGCTGTGGCCACTTTCATGTTTTCTGATATATAGAAGGATGAACCAGTGCAAAGTCCCATGCAACAATGAGTGAAACAGAAAATAGTCCCAACAGCCAGGTAATTGCCGTGCATAATATCCTCCAAATATGTTCCAAAATAAGTGATCATCACCTCTTGCTCCACTGCAAACCAAAGGGATTAGCCTCTTACCAGAGAGTCTGACCCTTGCAGGCCAGCAAACACCTATTGGCAACAAGCCACCCACAGGCATGTGTTGGTATTCGTCTGGCACCTCTATATATCCCTATAGCTATGCTCTCCACATCTCCTCCAACTCTGTACTCAATCCTCAGTCCCAAAGAAGGGGCATAATGTAGACAGAGAGAGGAAGGAACAGACTCATTGCGCAACATCCATAAAACCAAGCTTTTATTAGTAAAAAATGTTACTCACATGAAGGAAGTTATGAACAGGCATTCAGATTATCACAGCATCCAGTGTCTTTGCGGATGAACTGATATCACCACTACTCCTGACTGCCCAACGTCTGTTTCGTCCTAACAGACATTGTCACTGGGGCAACTTCTACAGTTTTACCTTAACGCATTCCCTGCATTAAGGTAAAAAATGTCCTAGTAGCAGTATCGCCTTCACCCCCTCCCCTCCTCACTCTATTCAATGCTGTGCCTATCTGTAGTGGAACTCTACTCTTTCCCTGCATTCACAGGACACAGAGGCAGCAGTGGGAGCCATTGGCTCCTGCTTGTTGTCAATCAAATGCTGTGAGCACGGGAAACAGGGTCGAGCTCTGCTTTATCTGTCTGTAGACGCGCACAGCCCCACTTGGGAGAGCGCCCACACGTCTGCCTCAGTAACAAACACGCAAGTATAACATGTTTTTTAATTTAGGTAAAAATTTTTTTTTTTTTTTAAAGTTATTCTTTAGAACCACTTTAACAACTTTGATTGCCAGTGTCCTCATCTGAAGGTGGCAGCTTGTAACCCATGGCCAAGACTTGAAGCCTTTGACCTATACTGTACGGTTAATAAATACCTGTTGATCTGCCAGAAATACAATAATCTCCTAACATCTTGTAGTGAGCTTTAAAATGAAGTGCCTATAGTGCACTGAAATTATAAGCAGTGTTGTCAGCCCTGACCAGCTTTCCACTGAACTACAGAACCCCAATCTACATCTCCATAATATAAGGGGGTGTTATGTAGTCCAGCAGGAGAGAACTTCAGGCAGGGCTGACAATTCTTGGGATTTTAGCGCAGAAGTGGTAATGTCAGCCCAAACAGAATGTTAATAACCAACTCGCTAACGACATGGAGCCCTCTCAATGGCATTATACTGTACATTCATGGTACGCAGTGGGCCTTTAAAGTGGAGTTACACCCAAAAGTGGAACTTCCGCTTATCTGATTCCTCCCCCCATCCGGTGCCACATTTGGCACCTTTCGGGGGGAGGGGGGGGAGTGGGTACCGGTTTGTGACAGGTACCCTGTCCTCACTTCTGTCGGACCTCGCCGGAGCGATAGTACGTCACAAGTTCGGCCCCCTCCTCCTCCCCCTGCTGCAGTACCACTAACAGAGGGCAGCATGCTTCGCACCTGCGCAGTAGGGACCCAGTCATGAAGCCGCAAGGTAATGGCGGCAGCAGCACCCAACAGCTGATGGAAACATCCGCTGAGGTGCCGACATCACTGCATTCCGGGACAGGTAGGTGTCCTAATATTTAAAGTCAGCATCTACAGTATGTGTAGCTGCTGACTTTTAATTTTTGGAGGGGGAGGCCGGAACACCGCTTTAATGCCCTGGGCTCATATGAAGTTTGTTGTATTGCTGGGATTCACTCAAACTGGAAGAGGACAGTGCTAGATCAAGGAGTAAATCTGTGGGGAAAAGTGTTGGAGAGGAGGTAAGTACTGCAGCTGAAGAGTTTTTATTATTAAGGCTCCATGCACACTAGACACAAAAAAAAACACTGAATAAAAAAGTTGCTAAAATTTAGAATTTTTTTTGCTGTGTTTGGGAGCAGTAGCGTTTTTGTTAAGGAGTGGGCAGCTGCCGGCATCCTTAATTAGTGAATAGCTGCCACATCCTTAACAATGGATGGCTCATCATCGGTTGGCCCGCTCCTTAGCATATTTAGCGGCAAGAGGCGGCAGGGCTGTCAAACTGTGGGACCTTTCGTCGGGTGTGGACCTTTTTTTTTCTCTCAAGTCAGCGGTC
Source organism: Aquarana catesbeiana (assembly GCF_042186555.1). Taxonomy (NCBI): domain Eukaryota; kingdom Metazoa; phylum Chordata; class Amphibia; order Anura; family Ranidae; genus Aquarana; species Aquarana catesbeiana. Next base: position 552,539,625 of record NC_133326.1, read on the forward strand.
ATCGCGATATGCATTGGGGGGGGGGGCCTATGCCATTTTAGCATGGGGTTCCCTTCAAAATCCGCCCCATACCCAAAAGGGCCTGGTATGGATTGGGGGGGGGACGCGCTGTTTTATTTCTCAATAGCAATTGCTTTGTTTACATTCAGTAACTGATGAGTCATCCGTTGTTAAGGATTCGGCGGCCAGCTATACACTGGTTGTTAAGGATGCTGGCAGACTGCTGGCTAAGAAAAAAAAAAAAAAACACTGGAAACCGATGCTTAGCGGTTTTTCTGCTTCTAGAAGCTGAAGCTTTAAAAAATGCTTCTAGCCTAAAATAGTGTGCATAGACACATAGGATAATACTATGTCCTTGTGAGTGCAGAAAAACGCTCAAAGTAGCTGCTAGGAGCTTAAAAATAAGCTAGTGAGCAGGGGATTACATTTTTAATATTTGCCCAAGCTATACTTGCACTCAGGCTTTATCCGACTCTTCTATATTTGTTCTGGACATGAAGGCACCAATGACCGCTGGCTATATTCAATTACATAAAAGAAAAAAAGAGAAGAAAAAAAAACCCTACATTCTCTTTACAGTTTGACACCACGATGTTGGTAAAACCAGAAGCTAGTAGTTGCTAGACATAAATTTAGGACACCTTTCAAAAGTGGTAACCATGGAACTTTTATACACTACAACTGGCTGTTTAAAAAGAAAATTTGCTTTAGAGTTACAGAGCTCACCCAGTCCAGAGGGGGGAACTTAGAAGAGGCTTTTCACTATAAAAGCAATACTGCATTAAAAGTCACTAAAAGCAACTTGAGGGTGAAAAGAAGAATTACGCACAGGGTGCAAAAATAAAATGCATAAATAAAAAATAATCGCCACCTAAGAGGCTGCGTTCCCAATGGGGAAGTTAAAAGCACTGCTCCTTCCCTGCTCGAAGCTGAGCCAATTACACAGCCACTCTCTCTGTGCAGAGAAGACTTATGATAAAAACAGCACTCTGAAAATGTCACCGCATGTTTTAAAAATGAAATTTACTGCCTCTCTGCATACACTTTCATCTCCATCCGCTGCTTGTTCTGTCTGAATCCTTAAAAGTGGAACCATATAGCCTTTTTCTTTTGAAAAAAAAAAAGTCTCACTGCTTTAAATCAGGCATGATGAAATCAAAAGGAATTTCTAGAAATACAGCCAGCTTGTAGAAAGTGAGATACAAAAGAGAAAGAACAAATACATACTGACAAAATCAGACCTCAGCGGGATTTCATATGTAAATTTGAGGGCTGCAGAACTGGTAAAGTGTAAATATGGCCAAAACAAAGAAAAATCGATTTATAACGCAGTCTATCAATTGTACCAACAACAGTTTTTTGCTTTTCAGAGTGTACCCGTAACATAGGTTTGTTGCCTATTGACCTCGTCAGTAGATCGTTTGATTTTCCACTTCAATTACAGTGACAACACTTTGGGTGCTGCAGTAAAATCACTGCAGCAGTGTCACCCTGGATGGGGTAGTTTAGAAGTATGTTAAATTATAACTACGGTTGCACCGATACCGTTTTTTTATAGGCGAGTACGGATACTTTTGGTCAAGTACCGGTCTGCCGATAGCAAATCAGGGCAGCTGGAGAAGTTTCAGGACCCCGTGGGTATAGGGCGGAAGTGATGTCAGCTTGGGGGGAACAACGCCTCTACATCTCCTCCAATCCTGTGAGCACCTCCTGCGGCGTGTGCATGTAGGCTCCATGTACTTCGAGTTCTAATTTTTTTTTTTTTTTAACACACACACGCACACACACACACACACACACACACACACACACGAGTAGTGAGGAAAATCATATGCGATTCAGACTGGAATCTCACCACATTCCTGCTCGAATTGCATGCAATTCTTTGCAGTGTGATTTACACCCATTCATTTTGACACAAATCACACCACACAGTATCGGTTTTGGTATTGGGAGCATTTGGGAAAGAACCAATACTCTCACAAATGCTTGGTATTGACACCCATACCTGTATTGGTGCATCCCTAATTATAACTAATCACAAGAACAAAATGTAAAATAATGCAGTTTACCAGCTCTTTACATGTGGTTGCTGCATTGCGTTTCATTTTTCAGGCCAAGAACATTTACAGCAAGTACAGAAAATACCTGTTGATCCTGCCAAAAATGCAGTGTCTTTGTCACTTTGTGTGAGCTGAACTGAAAGAAAAACAGTATTATCTTTGCTCTGTAAACTACTAATCTCATCATTCTCCCATGTAATGGTAACAAACAAAGACAGATATCCTTATAGTCTAGCCCAGATGGCAGCTATGTCTTCTCCCACAGATCTAGTTTCTTCATCAATTTAGGCCTATATGTATTCTGCTACATATTTTTGGTGAAAAAATAAGCACATATTGATTGGTTTGCCCAAAAGTTATAGCGTCAACAAACTATGGTATTTTTTTTTTTATTCTACTTTGGCGGCGATCAGCGACTTATAGCAGGACTGCGATATTGTGGCAGACCAGTGACACTAATACAGTGATCAGTGCTAAAAAATATGCACTGTCACTGTACTAATGACACTGGCAGGGAAGGGGTTAACATCAGGGATAATCAAAGGGTTAAATGCGTTCCCTAGGAGTGACTAACTGTGGGTGGGGGGGGGGGTGCTTTGACTGGGGGAATGTAAAGATCACTGTTCCTGCTTGGCAGGAACACAGGATCAGCCCATTCCCCTCTCACAGAACGGAGGTCTGCCTTGTTTACCCAGGCAAACCACCATTCTGCCTTTCTCCTGAATGATCGGCGGGTCCCGGTGGACATCGCGTCCACCGGACCCACTGATTGGCTCCTGCTGTGTCCAATCACAGCAGAAGCATGTCGCAGATGACACGCGCCCCAGACCCAGAAGTGCCAGATCACTTACTAGGTAGGTGATCTGGCTCAGAGCGGCCGCCCTGCCGCAGTAAATCTACAGTGGGTAGTCTGCAACTGGTTAAAGCATTGCATTTGAGATCAGTAGATCGTGGGTGCAATGCCAGGATCCTGCAGACTCTCAGTCAGACAGTTGCTGAACTGTAAGAAGGATCAATGATCTACGAGAGCGCTCACCAGCACCCTCAGTCTTCTGAGAACTACAAGCCATCTGCTGCGGTGTCCGACGGTACTTCCGACGGTAATTTTTTAAGTTGGTGACCGGGAGCCTTTAAAGCGGAGTTCCACCCAAAAATGGAACTTCCGCTTTTCCGGTTCCTCCCCCCCTCCGGTGTCACATTTGGCACCTTTCAGGGGGGAGGGGGGAGCAGATACCTGTCTAATACAGGTATTTTGCTCCCACTTCCGGCCATAGATACCCGAGCCACCGGCTGGTAGCTATGCCACTTCCGGCGTCTTCTCCGTCCCCTCCGCTGTCGCGCATGTGCAGTAGGGAACCAGGAAGTGAAGCAACAAGGCTTCACTTCCTGATTCCCTTACCGAAAATGGCGGCGGCAGCATCCGACAGCTGAGGATTAGAACAGCTTCAGGTGCAGACATCGCGGGCGCTCTGAACAGGTCAGTGTCCTTATTTTAAAAGTCAGCAGCTGCAGTATTTGTAGCTGCTGACTTAAAAAAAAAAAAAAAAAAAAAAAATCGGCGGACCTCCGCTTTAAGGTTTGTAAAAGGGAAATAAAAAAAAAAAAGAAAATAGATGTGTGTGGGCGGATTATTACTTATTTCATTTTTTGAGACGTGGAGATGGACTTTAATTAGAATTTTAGTTACTAATGATGACCAAAGGGGCGTGGCTTGATGGTGGAGCGAGCGGCCGCATAGTCACAGCGCTCCGGCTCTCAACAACCATCCTGCAGGCATCCTGAGTCCTATCTCCTCACCGAGGGTCTCAATTTGTTCCCCACGGCGGCGGGCACAAAGCAGGCTGGCTACCATGGTGAAATACGGGCCGGCTTGGCCCCCATCCACGTCGGACCGTCTGGCGGGATTCCGGAGGCAAGATGGCGCCGGGACACAGGCCTCTCAGGCAGCCACGCTGCAGGCGCATCTATCTGATGACCGGAGCTCTGCTAGTGGGGTGAGTGCTTCTACTCCTGCTATCTTCCATACACAGACTGTCTCCCAGTTATCACGAGACCCCCAGACAGCTCAGGACCCCCAGCAATCAACTGATGATGATGGTGAGCTGAATCCCCCTGCTGAACCAACCCTGGCCACCATTATGCTGGCTATACAAGATTGTAAGGCCTCCCTCACTACTCAAATAGCCTCCATAAGAATGGATTTCTCACTCCTTAAACAGGATGTCCAAAACCTCAGTGACAGGGCTGGGGATATGGAGGAACGTATTAGTTCTGTGGAGGACAATATGCACCCCCTAACTGTTAAATTGAGAGATAATACTGGGGAACTAGCAGCTCTCCGCGCCAAAATTGACGATTTGGAGAATCGTTCTAGAAGGAACAATTTACGTTTTGTTGGATTCCCTGAACGCGCGGAGGGCTCACACCCTGAAAAATTTTTATACTCCTGGCTGAGAGATACCTTTGGCACTGATGCGCCATCGTTTTCATATGTGATTGAGAGGGCACACCGTACACCCCCACGTCCTCCCCCAGAGGGAGCACCTCCACGTTCAAACATCGCTCACATCCTAAACTTCCAGGATAAAGTGGCCATTTTACGAATAGCAAGAGAGAAAGGTCCGCTTAAATACAACGGCAACAATATCTCTATTTATCCTGACTTCTCCGCTGAGGTGCAGCGCCAGCGCATATCATTCTCAGCAGTGAAGAATCGTCTGCGTGAGGAGGGATTGAAATATGCCATGCTTTTTCCTGCCAAGCTTCGCATCATATTCGACGGTAAAGCTCACTTTTACTCCAGCCCTAAAGAAGCCATGGCTTGGCTAAACGACCGCTATGGGCCCGCAGACAGGCGCAGAGGTCACTGACAGCTTCACCTGTTTAATGTTCCCCTCTGCTGAACTCCTTATGGATGAAACCATGCAGTCCCCCATCCACTAAATGCCAACTTCATCATATGGGGCTACCCACCTATACCAGAGGTCTTACAAAAAAAAAAGAAAAATCTGTAATCCTGCAACAACTTTTAACATTCCTGCTTGGCCTGTCATTTCTTTTTCTTCTGCTCGCTATTAAGAAGGACTGATTCTTATTTTTCCCCCCTTTTATTTTTTTTTGGTCTTCCTACAAAATGTACCGAAAAGACATCCTGGATCAGGACATAATTTTATTTTTTTCTACTGTCAGTTGGGAGCCACACCGATCTCCACGTTACCTCCCCACCAGACAGTGGTGTGACCACGGAATAGTTGGACCCTCAATAACATCCCCCCCCCCTTTTTTTTTTTTTACGGGGTAGGAGGGGTCTATTTGGGTTTTGGGATCCAAGGCTCGCTAAGTTGGGGATGGCCGAGCGGGGTGGGGGTTATGGGTTTTTCAAGCACGGTTTGCTCTTTTTTGTGCTCTTTTTCACTTTTTTTTCTCTTTTTTCCTTTTTGCAATTTATATAGATGCTGCTCGGAACGGTTTATTGGCTTGCTCGGGTCTGTATATTGACAGTACAGACTCGAGTAAACATAGATATTTGAAATGTGATATAAATATAATTGAATGCATGTGGCCTGGCGCGGCCTGTGAGGTACTAGATAGGTATGTGCTTATTTGTCCTTATGATCATGATATATTGTTTGTCTTACAGTGACAGGGTCCTTAAAAATAGTGTCATGGAACACTAGAGGTTTGAATGCCCCTCAAAAACAATCTCTCGTTTTTTCAGTCCTAAAGAAGTGCCGTCCTCATGTGGTGTGTCTACAGGAGACCTACCTAACTGACACTAAGGTGAGGGCCCTTAAGCGTCCATGGCTGGCTCAGGGTTATCACGCTACACACACAAATTACTCTAGGGGGGTTTCTATCTTAGTGGCTAAATCCCTCCCAGCAGAAAAAACTTTACAGGTCAAGACAGATCCAAATGGGAGATATATCATACTTACTCTGCAAATCTCCTCAATAACGTTTACTATTGTCAACCTTTATATTCCTCCGCCCTTTTCGGTGGAGGTATTATTGAAATTGTCACTGTACTTGTTGGATAGACCCCCAGGACCTCTCCTCTACATCGGTGATTTTAATGCTGTACTGGACCCAGCCGTGGACCGCTTGGGGAGTGGGGGCAGACCCTTTCCCTCCCTTTTGAACTGGATGCAGGTTTATGACCTTACTGAATTATGGCGCTGGAAACACCCAGATGATAGTCAGTTTTCTTGTCATTCAGACTCATTCCACACTATGTCTCGAATTGATATGGCCTTTGCCCCAGCAGACACTCTTCCCTTTATCGCTGCAGCTTCATACCTGCCTAGAGGGGTTTCAGACCATGCACCCCTTTCTGTGGACCTCACCATCCTTCCGGGATCTGGCCCCTCCATTTGGAGGTTAAATTCTTATTGGCTGGAGGATGAGGTGGTACAGGGAACATGTAGGCAAGGTATCAAGGAATACTGGAGGAACAATGTGGGGACAGTGGACCCTTCTATAGAGTGGGAGGCCTTCAAGACCTCATTGAGGGGCACCTTTATGTCCGTCACTGGGGCCTTGAGGAAAAACAACCAACAGCGTACGGCAGAACTTGAAACTGCCATGGTACAAGCAGAATCTGTATATGCCTCTGACCCGACCCCGGAGACAAGAGAAACATGGCTATTGAAACGTAGGGAATATGAAATATGTCTGTTAGACCTTACAAAAAAGAAATTGTTACACACGGGGCAGAAATCATTTGAACATGGTAACAAGGCTGGACGCCTTTTAGCATATCTAACAAGGCCTGATCGCCCTCCAGTATCCATTCCTCGTATCTATACTAAGACAGGTCAAATGAGTGAGGTCCCTGGGGATATTATGGAAACTTTTTTAAACTTCTACACAGAACTTTACACTTCCAGGGCTGAGTACACTGAATCCCAGCTAAACGAATACCTTGCTGACATATCTCTCCCCTCCATTTCTACTGAGGGGAGGGAGATGTTAGACGCTCCCATCTCGGTTGAAGAGATTGCAGTAGCCATTGCTCAAATGCCAGCCCACAAGACTCCTGGGCTGGATGGTTATCCCACTGAATGGTATTCACAATTTAGGGACCTACTATGCCCATTTCTGCTACGTACATATAATAAGGCCTTGGATGCTGGTATCCTTCCCCCCACCATGCGAGAAGCCTTGATCGTGCTCCTGCTGAAACCCCGCAAAGATCCACTTAAATGTGAATCATACCGCCCAATATCCCTCATAAATGTGGATGTTAAGATCCTAGCAAAAGTGCTTGCAAACCGCTTAAATACTATAGTTACGTCTCTGGTCAATAGTGACCAAGGGGGTTTTATACCTGGACGGTCCACAAGAATGAATATCCGCAGACTATTCCACAACCTGCAATACGCTCATGAGTGTTCCCGTACACGTGCCATTGTGTCTTTGGACACATGTAAATCATTTGATAGTGTGGAATGGCCATATCTCTTTCGTGTGTTGCAGATGTATGGTTTCGGTCCTCGCATGGTGGCATGGATTAGACTACTTTATACATCCCCCCGAGCCCGAGTGCGAGTTAACTCCTCAATCACGAAATCATTCTCCATTACAAGGGGCACGAGGCAGGGATGCCCTTTGTCCCCGCTTCTGTTCACCTTGGCTATGGAACCGCTGGCGGCACAAATTCGTACATCCACTTCCATCAAAGGCCTGCCTATTGCTACCATTGAGGTGCGTATTTCGCTCTATGCAGACGACACCTTGGTGTATCTGGCAGATACTAATGCATCACTTCAGTCACTATTGGCCGAGATCAATAGGTTTGGAGATTTCTCTGGATTCCGGGTGAACTGGGACAAATCCAGCCTGTTCCTTCTGGATTCTGCAGCAATTTCCCAGATCCATCCGGACTCCAACTTACAGGTAGTAACCTCCTTCCGATATCTTGGGGTCTTGGTACAATCGCCTTTATCCTCCTACATTACTAACAACTTAGACCCCATACTGAGTCGACTACAGGAACAAATTAAACAGTGGATGGACCTGCCCCTAGATCTTATGGGAAGAGCAAGTCTACTTAAAATGATCTAACTACCGAAACTACTATACGTGCTGGCTAACTCCCCTTGTAAAATCCCCAAATCTATTTTTAAAAGGATAGATACGATTTGTACAACGTTCCTGTGGAGTGGGGGGACCCCCAGGGTGGCACTGGAGATGTTAAGACTGCCATCACATATGGCGGGGTTGGTGTTTCCAAATTTTTTTCTTTATCACTTAGCATCACAGCTAGTGCATGTGCATGATTGGCTATGTCCGGTCCCGGCAAATACATGTACTACCACTGAGGGAGCCATTGAGTCTTCTATGGAAACTCTACATAACATTGTTTATAGAGGTGAGGTCCCAAATCGACCAGGCACCTCTATGCTAGCCACTTCTCTCTTACTTTTTCGATATATCGTTACAAAAATCTCAAAACATTCCTGGTCCACATCCCCAAATAATCCCCTGTGGTTCAACCCTACTTTGCAGGAACTATACTCATTACCTGACACTAAGCGATGGTACTCCAAGGGAATAAAATACTTATGTCATTTGTATGATGCCCAGGGGTTTAAAACTTTTCAACAACTGAGATTAGACTTTGACCTACCACGCTCTTATTTGTTCCACTATTATCAACTTAGGCATGCTATACGAGCTCAGTTTGGCTCCTTAAAGAATCCCATTAATTTACCCCCACTAGAGAGACTACTAAGACAACCAGACCCTAATAAGCTTATTTCTACCTATTATGCGGCCCTAACGACAGATGTTAACCCCCGATTTAGCAAAGCGCATGAAAAATGGACATCCATGGACATTTCATTTACTGAGGAGGACTGGACTGAATTCAGAGACACATATAAAGCCACGGTCATCTCATCCAGAGACAGAGTTATACAGATTAAATTTTTTCACCACTCTCACCTTACTCCGGCCAGACTACACAAAATGGGGCTGAAGTCCTCCGCTGAGTGCTTTCGTGGTTGTGGAGGGAGTGCTGATTTCATGCACTGCTTCTGGACCTGCCCAGTGGTTCAGGACTTTTGGGTGGAAGTAGGCTCCTTCATTTCCTCTGCTCTAGGCCTCCCCAATATCATCCACCCAAAAAATGGTCTGTTGGGGATCTTTGGAGATTTACAACTATCAACACAGGCCAAAAGATTACTACGAATACTCTACTTTTATGTTAGAAAGACCATTCTGCTGTCATGGAAGGGTGTATCAACACCCTTGAAATCCCTATGGCTAAAATTAATCAATGATGTTATACCACTGTATAGACTTACCTTTGAACTAAGGAAACGGACAAAAACATTCCATAAAATTTGGGGTAGGTGGCTTGCTAGCCCTCTGACCCTCACCCTGTAGGATATATATATAGTTGAGACATTTACAGGTCGCGCCAGGATAGCATATGATTTATGCAGATTATTAATACTGTTATATACGGACGAATTGCTTGTATAAGTAGTTGTGTGCAAATATTAGCAGATGCACCAATGTCTGTCTTTGTTAATATGAGCTACATATTGTTGCTGTTTACCAATGACTGACCGAGCATATTAAGTGGTTGTTTGTTGTGCTTGTTTTGTACAACTGGTTTGTAAAATTAATAAAAATATCTTTAAAAAAAAAAAAAAAAGATGACCAAAACAAAATATTTTCAATCAAATAAAAAAAAATAAAAAAAAAAAAAAAAAAACACATCAATCACCTCCCCCATGGCTGAAAATTCAAACTGCATCCAAAAAATAAATAAAATCAATGCAAAATAGATAAGCGCATGGCCAGCAAGAATGCGACTAAAAAAGCTGTAAATTGTAGTCAGGTGAAGGACATTATCTGGGGAGAATGTAATAGTATCTGTTACTGCCGCATTCTGGAAGAAATTATCGATAATAACCTACAGCGCTATTCCTGGCAGGTCTGAGCACGCGACCCGATTAAAATGCATCTCGCAAATCCAAATCCGTGGGATTATATTAATGTAAATGAATGGACAGACGTGACTGGGTGGCGTGCAATGTCGGGCAGCTGCGCTGATATGGTCGAAACAAACACAATTGGTCAAGGAGAAAAGCACATTGTGATCACTCAGCCAGAAAACCAATTACCGCGTTCATCAAACATATATTGCTTTTTCAGACAGGGGCCAGGGTATTTGTTTTCTTATTTAACATCCAGAAGGACAACAGAGAAAAATATTTGGAAGGACTGGAGCTAACACAGCTAGTGAAATCATTTAAAGCTCAACTACAGGCAGGCATTAAAACACAATGCAGCTCTGCATTCATTAATACATCATTAAATGTATTTTTAATGCAAGCTGCGTAAATATCTAAATTGAACCTATTATCAGCCTCTTGCAGTTTCTGTAAAGCAGAGCTCAGACTTTAAGAGGGATTAGCAGCACAGGGAGCAAATCAGCTGTACTGCAGTGCTCATGAGCTAATAATGGGCATGCTGATAGGAGGAGAGTGCAGAGTGTCAGAGAGAAGCCCATCAGTCTGCTGCTTCTCCTTTCACGGTCCTGTAGGAGATACTTAACCCTTTCATGACTAAGCCTATTTCTGACATTTGTTGCTTGCAAGTTAAAATCCGTATTTTTTGCTATAAAATGACTTAGAACCCCCAAACATTATACTGTATATATTTTTTTAGCAGAGAATCTAGAGAATAACATAGCGGTCGTTGCAATATTTTATGTCACACTGTATTATAGGAAAAAAGACACATTCATGAATTAAAAAAAGACTAAAAACAGTAAACTTAGCCCAATTTTTTTGTATAATGTAAAAGATGATATTACGCCGAGTAAATAGATACCCAACATGTCATGCTTTGAAATTGCACACACTCGTAGAAAGGCGACAAACTACGGTACCAAAAAATCTCCATAGGCGGTGCTTTATAAAAAAAAAAAAACGGTTACCAGGTTACAGTTACAGAGGAGGCCTAATGTTAGAATTATTGCTCGTGCTCTGACGGCAATACCTCACATGTATGATTTGAACACTGTTTACATATGCGGGCACGACTTACATGTGCGTTTTCTTTGCTATGCGAGCTCGCAGGGACAGTGGCGCTTTAAAAAAAAATTATTTTTTTTCTTATTCATTTTATTTATTTATTTTTGCATTGTCATTTTTGGAAAAAAAACAGTAATAGTTGGAGACAGGTACTCTTTATGGAGGGATCAGGGGTCTAAAAGACCCCAAATCCCTCCTCTGCACTTCAAAGTATTCAGACCGCCAAAAACGGCGATTCTGAATACTGTAATTTTTTTTTTAAACCGGCACTGTCAGCAGCCGAGTAAACCAGAAGTGACGTTGTGATGTCGCTTCCGTGTTTACAGAAAGAAGACTGGAGCAAAGCCGCTTCCGGCTTTGTTCCAGTCTCTCTCTAGCTGGCGGAAGTGCTGGATCGTGTCTCAGGTCTCCCGGTTGGACGGGAGGCGCCGGTCGGAAGGCGGCGGGGGGGGGGGGGGGGGGGGGACACACACGCCCCCTCTCGCTCCTCCTGTATAACAGCCGAACGGCTTTTAGCCGCATCGGTTGTTATCCTTGAAGAGCCGACCGACCAGCTCTAAAAAATGGTACCGGGATGATGCCTGCAGCTGCAGGCATCATCCCTGTATAAGCCGAGGCCGCATATATGCGTACGTTCGGCGGGAAGGAGTTAAAGAGGTTCACTCTGGTAAAAAATAAAAAAAAAGTCAGCAGCTAAAAAACTGTAGCTGCTGACTTTCCATAAAAAAGGACACTTACTTGTCCAGCGATCCAGCGCCTCCTCACTTGGGCTAATTCTCCACTAGCCTTTGGGTTCCCAGCACCGGCATCCTAACTGTGGGCAGCTGGCTATACTGCTTTTGCCTTCACAGCTGGCTGCCCACTGTGCGTGCACGAGCAGCGCTTTGTGAATGGTCCCACAGACTTTTGGGACGTGTAACGTGTCCCAAAAGGCTGCAGGGAGGGAGGGGGAGAGGAGAACTTTCGCTCGGATCGCCTAGGCAATCTGAGCGGAAGTGGGAGTGGGCACCTGTCATAACTCCTGCTCCCCCTACAAAAAAAAAAAAAAAAAAAAGACATGCCAAATGTGTCAGGGGAGGAGGACTTAAAGCAGAACTTCCCAGACACCTGGCAGATGTTGCTCTAGAGGGGAACCCTGCGGCTTGCCTGCTTCATCTCTCAAAAGAGACCATTTAGGAAATACAAGGCCTCCCTTACAATCCAGTTGCCCAAGGCAAGCATCCCCCTCTTTTGGAGATCGAAGAACCCCCCGTCCAAATCCCTGTGGTTTTCTAAAGTAAAAGAACTGAAATATATGGAGAATCTCACCGCTAACTTACACAACCGGGAGGAGATCTTCCATGAGACCTGGAGACCTTGGCACGATTTTGTGTGCACAGATGCCTATCTTCAGGAGAAGGCGCATTCAGGCTGAGCTTCTGGACTTAGTCCCATTCCCTGGGAGAGAGGCCCTACCTGTAGACCTCTTTTCTCTCTCTCCCTTGATCCCTGTTTCACACTCTGGGGACGTCTGATCCCCGAACCCTCTCCTCCTATGGCAATCCCCCTCCCCCCGTATCCTTGGTTAGGTAATGGGCAATATTATTCAGATATGGTGCATATCCTTGCTTACATCATATTGACATCATTATCCCATGTATGGGCTAAGCGGGCCATCGGGATACAATATCTCCCAATATATTGTAAAAGTTCTATTTTATTTTACATTATTTTAGTATACGGTTTTGCTTTTATGAATTTATGTTTTGGGTCCTCCCTGTAGTTGCCTGTCCGTCTCCCCTGCTCTGCACGCTGATAATTATCTTTTTTTTATTATCAAAAAACCGTAATGCATTTTGTTTTCATGACCATCCATACTGTGTAGAGCTGGGCTTGTTGTTCTACAACTCTGACTGCGTGACCCTTTTTTTGATGCTTAGTTCTGTAATCTGTCACTCTTGCATACTTTGACTGTTAAACGCAAATTTCTTTGGAAAAGAAATAAAATTGAAAAAAACAAAAAACAAAAAAAAGCGAAACTTCCCCTTTTGGGTGGAGTTCTGCTTTATCTGCAGAAGAGACAAATCAGGTTTCCTGCCCCATCAGACAGAGTTGTTCTATGCTGCAGGGCTGTGTGAACCTTAAGACTGAATAAATGAATACAAAAAGTCAGGTAAAATAGCTCTAATATATGTTTGTCATCTGTGTGTACGGCGGTTTGCTTCGAGTTTAGCTTTGGTGTAGATTATCTTATCAATTTATGATCATGCTTTACATCTTGTTTTTCTTTTTTTCTTGTTTGTGCATAGTTTGTAAGTATATAAAAACACAGGAGGCAGCCACCTTTCACTTTACACATGCAGGCTCCGCTTCCTGCTTAAGGCTGCCCATACATTAGTCAGTTTTCTGTTCAACCAGTGAGTGAATGAAAAAAAAAAACTGACCCAATAACCACATCCACACATTCAATGTGGATGGTGGAATCCCTTCCACTGTGTTATTGTATTCTGACAGCGGGACTCCCCCATCATCAGAATACACAGATGGTAGATCAACGTCTGTTCTACAATAAGTTGCAACACTTCGATCGAAATTCGGCTGTTCCCTGATGAACCAGTTGGATTTTAATCCAAGTATGGCCAAGTTTTAGTGTAGTTTCCATATAAAAACAGAAGAGAAGTCAGGCGACTCACCTGGGCTCCGGTGACTTGTGAACTGTATATGCCAGTAATGGTGTCTATCAGGTTATGGGCCTCATCAATAATCACCACTTGATCTTTTAACTTAATGCCAGAAGCACGCCGAGTGGAATCATGAAGCAGCATTTGGTAAGGTAATACAACCAGCTGTAAAAAAATACCAGAAAGCTAATGGACATGAATTCATTAGGCAGCTACTATGTACAAACAGGAGATGTTTAATATGTGCTTAAATTGATATTAAAACAAAAAAGGAAACATTTATTACACTGCAGCTTGCCATTTCATAGATGTGATGGCTGCATTAGTTTCCTTTTTAGGTGCTCTTTCTTTTACTTTCACCCGGGGAGCTAGCCAATAAGTATTGTTTATCAACAGAACAAGCTGTTCTGCAGATGTAGCAGTTAGATGGTTGGCACAAATAATTTACCACTGACAGGGGTGCTTACAATGGTCAGCTTTTTAGTTTATGTAAAACCCTTTTTCCCCAAAAGGAACAAAACTGTTGTCAGTTATGCTTAATAAGTGTTGGCTGGAGTTTGGCTTCAATGTATTTAGTGTATCTAAATCTGCTAGTGCATCTAACGCTAATGGAGGGAGCACCAGACCAAAGGCTAAAAGACTCCAAATCCATTAATTAGTTTAAATAAATTAAAAAAACAGCCAACTCATTTAGATGTGCAGAAAAAACTCCCCCTTCATCAGGGCTACAACAAACCACAATATCATATAAAGGAGACCAATCATAAGTCTAATAGTCATAGAAAATTATGGATAATATACAGTATATACTATATAAAAGTGAGTACACCCCTCACATTTTTGTAAATATTTTACTATATCTTTTTATGTGACAACACTGAAGAAATGACACTTTTCTACAATGTAAAGTAGTGAGTGTACAGCTTGTATAACAGTGTAAATTTGCTGTCCCCTCAAAATAACTCAACACACAGCTATTAATGTCTAAACCGCTGGCAACAAAAGTGAGTACACCCCTATTTGAAAATGTCCCAATTGGGCCCAATTAGCCATTTTCCCTCCCCAGTGTCATGTGACTACAAGGTCCCAGGTGTGAATGGTGAGCCGGTGTGTTAAATTTGTTGTTATTGCTCTCACTCTCTCATACTGGTCACTGGAAGTTAAAACATGGCACCTCATGGCAACTCATGGCAAAGAACTCTCTGAGGATCTAAAAAAAAAGAATGGCCTAGGCTATAAGAAGATTGCCAAGACCCTGAAACTGAGTTGCAGCATGGTGGCCAAGACCATAGAAAGAAGCTGAGTGCACATACTCAGCGTTATAGCCAAAGGTTGTCTTTGGGAAATAGACGTATGAGTGCTGCCAGCATTGCTGCAGAGGTTGAAGGGGTGGGGGGTCAGCCTGTCAGTGCTCAGTACACCGCACACTGCATTAAATTGGTCTGCATAGCTGTTGTCCCAGAAGGAAGTCTCTTCTAAAGATGATGCACAAGTAAGCCCACAAACCGTTTGCTGAAGACAAGCAGACTAAGGACATGGATTACTGGAACCATGTCCTGTGGTCTGATGAGACCAAGATAAACTTATTTGGTTCAGATGGTATCAAGCGCGTGTGGCGCCAACCAGGTGAGGAGTACAAAGACAAGTGTGTCTTGCCTACAGTCAAGCATGGTGGTGGAAGTGTCATGGTCTGGGGCTGCATGAGTGTTGCCGGCACTGGGGAGCTACAGTTCATTGAGGGAACCATGAATGCCAACATGTACTGTGACATACTGAAGGCGAGCATGATCCCCCTCCCTTCGGAGACTGGGCCGCAGGGCAGTATTTCAACATGATATATGATGTCATCATGGAGGAGTGGAAGAGGACTCCAGTGGCAACCCAACTACACACATGCAAAGAAATTAAAATAAAGAAATATCAGATGGTAAGTGTAATGGTATGTATTTGACCATATACCCTGTTTCCCCTAAAATAAGACCTAGCGTGATTGTCGGCGATGGCTTCAATATAAGCCCTACCCCCCAAATAAGCCCTAGTTAAAGTCCTTGTATGTCTTATTTTCAGGGTAGGGCTTATTTTCGGGGAAACAGGGTAGGGCTTATTTGGAGGGTAGGGCTTATATTGCAGCCATCACTGACAATAACGCTAGGTCTTATTTTGGGGAAACGGTAGCATATGATAATAATGTATCCAAAATAAACCTACTCACTTACCACCTGATATTTTTTTATTTTAATTTCTTCTTTATAAAAGTTCCATTACCTTGTTATGTAGGTCTTTTAACAGTTCTTTTCTGCTCCTCATGGCTTAGCATCTAGTCTGCTCAGTGCATCAACATGAGAGCTAACAAACGCACTGACCATTTATACACAGACACTAAATGCAATTTAAAAAGCCACAGATGTGGGAAATTAATGAATTGCAATTTAACCAGTGCGTGCCACCTTGTGTGTCTGTACCAAGGCCAAACATTCCAGGGTATGGAAAATTTTGGGTGATTTGGGTGATTTTTGTTAACTCATAGTGACTGAGTATGAATAGCATGTAAAACAGCATTTATTGAGAGTTTTTTTATGAGGTGGGCTAAGGAACACTAAATAAGAGACAATTTTTTTGGCATGATCAGTCATATGTTCAATATCAATGACAAAATTTCACGATTTCTGCCAGGGTATGCAAACTTTTTAGCACAACTGTATATGTACACACAATCTATATGTTATCCATGATGTTCTGTGATTGTTGTAGCCCTGATGAGAGCAGAGTGCGATTTGTTTGCAAGTTTATTAAAAGTCAGCATCTACAAAAAGTGTAGCTGCCAACTTTTAATAAAAAGACACTCACCTGTCCCACGGTCCAGCGATGCGGCCACCTGAAGCCTCGCTCCTCTCCCCCCGCCTCTCCGCGACGACGGCATTGCAAGTGTGGGCGCCCGGCTGTGAAGCTCGTGGCTTCACAGCCGGGTGCGCACTGCGCATGTATGAGTCGTGCTGCGCTTTCTTAGTGGCCAGGCAATCTTCTGGGACCTGTGACGTGTCCCAGAAGATTGCAGAGAGGGAGGGGGAGAGGAGGAGTCGCCTAGGAGGCAAGAACAAGAAGTGGGAGCTGGGTACCCACTCTTCCCCCCAAAAAATTGCATGCCAAACGTGGCATGTAAGGGGGTGAGAAGTGCTTAAAGTGGAAGTTCCACTTTCGGGTGGAACTCTGCTTGAAGGGGGTAGGAAAGGCTTCTGACTTTTGACTCCGGCAGTTTTTTGTTTATTTTTATTATTATAAATTAACAAATTAATTTGGAGTCGTATCCTTTGGACTGGCTACTTTTTATGAACTCACATCAAAGTCCCAGCACCTCTTGGATGCTTTTTTTTTTTCTTCACTGGAGTCTACAGAAGGGCATTGTATGACCAACCTTGCTGGTAAGGGCAAAGGGTGTCTTCACTCCACTCCCTCACACAATGCCCGCCCCTCATACCTACCCGCACTTCTCTCCTGCACATACAATCCACTCTCATACCCTCTGCACTCCTCTCCTGCGCACATAGTCCAACTTAATACCCTTTACACTCCGCTCCTGCACATACTCTCCACTTTTATACTCTTCTTACTCCTCTTCTGCAAATGTCTATTCTAGTGTCCTCCTGCAAATACTGCATGTTCTTATACCCTCTGCATTCCCCTCTTGCCCACACTCATACCCATATACTGCTCATCAGTTTTTTTCTATAGAAAATGTTTGTTTTACAAATAAGCATTTAACACACGACAAATTATTACCAGACCACTTCGGTATATTTAAGGCGAGAGCACAGCGTTAGTCATCTCTATTCAAGCACAATGTCTTTACTTGAAACCTCTGACTTCATTGTACAACAGGAGGGGGGAGAGTCACTGCTTTAACTATCTTTAGGCTTGAGCTACTGATGTTTGTAAACAATATTTTTCATAAATGCATATATTCCTAGTCTAAAAAAAAAAAAAAAAAAAAAAAAAAAAAAAAAAAAAAAACAATATTGTAGATGTACCTAAAAAATAAAGAAAAAAAAACTTTTCTAAAGCTTGTATTTTATTAGTCTTAACCATAACAAATACAATACAAACACAACTATCATGCATTACCTATACAAACAATAATTCCAGTACGCACAGCTCACCTGGGCAGCTGGGATGGCAAAGCGGCTGGCATAGTATGGGCAGGCCTTAACCTCTTGAGCCCGTACGACAAGCTGTTCAATGTCCTTCACCTCTACAAGAATCTCATCCCGTAGGAACTGCATCTGCTCATAGGAATAGTATGGGCAGGTAAGTCGGCTTTCACGTTTCTTCTTCCCTGCGGGCTCCTCTGTTTTCTTCTCTTGAAAGAAAAGAGGGTAAAATGTTACTGCATGAAATAGGCCATGAACCAGGACCTGGTCCAGCCAACAAACGACAATACAACACAAACCTGAGTTTTAAATATAAAAATATGAAGAGTAAATCCTAGAGCCCTTGGACCCAAAATCTGACGGGTGATGCTCGGATTACCTCTGTTTAGACGGTGTTCAGGGTAAGGAGGGTTGGTAGGTATTTTCTTACATCTTTTTTCCCTTTCCTCTTTGTTCTCCTGCCTGTCCTTTCCTTTGGAAGTGAGATGTCCCCATGTGAGTTAATGGGGGGCCCACTTCTACCACTTGGGCTACAAGCCCCCCCCCCCCGAAGGTTGTTGGGGACTTCGGATACAGCTTTTGAACCTAGATTTAACTTTGATACCTCATTTTGTTATTTAATTGTAGACGACACATCGAGCCTTAGCATTTTTGCTATTTAGTTCAGTAAAGTCGTTTTGATTATTGGTGTGCTTGACCTGTCATATACCAAGGCTATACAACGCCTTTACCGTGTACACAGCTAGATTTATCGAAACCATGACTATAGCAGTCCGTTACTCTATCTTTATGTGTTCTTTATATGTATGCTTGTGGAGGCATGTGGCCCTGTATGTTTTCATACATTACTTTGCAATGTTTTATTTGTACTTTTATTCCTTGAATTTTTCTCAAAAGAAAATTATTGGAAACAAAAATACGAAGAGTAGAATAGACACTATAAGTTGCCCATTTGAGCTGAAGTGACAGAGCCTCCTGATAGCCCACCCCTACCGGGATATACACACCCATCCACACTTCCTCCCTGCTGTAAGACTCAACAAGCGTCCACCTGATATCAGCTGGATGACATCAGTGGTCCCGCCATCTGAAAGTGCTCGGTATTGGCAAATGACCACTTAGGCCTGAGCAACATCATATAAGGAAGAGCGATGTTTCCTCTTATCAGGAAACCATGCTTCCTTGGAGTAATGGAGCGAGAAGACAGAACGGTACATTCATGACTATAGCACAGGGGGAGAGGCTATCAGGAGATGTCACTTTCCCCTGAAGAAGCTAAGTGACCGTGTTGAAACCACTTGCCGCCAGCCCACCTTCAAATGACAGAGGGACTGTGCGGCTCTCGTTCTAGGTGAACGTGATATGATGGTCCACCCGAACAGCCGCGCCCCTGCCAAACTGCTAGGGTACTGCGCGACCCCGATCTCTGACGTGGCTCTTTAACCATGTGATCGGCTGTGTCCAATCACAGCCGGTCACATGTAAATACAGGAAGTGCCGGTAATCGGCTCTCATCACCTCACACAGTGTGCCGTGAGGAGAACCAATTAGCGGAATCTTCTCGCAGGGGGGAACAGGTGATGTAATCAGGGCACTGATCATCAGTGCCCTGATTACAATAAAGCCCAGAAGTTCCACCAATCAATGCCCATGAGTGCCACCAATCAGTGCCCATCCGTGACACAAATCAGTGCCCATTACTGGTGCCAGTCAGTGCTGCCTTTTAGTGCCCATCAGTGCCTGCTCATTAGTGCTGCCCATCTATTCCCATCCGTGCTGCCTATCAGTGCCGCCTATCAGTGCTCCATAATAGTGCCTCCTCATCAGTGCCCATAAGTGCTGCCTCCTCAGTGCACATCAGTGAAGGAGAAAAAATTACTTATTTACAGACAGAAACTAAGAAAAACTTTTTTTTTTTTTTTTTAATTTTCAGTCTTTGTAAATAAATACAAAAAAAAAGCAGTGATTAAATACCACCAAAAGAAATCTGTTTGTGTGAAGAAAATGATTAAAAATTATTTGAGTACAGTGTAGCATGACTGCGCAATTGTCATTCAAAGTGCAAAAGTGCTGAAGGCTGAAAAATGGCCTGGGCAGGAAGGGGGTAAAAGTGCCCTGTATTGAGGTGGTTAAACAGACACTGGCTAAAAAGAAAAAAAAAAAATTACTCCCCCAAAAAAAAAGATTACTACTCCTTACCCAGAGTTTGACAGATGACAATTCCCATTTATACTCTCTTGCACAGCTGGAATGGCCAGAAATTCTTGCACATTCAAGGTCTCTCAGATGCCTGGTTCATCTGCACTCTGTGGTTCCATCTGCTGGCTGCTACATTATTACAGTGCCTTGCAAAAGTATTCATCCCCTTGGCTTTTTACCTATTTTGTTACATTACAGCCTTTAGTTCAATGTTTTTTTGATCTGAATTATATTAGATGGATCAGAACACAATAGTCTAAGTTGGTGAAGTAAAATTAGAAAAATATATACATAAAACTATTTTTCAGAAATAAAAAACTGATAATTGGCATGTGCGTATGTATTCACCCCTTTAAAAAGCTCTAGTGCAACCAATCACCTTCAGAAGTCACATAATTAGTGAAATGATGTCCACCTGTGTGCAATCTAAGTGTCATTACATATACACACCTTTTTGAAAGGCCCCAGAGGCTGCAAGAGGCACCACTAACCAAACACTGCCATGAAGACCAAGGAACTCTTCAAACAAGTAAGGGACAATGTTGTTGAGAAGTACAAGTCAGGGTTAGGTTATAAAAAAATATCCAAATCTTTGATGATCCCTAGGAGTACCATCACATCTATCATAACCAAATGGAAAGAACATGGCACAACAGCAAACCTTCCAAGAGACAGCCGCTCACCAAAACTCACAGACCAGACAAGGAGGGCATTAATCAGAGAGGCAGCACAAAGACCCAAGTTAACCCTGGAGGAGCTGCAGAGTTCCACAGCAGAGACTGGAGTTTCTGTACACAAGATGACAATAAGCCGTACGCTCCATAGAGTTGGGCTTTAGGACAGAGTGGCCAGAAGTAAGTCCTTACTTTAAGCAAAAAACAAAATGGCACGTTTTGAGTTTGCAAACAGGCATGTGGGAGAGTCCCAAAATGTATGGAGGAAGGTGCTCTGTTTGATGAGACTAAAATGGAACTTTTTGGCCATCAAAGAAAAGGCTATGTCTGGCGCAAACCCAACACATTACATCACCCAAAGAACACCATCCCCACAGTGAAACATGGTGGTGGCAGCATCATGCTGTGGGGATGTTTTTCAGCAGTCAGGACTGGGAAACTGGTCAGAGTTGAGGGAAAGATGGATGGTGCTAAATACAGGGATATACTAGAGCAAAACCTGTACCACTCTGTGTGTGATTTGAGGCTAGGATGGAGGTTCACCTTCCAGCAGGACACAGACCCCAAACATACTGCTAAAGCAACACTTGAGTAGTTTAAGGGGAAACATGTAAATGTGTTGGAATGTCCTAGTCAAAGCCCAGACCTCAATCCAATAGAAAATCTGTGTTCAGATTTAAAGATTGCTGTTCACAAGCGCAAACCATCCAACTTGAAGAAGCTGGAGCAGTTTTGCAAGGAGGAATGGTGGTGAGATGTGGCAAGCTCATAGAGACTTATCCAAAGCGACTTGGAGCTGTGATAGCCGCAAAAGGTGGCTCTGCAAAGTATTGACCTTAGGGGGGTGAATAATTATGCAAATTTACTTTTTCTGTTATTTTGTCCTATTTGTTGTTTGCTTCACAATAAAAATAAAAAAAAATCTTCAAAGTTGTGGGCATGTTCTGTAAAATTAAATGATGCAAATCCTCAAACAATCCATGTTAATTCCAAATACTTGTGCAAGGCACTGTAAAGTCATATTAGTGGAGTGGCATAGCAGTAGGCATAGTGGAACCAAAGTGTGCTGTGGTGGACACAGCATCCAACACACCCAAAAGTAGCTGAATACTGAAGATACACTGCTTGTAGTAGCTCTGCAAGGGATTCAAGACAGGAGTCACCAGCCTCTGAACGAAAAGAAAAAAGAGAGCGCACCAGCCTAGTGCATTATCCTTGACAGATTTATTTAATTAATTAAAAGCAAAATAAAAACTACTCACAAAGGTCGAAGAAAAATTCGCATAGCAATGGCGCAGAGGCAATTATTTCAGTGGTAGCAGTTTTCCAGGTCCCAGGAAGGAGGCATACGGACTACTGCTAGCCAGCAGTAGTCCGTATGCCTCCTTCCTGGGACCTGGAAAACTACCACTGAAATAATTGCCTCTGCGCCATTGCTATGCGAATTTTTCTTCGACCTTTGTGAGTAGTTTTTATTTTGCTTTTAATTAAATAAATCTGTCAAGGATAATGCACTAGGCTGGTGCGCTCTCTTTTTTCTTTTCGTTTAGTACTAGGACAATCCCATCCTCTGAGAGCAGCAAGGCCGAAATCCATAGTCCTTCTTGAACCCTTGGGACTTTCTAGCCAACACACCTGTGCGCAAGAGTACTTTTTTGCTTTCTCTTGTCACCAGCCTCTGGACTGGTTTGTTCATCTTCTTTTGAAGAGTGACATTCATGGCAACAGAGTTGCTTTAAAGTCTTGTGTAAACAGAATGAGTTAGAATGAAAAGCTCAATTCTCCCAAAACTAAAACTGTAGTACCGTTATTAACAAGACTCCCAAAATATTGCTGCAGCCTTTTTTATTTACAAAAGTTTTATTTGGAAGTTTTACAGAAGTATAAAACAAAATATCCAATAAGAAGATCCAATGATGCAGATCTATGTTACAATTTCCCCATGAAGAGAGCAATAAAGTGAATTTCCCAGGTCAATAAGAAATCTGACCACTCGGGCAGAGTGAAGAGATGTAGCAATCTGGGTTTGTCAGATATCATCACAGGCTAGGAGCTGTAGAAGAGTCAGCCTGTTTCATGGTTTAATTCATTCTTCACACTTCATAGAACTATACTGCCTGTTTTAGTATAAACCTAGGTTTATTTTTTAGATCAGTATATGCACTGCTGCTACTGAAAAAAAAAAAAAAAAAAAATTATATTATATATAGATATCCACCCCAATGTGTCAATATAAAGTCTCACAATCACACATCACATTCAGATTTGTCTTGCAAATTGGGATATGACTGATAATACATCAACCAGAGACTTCAGGAAACAGAGCTACTCACTTTACAATTGAGGATCTTCTGAAGACCTGCCTGACTTGGTTTACAAAAAGATCAGATTAAAGCCAAACTTCATGAAAACAACTAAAACACAAACGTGAATAAACTTCTAAAGGTTCCGGTTTTACCCATCAAATGATTTGTGTGTCTGTCCATCATGTCCTGATATTTACACAGCTTTGCTACTCACCATATTCAGGTGGATGGTACAACTTACAGTTAAGAAATGTGGGTATTCACCCTACTCTGTACCGATACCTCATAATGTATTGTTTGACATGATTGCAATACATTGTGCATGTATGCCTTCTGAATTGTTTTTTTCTCTTGAATGATGAATTTAAAAAAAAAATATTGGTATGGATTGTCTATTTGTACTTGAAAGCAGTTTATTGGTCATGGAACACCACCTACCATGCTTTTTTTTCTGCATCTCCATGCAGCGATCGTTAATCAGCTGCATCGTACCCAAGCGCCGAACCTCATCATTGACACATGCGTTCTGTAGACACAACAAAGGCAGAGGTGAAATGTATGTCTACTTGTTTTAAAGGATTTACTCTGTACTGACCCATTAATGCTTGGCATCATGACCCTTTTACATTAGGAAAACAAAAACTTGACCTTGTTAGGACAGCCATTACCTGTTATAAACAAGGATCTTCATCAGCACTGGAAGCGATCAATGTCTGACTCCCAGAAGGAATGCTAGTTCCAGGGCAGAACACACCCATCCTGCATCATGCACAATGACTTGTCTGCCCACGAACTAGCAGACTCTGAACTTTGGGCAATGGTGGGTTCCAATGCTGAAAAGGAACCACGGCTATGAGAGTTAACAGCCTAGGTTTTTGGTCACATGACTAGCTGTCATGGGATTCAAGAGTAATGCAGCCCCTGCTACTGGATGGGAACCTTGGCAGGGGCAGCTGATGACTGTCACAGCATCTTCCCTTTAAAAAGAGTATATTTTAATAATGTCACATTTTAAAAGTTAAAGTTGTAAAGTTAGTGAAGATCACATGGCCAAACGCCAAGTCATTTGATCACATGTCTGTCATTGGATCCAAAACAGCAATTTCTACAGTGAAAATATTTCTGATCTTCATAAAAACACTTTAATCCAGTTATGTTGTAAAAAAAAAAAAAAAAAAAAAAAAAAAAAAAAAAGCATGCTTTTTTAAATACAGATACTAGAAGTACATGTCAATAGCATAGCGTTATGTAAACCCAAAAAGGGAAGAATAGCATGGTAAGTTAGTCAGGCCGGAGTGTTCTCAGTCTAATACTGAGAGCATGCTGCCCGGAGATCAAAAAGAATATCATTAAAAAGTTAATTTATTTCAGTAATTCAATTAAAAAAACTCATATATATTATATAGATTCATTACACACAGAGTGATATATTTCAAGCATTTTTTTATTTTATTTTTGATGATTTTGGCTTACAGCTAGTGAAAAGCCAAAATTCAGTATCTCAGAAAATTAGAATACTACATAAGACCAATAAAAAAAAAAAAAAAAAGGATTTTTATTACAGAAATGATGTCTTACTGAAAAGTATGTCCATGTACAGTATAGTATGCACTCAATACAGTACTTGGTCAAGGCTCCTTTTGCATGAATTACTGCATCAATACGGTGTGGCATGAAGGCGATCAGCCTGTGGCACTGCTAAGGTGTTATGGAAGCCCAGGATGCTTTGATAGCGGCCTTCAGCTCATCTGCATTGTTGGGTCTGGTGTCTCATCTTCCTCTTGACAATACCCTACACATTCTCTATGGGGTTTAGGTCAGGCCAGTTTGCTGGCCAATGAAGCACAGTGATACCATGATCATTAAACCAGGTATTGGTATTTTTGGCAGTGTGGGCAGGTGTCAAGTCCTGCTGAATAATGAAATCAGCATCTACAGTGTACATAAAGCTGGTCAGCAGAGGGAAGCATAAAGTGCTCTATAACTTCCTGGTAGAGGGCTGCGCTGACTTTTTACTTGATAAAACACAGTGGACCAACACCAGCAGATGGCATGGCTCCCCAAATCATCACTGACTGTGTAAACTTTACACTGCACCTCATACAACTTCAATTCTGTACCTCTCCACTCTTCCTCCAGACTCTGGGACTTTGATTTCCAAATAAAATGCAAAGTGTACTTTCATCCGAAAAGAGGATTTTGGACCACTGAAGAACAGCCCAGTCCTTTCTATCCTTAACCCAGGTAAGACGCTTCTGATGTTGTCTTTGGTTTAGGAGTGGCAACACAAGGAATGCAACAGCTGTAGCCCATGTCCTGGATACGTCTGCGTGTGGTGGCTCTTGAAGCACTGACACCAGCCGTAGTCCACTCCTTGTGAATCTCCCCCAAATTCTTGAATGGCCTTTGCTTCACAATCCTATCAAGGCTGCGGTTATCCCTGTTGCTTGTGAACCTTTTTCTTTCACACTTTTTCCTTTCACTCAACATTCCATTAATATACTTGGATACAGCACTGAACAGCAAGCTTCTTTAGCAATGACTTGTGGACAACTGTCAATTCAGCAGTTTTCCCCATGATTGTGTAATCTACTGAACCAGACTTAAATGCTCAGGAAAGCTTTACAGGTGTTTTGAGTTAATTAGCGGATTAGAGTGTGACACCATGGTGGGAGATTTTACTAAAACTGGTGCACACAGGGGCGTGGCTTGATGTCAGAGCAAGCGGCTGCTTAGACCTATGGCTCCGGCTCTATACAATCATCCTGAAGGCATCCGGTGTACAATATTCTACCTAAAGGTACCGTGTATTTCCTTATGGTTGTGGGAATATTCCAGCACAGGAATGATGGTAAAATACATGCCACCTGCAACCCAGTCCGTGGCAGAACAATTGGCTAGGTTCTGCAGACAAGATGGCACCAGTCCCTCAACCATGCCTGAAGCCACGCTGCAGCCTTCTGTCTCCTCAGCACAGATCTCTACTCCTGGGGTGAGTGACTATTCCTGCTGCCTTTTCTACCCTGCTTGATCTTCTTTTGCCCCAGGACTCCCCTCCCTGTTCAGAGAACAGCCATGCTTCTGACTAGAGGTCGACCGATATGGGTTTTTCTCTGGCCGATGCCGATATTTAGAAATCGCAGTGGCCGATGGCCGATATGATGCTGATTTTTTTGGGGACGATATATTTGGCCGATTTTTTTTTTTTTTAACCCTTCATCTCATAAAATCTAACAGTTACACCCCTTTCACACTGGGGCGTTTTTCAGGCGCTTTTGGGCTAAAAAAAGCGCCTGTAAAGTGCCTGCAAAACGGCTACCCTGCAGTCTCAGTGTGAAAGCCCGAGTGCTTTCGCACTGAGGCGATGCGCTGGCAGGATGTTAAAAAAGAAGTCTTGCAAGCGGCATCTTTGGAGCAGTGTATACCACTGCTCCACCACTCCTGCCCATTTAACCCCTTCCTCGACTGCTACCTGGGTTATAAGCGCCCCGCTAGCAGCCGAATAGCGCCGCTAAAATGCCACTAAAACTAGCAGCGTTTTACCGTCAACGCATGCCCACTCCAGTGTGAAAGCAGCCCTAAGTAATAAGTGATACAGAAAATTTTTTACATTTAAACATTTATTAAACAAAACAAACCTCCAATCAGTTCACTTGTATGTAGAATTTAGATAACAAAAAAAAAAAAAAACTATATCTTAAATATTAAATACACAAAAATAGGTAATCAAAACTTTTGGACGAAAAAAATGGGCTAACTTTACTGCTTAGTTTTTTGGGTTTTTTTTAATTCATTCGTGTATTTAAAAAAAAAAAAATTGCGTTTGAAAAACCGCTACGCAAATACCGTGTGACATAAAATATTGCAACAACCACCATTTTATTCCCTAGGGTCTCTGCAAAAAAAAAATATATATATAATGTTTGGGGGTTCTAAGTGATTTTCTAGCAGAAAATAGAGGATTTTTACCTGTTAGGCCCCTTTCACACTGGGGCGGTGGGGGCGTCGGCGGTAAAACGGCGCCATTTTTAGCACCGCTTTACCGTAGTTTTTGCAGCGGTATTCGGCTGCTAGCAGTGTGGTTTTAACCCCCGCTGGCGGCCGAAAAAGGGTTAAAACCGCTCGCATAACGCCGCTACAGCCGCGTTATAGCCGCGCTGCCCCATTGATTTCAATGGACAGGAGCGGTTTAGGAGCGGTGAATACACCGCTCCAAAGATGCTGTTTGCAGGAGTTTTTTTTCTCTCCTGCCAGCGCACAGCTTCAGAGTGAAAGCCCTCGGGCTTTCACACTGGAGAAACAGCAGCGGCAGTTTTAGGTCGGTTTGCAGGCGCTATTTTTAGCGCAATAATGCCTGCAAACCGCCCCAGTGTGAAAGGGGCCTAAGCAACAAGTGTCAGAAAAGATTTAGTCTTTAAATGGTTAAACTGAGAACTTCTACACACAGAGTTCAGCTCATTGATAAAAGAACCAAGAAGAGATACAATGTTTCTTCTTATCAGATTTGGCAGGCTGCCCAGAGGAGGAGAGAATTCTCTCCACAGAAAAGTTTGGCAACTTGCATTGACTTCTATTACAGAAGTCATTTGCAAGTCACGCTGAAGTTATAATCGCACAATCTGCCGATGCCGATTAAGTAAAAAACACCAAATATCGGCTGATACATCGGCCGGCCGATATATCGGTCAACCTCTACTTCTGACCCTTCTCTGGCAGAGCCTACACTAGCACAAATCATGCTGACTATACAGGATTGCAAAGCTTCCCTCACAGCCCAAATAGAAACTATCCATATTGATTTTTCCCTGCTAAAACAAGATGTGCAAAACCTGCGGGAGAGAACAGGGGCGGCTGAGTAACACATTAGTTCTCTGGAGGACACTGCGCACCCCTTATCTGCCACAATGCACACTGCCACGTATGAACTGGTGACCCTCAAAGCCAAATTGTATGACCTGGAGAACCGTTCCCGCAGGAATAATCTCCGCTTTTTAGGATTCCCAGAGCACTCTGAGGGATCCCACACTGAATGGTTTCCCCATTTCTGGCTGCATGCTGTCTTTGGGGCTGATGCGCTTTCACATGCCTTTGTTATTAAGTGGGCACATCGCACCCTTCCGCATTCCCCTCCCTCGGGGGCCCCTCCATGCTCCCTGATTGCACGGATCCTCAATTTCCAAAACAAAGTCACTATCCTACATCTTGCTAGGGAAATAGGGCTGCTCAAATTTAATGGCAATAATATATCCATATATCCTGACTTCTCCACTGAGGATCAGCGCCAACATATCTCCTTTGCAGCAGTGAAAGACCGTCTGAGCACTGAAGGCCTGCAATATGCTATGCTCTTCCCTGTAAAGCTGAGAATTATCCATGATGGCGAAACCTAATGCTTTCCTATGAGCCTCTCTGGACTTACTACCTCCCCCATACTAATTAGTAGTGAGGCCAGGGGTTATTTGTAACCTTAACTGCAGATTGTTGGGGGGGTTTTTGTTGCAGGATCCTAGGCTCACTGTATTTGGGATGGTTGAGAAAGGTGGGATGGTTGAGAAGGGTGGCATGGATGGGGTTTTTTCTGGCCCTCCTTACGTTTTTGTTGCTGAGCACGGCTGGATTTTTGGGTTTTTTTCTAGTTTATTTATGTTTATTTCCTTACTTTTCTATCATTAACTTTGCAGGTTCTCATTTGTGCATGTTATGAGCGGTATGATCTGCAACGTCATACTTCTATCCAAGATCCTCATTGTGTCTATTATACCCTGACTGGTTTTCTGTGTCTAAGTCGTTAAAAATAATCTCTTGGAATACTAGAGGTTTGAACTCACCCCAGAAGCGGTCCTTGGTCTTTTCCTTTTTAAAGAAACATAAGCCCCATATTATTTGTCTTCAGGAGACACATCTTACCAATGCGAAATTACTGTCCCTTAAACGGCGCTGGCTGGCTACTTTGTACCATGCCACTCACATTACCTACTCCCGGGGGGGTTTCTATTTTATTAGCAAAGTTCCTCCCGGCAGAGGTTCTGCTGGTCAAAACAGGCTCAGAAGGGAGATGTTATACTCAAACTACGGATTATCTCCGTAGTCTTTACACTAGTTAACGTTTATGTCTCCCCTCCATTTTCCCCAGATCTACTCTCTAAAATTAACCCTTTTATTTTTATCGAGATACCCTGGTCCCTTACTTTACGTGGGGGACTTTAATGCTGTCCTCAACCATGCACTGGACCGCTTGGGGGGTGGTGGCAGATCCTATCCCTCATTTACGGATTGGGCTCAGGTGTATGGTCTCACAGTGGATCAGAGATCTGGCAGTGGAAGCATCCGGATGTATGTCAATATTCACTTACACACCATATCTCGCATAGATATGGCATTTACTACTGATGATACACTTCCTATTGTCTCTACAGTATCTTACCTACCCAGGGGCGTATCTGACCATGCTCCTTTTTCTGTGGACCTCCTCCCGAATTCAAGCCCTGGTCTGAACCCTCAGTGGCTGGAGGATGAGGTGGCGCATGCAAGAAAGGTATTGTAGAATACTAGAGTACAAACCGAGGCACTACTGAACCCTCTACAGCATGGGAGCCCTTAAGGCTGTGCTGAGAGGCACTTTTATGTCAAATTACAGGTGCATTACGTATGAATGCTCAACGGTGTACTGAGGAGTTGGAGGATGCCATGGTGGTAGCAGAAGCCGCTTATGTTGAAAACCCTGATCCCGTGGCTACATAAACATAGAGATTATGAGCTCCGCTTGTTGGATCTTACTATAAAACGCATGCTTTAGGTCACCCAGAAGACATTTGAACATAGTAACAAGGCTGGTCATTTACTTGCCTACCTGACTAGACCTGACCGCACTGCTATAGCTATCCTTTGGATCCTGACCTCTCAAGGTCGGATCAGCGACACCCCTCAGAATATAGTAGAGGCTTTTCTATCTTTTTACAAAGACCTATATGCTACCAGAACTCAATACTCTGAAGGTCAGCTAGAGGAGTATTTGGCACAGGTAGCTCTCCCCGTTTTAGTCAAACCATGACCGCGAGGAGCTGGATGCGCCTCTCTTGAGGAACTCACCCTTGCAATTTCACAGCTGCCGCCACATAAGACACCAGGCCTAGACGGCTGCCCGGCTCAGTGGTATGCCCACTTTCGCCATCTCTTAAGCCCCTTCCGTCTCAATACATATAACAAGGCTCTGGAAGCTGGAATCCCCCCCCTCCCTCTATGTGAGAGGCACTAATTATTGTGATACTAAAACCTTGTAAAGATCCTCTCAAGGGTAATTCCTATCGCCCGATATCCCTTATCATTGTGGATGTAAAGATCCTAGCTAAAGTACTGGCCAACCGTCTTATCCACTAGAGGACCAGCCGCCGCAGTTATACTGTGGCAGGTTGGCTCTCCTGGGCAAATCACCGTAGCTATAAGTCGACCGCTTTAAGACCACGAGGGGGCGAGGCCCCCGCGATCGCTCCTGAGAGAGACAGAACAGAGATCTGTCAATGTAAACAGACAGATCTCCATTCTGTCAGGAAAGAGGAGACAGATCTGTTTTTCATAATAAGTATGAACAATCACTCCCTAGGACACATATTTAACCCCTTGATCGCCCCCTAGTGTTAACCCCCTCCCTGCCAGTGACTTTATACAGTAATTAGTGGCTATTTATAGCACTGATCGCTGTATAAATGTCAATGGTCCCAAAAAAGTGTCAAAAGTGTCCGATCTGTCCGCTGCAATGTCGCAGTCAGAATAAAAATCGCATATCACCACTATTATTAGTAAAAAGAAAAATTATAATAAAAATGCCATAAATAAATCCCCTATTTTGTAGACACTATAACTTTTGGACAAACGAATCAATATAGGCTTATTGCGATTTTTTTTTTTTTTTTACCAATAATATGTAGAAGAATACATATCGTTCTAAACTGAGGAAGAAATGTTTTTTTTTTTTCAAAATTGTGGCTCTTTTTTGTTTATATCGCAAAAAATAAAAACCGCAGAGGTGATCAAATACCACCAAAATAAAGCTCTATTTGTGGGAAAAAAAGGGCGTCTATATTGTTTGGGTACAGCGTTGCAAAACCTCGCAATTGTCAGTTAAAGCAACGCAGTGCCGTATCGCAAAAAATGGCCTGGTCATTAAGGGGGCAAATCCTTCTGGCGCTGAAGTGGTTAATATAGTAGTTGCGAAATTGGTTGGGAGTGACCAGGTGTTTTTTTTACCCGGCCGATCCACTAGGATGAATATTCGTAGACTGTTCCACAATTTGCAATATCCAGATTGCTCCCCCACTCGTGTCCTTGTGTCTTTGGATACATGCAAAGCTTTCGATAGTTAGAGTGGCCCTATCTATTTAGAGTGCTACAGCTATACGGGTTTGGTCCTCGTATCATAGCATGGTTACGACTCCTCTACGCTTCACCATTGGCTCGTATTAGGGTTAACTAATGTTAACTCCCATGTTACTAAAGCCTTCCCGATAACCAGGGGCACTAGGCAGGGGTGTCCTTTATCACCCCTCCTATTTGCCCTAGTTAAGGAACCCCTTGCTATAAGGGTTTGTAGCTCCCCCTTAAATAGAGGCATCCCCATTGATGCTATAGAGGAACTTATTTCTTTATATGCAGATGACACTTTAGTATACCCGGCTGACCCCCATGACTCTTATGCCACATACACAAGGTCGGACTTTACGGCAGACTTTGCCCGGCGGACTTTTCAACTGACTTTACGACGGACTTTCTGAATGAACGGACTTGCCTACACACAATCCACCAAAGTCCGTCGAATTCGTACGTGATGACGTACAACCGGACTAAAACAAGGAAGTTCATAGCCAGCAGCCAATAGCTGCCCTAGCGCGGCTTTTTGGCCGTCGAACTAGCATACAGACGAGCGGACTTTTCGACCGGACTCGATTTCGACGAATTGATTTAAAACATGTTTCAAATCTAAGTCCGTCCAACTTTTGAGAAAACAAAGTCCGCTGGAGCCCACACACGATCGAATTGTCTGACGAAATCCCGTCCGCCGGGCAAAGTCTGCCGTAAAGTCCGATCGTGTGTACGCGGCATTAAAAAACATCTGAAATTAACATCTTTAGAGAAATTTCTGGGTTCCGGGTGAACTGGGACAAGTCCATCCTTTTTCCTTTAGATTAAACTTCCTTTAGATATTGTAAGCTCTAAGGAGCAGGGCCCTCTGATTCCTACTGTATCAAATTGTATTGTATTTGTACTGTCTACCCTCAAGTTGTAAAGCGCTACGTAAACTGTTGGCGCTATATAAATCCTGTATAATAATAATAATAATATTTGGGTATTATAGTTCAACTACCTTTATCTTTGTATATTACTAACACAATTTGTGTCGCAGGCACAAGTAAAAATGGATCTACCCCTGGATCTCATGGGAAGGGCCAATGTCATTAAAATGATTCATCTACCCAAACTGCTTTATGTTATGGCCAATTCCAAACATATTGATACAATGTGTATATGGGAAATGCTGCGCTATATGGATGTTAGCATAAGTGCCTTGATGCAATGACACTAAATAAAAAATGTGTTGACGTGCAAACAAAGTTATCTGTGACAGTCCCCGAGGAAGATACGATTTATCCCTGTATCCACACATGTTGGGGAGGGGACAGGACGGAGCAGGAGACAGCTGATCTGTCTAATAACGGAGACACTATTTCGCCTTTTTGGCATTTTGTTTGGCTTTCTATAGAGTGGTGCCTTGAAGCACCAAGCAAATGTGAGTACCCTGACAGAGGGGTTATGGTTTATTAATAAAATCATTTTATTAAACGGTATCACACTATCAAGTCCCTTTATGTTTTGCATGAGTGTGGAAGCAGCAGAACTGAGCAGCCCAGGACGCCATCACTGACACTGAACCTAGGGGTGCTTCACAAGCGTGGTTTGACTGAACTTAATTGTGAGGCCACACGCTCTAAGGTGAGCGTACACACATAAGGGGGTAGCACTTGAGTGAACACAAGAACACAAGTTTTTTTATCACCAGTACAAGCTGTGAATATTTTTTGGAATGGACTTCAATATTTAATGATTTTACTATTTATATGAAATTTTGACATTTTATTGTGTGTGCACTTAGCACTTTTGATCACTGGATCACTTTAAATATATATATATATTTTTGCATGTATTTGGATCACTATATTTGATACACAAAGTTTTTGATTTTATTTTGTATGATTTTTTTGGAGTTTGCACGAAAACACTTTATATATCTATTCTACCAGCACGGAGGCTCTTTATACATTTCAACACATATGTGGATTATAAGGTTTGTGATGCTGTGATCACATGCTCTATGGTAAAAAGACTTTGTTTGCACGTCAACACATTTTTTATTTAGTGTCATTGCATCAAGACACTTATGCCTACATCCAGAAATCGCAGCATTTCCCCTATAAATATTGCATTTGCACAGTCGTATGGGACGTGATCAGTGCTAGCAGCTGTCCTGATAGGAGGCGTTACATATTTACAGATTTTAGGTAGTTTGCAAGATTTCTTGGTTTTAGATATTGATACAATATGCACTGCGTTCCTATAGAATGGTTGACCTCTTAGAGTAGCACTTGAAATACTAAAGACTCTCGTCCCATTTGACAAGCCTGGCTTTTCCTAATTTCTGTCTATATTACCTGGCTTCCCAACTGGTTCATATTCAACTGGCTGCATCCAACTTCTAATAATACCTGTACCACTACGGAGGGGGCTTTCGCCTCTTCATTAGAAATCCTCCACAATGTAATCTATAGAGGTTGTGTACTGAACCGTCCGGGTACGTTAATCATACGCACCTCTCTCTCCCTATTTCAATCTGTAGTCGCAAAGATCTCCAAAGACTCTTGGTTAACATCCCCCAATAATCACTTGCGGTTTAACCCTACCCTTAACCACTTAAAGCGGGGGGTTCACCCACACCGCCAAAAAAAAAAAATATTAAAAGCCAGCAGCTACAAATACTGCAGCTGCTGACTTTTAATACATGGCCACTTACCTGTCCCAGGGTCCAGCGATGTCGGCAGGGGACGCCGAGAACCCGCTCGGTTCTCGGCAGCTGCCGCCGCCATCCTAGGTGAGGGAATGAGGAAGTGAAGCGTTGCGGCTTCACTTCCCGGTTCCCTACTGCGCATGCGCGAGTCGCGCTGCGCGTCCCTAGTGGTCCCCGCTCTCTCCTGGGAGCTGTGAGTTCCCAGGAGACAGCGCGGTGGGGACGGGAAGAGGCGTAGACTCCCATGGGAGTCTATGCCGGAAGTGGGTGCAAATACCTGTCTTAGACAGGTATCTGCACCCCCCTCCCCCCTGAAAGGTGCCAAATGTGACACCGGAGGGGGGGAGGGTTTCGAAAAGCGGAAGTTCCATTTTTGTGTGGAATTCCGCTTTAAGGACCGAGCCTCTTTCTGAAATTTGGTGTTTACAAGTTAAAAACAGGTTTTTTGCTAGAAAATTACTTAGAACCCCCAAACATTATATATTTTTTTTCTAACACCCTAGAGAATAAAATGGCGGTCATTGCAATACTTTCTGTCACACCGTAATTACGCAGTGCTTATACGAGCACACTTTTTTTTAGGAAAAAATACACTTTTTTAAATTAAAAAAAAATAAGACAACAGTAGTAAGCCCAATTTTTTTCATCTTGTGAAAGATAATGTTACGCTGAGTAAATTGATACCCAACATGTCATGCGCCCGCTCGTGGAATGGCGACAAACTTTTACTCTTAAAAACCTCCATAGGCGACGTTTAAAAAATTCTACAGGTTGCATGTTTTGAGTTACAGAGGAGGTCTAGGGCTAGAATTATTGCTCTTGCTCTACCGATCGCGGCGATACCTTCCATATGTGGTTTGAACACCGTTTTCATTTGTGGGCGCTGCTCATGTATGCGTTCGTGTTCGCTTCTGTGCGCGAGCTCGGCAGGACAGGTGCGTTAAAATTTTTTTTATTTTTATTTGATTTATTTTACCTTTCTATTTTGACACTGTTCTTGTAAAAAAAAAAAAAAATTGTGTCACTTTTATTCCTATTACAAGGAATGTAAACATCCCTTGTAATAGAAAAAAAAGCATGACAGGACCTCTTAAATATGAGATCAAAAAAGACCTCAGATCTCATATTTACACTAAAATGCAAAAAAAAAAAAAAAATTAAAATAAATTAAATGTAATTTTAAAAAAAAGTCTCTTTAACCACTTGACCACTGGGCACTTAAACCCCCTTAATAACCAGACCAATTTTCAGCTTTTGGTGCTCTCACATTTTGAATGACAATTACTCAGTCATGCAACACTGTATCTATATGAAATTTTTGTCCTTTTTTTCACACAAATAGAGCTTTCTTTTGGTGGTATTTAATCACCGCTGGGTTCTTTATTTTTTGCGCTATAAAAGAAAAAAGACCGAAAAATCTGTAAAAAAATACATTTTTCTTCGTTTCTGTTATAAAATTTTGAAAATTAGTAATTTTTCTTCATATATTTTGGCCAAAATTTATACCGCTACAGATCTTTGGTAAAAATAACCCAAATTAGTGTATATTATTTGGTCTTTGTGAAAGTTATAGCGTCCACAAGCTATGGTGCCAATATCTGAAAATTGATCACATCTGAAGTACTGATGGCCTATCTCATTTCTTGAGACCCTAACATGCCAGAAAAGTACAAATACCCCCCAAATGACCCCTTTTTCGAAAGAAGACATTCCAAGGTATTTACAAAGATGCATGGTGAGTTTTTTGAAGTTGTCATTTTTTCCCACAATTCTTTGCAAAATCAAGTTTTTTTTTTTTTCGTTTTTTTTTTTTTCACAAAATTGTCATATTAGCAGGTTATTTCTCACACACAGCATATGCATACCACAAATTACACCCCAAAACACATTCTACTATTACTCCCGAGTACGGCAATACCACATGTGTGAGACTTTTACACAGCGTGGCCACATACAGAGGCCCAACATGCAGGGAAGCACCTTCAGGTGTTCTGGAGCACCCAGGCCAATTCTGACATTTCTCTCCTACATGTAAAAATCATCATTTATTTGCTAGAAAATTACATAGAACCCCAAAACATTATATATGTTTTTTTTTAGCAAAGACCCTAGAGAATACAATAGCGGTCATTGCAACTTTTTATCTCGCATGATATTTGCGCAGCAATTTTTCGAACGCATTTTTTTTGGAAAAAAAACAGTTTTTTGCTTAAAAAAAAAAACAAAACAGTAAAGTTAGCCCAATGTTTTTGCATAATATGAAAGATGAAGTTACACCGAGTAAATAGATACCTAACATGTCACCTTTCAAAATTTCACACGCTTGTGGAATGGCGCCAAACTTCACTACTTAAAAATCCCCATAGGCGACGCTTTAAATTTTTTTACTGGTTACAAATTTTGAGTTACAGAGGAGGTCTAGAGCCAAAATTATTGCTCTCGCTCTACCGATTGCAGCCATATCTCACATGTGTGGTTTGAACACCGTTTTCATATGTGGGCGGGACTTACGTATGCGTTCGCTTCTGCATGCGAGCACACGGACAGGGGCGCTTTAAAATTTTTTTTTTTTTTTTGTTTATTTTTATTTATTTTAGTTTGACACTTTTTTCCCCAAAAAATTTTTTTTGATCACTTTTATTCCTATTACAAGGAATGTAAACATCCCTTGTAATAGGAATATGGCATGACAGGTCCTCTTTACAGTGAGATATGGGGTCAATAAGACCCCACATCTCACCTCTAGGCTGTGCCTGAAATAAAGAAAAAAAAAAAAAAAAAAAGATCCTGGCTTTGATCGTAGCGGTGAGTCGGTAGAAGCACCGGAGGGCGGCGGGAGGGGGGGACATCCCCTCTCGCCTCCCGTAAGAACGATCAAGCAGTGTAACAGCCGCTATGATCGTTCTTATGGTGTAGGGAATCGCCGGCTGAAAAAGCTGATATCTGAATGATGCCTGTAGCTGCACCCATCATTCAGATATCCCCGCACAAAGTCAAGGACGTCGTATGACGGAAGGCGGGAAGTGATTAAAATGCTTTTTTTTTTTTAACACAAAGTTGTCCATTTATACAATATTTCTAACACATAGCATGTACATACCAAAAATGACACCCCAGAATAGATTCTCCTACTCCTCCTGAGTACGGCGATACCACATGTGTGAGACTTCCACAGCCTGGCCACATACAGAGGCTGGGTATGGCTGAGCATGGCTGAGCATGGCTGGGTATTGCAGAGTATCGCCGAGTATGACTGGGTATGGCAGAGTATGGCTGGGTATCACCGAGTATTGCAGAGTATGGCTGGGTATTGCAGAGTATGGCTGGGTATGGCAGAGTATTGCGGGTTATGGCAGAGTATTGCAGATTTTTGCGGGGTATTGCAGAGCATGGCTGGGTATTGTGGGGTATTGCAGAGTATTGCGGGATATTTCGGGGTATTGCAGGGTATGGCAAAGTATTGCGAGGTATTTCGGGGCATTGCAGGGTATGGCAGAGTATTGCGGGGTATTTCGGGGCATTGCAGGGTATGGCAGAGTATTGCGGGGTATTTCGGAGCATTGCAGGGTATGGCAGAGTATTGCGGGGTATTTCGGGGCATTGCAGGGTATGGCAGAGTATTGTGGGGCATTGCAGAGCAGTGAGGGATGGCTGAGCATGGATGGCCGGATGTCTCTGTGCAGCGCTGTGGGCACTACAGATGCAGCCCACAACGCTGCAGCCATCCATCCATCCCCCTCTCTCCGCTCACAGTGTACCGATCAGTAAACAGGAGGGGAGGAGAGGAACCGGCGTCATCAGATGACGCCGGCTTGTTTACATGTGACGCGATCAGTGGTCATTTACCGGGATCCGTGATGCGGATGCTCTCGAGTGCGCGCCCTAGGGGGCGCGCGAGAGCCGAATTCTGGGAGGACGTCCCTGGACGCCCTCCCAGAGTTAAACAACCGCCCTGTAGCCGTCATTTGGCTATGGGCCGGTTAAGTGGTTAAGAGCTATGGTCGGAAGTGACGTTTTGACGTCGCTTCCGCCCTGCATACCTGCAATGGTATGGAGACGGGTGGGGGCCATCTTCCTCTCACTCGTCTCCGAGAGGACCCGATTGCCTCCGCCGCTACCGACGGCTCCGGTAAGTGGCGGGGGGGTGGACACCTCTCCCGACACCAGTAAAACTGATCTTGCGGCGAATCCGCCACAGAGATCACTTTTATCTGAAACCGGACAGCTCACTGAAGAAGAGGATACCGGGGTTATGGTAGCTAGATGCTGCCATAACAATGATATCGCTCTTCAAAGTGCCGACGTATATCAGTGTGAGCCGATCCGGAAGTGGTTAAGGAGTTATATTCCCGATCCCTTAAGGTGATCCTCTAAAGGGGTTAAATATTTATGCCACATTTATACTCCACAGAGTTTTAAAGTGACTGTAAGGGTTTGTTTTTTTTTTTTCAAATAACAAACATATACTTACCTCCACTGTGCAGCTCTTTTGCACAGAGTGGCCCCAAACTTCGTCTTCTGGGGTCCCCTGGCAGCTTTCGTGGCTCCTCCCCACATCAGATAACCCCCTAAGAGAAGCACTCTCTCTAGGGGGTTACCTTGTGGGCACGCTCCCAAGTCCAGCATTCGGCGTCCGTAGCCGCCAAATGTATGACTCGGCCCTGCCCCCCCGCATCATTGTTTTTTATTCATAGCAGCGGGAGCCAATGGCTGCGCTGCTATCAATCTATCCAATCAAGAGCAGAGAACCCCGGGCAGAGAGACAGTGTGTCCCCGCCGGGTCAAGTTCCAGGGCTCAGGTAAGTAACATGGGGGGGGGCTGGGGGGCCAGTCACTGCCAGGTGTTTTTTCACCTTAATGCATAGGCTGCATTAAGGTGAAAAAACACGAGGGTTTACAACCCCTTTAATTCTTTTTATCAAATGCATGTAGACTTTGACTTGCCACGTACCTATTTATGTTACCATTATCAGCTTAGACATGCTAGACATGTGCAATTCGGCTTCTTAGATAACCCTATCCAGATGCCAGCCCTGGAAAAATTAAGAAATCCAGACCCTACAAAGCTTAGCTCCACTTATTACTCTGCCCTCATAGCGGACACTAACCCTAGATTTCGGGCTGCTTAGGTAAAATGGGCTTTCCTGGATATACCATTTATGGAGGAGGACTGGTCTGAGTTTAGTGACACGTTTATGACCTCTCATTTCCTCCAGAGACCGGGTTATTTAGCCTAAGGTCTTCCACCACTCTAGCCTTACTCCTGCTAGAATGTATAAAATGGGGTGGTCTCCCTCAGCTGAGTGTTTCAGGGGATGCAGTCAAACTGCTGATTTCCTACATTGTTTTTGGACCTGTCCCATAGTTCAGGATTTCTGGGTGAACATAGGCTCCTTTATATCTTCAGCGGTGGGTCTCCCAAATATTGTTCATCCCAAAAACTGTCCTTTGGGCATCTTTGGCGACCTATCTCTTCCCAGACCAAGAGACTGCTTCGTATCCTTTACTTTTTTGGAAGGAAGTCCCTTTTACTGACATGGAAGGGATCAGTGAGCCCAACACAAACCCTATGGCTAAAATTGGTCAATGACTCTTTGCCCCCATATAAGTTCACTTTTGATATTCGAAAGAGAAGTAAAATATTTTTATAAAATATGGGGTAGATGGTTGGCCAGTCCCCTAACTATCTCCTGTACCACCATGATTGGATGTACTACTGTGCATTTATGCTGATAAGATATCCCGCATTAATACATGTTCTATTAGACTGAGTTAAGTTGTATAGAACCCTGTTACATTGCATGATTAATAACCACGAGATGTGTGTCACAATTGTCAAAATTATGTTTATTTTGTATGTACACAGTTTTTTTTATGTACATTAGGTTAGGTATATGGGTTTTTTTTTATGTGTGTTTGTCCCTTAAAAATGCAATAAATATATCTTTAAAACAAAAAACTGGCGCACACAGAATCTGGTGCAGTTATACAAAGTACAACTTCTACTTCAGCTTGTTAAATTAAGCTTTGAAAATAAAACCTAGAAGCTGATTGGCTACTTTGCACAGCTGCACCAAATTCTGTGTGCATTGGTTTTAGTAAATCTATTGACCTTTTTCACAATATTCTAATTTTCTGAGATACAGAATTTGGGGTTTTCCCTAGCTGTAAGCCATAATCATCAAAATTAAAAGAAATAAATACTTGAAATATATCACTCTGTGTGTAATTAATCTATGTAATATGGAGTTTTACTGTTTTATTAGAATTACTGAAATAACGCTCCAAAACAAAACGTCAGAGCTCAGTGGGTAACATTAGAAGGACATGGCACTGGCAGAAACCATG
The DNA here is from genome assembly GCF_042186555.1 of Aquarana catesbeiana. Classification (NCBI taxonomy): domain Eukaryota; kingdom Metazoa; phylum Chordata; class Amphibia; order Anura; family Ranidae; genus Aquarana; species Aquarana catesbeiana. Next base: position 552,580,123 of record NC_133326.1, read on the forward strand.
GATGGCAGGCAATGGGTTAAGCAAACTATTCCTTATAAGTAATGATGGTGAATCAGGACAAGTTTAATGAATAATCATCATGACATTAAAACCAAAAATCTGCATACATGTAATGTATTAAAAAGGGTAAGATTAAATGAGCCTACGGTGTCACTGGAGGTTCCCGGAGCAATGAGGAGCTACCGATGTCCAACGGTGAAACAGTGTAGCTTGGAGGGCACCAATAATCCCTCTACACTGAGGGTCCTGAACCGAACGGTGGACATGCTGGCCGGTGTGGTCTGGATGGCGTGCTGGTGGAGGAAGTTGGTAGCAACGGCTGCGGTCAGAGTGCCGGACCGCTTTCCACAAGGCAGCTTGCTATGCAGGCTGACATAAAGATGGATGTGGAGGGAAAAGGTGCAGACCGTCGGCACTAGTGGGTCATATTGGGCCAGTTTGGACCAATGTAACTACGCATAGCTTATATATGTGGGATCCCTTTAGAAACTGATAAGCACTGTAGTGGACACTGCAATTATGTAAATCTCCACCACTAGCTTCTGGGTCCCGTGCTGAGTGGCTGCCCTGCTGCACTGTGGACACAGGATATCTCCTGCTCTATCAATTTTTAAATGGAGGCACTGGTTGCCAGGCTGGGTGGAGATTGGTCCTATACCAGACAGCATGTGGAATTGGGTGACACCAAAGGCTTCCAGATGAATGCAAGAATGAGGTTAGGACAGATCATCAGTCAATGTGACCACAGGTCACAATTCAGCTTCACAGGATTAGCAACGTAGGAGCAATCCACGTCTGTAGACCTATAAAAGGTAACAGATAAGATTTACAAAGATCCTGAGATTATGATTTTTCCTTACGTACCACATTAAGGGTTCATATTTATAAAGCAGTGGATTTGAATTTCAACAAACATTCGAGGGTAGTGAATCAGTCATGTAAATTTCACTCATAAAAAATGTTTCGTGAATGTCAGATTTACAGCTTTATTGAAGTGGTTGCAAACCTCAGACATGAAAAATGAACAAAGCATATCCCTCGATAGTGTATACCTGTTTAAATTAAAAGCATGAAGTGTAATTTCTGTCTGCTGAAGCGTTCCTCTGCTATCAGCATGAAAAACAAGTTTTTCTGACACAGAGAAAAATGGTGACAGAGGAGGGACCTCCAGCAGATTGACAGCCTCAGCTCTATGCCTGTGTGATGTGTGAAGGGGGTGTGTCCCTCCCCTCCAATCAGCTATCAGAGGTCTCCAAAAATGTGCCTTCAGCTCTGCCCCCTTTTTTCTAAACTCTCAGACAAACTTATGAATTCAGCACTTTGAACGGATGTAGATTAGAGAAGATTGCAGATAGACAGATACAACTTTTTTAGGAAGATTTGTTTTATCTCTGCGCATACCTGAGGATAACACCTTTATTGGGTATATGTAAGGGTTTACAACCACTTTAATGTGCCCCGAAAAGTGTTTTCAATAAATAGACAAAACAAAAAAAAGAGTGGGTTTTATTCTTGTGACCAGAGTCCCTTATTAATTCCCCTCACATTGTGCTATACTCTGACAAAAACAAGCTGTTCATTTTCCATCCTGCAGAAAATCTAACCTCTGCTTCTCCTTCAACCATAATAATCTTTTGTCCTCGGATGCTCAGAGCATTCAATTTAAGAGTATAGCTATTAATAGAGCTGTGTGCACCATTTCATATATTACAGGGGAGGTGATATTCACTGGTGATGGAGCAGCAATGCCAAATGGGACTTCTTTACTGAGCCAAAGCCCTATCTCTTCACATCCTGCCCAGAATGGGGACATTATGTAAAAATGTGCCAGGCAGGCGGCATGGGTGACAGAGTCTCACAGGGAGATCCATCACTCTGTCTCACTGAAACTGTCAGCACTTTATAAGTTTCATCAACAAACCGCAACCTAAAAAACATAATGTCCTTAGCAGCTAAACTTTACTGGGTTTTTTTTTTTCGGTCATTGGGAGACAACCTGTCAGTTGCTCAGTTCAGCCTTGACAGCTCCACAAAAGACTAAGCAAACATATATAAAAAAGAAACAAAGTGATAGTACCCTGAAAGTAGAATTATAAGAGGGATTGCACAAACCATTCTGAGAATAAATGAGAGTAAATGTTCTCATTTTTGTAGGTCATGGTATAGCTTGTAGAGGTTTGTCACATTCTGCTGGACATTGTTAAAGACATTACATAGCTTACCCAGATCACTTCTACAGTTACAATGAGTGATAGGAATATACCTTAGCATTTTTATCCTGTCAGATAGCAAAGGCACCTTAATCCAATCACCATGGCCTGTATCAAGGCAGATGTTGATTGTCCAAGAACAGGATGAGAAGTGTGAAGTTTGTGGAACATGTCATTATGATCAATTTCTGTAACTCCTGAACGACATGGTAAGCCTATCAGGGCTGAGTGACAGTTGCAATTGTGATGGTACACTTCCGGCTTTCAGCCTATCGGCTCCAAATACACACAATAATAATGTGGCAATCATTTTGTTTATTGGAACTATTTATTTTGACTTTGCCCTTGAGACACAAACTGGACTATTTGGATACTCGATCAGAAAATTGTATGAAAAACACCGCTTCTTTAGAAGTAATCATACAATAATCTGATCTTTAGTACACAGCTTTCGAGAGCCGATCACGGCGGGTTATTTCATAGTATACGATTGGATAAGCGCAAAAAATTTTCTCAAACTATACCAGACCAATCGAAAATACAATACAAACACATTACATTAATTCCGAATTTTTATTGTGTCATACGAGACTTTTCACAACTTTAGTAAACTCTTAATTTTCAATATGAGATCAGCATGCAAAAAAAAAAAAAAAAAGAAAAAACAGACGATCATCCGTCCGATTATCTCACTGTGTGTACCAGGCATTAGGTACTAACCACTGAGTGTTTGGGAGGAGTCTCCTATTGGTTCTTGCTACTGTATATTGAACTCTGGCTTTTACTTCCATTGTCACTGTCTGTATGAAGAAGGTGCTGATGAGGGGCTCTGAAATGTTGCTTATGCTTCTTTGCAACTAACAAAAGGGCTCTATTTTGAGAATTTGATGTGCTAGGGATACTCTGTTTTGGGGGCTCACTGGTCCCCCTACATCAGGGCTCCACCCTTTTTTCTTTTTTTTTTTTTAAGTGGGACTAAAATGCTACGTAACAGCTGGGATTTAGAGGCACCAGCCGCACAAAGTGAAAGCTGGCGGCTCTCAAGGAATGGGCAGTTTTTAACCCTTTCATGACTAAGCCTATTTTTGAAATTTGGTATTTACAAGTTAAAATCCATATTTTTTGCTAGAAAATTACTTAGAACCCCCAAACATTATATATATTTTTTTAGCAGAGAATCTAGAGAATAAAATGGCGATTGTTGCAATATTTTTTATCACACGGTATTTGTGCAGCAGTGTTTTAAAACGCAAATTTTTGGAAAAGTGACACTTTCATGAATTTTAAAAAATCCAAACAGTAAAGTTACCCCAATTTTTTTGTATAATGTGAAAGATGATGTTACGCCGAGTAAATAGATACCAAACATGTCACCCTTTATAATTGCACGCACTCGTGGAATGGCGACGAACTACGGTACCTTTGAATTTCCATAGGCGACGCTTTAAAAATTTTTTACGGTTACCAGGTTTGAGCTACAGAGGAGGTCTAGAGCTAGAATTATTGCTCTCGCTCTGACGATCGCGGCGATACCTCACATGTGTGGTTTGAACACCGTTTACATATGCGGGCGCGACTTCCGTATGCGTTTTCTTCGCTGCGCGAGCTCGCGGGGACAGGGGCACTTTAAAATTTTTTTTTTTTTTTTTTTTTTATTTAATTTATTATTGTACTTTATAAATTGTGTTTAAAATTTTTCTTTTTTTTTTTTTACTTTTATTGCTGTCACAAGCAATGTAAACATCCCTTGTGACAGTAATATGTGGTGACAGGTACTCTTTATGGAGGGATGGGGGGTCTAAAAGACCCCCCATCCCTCCTTTACACTTCAAAGTATTCAGATCGCCAAAAATGGCGATTCTGAATACTGTGTACTTTTTTAAATTCGGCGCCATTGGCAGCCGAGTAAACGGGAAGTGACGTCATGACGTCGCTTCCACGTTTACAACAAGAAGGCTGGAACGAAGCCGCTCGCAGCTTCGTTCCAGTCCGCCCCCAGCCGCCGAAGGCAGCCGAACGGACACCAGGCCTCCCGATCGCACGGGAGGCCCGGTAACAGCGGCGGGAGGCGGCGGGAGGGGGGGGATGTCCCCTCCCGCATAACAGCCGAGCGGCTTTTAGCCGCATCGGTTGTTATACACGGGTAGCCAATCGCCCGCTGTAAACAACGGTACCGGGATGATTCCTGCAGCTGCGGGCATCATCCCGGTATAACCCCGGAAAGCCGAGTACGCATATATGCGTACGGTCGGCGGGAAGGGGTTAATTTATCCCCATCACAGGACATCTTGGTGGGGATTTTTAATGCATATCTACAGTAAACCCAAGAACTAACATGTAATATAATCCAACCCATAGACAGTGGCTGCATTAGTTTTCCTTTTGTCAGGCTAAGAACATTTTCCAGTAAGTATAGAAAATACTTGTTTATTCCGCCAGAAATGCTGTGTCCTTTTCAATTCCTGTAAGCTGAACTGAAATTCCAAAACAATGTCATCTTGCTTCCAAGTTTTCTACTGTAAACTACAAATTCTCCCACCCTCCCATATAATGGAGATGGAGAGCAAGGCGTGTTTGTATTTCAAATCAGGAGATCAGCCTACTGTGACAGTTCTGTACCTCTACACATACAGTACATCGAGTAATGTCACTTGTCATTCTAAAGGACAGAACGTTCAATGTTGAATACATTTTTGTTCTCGAGTTCATAGAAGCTTTACAATAAATGTTTCATATAGATTTATAGTTCTTTTAACCCTTTAGCACATTCACTCAAGGGAAGAGCAAAGATTTAGAAATTGCACAAAAATGTGTGTAAGTACCTGGCGAGACCCCAGAGAAACCAGCCTAGTCTCCTTTCCAAAGGGGCTTTTCTGAAGCTCGTGGACAAACTGGGAAAGCTGAGAATGAGTGCGGCTGCAGTAATAAATCTGTGTAGAAAAAAAAAAACAATATACGCTCACCTTAGTTTAATGCAGACAGCTGACAACCATAAGATTAACCATTATCTACCTTAGTCAAAACCGAAATAAATGCTTTGGCTATGGATATACATTGGCTTCTGGTAACCTCACTCTACATCATCTAAGATGCAAAAATTGCAGAAATGCAATACCCTTATTTGTTGTAACTATTATGTATTGCTGTTAATCTTTATTATAGTTTACAATGTAAGCCCACCAAACATTTTTTTCCTTTTAGTTTAGGGTAGAGTGGGGAAGATAAGAATCTGTGTTTGGGCTTTTACTGCTGTCTGTGGCCTTGATGGGGAGATCTGACCTGACTTCTTGCTCTGGTGACAATGTTATCACTAGAGAGGAAGGTTGGGGGGTGTTCCACTTTTGTCCTTGTTGAAGGTTTCCCCTCTCCTGTCCTGACATTGAAACCTGAACAGAAAGTGAGGTATAATAGAGACAGAAGTGGCTTGACAACTGCCAGGAGCCCATGGTTCTCTTTTCTCTGTGTCTGCATGGACTGCTTCCACCCTGAGCCACTGCTTGACAGCTACTGCTAACACAGTTCTAGCAGTAATGCACTGCTTGTTTATAATGTGTTGGCTAGTCTGGTGGGCTGAGCAGGATGCAGGTTGTTGAGAGGAGCTACAGCGTCAAGTGAATGGATCGCTGTCCCTTATTACGGCAGCAGCCTGTATAGAAGCAGAACTGAAGCAGCAGCAGGAAACTTCCAAATAATGAGGAGTAAATAAAATATATAAGAAAGATAAAAGGAAAAGGGAGAACTAAAGAATATTGGAAAAACAGTGCGGACCTAGGAATCAATTGCAATAAATTTTTTTCAAAGTTGTGCAAACTTATTTTAATGTTTACTGAAATTTATTCATAGGCCTCTTCTGTATGTTGGACAGCTTTACATGAATTTTACTTTTATTTTTTTCTTCAAAACACGCTTCAGTTAAAATTCTCTTTTTGTCCTCCCTTTCTTCATTAACAGAGTTATTTATTTATTTTTTTTACATATGTGTTTGGTCTTTTACTTGTTCATTCATTTGATTTAAGAGAAATACCTTTGTGTTCCTGTCAGCCCCCCCCCCCCCCCTCTTTCCTTAAACTTTGCAAAACACAGAAGCAGATCAATGCTTGCATGGTCAGTTTTCGCCCCTTGGATCTCTTATGGGAGTTACAGAATGATGAGTCCTTCATTTATTTTTAATTTTTTTTTGGGGGGGGGGGGGTGTATTGTAGCTGTAGATTTTACCAAGCCCTGGTTTTATAAAGGTTGACAACCACTGCTTTGGACAAACTTTAAAACAATTTCCACTTTCTATTTGCTTGTACATATCTATGAGCAGCTTTTGATGTTCTATCCCCACAAGGCTTCCAATTAGTATCCTTGTTATTTTTATCAGATGCACTCATTTTAGTTGCTCTGGGATATGACTCAGCTCCGCTGTGCTATTTAAAATGCAAATATACGCAATGTGGTAATAGCCAGATCTCAATCAGTGATCTGACAGTAAATAGATCTTGTTGCTTACGGTTACAACACTTTCTACCTCAGGTTTTCTCTCCGCATGGACCTACTAGATAAGCTAGAGAGACTAAAAGAAAGTAATTTACAGTTGACTAATTGTACTGTACAACATGACCTGTGGTGCTCGAGGCCCAATGTGATCTGCAACTGCTTACCAACCTTGGTCACATGCTCTTCTTCCAAATCATCTTCCTCATCGAGCCTGCAAGCACACAAGGAATAGGTATGTTTAACAAGGCATCGTAGTTAAAAATAGGCAATGATTATCATGGCCGCCATCTAGATATAAAAAATATTTCATCTATCCCTTGCAGCCATCAGTGTCTCCTATGCAATACAGTTGCCCTACCCACTCTACACCAAGACTACAGTTGCCCTGCTTTCAGTGCTTCTGCACACAAGGGTTTACTCTGCCTTACCTTTCTATGCTGTGTAGTCACCTGCTTAAACCCAAAATCAGTGCATGTAATACAACACTAACAGAAATACAGTTACAAAAGACTAGATATGTATTATATCATTTGCTGTTGTTCTATATTGAAGATGTAATCACGAAACGTACGTCGAGGCGGTACCTGGTCACGCTGTCCTACACCATATCTGGTCCTCTGGTTGTTTCTTGTGGTCGGTGGAACGCACGCCATCCACAGAGGTGGACACGATACAGATCCAGCCATACCCATTTGTGACAAGCCAGCAGCCCCAGTGCCGGGTAGGCACTTCTTAATGTAAAGAGCCAATCGGCTACTCTTTTTTTTATTACCTTTTTCAATAAACAGTATCCCGCTATGAATGTTTATTACTTTTTTTTACATATCTTGCCTTGTACTGTGAGGAAGAGGGTTCCTTGTACATCTCCAAGTCATACCCATCTGCGAGCAGGCATAAACCTGCCAAAGCGATATTTGACTTAAAGAAGTCAAATACATCTGGTAAGCAGTTTTCTGCTCACGTTGGGTGTTGATATTTTTTGGTGAAGGATTGCTCACTATCAAGTGTAGAAATTAAGATCACCTTGCAACAAATTCCTTGTAATTGGAATATCATGTTTTTTCTTTTTTTGGGACTGTTTTTTTTAGCACTTATATATTTTTTTATTTAATCCAAGATTTTCACCTATGGACTTTCATTGTGTGTTTTTCACATGGTCTAGTTATTCACATAAATTCACGATTATATGTGGTATGCAGTCGTGTTAAATGTAAATAGCGCCCCCCTAACTCACCTTATTTGAACTAAGAAGTGTCTATCACTTTTTCAGGGGATATTTGAAATTTTATTTTTAGTTTAGTAATTATAGGTTGGCGCAGAGTCTATTTTCGCATTCCTATTTTAAGAACTTAGTGGAAGCCCTACAACGGTCAGACTTAAGTGAAGTGTGATCTTAAGTGTAGCAGAGTCCTGGGTCCCTTGAGGCCTAATGGTGACCTCTAGAGTTAGGGACAGCTGACATCCTTCTGTGTCGAGTGGGTTGCAAGGCATGGTGGGTGTACAGTAAGATGAAATGGTGGGTGCCAGACACATTTTGCATGCAAAGAGATTTATTGTCTCTTGAACAGAACTGTGGGAGAGAGGGTTAGGGCAGGACACCCTTAAGGTGATGCAATGATAATTGGCAGACTCCGAGACTTCTATAGGCAGACAGCTATACAGTGGAAGGCCTCCAGCCGGACACCACTTCTGTATAGGTAGGACCGTTGTCACCTATGGCAACAATCTTGTAGCAGTTACTAATGGTATTTGCATTCAACTATTGGCAACACAAAGTTCTCCACTTACTCCACAGTCACTCACTGTGGGTCTTTACTCAACGAACTCCCAGTCTTTCACTAGACTTTGGATCCAATATCCATTGGATCCCCTGAGCTCTTCCACGTTTGGCACTCAGTATCTTCCTAAAGCATCACCCCCGCTTCCCTGCTGGGTCCCTGGCTTGGCACTCTCGGATACTCTTCAAGCGTCACCCCCACTGACCCGCTAGGTCCCTGGCTTGGCACCCGCTGATGATCCGCAAGGATCACCTCTGCTGTCACATTAGGTCCCTGGCTTGGCACTTACTGAAGCTTTCCCACTTCTTCACCGTCCCTGGCTGGTGAGAAGATTGTACTGGCTTCAGCTTGCTCCCAGTACTCTCCGGTAACAAGGTGGATGGTCCCTTAGTGGCGACAGCTTCCCCTGCTACCTCCAGCCACAGCTGGTTCCCCGTCCAGCTGAACCTTTCTGGTTGGACTTCAAGCCAGCAGTCCCAACCCTACGCTGCTCTCCGGCTCCTGGAAAGGCCCTCAGGCAGCCTAGCAGCCAAATGTCCCCCGGGATAGGCCTCAGGCTTCCGGCCTAGCAGCCCGGGGCAGGACAACACACATCCACCCAGACAGCCGTCCAGGTGGCACAGAACCCTGATCACCTGACTCCACCCAAATAGGCTCTCCCAGCAGGCCAAGGGACCAAACAAAATCCCTGCCCATTGACTATGATACCCCATCTATTCATGTCTGAGCTTGCAAAACGCCTGTCTTATGTAATGTCACTAGCATAGATAGTGCCACCCAGTGACAGAAGAGAAAGGGTGCAACAAACCCAGATTTAGAGAGGAATCAATTGATCTCCTAACAATTGGCCAAGACAACTATCGCCTGGCAACTAAATTTGATAGCAACTCTGCCTAAACATCAGGGTGCTACATCTGGAATGTTACAAAAAGAAAATGCAGGTGATCGTACAGAACAGTTTATATATATACACATACATATATATATATATAATCTATATATGGGATGCACCGAATTTTCGGCCGCCAAAACATATCGGCCGAAAATGGCCCTTTCCGCAAAAAGCCGAAAGAGAATTTTTGCCTATACCGAATGGGGCGGGGCTCTGCTCCCACCCCTGGTGCCACCTATCAGGGGGGCCGCTGCCTGTTTGATTACAGTGCCGGGAACATCACAGCTTTCATTTCAATAGCTGTGTGTTCCCCGCTGTGCGCCGTCACATACAGCCCCTCCCCCTTGTCCGGGCACTTTGATAGGTGATCTGTCTATCAAAGTGCCATTGGACTGAATGTGTTGTTTTACAAGATAAGGGTTCACATATACGTGTGTATGTATGTATGTATATATATATGTGTGTGTGTGTGTGTGTGTGTGTGTGTGTGTGTGTGTGTGTGTGTGTGTGTGTGTGTGTGTGTGTGTGTGTGTGTGTGTATATATCGGTTTCGGCACCAAAAAACCCATTCGGTGCATCCCTATTAATATAAATATATATATATATATATATATTAATATTAATATTAATATTAATAGGGATGCACCGAATAGGTTTTTGGTGCCGAAACCGATACCGAAAAAAATAAATCTTCCTTGATCCCGGAAACCGATACCGAAAGAACACCGATACCGAAAGTGACTGTTTTTAAAAATATTTTTATACAGGAGATGGTCAGCGACTGCAGAGATGGTACAGGAGATGATCAGACACTGCAGAGATGGTACAGGAGATGATCAGAGACTGTAGAGATGGTACAGGAGATGGTCAGAGACTGCAGAGATGGTACAGGAGATGATCAGAGACTGCAGAGATGGTACAGGAGATGGTCAGAGACTGCAGAGATGGTACAGGAGATGGTCAGAGACTGCAGACATGGTACAGGAGATGGTCAGAGACTGCAGAGATGGTACAGGAGATGATTAGAGACTGCAGACATGGTACAGGAGATGGTCAGAGACTGCAGAGATGGTACAGGAGATGATCGGAGACTGCAGACATGGTACAGGAGATGGTCAGAGACTGCAGACATGGTACAGGAGATGATCAGAGACTGCAGACATGGTACAGGAGATGGTCAGAGACTGGGGACATGGTACAGGAGATGGTCAGAGACTGGGGACATGGTACAGGGGATGGTCAGAGACTGCAGACATGGTACAGGAGATGGTCAGAGACTGAAGACATGGTCAGAGAGTCAGAGACTGCGGACATGATACAAGAGATCATTGCAGCCAGCCTGTGTCCCCCGGTAGTGCAGCCTGTGTCCCCATTGCAGCCAGTGTCCCCAGTAGTGCAGCCTGTGTCCCCATTGCAGCCAGTGAAGGGAGAGAGCCGCCGCCTGTTTGATTACAGCGCCGGGAACATCACAGCTTTTGTTTCAATAACTGTGTGTTCCCTGCTGCGCGCCGTCACATACAGCCCCTCCCCCTTGTCCGGGCACTTTGATAGACAGATCACCCGTCCAATGGCACTTTGATAGACAGATCACCTATCAAAGTGCCCGGACAAGGGGGAGGGGCTGTATGTGACGGCGCGCAGCAGGGAACACACAGTTATTGAAACAAAAGCTGTGATGTTCCCGGCGCTGTAATCAAACAGGCGGCGGCTCTCTCCCTTCACTGGCTGCAATGGGGACACAGGCTGCACTACTGGGGACACTGGCTGCACTACTGGGGACACTGGCTGCAATGGGGACACAGGCTGCACTACCGGGGGACACAGGCTGGCTGCAATGATCTCTTGTATCATGTCCGCAGTCTCTGACTCTCTGACCATGTCTTCAGTCTCTGACCATCTCCTGTACCATGTCTGCAGTCTCTGACCATCTCCTGTACCATGTCCCCAGTCTCTGACCATCTCCTGTACCATGTCCCCAGTCTCTGACCATCTCCTGTACCATGTCCCAAGTCTCTGACCATCTCCTGTACCATGTCCCAAGTCTCTGACCATCTCCTGTACCATGTCCCAAGTCTCTGACCATCTCCTGTACCATCTCTGCAGTCTGACCATTTCCTGTACCATGTCCCCAGTCTCTGACCATCTCCTGTACCATGTCCCCAGTCTCTGACCATCTCCTGTACCATGTCCAAAGTCTCTGACCATCTCCTGTACCATCTCTGCAGTCTCTGATCATCTCCTGTACCATCTCTGCAGTCTGACCATTTCCTGTACCATGTCCCCAGTCTCTGACCATCTCCTGTACCATGTCCCCAGTCTCTGACCATCTCCTGTACCATGTCCCCAGTCTCTGACCATCTCCTGTACCATGTCCCCAGTCTCTGACCATCCCCTGTACCATGTCCCCAGTCTCTGACCATCTCCTGTACCATGTCCCCAGTCTCTGACCATCTCCTGTACCATGTCTGCAGTCTCTGATCATCTCCTGTACCATGTCTGCAGTCTCTGACCATCTCCTGTACCTTGTCTGCAGTCTCCGATCATCTCCTGTACCATCTCTGCAGTCTCTGACCATCTCCTGTATAAAAATATTTTTAAAAACAGTCACTTTCGGTATCGGTGTTCTTTCGGTATCGGTTTCCGGGATCAAGGAAGATTTATTTTTTTCGGTATCGGTTTCGGCACCAAAAAACCCATTCGGTGCATCCCTATTAATATATATATATATATATATATATATATATTTATTAATAGGGATGCACCGAATGGGTTTTTTGGTGCCGAAACCGATATATATATATATATATATACATACATACATACACACACACACACACACACACACACGTATATGTGAACCCTTATCTTGTAAAACAACACATTCAGTTTAAAATAGAAATGAAAGGCAAAACATCTGTGTATACATATAAAAACATTCTGAATATTTCTCCCCTTCTTTTATAAGTGATCACATAACCTCTGTTATGTTCTGCTGTCCTGTTAACCTCAGCTGCACAAGAATCTTAGAGAGCTGGGGAAGGAGAAACAGCAGTACATTAATCTTCTCAGTGAATGGCTGTATGGGGGGGCGGGTATCAGGAGGACAAGTCCATTCAGTTTAGAAGAGCACGCTGAGCGCTGTGCTCTCATGCCTAGTGTGCTCAGATTTTGATAAGAGCTGATTGATGCTCACAAACGTAAAAGAGTTGCCTGTATGTTTAGGAAGTGAGTTTGGTTGGCGGCTCGGATGAGCAGATGTTTCATTTGTTGCATGCTTTGGACTTTTCGTACAATACAGTACTGCACTGTAAACTGTGTGTTTGTTGACCTGCTGAGGGCCCGTTCACACTACCTGAATCAATAAACGGCATGATTGGTGGTGGGTGGTGAGGGGGCAGTGCATGGTTTACATTTTTTTTTATTGACAGTGTACAAATGTGCACTCCAATCAAACCTCGGAGCAGCATGCTTGTGCAATCTGACGAGCTGCAGATAAGTGCAACATATCTGCATTTTTCCCCACATTGCACATCACATTCACAGGCACATAAAATACAAATCTCTTTTTAGTTTTCTATGTACCTTTGCAGTGACTGGTCTTATCGCAAGGGAACAAATACTAACTGAATTCAATGGCATTCTTTAGATCAGCTTGGAATTCTGGTTTAAAGTTTACTTTACATCTGCCTTGAGAATTACTTTATGCACAGATAACAATGCAAAACAATCACTTTTCTCTCAGCTTGTTTGTTGCGTCTCTGTGCCACAGATGGCCGACTCTGCAGCTGACAGCATGTCACCAGGAAAAATGTCACCCACTTGAAATGTAAATGTGTATCAGTTTGCTTTTGAAGGGAGCTAAAGCCTCATTAAACAAAAAAGCCGGGTAAGCTGTGTCAATAGGGATATGTCAGCCAGGCGTTTTAAACCCACAAAAACATTCTACTGCCATGCATGCCCTTTTACAGGAAGTGACAAGTGAGTCAGACCAAATACTCATCTCACATCACAGGGAACCGCGGAACGGCTCCATTAGAACATCAGGCAGCAGTGTACCTGCAGTACATGTTGTCATTAGGTCTCATGCCCACCTAATGACAACAGGCTGTGCTGGCAATACCAAACAGATTTTATACATTTTCAATAGTGCTAATAATCTAAGAATCATACTTACCTAGGTGGATGCAGCATCAGTCTGATGCTGCATCTGTCCCCTACTGGATTTAAGACTGAGAACCGAGCGATCTATGACCGCTGATCGCTCGATTCTCAGAGCTCCGTGACCAGAGAGCTGGTGACTCATTTACCGGCTCTCTGCGCTCCCCCCTGCGCTCACTGGAGCTCTGGGCTGTGGAGGGGGCAGAAGCAGGTCACTGAGAGGCTGAACCAGGTGCAGGTTCAAGCATGTGGGGGGGATCCCAACCATATGGTCATGATCTTTCCTGAGCCCAGACCGGCTGTGTAGCATCAGCCGACAGCGGACTTCAGCCCGCTGTCTGCTGAAAATTGATCACAGGAGTGCAGAACGAACTGCACTCCTGTGATCCATAGGAGAAGTACAAATGAAATTCAAATGAATGGCCTGCCGTGCCTGAGGAACCGTAGGACGTAGAGCCCGCACTAATGCGAACCAAGCCTAAGGAGTCATCAGCAAAACAGTTCCATCAGTTGCACCACAGCCCTGGGCCTGTAAAGCACTCTGTGGCCAACCAATGATGTCTCAGAGAGCACTTTCAACAGTATCTCACTCTGGGGACACAATACAGATTTCCTCACAGTATGATCCAGGTATGGCCCCCAAGGCTATGCCGAGGATCAGCTGATCTGGAAAGCTGCAAAATAAGCCCCATGACTCTGCAGCAACTGAAGAAGACCTAGGGGTTGATTTACTAAAACTGGAGAGTGCAAAATCTGGTGCAGCTCTGCATAAAAACAAATCCGCTTCCAGTTTTGTCATCAAAGATTAATTGAAAAGGCTGAGGTCAGACGTTGATTGGCTATCATGCACAGCTGCACCAGATTTTGAACTGTCCAGGTTAAGGCTCGATTCACATCTATGCGTGTTGCTTTTGAGCGTTTCTACAGTGTTTTTTGTGGTGCTTGCCGCGTTTTTGCAGCATTTTTTTTTTTTTTTTTTTTACAGTTTTTTTTTTATACAGTATACAGTTTTTTTTTTAGACTGTGTACAGTCTAAAAAAAAAACTGGAAAAAAAAAAAGAAAACCGCAAAAAACGCTGTAAAAACGCTGTACTTGCGTTTTTGATGCTGGTCCATTGAATTTTATTACATACAAAACGCTGCATTTTGCATGAAAAAAAGTCCCTGACCCTTTCCAAAAACGCAAAGGTACAAAAATGCATTGATGTGAACATGTTCCATAGGAACCCATGTAAAAAAAATTCCCATGCATTTCTGCAAAATGCATCAAAAAACACGTTAGTGTGAATGGAGCCTTAGTAAATCAAGCCCTGTATCTTAACAAAAAGCAGACAAAGGTAAGAGGAGATTTTCTTCTCTTAAAAGGGGAGAAAAAGGTCATAGGACACTAGCATTTACAGAAATCACAGTACTCTCCCTGAGAACACCTTTATCTAGTTTTCTGTCCAGAAAGACTTTGCCATGTTTGTTTAGTCATCATCCAAGGTCACCATAGCCATTTTATTGCAGGGAACTTTTTATAGGCAGCAGGAAAGTAAAGCTCATTGAAAAATGTCAATATTTTAATTTTTATTCTTAAGCAACTATTTTAACACTATTTGCCTACTCTAAATACAGGCGATAACATATATTTTCATACTCTGCTTGCTTCTTTGTGTCTTCGTCGCTCTCATATTCAGCGAGAACCAGCTCTTCCTCTCCATGCTCCAAGTCCATGCCGTCTCCTCCTGAGAGCATCTGCCGACTGAGCTGCAAGAGGCGCATTGTCTCATCTTCCTCCTCTCTCTGGAGATACGAGAAAAGCAGCAGCAGATAAAAGCCTGCACACTCACATAGAACATCCCGCAGGACCAGCAAAGCATCCAGGATGCATATTTTAACAGGGGTACTACTGCAGAAGAAAGAGATCAGAGCTTGCATATTCATGAATAACTGTATATAAAGTAAAGATTAAAAAAATGACATTTAACAGATAAGACAAGCTTTAAGATACTAAAAAGTGTAATGTGTAAACCTATTCTGACATCAAATCATTAAAGTAGATGTAAACCCTAACTGAATGACATTTAGTTTGTTCTGTGCATGATGTATTATAAACAATTTACACTTTTTTTTTTTAATACTTATTTCATCTCGATTTTTTTTTTTATATTTTTTGTTACATCTCTGATCTCTTGCAACCACTTCCTGTCCACATGCACTCCACCAATGGCTGCACAGGATTCCTGATGAGTCTGTGTGTCTTATGTTTCCATAAGACACAGAGTCAGCTTGGCCCCACCGCTCCCTCGTCACTGACTCTGATCGACAGCAGCAGGAGCCAAAGCAAGAGACGCAAGAGAGCCTTAGCTTTTGCGCACACTGCTGGATCGAGATCAGGCTCAGCTTTGTATTTAGGGTGGGGGGCTGCAAGGGAAGCTGCATGCAGAAGGTTTTTACTTTCCTGCATGGAATTCCTTTACAATCACTATTTTTCATTTAAATATCTCTCATCAAAACGATTTAATTCAGTACCAGTCACATTAGTTCTTTGTTTTATATAGACCCCTTTGGGGAGATTTTCCCTCATTTACTGGCCCTACGACGCCCATACAAGAAATAGGTGCTGTGGTGGCCACTGGGACAGAAGGCATGGACAACAACATAAACACTTTTAGAAGTTCTAATTTTTCCTAATGGCTCGTACACGCGATCAGAAAATCATATGAAAAATACCACTTTCGAATCGATCGTACGAAAATCTGATCGTTAGTACACAACTCTGTAGAGCCGACACGACAATTAATGCAAAATTATCTGATGGAACACACAAAAATGTTTCTCATACGATACCAGATGGTACGATTTTTGTTTCATCAGTACAGTTGTCGTTCGAAAATACAATACAATTACAACACATTACATCACTTCCAAATTTTTATTCTGTCGTATCAGAATTTTCGTAACCTTAGTAAACTCTTCATTTTCGAATATAAGACTAGCACGCAAAAAAAATTAAAAAAATGGATGCTCATTTGTCTGATATTCTCATCGTGTCTACCAGGCATTACTCTGCTAAAAAATGTTTTGTCCAAGTCCTCGTTGGAGAGATTTTCCATCACTTCCTCTCCTCAAAGGACGTGAGAAGATCTCAATAGACACAAAAGATTTCAATATAGATGTCAGCTCTGGAAAGGAACATCACAATGCATGATACACAGAGCGATGCCCTACAAGTATCACCACTTTTAGGCGCTGGGCCATGGATGCTTCAATTTCTGGCTGGAAACCCATGAGTGCCAGGTAAAAGCGGCTTCCCTGAAATCTTTGACAGAGATTTGCAGTAAAGTTAATTTTTCCCCATTTTCCTAAAGCTCTTACCTTTCGCTTTGAGGCAAACTTCAGTTGAATGTTATGTCGCATCTGCTCCAGCCTTTCCTCTTTTTTCTTCCGCTGTATCTGATCCTCCTAAACAAAGAATGATAATCTCATTGTCATGGATTCTATTGAGAGGCCAATAACCTTTGTGATGAATGTACCCAATACACAGAAACCTTTTCCTTTTGTAAATAAAAACACTGTTATCTCAGCACATGCAGTTTAAAAATACATACAGGGTCATCCAAAAAAAAAAAAAAAACTCTTTAAAATCCAAGACTGTCACCACACCTAGTATTACAGGTTCTGCACAAATTCTATCTATGTGGACAGTTTGGTGCATATCCTGTATAATTGTAATTACAATATATTTGTTATATTATATTCAGGGTCTTGTTATGACAATCTCACTTTAAATGGACCTCCAGCCATGCGGCAGAGTATGGTTCATCCAAAAGAATGAATAGGGCTGCTGCACTATGAAGACAGGCTGGTTGGGGGACATTTTCAATAAAAGGCCATTAGGCGTCAGGCAGTACAGTGATGGATTAGAAAATATCTGCAAACCAGAGGTCCCCCCTCCCTGGAATTTGATATATACATAAAGTGCTAAAGCTGGCCATACACCTATAGATTATCTGCAGATTTTCCATGGTTAGATGGAAAAAGTGCAACAGATTTCTCCATGTTCGCTAAACTGTGTGGATGGAGGAATCTCCCACTTTTTCCATCTAACCATAGAAAATCTGCAGATAATCTATAGGTGTATGGCCATCTTTAGCAAGCACCTGGGGGTTCCTCCTATGATATAGTGATGGCACCACCACATTTGTATAGTCTTCAGGTTCACTTAGTAGGCAAAAATCAAAATTAGAGGTGAACTTCATGCAGATAGAAGTCAAAAATGCATGCATCTCTGTATACTTTACTAAATGTATGTTTAAGTGCAAGCACCTAAAACAGACTTAACTATAGACCTGTTAGTTTAACTTCTATAGTCGGGAAGATACTGGAGAGTTAAATAAAAAAGACCACATAGACGAGTTCTTGTTGGAAAAAAATATTTTAAGCAACAAACAGCATGGATTCATGAAAGACAGAATTTGACAAAACCAGATTTCTTTTTATGAGGAGGTAAGTAAAACCTTGGACAGAGGGGTGGCGGTGGACGTGGTATACCTGGACTTTGCAAAAGCGTTTGACACAGTTCCCCACACACGGCTCATGTGTAAGGTAAAGTCTACAGGCTTGGAAAAATCCATTTGTAAATTGATAGAAAACTTGCTAAAAGACAGAATTCAGAGAGTAGTGGTAAATGATTCTTACTCTGAATGGTCTAAGATTATTAGTGGTGTCCCCCAAGGTTCAGTGTTGGGACCCTTACTTTTAAATATCTTTATAAATGATATAGGGTCTGGGATTAAAAATAACATTTCAGTCTTTGCAGAGGACACTAAGCTATGCAGTGGAATAACGTCCTTACAGGATGTCTCCAATTAACAAGCCGACCTCAATACCTAATTGGGCAACTAAGTGGCAAATGAGGTTTAACCGGTTCAATACCGGGCAATTTCACCCCCTTCCTTCCCAGGCCAATTTTTAGTTTTCAGCACTGTCGCACTTTAAACATTAATTGCGCAGTCGTGCGACGTTGTACCCAAAAGAAATTGACGTCCTTTTTTTCACCACAAATAGAGCTTTTTTTTGGTGGTATTTGATCGCCTCTGCGGTTTTTATTTTTTGCGCTATAAACAAAAGAAGAGCGACAATTTTGAAAAAAACACAATATTCTTTACTTTTTGCTATAATAAATATCCCAATTTTTTTTTTTAAAAACACATTTTTTCCTCAGTTTTGGCCGATACGTATTCTTCTACATATTTTTGGTAAAAAAAAAAAATCGCAATAACCGTATATTGATTGGTTTGCGCAAAAGTTATAGCGTCTACAAAATACTGGATAGATTTATGGCATTTTTAAAAAAAAAAAATTTTTTATTTTTTTTAGCGGCGATCGCGATTTTTTTTGGTGACTGCGACATTATGGCGGACACATCGGACACTTTTGACACATTTTTGGGACCAATCACATTTATACAGCGATCAATGCTATAAAATTGCATTGATTACTGTGTAAATGTGACAGGCAGTGAAGGGGTTAACCACTAGGGGGCGGGGAGGGGTTAATATGTTTCCTAGGGAATGCTTCTAACTGAAGGGGGAGGGGACGCACTAGGGGAGGAGACCGATCAGTGTTCCTCCGTTCTGGGAACACGGATCGCTCTCCTCAGAGCTGACAGGCTGTGGATCTGTGTGTTTACACACACAGATCCACATGCCGGCCCGGTTAACGGGCAATCGCGGGTGCCCGGCGGACATCGCGGCCGCCGGGCACACGCACTGGGTCCCGAGGAACGCGGCGGGCGCGCGCGCGCCCCCTAGACGGCCGGGAATCCCAGGACGTCATATGACGTCCACCCAGGATGGGAGATCCCATCTGTGGACGTCATATGACTATGGGCGGGTAGGGAAGTGGTTAATGTTGATCAATGTAAAGTTATGCACTTGGGGGCTAAGAATATGCATTCTTCATACATACTAGGGGGAGTACAAACTGGGGAAATCAATGGTGGAGAAGGATCTGGGGGTTTTCGATCATAAGCTCAATAATAGCATGCAATGCCTAGCTGCGGTTTCCAAAGCGAGCAAAGTCCTTTCATGTATTAGGAGACATATGGACTGCAGAGAGAGATATAATTTTGCCCCTGTACAAATCATTAGTAAGACCTCATCTGGAATATTCAGTTCAGTTTTTGGTTCCAGTTCTCAAAAAGGATATCAGGAAACTAGAGAAAGTACAGAGAAAAGCAACCAAACTGATAAGAGGCATGGAGAAGCTCAGCTATAAGGAGAAATTAGAGGAACTGAATGTATTCTCTCTTGAGAAGAGGAGATTAAGGGGGTATATGATCAACATGTACAAATACATAAGTGGTCCATATCGTGAACTTGGTGTTGAGTTATTCACTTTAAGGTCATTGCAGAGGACTAGGAGGCACTCTTTACGTCTAGAGGGAAAAAAGATTTAATCTCTAAATATGGAAAGGTTTCTTCACAGTAAGAGCTGTGAAAATGTGGAATAGACTCCCTCCAGAGGTGTGTAGCGCTGACAACTTCTGTTTTTAGCCATATGTGTGTTATGCAGTACATAAGTTGTTATAGTGCCATCTTGTGGATAATTGAAAAGGCACAATACTTGTACGTTTCATGATTAAGTGAAGTGACATGGAAGTGATTGATTGTTTACTTCGGAACTTTAGCTGTGACCCACCCACAATGCTCCTGGACAAGAGGAGAACTGAACTGCATTGTGGGAGGATATAAAAGGGTAAGGAGCGGCCATATTAGGTCTCTTGTTCCTGGGACGCGTGGCCTGCCAGCAGGACTCTGTGGGTGTGTGTGTCCCACAGGGTTGCGGCCTACTTTGTGAAGGAGCGGAGCAGCTGCAAGGGATCCTGCCGTCGTATCACAGTGTGCTGGAGCAGCAGAAGTGATCATTCCGGAGACCCGTGGGGAAGTAACCGAGGACTCCTGGTCGTTAGTGAACGGAACAGTGTGACGGTGTGGTGGTGCCTCCATACCGACTGAGAACTGCTGAAACTGAGACATCCATCTGCCTGGATCCCGTGTGGTGAGAGGGTTGACACCCGGAAGTTTGTTTAATACTACACACACACTTAGAACTGTTACAGAGTATTGCTGGGACTGATAGTCCCACAGAACAAGTTAAGTTGGAAAACAGTACATCTGCATAGACTTCAGTATTCAAGAGCAGATGCTAGATGTTGGTCTTCTTCATATAAGAATACTTATGCCCCGTACACACGGTCGGACATTGATCGGACATTCCGACAACAAAATCCTAGGATTTTTTCCGACGGATGTTGGCTCAAACTTGTCTTGCATACACACGGTCACACAAAGTTGTTGGAAAATCCGATCGTTCTGAACGCAGTAACGTAAAACACGTATGTCGGGACTATAAACGGGGCAGTAGCCAATAACTTTCGTCTCTTAATTTATTCTGAGCATGCGTGCCACTTTGTGCGTCGGATTGGTCTACACACGATCGGAATTTCCAACAACGGATTTTGTTGTTGGAAAATTTTATAGCAAGCTCTCAAACTTTGTGTGTCGGAAATTCCTATGGAAAACGTGTGATGGAGCCTACACACAGTCGGAATTTCTGACAACAAGGTCCTATCACACATTTTCCATCAGAAAATCCTATCGTGTGTACAGGGCATAAGTCAGTCTGCCGGATTATAACTGCCTTAGTGTATTACCTTACACTGCGCAACACCCAAGAGGAACCCCTTGTGGATTACAATTACAAGTTCTTAGCTAGCGAAGACTGAAGACGTCAAGACTATCTTTTTCATTGCAGGGCTCTGCATTTAGTTACAAAGAATAGTGACTTTATGGTTTAGAGCAGGGGGCGCTCCCTGGTACAAATGTATATATAATTAGGTATATTTGTATATGCTACCAATTGTCATAACCATTTCCTATACTGTTGCACTACGTTGGTGTGATAGTATAGTCATTGTAATAACTCTTGATATAAATATATTATTTACTCAAAGAAAGAAGTTATTCTTGGTTATTATTGAAGTTTGTGTGCAGTGTTGTTATTTCTCCTGCAGGTGGAGCTACAGACACCCAGGTAGAGGTAAATATAAATATAAGTGTATATTGTGGGTTAAAGTCAATACTCATATCATTACAACACTGCACTACAGCTGTGCCAAGGTGATTGAACAATTTAAGAGGGGTAAAGACATAAGAGGACAGACCCGCTTTAAGCCAGCAGCTCCACCGAGAGTTATTGCTACAGGTGGTTCTGGCTAGCTCAGTTGATTGCTTTAAAAAAGGCCTGGATTCTTTCCTAAGTGTACACAATATAACTGGGTACTAACATTAATAGGTAAAATTGATCCAGGGAAAATCTGATTGCCTCTCGGGGGGTTAGGAAGGAATTTTTTCCCCTGCTGTAGCAAATTGGAGAATGCTTTGCTGGGGTTTTTTGCCTTCCTCTGGATCAACTGTGGGTGTAGGTTTGTGTATATGGGATTGCATTTTTTTTCTTTTGCTTGAACTTGATGGACTTGTGTCTCTTTTTAAACCTAACTATGTAACTATATGGTTACTGCCAGCGGCTATAGCCACTGGCAGTAAACATTGTATTCTGCCACCTGGGAATGCTCCCCATGCCCCCCACTGGTAGAATACAAAAGCCCTGACTGTGTTGATGGGGAATCAAGCTATTTTCTTTCCTTCCATCCGTGGAAAAAAAGAAAATCGTATCATCTATGGCCAACCTAAATGAATTTTTGCAGAGATAAATCAGGTCTCAACTGCTAGACAGGGCTGTTCTGTGTGGCAGAGATATGTATATATCCAGACTGGATGGGCAGAAAAACAAATCTGAAACTGTTTCAAGGGAGGGTCTTTGTTCTGGTTCACAGCTGGCAACTATGACATGAAAAGGAAGTGTGGTGAAACAATGAGGCCAGAGCCATAAAAAAGTGTAGATTCTGGTTAGAAAGACCCCATAAATTCTTGTTCCTAACGGTTTCTAGGGTTGTAAAATGATATCAAAACTATGCTTTGTTTCCATTTTACATAGAAATAGTTCCATCTATATAAACATATAACTGACCTTTAAAAAGTTTTTCCCTCAGGAATCCATTAGCTTGTAAGTTCACGATATCACAGTTTATGTCTGCACTTCCATGTGACGGCTCATTGCCTTACTAGTCCCATATTTTTCAGTATATATACACATCTCTAAACAAAGCAGTGTTAGACTTTCCAATTCTCAAATGATCCTCTACCTATCCTAGTCTATAGACATAAACCTGATACAGCAATGGAGCCCTCTAGAGTAAAGAGAACGTTTTAGATGTAGGAGGTCAACCGCAAGGTGTGTAGCAACCTCAACCAAGCTCTTTAAACATAGACCTTTCCTAAAGTCGGTCATACACGGATCGACGTTCAGCTCGTTCAGCATGGACTGGCCGAATTTCCATTGATAAACTTGGGTACAACCAGCCTGCTGGATTTTTCTACATATGAATACTGCTATACCCGCTAGCAGTAGCCATTGTATTGCCAAAGAGAAATATGAGGACATTATTGTGGACCTTCTTCTGAAAATACTAGTTACCTGGCACTTATAAAAAAAAAAAAAAAAAAAAAACAGCAGAGCTGGTCAGTCAGTCAACAGTAAATTAATTTAAGCATTCTTGGAATAAATGTGAGAGTATCCTCAAACAGATGAAAAATATAACAAACCAAAAATAAAAATACATTTAAAAACAAAGTACGCAAAAAAACCTTAGTTAGACTTACCGGTGACGGTATTTCTACGAGCCTTTCAGGACAGCACCTTGGAGAGAGCGCAGCTCCACCTCTTGACAGGAAACACTGCGTGACAACGCCCCTTTAAAAAGCAGCTGCTTCCACCATGCCATCAGTTGTTACCGAGGAATCCTCCGACATGCTGGAAAATATTATCAGATAATTACCAGGTCCTATAATTATACTTTACATATGATAAACCAAGGGAGGGAAGTAGGCTGCTGTCCTAAAAGGCTCGTAGAAATACCGTCACCGGTAAGTCTAACTAAGGTTTTCTCCCGTCGCCTTTCAGGACAGCACCTTGGAGAGGATAACCGAGAGACTTACTTCAGGGTGGGACTACTGCCTGTAAAACCTTCCTACCAAATGACTGATCCGAGGCTGATAGTAGATCCAAGCGGTAGTGCCTTATGAAGGTCAAAAAACTGGACCATGTGGCAGCCTTGCAGATTTGCTCAGGAGATGCCCCGGCCCTTTCTGCCCATGGTGCCGCTACTGCTCTAGTAGAATGAGGTAATACCCCTTCCGGAGGTTCCAGACCCAAAGATTTGTATGCCTCTTTAATGGCTTGCTTTAACCATCTTCCGAGGTTGCTCTTGGAAGCTTTACCTCCTTTGTGAGTACCTTCCATTAAAACAAAGAGTGAAGATGACTTTCTGATTTCCTTTGTTCTTTCCAGATATTTAAGCAGACACCTCCTGACATCAAGAGTATGGAAAGCCTCTTCTCCTGCCCCCAAAGGTAAAGGACAAAAAGTAGGGAGAATGATTTCCTGTGTAAGGTGAAAAACTGAAGCCACCTTTGGTAGAAATGCTGGATCCGTCCTTAAGACTACCCTATCCTGTAGACATCTCATAAAGGGCTCTTTAATTGAAAGGGCTTGTAATTCACTAATTCTACGTGCGGAAGTTACTGCTACCAGTAAAATAGTCTTTAACGTCAAAAAACTTAATGATGCTTCTTCTATGGGTTCAAACGGTGCCTTAGTCAGTCCCTGAAGAACTAAAGATAAATCCCATTTGGGAAAACTAACAACAGGTCTAGGCTTTACCTTTGCCATTGCCCTAAAAAATCTGATTATTAAAAGGTTCCCCTGACAGGGTTCTTTCCAAAAAAACTGATAAAGCAGCTACCTGCGTCTTGAGCGTACTTGCTGCTAACCCCTTCTCCAATCCCTCTTGAAGAATTTCCAAAACTGAAAATGTGGAGCGAAAATCAAAGTTTTTACTGGAACACCAAGAATTATAGATCTTCCAGACTTTAAAGTAAATGTCTCTTGTCACTTTTTTCCTACTTGCAAGAAGGGTAGAAATAAGCTTCTCTGATAAACCCTTCTGTCTTAAGATTTGTTCTTCAGAAACCAAGCTGTTAGTTTGAGATGAGCTGGATCCGGATGGAGAATATCTCCGATCTGGCCCTGACTCAACAGATCTGCCCTGATTGGTAATCTCCAAGCAGGTTTCACTGAAAGGTTCATCAAGGTTGAAAACCAGGGTCTTTTCGGCCAATAAGGAGCTATTAATATTAGCTCCGTGGACTCCAGTCTGAATTTGGCTAACACCTTTGGTATCAGTTGAAACGGGGGAAATGCGTAGGACAGATGGAAGTCCCACTTGTGAGCTAACGAATCTATTCCGAGAGCTTGATCCTGTCTCTGAAGAGAGAAGAAGACTGGCATTTTTGTATTTTCCTGTTTTGCAAAGAGGTCCACCTGGGGATAACCCCAACTCCTGGAAATTGTTTCGAATAATTCCCGATTGAGAGACCACTCTGCTTCCCTTATTTCTTTCCTGCTGAGGAGATCTGCTAAGGTGTTTTCCGTCCCCTTCAGATGGACTGCTGATAGAGAGGCCACATTGTTCTCTGCCCATCTTAAGATCTGATGAGCTACACCCATTAGGGTTCTGCTTTTTGTGCCCCCTTGCTTTGTTAAATATAATACTGCCGTCATATTGTCTGACAATATTTGGACATGTTGATTCACTAGAAATTCCCGGAAGGAGAGGAGGCTTAGGTGAACCGCCTTTAACTCTCTCCAATTTGAAGATCTTCTCGCCTCTGGTTTGGACCAAACTCCCTGAATTGTTCTTTCTTCCAGATGAGCTCCCCATCCCCATGCGCTGGCATCTGTAGTCAGCCTTCTGGTTACCAGAAAGGCCCAAGGAAGCCCTTTCGAAATGTTTTCTTGGTTCCTCCACCACCAGAGCGATCATTTTGCTCTTGCCCTCATGTTGAAATTCTTCTCCAGAGGTTCCTGGTATGACCAATTCATCAGAATATCTGATTGCAGAGGACGGGCATGCAACCTGGCCCACTGTACCGAAGGAATTGCCGCTGTCAACAGTCCCAGAGCGGCCATGGCTTGTCTTACAGAGATCTCTGCGTTGGATTGAAGTGTTTTCAGGGTCAACTGCATCTTCTCTATTTTCTCCTGGGGTAGAAAAATTCTCTGTTCTATCGAGTCTATTTCGTACCCCAGAAACCTTACCCTTTGAGATGGTATTAAGTTTGACTTCTGAAGATTGAGAAGCCATCCCAAACTTTTTAGATGTGTTTGAACTGTCTGTAGGTTGACCTCTACTTGACCCTTTGAGTCGACAAACAGTAGCAGGTCATCCAAATAGGGTGCTATTGAGATCCCCTTCAGCCTCAGGGGCTCCAAAGATTCCGCCATCACCTTTGTGAATACCCTGGGAGAGGAGGAAAGTCCGAAAGGCAGAGCCCGAAACTGCAGGTGCCAAATCTCCCCCCCCCCAGATTGACTGCGAGACGCAGGAATCTTTGTGATGGGGGCGCTATTGGTATATGGAGATAGGCATCTCTCAAATCAATGGAAGCCATATGACATTTGGGGGTTAGCAAGTTCCTCACTGAGAAAATCGTATCCATCCTGAATTTTTTGTATTTTATGGATCGATTTAGAACCTTCAAATTGAGAATCAGGCGGAACTTTCCTGATGGCTTTTTGACCAGAAAAATGTGGGAGTAAAACCCCTTCCCCTCTTGATCTTTCGGAACCTGGGAAATGACCTTCTGTTGCATCAGTTCCTGTAACAGAGACTTCATGGCCAGAGCCTTTTCCCGATCCTTTGGCAGGTTTGTGATGTAAAACCGATTTGGGGGGCTTTGTGAGAATTCCAATTGATAACCCTTTTTGATTAACCCCATAACAAAAGGACTCTGTTGTTTTTTCCCAAATTGGTAAGAAGTCCTGTAGTCTCCCCCCTACTAGATGGTCATTGTTTTTTAGGGGTTTGTTCTGGGGTTCTAAAGAGTACCCCACCTCTACCTCTTCCTCTCTGAGAAGACCAGGGTCTCTTCTCTGTCTGGTCCTTTTCCTTATCGGCTTGTCGAAAAGGACGAAAATTTTTCCTCTGCTGTACCATTTTCTTCTTCTGTGGGAAAGCTTTCTTCTTATCTGCTGTCCCTTCGAGGACAGTCTCCAGTTCTGGCCCGAACATCAGGTCTCCTGAAAAGGGAATTCCGCACAGTTTTACTTTAGAAGCTGAATCCCCTGACCAGGTTTTTAGCCAGAGTGCTCTTCTTCTTGCTGAGTTAACAAGCGCAGAGGACCTGGCTGACATTCTGCAGAGGCATCTGCCATATATTTTACCGCCTTAAGCAGGGTAGGGAAGGACTCCAACAAGTCTTTTCTGGAGGTACCTGCAACTACATGATTTTTAAGTTGATCTAACCAACACTCCAAATTCCTAGCCACAACTGTAGCCGCCATTGCTGGCTTAAGATTAGCTAGAGATGAGTCCCAGGCTTTCTTCAGTAGCCCATCTGCCCTCTTATCCATAGCATCTTTGAGAATACCCATGTCCTCAAAAGCTACAGTAAATCAGTTTTCCTAGATACTTGAGAAAAAGCAGCATCTATCTTTGTTTTTTTATTCCACAACAGTTCCTCATTGTCCTCAAAAGGAAACCTCCTTTTGAGGGCTTTAGAAAAGAACTGTCGTTTCTCTGGATCCTTCCATTCCTTTTTAATAGTGTCTGTTAACACTTTATGCACAGGGAACACCCTGTGTCTAATTTCCTCCAGCCCCAGGTACATCTTGTCATGCACGGACAGCTGGGCTTTTTCTTCCTGGATCTCCAGGGTAGTATAAATTGCCTTGAGTAATTCATCCACCTCAAGTGAAAGCTTATATCTAGATGATCTTGTCTCTTCTTTCACCTCCTCCTCCTCAGAATCAATGGTTGAGGGTGGAATGCTTTCCCTTTCCTCCTCCGACTCACTTTCCACCTGTCTGGAAGTGGACTGAGGGAAACTGGAGTGAGAACTCTGTTCTTGACTGGAACTCTGGCCGCGTTTCACAAGGGAACGCACTGTCCCCAGGGGCCTCTGCTAATTCTTTCCTCACAGAAGATAAGAGTTCTTTGCACTCTTGTGAGGACTCTTCTTTTACTAAATCCGCAATGCAGGATTTGCACAGTGGTTTGGGCCAAGAGTCCCTTAAAGGATTTTTGCATGAGGGGCACTTTCTCCCTGTTCTCTCTGATTTGGCAGTAGCTTTCTGAAACAGAGAAACAAGAGAAAGCCAGGTCCTTAGAACTAAAGCCTCAGAGAAAAGTAGTACCCCAGCCAACACCCTAAGTGCCCAGAGTCTCACTCCTTTGCTGAACTGCTAATGGAAAAATTTTACCCCATAGCAGACAGCAGCAGGCTTTGAAACATATAAAGATAAAAACACCCAGTGACAAAAGGAAAGAGGTGTCACCGCACCGTCTCCATTGTGAAATCCGCAGCCACTGCACTGTGTACAAGGCTCCATGTGCCAAACAAAAGGAAGTCCCGGCCAGAGGACCCGCCCCTTCCTCCTGCGTTCCAGCAGCAGAAATCAATCGCTGCTACGCCCCGCCGGAAGTCTCCACCCACCGGAACTGGCGTCATCCGCTGTCCGGGATTCGGCGCGACGCTCTTACTGAGCACAACCGCGGCCCCCCAAACACCCTGGGTGTAAAACTTCCGGCAGATCATTACTCCTGTGAGCCGGAGAAGGAAAGGACACCGGAGCACCCCCCTCACGTGCGGGAAGGAGCTGGGCTGGTCTTGAGCACCAAAACGTGGAGGTCCTGCCAAAACCCTCTCCTTGGAGAGAGCGCAGCCCCTCTGGTTCCCCAAGCAGTGCTTCCACCATGGCGGAGGAAACACTAAAAACTGACGGCATGGTGGAAGCAGCTGCTTTTTAAAGGGGCGTTGTCACGCAGTGTTTCCTGTCAAGAAATGGAGCTGCGCTCTCTCCAAGGTGCTGTCCTGAAAGGCGAAAGGAGAAAACTCTTCAGCTTCCAGAAGTGAAATGAAAACCCTGGGTCAGCTACAAGCGGAGTTGTAGCTTACACAGCGCTATGGCTATTGGCCAAGCACTGTCACTGTTTTTTTCTTTTTTTAGAAGCCTGGAAAGCATTGCAGCAGCGATCAGGTCACGGTGCAATGCAGGACTCCTGCAAACTGTCAGTGTAAGCTGGCTGCCCTTTCAGCAGGCAGTTTTACACCAACAGGAAGAATCAATGAACTACCACAGCACTCAACAGTGCCGTGGTAGTTCATTGAGAACTACAAGCCGACAGCCACAAAAGGATATCAGCACTGCGGAGGGCTGCAGGAGCGGGAACATGTCACATATATACGGATATAGTTCTATGCATTAAGATAAAAAGCCTTCTGTGTGCAGCAGCCTCCCCTAATACTTACCTGAGGTCCCTCTCTGTCCAGCGATGTCCACGAGTGTCTCAGCTGTCCGAGATTCTACCTCCTGATTGGGGAGAGAGGGGGCAGAGCTGGGTCAGGGCTCTGTGTCTGAATGGACATAGGGAGCTGTGACTCGTCTCGGGTGCTCCCATAGCAAGCTGCTTGCTGTGGGGGCACTCAACAAGAGGAAGGTGCCAGGAACACAGAAGAGAGATCCGAGAAGAGAAAAATCCAGGCTGCTCTGTGTAAATCCACTGCAACAGAGCAGGCAAGTATAACATGTTTTTTTTTTTCCCTATAAAAATAACTAAGACCCTGGATGTCTCCCCTGTGCTCTGCACTGCATTACATTCATTCCCACCCTCGATCACCGGGACACTGACAACGGCTACCCGGAAGTGACATCATGCACACTGCGCTTCCGGGTCAGGAACAAGAAGGGTAGGAGAGCGGACGTGTGCTCTCCTCCTCCCCTCTACCTGGCGGCACCCGCTATTCTGGTCCCAGGCCCACAGATTGGCAAGCGTAGCCCGGGATACTGCATGTCCGGGGCATTGTGCAATACAATTTTCGCAACCCTGTGTTACTTTGGTATACTGAAGTATAATTACAAGCCACTTAGTTATCACTTTTGGACTTATAGAAAGGTGCTCCATCATGCTGGAAAAGGCATTGTTCCTCACCAAACTGTTCTTGGATTGTTGGGAGAATTTACGCTCAGTCCCCTTTCACACTTGTGCATCTTTTCCTGCGACTTTGGACATCAGAGTTGCATGACAAGTCATACCCCATGATTCCCAATGATAACCATTCATATCTGTGCGACTTCAAAAAGTAGTCCCTGTACTACTTTGGTCCAACTTTGATGCGAGTTGAGGTCCATAGACCTTAAGTGTACACAGGCATTCCCTGAAATCGCAGCAAAATTGTGGCAAAACCGCGTGACTTTCAAGTTGCAGCAGTATAAAAGAGGCCTAAGAGAATGTTTTTGTACCATTCTTTATTCATGGCTGTTCTTAGGCAAAATTGTCAGTGAGCCCACTCCCCTGGCTGAGAAGCAACCCCACACATGACTGGTCTCAGGACGCTTTAGTGATGGCATGACACAGGAACCGATAGTAGCGCTCACCTTTTCTTCTCCAGACAAGGTGTTTTTCTGGATGTCCCAAACAATCAGAAAGGGGATTCATCCGAGAGAATGACTTTTCCCCCAGTCATCAGCAGTCCAATCCCTGTACCTTTTGCAGTATATCAATCTGTCCTTGATGCTTTTCCTGGAAAGAAGTGGCTTCTTTGCTGCCCTTCTTGACACCGGGCCATCCTCCAAAAGTCTTTGCTTCACTGTGAAGATGCACTCACACCTGCCTGCTGCCATCCCTGAGCAAGCTCTGCACTGGTGGTGCCCCGATCCTGCAGCTGAATCAACTGTAGTAGATGATCCTGGTGCTTGCTGGACTTTCTTGGGCACCCTGAAGCATTCTTCACAACAACTGAACCTCTCTCCTTGAAGTTCTTGATAATCTGATAAATGGTCGATTTAGGTGCAATCTTAGTAGCAGCAATATCCTTGCCTGTGAATCCCTTTTTGTGCAAAGCAATGAAGACTGCACATGTTCGATATTTTTTATTTTATTTTTATGGTTGAACTAGATGGACTTGTGTCTTTTTTTTTTTCAACCTGACTAACTATGTAACTATGTATCCTTGCAGGTAATCATGGTTAACAGAGGAAGAACAATGATTTCAAGCACCACCCTCCTTTTAAAGCGTTAAGACTATTATTCTAAAGCCTCGTACACGGTTTGATTGTTGTACGACCGAGCATCTGAATTTTGTCAAAACGGCGTGTGCAGGATTTTGTCTAGCATACTAACTATCCGCAAATTGTCGTTCGACAAACACGTAGTGACATACTACGAGAGCATAAAGAGGAAGTTCATTTCTCAAGCGCCACCCTTGGGCCCCTTCTGCTAATTTCATGTTAGTAGAAGTTTGGTGAGCATTGATTCACACTTTATTGTTAAGTTATTTTTATTTGAATGGCAGATAGCATCTCTAATTTAATTTCTGTGGTTTTTTTTTTCTGCACAATAAAAAAAATTGTGTAGAATAATACTTTTTTCTTCAAATGACAGTTTGGGAGTAGGCAGTTACATTAAAAACAACACGATAGAAAATTAACAACATAGTTGTATCTTTGATCTTAAAAACTCAGGGATAATGGTGTTGTGGTAACTTCCCCCCAAAAAATCAAACAACTATAATAATTTATATCACTACAAAACAAATGCCTTTTAAAATATGTTTGGCATAACTACATCAGTATCACAGCAAAGCAGCTTTCCCATTAAAGAAGATGAGAATGTGTACTGCAATTCGACATTTCATCAATTGCCGCGACACGAATGTTAATTCTAGATTACAAACAGTAGTTTGAAAGACCAAACTCTTTCCGGTTGTTCCTTGATTCCGATCCCGCGTGTTTGTACTTTCGATTTTTGTGTGACGATTTCTGTACTGTCCAGCCGAAAATCAGACATTGAGTTCACATCCGACAAAAATTTTATAACCTGCACATCCAGCTTTTGTCTGACGAAAAATTGAAATCGGCTGTCGAAAGTACCGTACTAACAATCCGAAAATCTGCAGACAGCTCGTCTTACGAATTTTCCCTTCCGATTTCTGATATCGTGTGTACAAGGCTTGACTCAATCAGAATTACAGAGTGACTTCCAGCCTTGTCCTCAACACTGACACCTGTGTTAATGAGAGAATCACTGACATGATGTCAGCTGGTCATTTTGAAACAGGGCTGAAATGCAGTGAAAATGTTTTTTTTTTGAGGATTAAGCTCATTTTTACGGCAAAGAGGGACTTTGCAATTAATTGCAATTCATCTGATCACTCTTCATAACATTCTGGAGTATATGAAAATTGCCATCCTAAAAACTGAGGCAGCAGACTTTGTGAAAATTATTATTTGTGTCATTCTCAAAACTTTTGCCCAAGGCTGTACAATATATGCTAGGGAGGAGTGAGAAGTTGAAGCAATTCTAAACCTTCTAAATATTTGTCTTTAAAAAAAACATGTCATACTTCCCTGACCTGTGTAATGGTTTTGCACAAAGCAGCCCCGATCCTCCTCTTCTCAGGTCCCACGCAGGTGCTCTGGGCTCCTCCCCCCTGCAGAGTGCCCCCCCAGAGCAAGCCGCTTGCTATCGGGACACCCACATGTGCTCGCTTTCAGGCCTGCTCTGTGTGTCCATTGACACAAAACAAAAAAAAATACTGCATTTTACAAACATGTTTGCGTGTTTGAGGCATACTGTGATAAGGAGACCAATCAATTTTGAATACTATTAGCCAGACTAAATTAGATTAGACTCAAAGATTAGACTCAAAGAAGTCAGCACAGCCAAAGACGATGCCGGCAGCACATAGAACGCTGGCAGGCCACGAGTTGGGGTGTAAATGGACAAAGCACAGGCCTGTCCACCTAAAAACGATAAAGTGCCTTGAAAAAGTATTCATAACCCTTGAAATTTTCCACATTTTGTCATGCTACAACCAAAAATGTAAATGTATTTTATTGGGATTTTATGTGATAGACCAACACAAAGTAGCGCATAATTGTGCAGTGGAAGGAAAAAGATCAATTGTTTTCAATTTTTTTTTACAAATAAATATCTCAGTGTGGCATGGATTTGTATTCAGCTCCCTTTACTATGCTACCCCTAACTAAAATCTAGTGGAACCAATTGCCTTCAAAAGTCATCAAATTAATAAATATTGTATGTAATTTAATCTCAGTATAAATACAGCTGTTCTGTGAAACCCTCAGAGGTTTGTTAGAGAACATTAGTGAACAAATAGCATCATGAAGGCCAAGGAACACACCAGAAAGGTCAGGGATAAAGTTGTAGAGAAGTTTAAAGCAGGGTTAGGTTATACAAAATATCCCAAGCTTTGAACATCTCACAGAGCACTGTTTAATCCATCATTCAAAAATGAAAAGAGTATGGCACAACTGCAACTCTACCAAGACATGGCTGTCCACCTAAAGTGACAGGCCGGGCAAGGAGAGCATTAAATCAGAGAAGCAGCCAAGAGGTCCATGGTAACTCTGGAGGAGCTGCAGAGATCCACAGCTCAGGTGGGAGAATCTGTCCACAGGACAACTGTAATGGGGCGTACACACGGTCGGACTTTTCGACTGGACTGGTCTGACGGACGCCGACGGACCAAATCCGGCAAACAATCCGATCGTGTGTGGGCTTCACCGGACCTTCAGCGGACCTGTCCAGTCGTAAATCTGACGGACTTTAGATTTGGAACATGCTTCAAATCTTTACGTCGTAACTCCGCCGGACCCAGAAATCCGCTCGTTTGTATGCTAGTCCGACGGACAAAAAACGACGCTAGGGCAGCTATTGGCTACTGGCTATCAACTTCCTTATTTTAGTCCGGTGTACGTCATCACGTACGAATCCGTCAGACTTTGGTGTGATCGAGTGTAGGCAAGTCCGTTCGTTAGAAAGTCCGTTGGAAGTCCGTCGAAAGTCCGCTGGAAAGTTTTTCAGACCAGTCCGGTCGAAAAGTCCGCCCGTGTGTACGCGGCATTAGTCGTGCGCTCTACAAATCTGGCCTTTATGGAAGAGTAGCAAGAAGAAAGACATTGTTGAAAGAAAGCCATAAGAAGTCCCGTTCGCAGTTTGCAAGAATCCATGTGGGGGACACAGCAAACATGTGGAAGAAGGTGCGCTGGTCAGATGAGACCAAAATTGAACTTTTTGGCCTAACAGCAAAACACTATGTGTGGTGGAAAACTAACACTACACATCACCCTGAACACACCATCCCCACCGTGAAACGTGGTAGTGGCAACATCATGTTGTGGGGATGCCTTTCTTCAGCAGGGACAGGGAAGCTGGTCAGAGTTGATGGGAAGATGGATGGAGCCAAATACAGGGCAATCTTGGAAGAAAAGCTGTTATGCCGCGTACACACGACCGGACTTTACGTCATACTTGGTCCGGCGGACTGGACTCCGTCGGACAATTCGATCGTGTGTGGGCTCCAGCGGACTTTTTTTCCCCAAAAGTTCGACGGACCTAGAAATGAAACATGTTTCAAATCTCTCCAACGGACTCAAGTCCGATCGAAAAGTCCGCTCGTCTGTATGCTAGTCCGACGAACAAAAACCGACGCTAGGGCAGCTATTGGCTACTGGCTATGAACTTCCTTGTTTTAGTCCGGTCGTACGTCATCACGTACGAATCCGTCGGACTTTGGTTGATCGTGTGTGGGCAAGTCCGTTCATTCGGAAAGTCCGTTGAAAAGTCAGTCGAAAAGTCCGCCGGACAAAGTCTGCCGTAAAGTCTGCTCGTGTGTACGCGGCATTAGAGTCTGCAAAAGACTTGAGACTGGGGCAGAGGTTCACCTTCCAGAAGGACAATGACCCTAAACATACAGCCAGAGCTGCAATGGAATGGTTTGGATCAAAGCATATTCATGTGTTAGAATGGCCCAGTCAAAGTCCAGACACAACTCCAATTTAAAATCTGTGGCAAGACTTGAAAATTTCTGTTCACAGATGCTCTCCACCCAATCTGACAGAGCTTAAGCTATTTTGCAAAGAAAAATGGGCAAAAATTTCACTCTAGATGTGCAAAGCTGGTAGAGACATCCCCAAAAAGACTTGCAGCTGTAACTGCAGCGACAGGTGGTTCTACAAAAGTATTGACTCGGGGGGGTGGAATCTAAGTGCACGCCACACTTTCACATATTTATTTGTAGAAAAAAATGTGAATACCATTAGGCCCCTTTCACACATGCGGACCGTATGTCCGTATTTCATCCATCCGTTTTCGGATGAAATACGGACATACATGCATCCCTATGGGATAGCGGGTGTCAGCGGATGTACATCCGCAAACACCCGATGTCGTCCGACTCCGCTCTCGTCCGATTCTGCGGACGGAAGAAAATCCTATTTTTCTATCCGTCTGCAGAGCGGATCGGATGAACACGGACAGACGGTCCGTGTTCCTCCGATCCCCCATAGGAGAGAGCGGAGATCTGACAGGGCGGTCCCTGCACAGTGTGCGGGTCCCGCCCTGTCATCTGCCTGCTCAGCTGGAGAAAACGGAGCGATCCCCGCTGAGCAGCGGATGTTCACGGGGCGGATCAACACGGATCTGTCCCGTGTGAAAGGGGCCTTAATCATTTTCCTTCCACTTCGCAATTATGTGTCATTTTGTGTTGGTCGATCACATAAAATCCCAATAAAATACATTTACGGTTTTGGTTGTAACATGACAAAATGTGGAAAATTTCAAGGGGTATGAAAACTTTTTTAAAGCACTGTATTTAAGCTAACAGTGAAACATTGGTGGCATCTTGTAAAGCTTGGTAACACCAGTGATGTAATCCTCTGGTCATCATACCAAGCTTTTTTCCTCCAACCTTGCAGTGTTCCAGCTTTGTGTTCTTCAAAACATACAGTGTAGAATCCCACCAATCCCACCCCAACAGCCATGGGAACACTCAGGCGAAAGAATAACCATTTTGTGTGGACTGCCCCCTCTTGCATATCTCCAATTCTGAATCAGTACAAGGGGTTTCATTTTGAAGTTCAAACTACACTCTAAAATCTCTAGACGGTTTGCAGTTGGTTTCAGGCAACATTTACTTTTTAAAGAGTTTGCAGTTTTTACAAGTTAAAATGTATGAGCTGTAGAAAACCACTTCCCCAGCTGAAGGCAAGACTGAACTCTAGTAATGAGAGTGATAAAGTGTGCGCAGTATTAAAAATAGATTGGGGAAAAAGTGGAACTTTGCCATTAAAGATGCATTATTCAACATTTTCAGCATCAGGGGTCTGAAACACTTTACAGCAGAGACCCCCTCTGGCAGAAAGGGAAGAGAATATTGAAAGAAGAGATAAACGCGACAGAAGTCAAAAGACGTTCCAATTTACATGCAGCTGCTTTTTAACTCGCTTCCCCTTTAAAGGGCACCTGTCAGAATAGAAATATGGGAACAGAAACTGCCAACTTGTCTTTACCATGCAGGCTTTGGGCTTTACTTTACAAGCACAGAGGCACTGAAGTCATAACTCCTAACCTGCATACATATTTCAATTCCTTATCTCATTAAAGCGGACCAAGTATGTTAAACACCTTTTCAAGATAAGTGCTGAATAATGTGTAACACTCAAAGGTATTTAATTACTGGTTACAAAGATCACAGTACTCCTTTCTGACAATGCCTTCATCTGCTTTTATCTCCAGAAGCACAGAGTCATCTTTGTTCAGGCATCATCCAGGGTCACCATCTACAGGACTGAGATGCTAGCTCAGAAATGACACAATCATGCAAATCGTGCAGTTTTTGGCTGTGCTCACAAATGTCTAACACAGATCAGCCCCTGCTGCAGCAGTCTCTCACCTTGTGACTTACTACAAAGTTAGAATTTTGCAGTCTAATGATTTGGGGGGGGGGACTAAGGAAATGCTACCGCATCCCTGCAGCAGACTAATGCCATAATTTCAGCCTAGGCAAAAGGCGCTGACTAGAGCTCTGGATTTTTATTGATAAAAGTGAAGCACTGCTGACATATATTTTGGCATGTTGAGAATGCATTAAAATTTATTTATGCAAACTTGTAAAGTTAGTGACAGATCTACTTTAACCAGTGAAGCAAGAGTGGCCATGACAGGTCTGGTACGTTTGAAAACAAGTCAATTACAGTCTCCACATAACAGTCCTGACAAGTTCCCTAAATAAAGCAGGAATTTTATAAGGCAAGTCTGTCTGGCAATAGAAATTTTTTATTTTTTTTATTTTTCATTCAAGTTGATCAGTCAAAGACTTTATCAAAAAATAATTCTGTACTGGCTGCATTATTGAAATTCAGACACCCTCAGTTTACCGTATTTCATTTTTAGTGTCTTTCCAACGACCCTTCAGGTGTAGAAGGTAGCCTTTAAAAAAAAAAAAATGAAAATTTGAAATTCGTATCATATTAATAGTAATTCAAATTGTGCCAAACAGAAATCCAAGCAGCAACATTTTTTGCACTTCCCAGTGGCGTATCGAAGGCAGGGCCACAGGGGCGCTTGCCCTGGAAAAAAAAAAAAAGATCTGGGTAGAGGCACACTAGTGCTGGCCACCCAGGCCACCTGTCCCGCATCTTCTGCAGGATGCCCCGGGTTCCCGAGCGCTGCGAACTCAACCCCTGCAGCACCCAGCATTTTTCTGGCTGCCTGTAACAATAATACATGTCAGACCTGAGAAAGTATAGGCTCCTCCTCAACTATGACATGTATAATGTGGGGTGGGGTGTGTTGGCAAGAGGATTTGGGATTGCCTTGCCGTGGGTTCTGGCAACCCACTCTATGCCACTGACACTTCCTAAGCGGCATAAAAAACAGGAAACACCACAAGGCCATCTTGTAGTATCTGATTTGCATTTTAATGAGTGAAATAAGTATTTGACCCCTTCGCAAAACATGACTTAGTACTTGGTGGCAAAACCCTTGTTGGCAATCACAGAGATCAGACGTTTCTTCTAGTTGGCCACCAGGTTTGCACACATCTCAGGAGGGATTCAGCTCCCTCCACATATTTTCTATGGGATTAAGGTCTGGAGACTGGCTAGGCCGCTCCAGGACCTTAATGTGCTTCTTCTTGAGCCACTTTAGGTCATTGTCATGCTGGAATACCCATCCACAACCCATTTTCCATGCCCTGGCTGAGGGAAGGAGGTTCTCACCAAAGATTTGACGGTATATGGCCCCATCTATCGTCCCTTTGATGCGGTGAAGATGTCCTGTCCCCTTAGCAGAAAAAAACACCCCTAAAGCATAATGTTTCCACCTCCATGTTTGACGGTGGGGATGGTGTTCTTGGGGTCATAGGCAGCATTCCTCCTCCTCCAAACACGTTGAGTTGAGGCCAAAGAGCTCGATTTCGGTCTCAACCAACCACAACACTTTCACCCAGTTCTCCTCTGAATCATTCAGATGTTCACTAGCAAACTTCAGACAGGCCTGTTCATGTACTTTCTTGAGCAGGGGGACCTTGCGGGTGCTGCAGGATTTCAGTCCTTCACGGTGTAGTGTTACCAATTGTTTTCTTTGTGACTATGGTCCCAGCTGCCTTGAGATCATTGACAAGATTCTCCCGTGTAGTTCTGGGCTGATTCCTCACTGTTCTCATGATCACTGAAACTCCACGAGGTGAGATCTTGCATGGAGCCCCAGACCGAGGGAGATTAACAGTTTTGTGTTTCTTCCATTTGCGAATAATCGCACCAACTGTTGTCACCCTCTCACCAAGCTGCTTGGCGATGGTCTTGTAGCCCATTTCAGCCTTGTGTAGGTCTACAATCTTGTCCCCGACATCCTTGTACAGCTCTTTGGTCTTGGCCTTGGTGGAAAGGTTGGAATCTTATTGATTGCTTCTATGGACAGGTGTCCACAGAAGCTTAGATTAGGAGCACTCCCTTTGCTGACTGAAAGGGGATCAAATACTTATTTAAAATACTTATTTCACTCATTAAAATTCAAATCAATATATGACTTTTTTGAGATGCGTTTTTCTGGATTTTTTTTGTTGTTCTTCTGTCTCTCACTGTTAAAATAAACCTACCATTAAAATTATAGACTGATCATTTCTTTGTCAGTGGGCAAAATCAGCAGGGGATCAAATACTTTTTTCCCCCTCACTGTACACATAGGGAAACAGTTCTTAAGGCATTATATATGAATATTGAACATACTGTAGTTTGGGCCTTAATGCCTGTGCATTCTTTTTTTTCTTTTTCC
Source organism: Aquarana catesbeiana (assembly GCF_042186555.1). Lineage (NCBI taxonomy): Eukaryota > Metazoa > Chordata > Amphibia > Anura > Ranidae > Aquarana > Aquarana catesbeiana. Next base: position 552,618,949 of record NC_133326.1, read on the forward strand.
AGCAACATTTAAATCTCGTTCTATAACTATTGGATTCCACAGTATTTTTATTTAACAATAAAAATAGGGAGAGGTTTACTAAAACTGGTGCACACAGACCCTGGTGCATCTGTGCATAGTAACCAATCAGCTTCTAGGCTTTAGGCCGGGTTCACACTGCTCCGACATGAAAAGTCGTGTGACTTTGCCAGGCGTCCTTGAAGCAACTTCAAGGAATGCCTGTGTAATCTTCCTGTATTGTCGGATCCAAATCACATTAATTAAGATGAAGATCAGACTTCCATTCAATTCTATGGGCTGAAAATTGACAGAAGTCAGAAGAAGATGATTGGTTACTATGCACAGCTGCACCAGAATCTGTGTGCACCAGTTTTAGTAAATCTCTTCCAATGTCTCAAAAACAAAGAGGCAAGGCAATGGGGTTGATTTACTAAAGGCAAATAGATTGTGCACTTTGCAAAGTGCAGTTGCATTCTGCAAGTGCGGTTGCCCCAGGACTTAGTAAATGAGGTAACGCTTCACTTTTGAAAGATTACCAAATCACGTGCAAGGAAAATTAAAAAATGTTTTTTTGCTTGCAAATGATTGGATGATGGAAGTCAGCAGAGCTTCTGCTCATTTACTAAGCTCTGGAGCAAGTGCTCTTGCAGAGTGCCAGTCTATTTGCCTTCTTCCAACTTCAGCTTGTTCAGTTCAGCTTTTGCAATAAGGGCTGGTTCAAATTGGTGCGACATGCGCTCTGACTTTGAGAGCACGTCGTATGACATGTAAAAATCAATGTTTCCCTATGAGAGCCGTCTTAACTGGTCCGACTTGTGTCAGTCTGACTTTGGAAAAGGTTCCTGCACTAATTTGGTCTGACTTCTGTCAATTTTCAGCCCATAGAATTGAATGGAAGTCTGATCCTCATCTTAATTAATGTGATTTGGATCCGACAATACAGGAAGATTACACTGGCATTCCTTGAAGTTGCTTCAAGGTCCAGGACCTTAATATGCTTCTTCTTGAGCCACTTTAGGTCATTGTCATACTGTAATACCCATCCATGACCCATTTTCCATGCCCTGGCTGAGGGAAGGAGGTTCTCACCAAAGATTTGGCGGTATATGGCCCCATCCCCATCCAATGAGTATTTGTTGTGCACACACATTTGAAAATCTATTTCTAGGCTGGTGGGAGGAAAATGTAGTATCTGGTGAGGAACTGAGAGTACACATCTTTTATATCGCTTAAGCCACGTACACACTAGCGGTATGTCCGACAGAAAAAGTCAGACGGAAGCTTTTCATCGTCTATTCCGATCGTGTGTATGCCTCATTAGACTTTTTTTTTTTTCAAAAATTCTGACGGACCTAGAAATGGAACATGTTCTAAATATTTCCGACGGAACCAATTTCTATCGGGAAAACCGCTTGTCTTTATACTGTTCCGGACGGACCAAAAACGACGCATGCTCTGAAGCAAGTACGAGACGGAAGCTATTGGCTACTGGCTATTGAACTTCCCTTTTCTAGTCCCGTCGTACGCGTTGTACATCACCTCGTTCTGGGCGGTCAGACTTTGGTGTGACCATGTGCATGCAAGACCGCTTGAGCGGAATTCCGTCGGAGTTGCGTCGGAGAAACCTTCGGAGTTTATTCCGACGGCAAAACCGGTCATGTGTACAGGGCATAAGAGTTCATTTCATAGACAATGTTTATCTTTTGCAAAGGATTGAGGAAAGAATTTATAAGAGTACTAAACAACGAAGAGATATCCATGTATTTTACAAGTGAAGCCCAAAAGAGAAGATCCAAAAGTGAAAGAAAAACTGTATGGCTAAATACCCCCCTCCACAATCATAAATGTAACCAAAAGTCAGCCATATGCTCTAAAATGCAAAAATCGCTGTTCTACTTTTTTGTGTGCTATTCACTGCCCGTCACATGATCGTAATCTCTCTTCTTTCTGATTCTAAGGGCAGCCAGTGGGCATGAGTAGTAAAAGCTAGTGGGGGGTTCGAGTCTGGAGCTCTCCCGTGATTTGAGGACACTGAGTGCATTGAGTGCATCTTCATTCATGATAAAGCATGTGACGTCATGGAAGGGGCCAAGTGCCTGTCAGAAGCCATATTCAGCTGCACAGGGCAACCATTGTCGGTGAAGGAGAGGAGGGCTGCCCAATGTCTGGATTTAATAGAAAAGGGTTTTTTTTTTTTTTCAAATACAGGGTAGATTTTTTTTTTTTTTTTTTTTAACTTGAGTTCCACTTTAAATGTCCTCAATCTTGCTATCTATAGGAATATGTGTGGAACTCTACAAATACACAGCCACAAACCAGTTCCTACACTGGTAAAGTCATTATCCAACTCTTCAAAAAATGGGATCCCAGAGGGACAATATATTAGGGAAAATAGTAGCTGCTCCACCGTGGAGAATTTTGAAAAAGACTAAGCCCGGGTTCACACCTATGCGAATTAGATGCGGCTTACACCGTATCTAATTCGCAGGACATTTTAAAATAAATACATTCATAAGAATGCATCTGGTTCACATATGTGCTGCATTCGCACTGCGCATTGCACAAAAAACGTGTGCGTTTTCTGGGCATTGCGGTGCGAATTACGAGCCCCTTATCTTCTATGGGAACGCATCTGATTCGCAGATGCATTGCGTTCTGAACATGGATTTTCTACTTATCCTCACTACACCTGCCCCTCCTCTCCCTCCCCCTCTCCCTGCTCACTGATCCTGAGCTAAAACGCAGTGATTCCTTTGAACAGGAGATTTTTATCTCCCCAGTGAAACCTGAGCTTCAATTCGCACCGCACATGTGTGAAACCGGGCCAAAACGTCCTATGCAACAGATTCAGAGGTTACCCAGAAAAAAACCTTGAGGAGGGCAAGCTATAGCGCTAAAAATAAGAAACAAGAACATCTACTGGTATACCCAAATGGACATAAAAAAAAATTCCACCTGAACAGGAAATTATTCGACACAATCAAGTGAGATTTATAGTGTTTTGAACAAATACTGGTCTATTCTGACACAGGACAAAGACCCGAAAAAAGTATTGGATGAGCGCCCCATAACTTAGAAGTAGAAAAGGGATAAATTGGTGCAATGGATGCCTGGAGACGATGTAGGTCTTACCAATACAAGTCTACTGTAAAGGATTTTATTAACCCCAAAAATGTTGAGAGAGTAAAATTGACTACTTCATAAATTGTAGTTCAACAGGAGTAGTATTTGTGGTGAAATGCCCCTGCACTTTACTGTATGTGCGTAAAACTATTAGACAGGAGAATCTTCAGACAGGCCTTTAAACTGAAAAATTGGGCCAAAGAAAAGGGATTTGGATGTAACATTATTATGTACAGAGGCAAAATGGATTTTTGTTCTAGATTCAATGTACACAAACAGGCTAAATGAAGGCTTCATCTATCTTCCATTCATATAAATAGCAAAATTTGATAACACAGAAATGAAACAAATCCTCCTACGTAAGTTGTATCTCTTTATCTGCAGTCTTCTCTTCTCTACATTCATTCAAAGTCCAAACTTTATAAAGTTGTGTGCTTTCAGAAAACAGGGGGCAGAAAGATTAAATTACACACTGCAGAGCTCAGTAGGGAGAGCTCTGACAGCTGATTGGAGGGAAGCGACACACACCACTTCACACAGCAACAGAGCTAAGACTGTCACTCTGCTAGAGGTCCCTCCCCTGTCACCTTTTTTCTCTTGGTGTCAGGAAAAGTCAGCAGTTACTCATGCTGATAGCAGTGGAACAGGACAGCAAAAGAAATTACACTTAGTGCTCTGGATTAAGACAAGTACACACTATAGAAGGACATGCTTTGTTCATATTTCATGTCTTAGGTTTACAACTACTTTTTTTACTTTTTATTTTTTATTATTTTTTTATTATTTCACAAATATGAAAGAAATACAACATGACATCAAATATTGTGTAATAACTTACAATACATATCCATGTTATTAATTTGCCTTTCCTCTCCCTCCCTCCCAACCCAACCCCACCCCCCCTCACCCACACCACTTAATCATTACTTGTGTATATGCTTCTATTAATTACCAGGAAAGAGCGTCCCAGGTCTCTCAGTGGTAAGAGCGGTGGGCTAAAGTAAAAGGAAAAAAAAAGGGGGCCCTTCTCATCACCTTCCCCCTATAGGGGACACCCCATCTCATCTAACCAGGGTCTCCACATTCTCTCAAACTTCCTATAGTTGCCTTGCCTGATGTATACCACTCTCTCACTCCAAACTATTGAGTTGATAGTCTCTACCCAATTCTTCACGGTTGGGGGGGATCTGCGCCTGCCATTTCTGTGCGATTACTTTTCTCGCCTGGTATAGGCATCTCAGCACTATTTCGATGATGTCATTCGGGGCACTACCTACCTCCATGTCCCCTAATAGGCATATCTTGGCCGCCGGCTCAATTACGCAATTTTAGGATGCCTGTGAGAGGCTCTAAAATAAAAAAAAAAAAGACAGTGTCTCACAAGCCAATGACAATTTGTTATGATTTTGCACTGAAGCACTGGTATTACTTTTTTAGCTCATTTCAAATGACAAGGAATGCAGCATTCTGAAAATATCCACAATTGTTCTGCATTGGTCGCTTTGTAATTTGCATGATCTGTCTCAAAACGGAGATTGATCATGTGATTACAGTAGAAGGCAGGCAGAATCCAATGAAGCCAAAAGATGTTTTCAGTGCATAAGAATCTGCTAATCAATGTCTACCGTAACAAAGTTTAATGAAATCTTTCAAGAGCTGTGCCAGAAGAGATTGATTATTTGCTCTTCCCCAAAACAAAAGATTGCACTTTAACTACATGTACTTTAAAACGGACATGAAAACCAGCAGTATATGCAAGTATGAGCTTTGACATTCATCTTGAATGGCTTCCCACCTACACATATACAGCTGTAAATGATCTGTGCATTGTAGTATGCTGCACTGGCAAAATGCCACAATGCACAAAAAAAACTACAAAAAAATTTAAAGAGGAACTTTTTGTAGAAAAAAATAGCAGCTACAAATACTGTATTTTTGTGAATTAGAACTTTTGCTTCCTGAAAAAAAAAAATGTAATAGAGATTATATATATATCTCTCTCTATCTATCTATCCACTATGGTGGGAGAGGAGGAGTAAAATGAACTGAACTTTTGATATTATGTGAAGCTCTACTTTAACGTAATTAGAGAGGTGTGAATGGGCCTTAAAAGAACCTACTGATATTAGGGCCGACATTCACTGGCTCCTGAATTTTACATTATGTCATCCTTTCCTAATGCACAGCTATATTGACATTTAAGATTTTTTTTTCCCCTGCTTTGCTAAGGCTTACAGGTTTGTTAAAAGGAGAACAGCACCACCTGGTGACCGATACTAAGTATTACAGACACAAAAGGTGGCCAAAAGTTTTAGTAGTTTTAAAATCTAACTCCATCTTTTATAGTATGTTACATCCATATTTATGTGTAACATGTAACATGACAGTGTGCTAGAATTCCCTCTTCCCAGCAGTAGATGTCAGATTTGAAAGCAGCAGGGCTCAGTCTGCACAGCCACAGCAATCAGAGATCTGTAAATGAATTAACTATGACTACCGTCCACTGATACTTCCTGCAGTTGTCTCAGCCCAAGTTCACACTGACTGTGGGTTAGAAACGCTTAAACCGCTTTCAAAGCGGCAATGCAGTCCGACTTGGGGGGTGATTTGACAGACATCTGTGCGTGTTCCTGCACAAATGTCTATTCAAATCGCCCCCCCAATGTCGCCAAAAGTAGTAGAGGAACTGATTTTGGGAATCGGTGCGGCGCCACAAAGTCCAATCGCATTCCAAATCCTAAATGTATGCAAAGGTAGGTGCATTTACTATTATCGTAATTTTTTTTTTTTCGAAAAGGTGCACTTTAAACACTCAGCTTGTTATAGATAAATGCATTCCAAGGATGCAGAGAAACATGACCACTGTTCACATTATATGTGTAGCCAAACACTAAAGCCTGCCACACATTGATCGAAAATTCAGTTCAGCAGGGAGCAGCCAAATTGTGATCCACGTATGGGCACTCTGGTTATATTCATCTATCGACTTCTGTACAGCCAGCCTGTCATGTTTTTCCTTAACGATCAGTGCCACCAGCCCTAACCGGCACCACTGATCATTATATTATGAGAGCAGGGAAGGCTCCCCGCCATCAGAACACAATAGCACAGTGGTAGCGATTCCCCCATCCACCTCCGATGTGTGGATGTGGGAATCCGATCATTTTTTCTTTGTTCAGAGAGTTAAAAAATGATGAATGTATGGGCTGCCATACCAACTTTGCCATTCACTGCCTCCAGTTTCAGACCGCATCATCACTGCTTCCCTGAACTTCTTGGTAGTGAAGAGCACACCCTGAGTGCTTACAGCACAGGCTCCAGTGCTAGCAATCGCTCGCAGGGAAGAGGGAGGAGGAGGAAAGGGAACAGGGGAGTGGCTTGCCCTGGTGCTGTGTGTTTGCATTGATGGACACAGCATAGTAGCACACAGCTGGCCAGGAGCACGCAAGCAAGGGTGGTTCCATAGGACACAGTGAGAGAAAGGCACCACCCTTCAATCCCTATAGCAAATAGGGGACAGTACTGAACTGAACAAAAGGCAATGTTTTAAACAGAAGAGCAGCAACACCAAATAAATACAATAAATATTTGAACTGGATTACAAAAAAGGAAGCTTTAATATCAGCTACAGCTGAAGTACACTGTATGCATATCATGTCTTCCTTTGTCCTTTCTCTTTTGAGCAACCGTGACATTATCACTGGGTCTGTATACTACTCTTTCTTTGGTGGGAGGGGCCAGCAGCCTCCTGTAATTGTCAATGCACCCTGCCTCAAATCTTCTTTCAAGAGTGTTATATACAAACCCAATTCTAAAAAAGTTTGGATGCTGTGTAAAATCTACAATAAAAACAGAATGCAATGATTTGCAAATCTCATTAACCCATATTTTATTTACAATAGAAAACATATCAAAAGTTGATGGCGCTACCAGGTCTCAAAAAAGTTGGGACTGGTCCATGTTTACCACAGTGTAGCCGCCCTTCTTTTAACAACACACTGTAAATGTCTGGGAACTGAGAAGACCAGTTGCTGGAGTTTTGGGAGAGGAATGTTGTCCCATTCTTGCCCGACATAAGATTCTAATGCCGCGTACACATGATCGGAATTTCCGACAACAAAATGTTCGATGTGAGCTAGTTGTCGGAAATTCCAACCGTGTGTAGGCTCCATCAGACATTTGCTGTCGGAATTTCCAACAAATGTTTGAGAGCTGGTTCTCACATTTTCCGACAACAAAACTTGTTGTCGGAAATTACGATCGTGTGTACACAATTCCAACACACAAAAGTCCACGCATGCTCGGAATCAAGCAGAAGAACCGCACTGGCTATTGAACTTTATTTTTCTCGGCTCGTCGAACGTGTTGTATGTCAGCGCCTTCTTGGCGATCTGAATTTCCGACATTTGTGTGACCGTGGGAATGCAAGACAAGTTTGAGCCAACATCCGTCGGAAAAAAATCCACGGTTTTGTTGTGGGAATGTCCAATCATGTGTACGCGGCATAACTGTTTAACAGTCCTGGGTCTTCTTTATTGTAGTTTTCATTTCAAGAAATGCCCATTATTTTTTTAGTTGGACCCTCAAAGCTCCAAAGCGTTGCGCCCATGACCAGTGGATCAGGGGCGCAATGTCAGGATCATGCAGACAAGCCCTACAAGCTTTCAGCCCCCATCTCAGATAATGGCTTACTCTTTACAGGCTGCAGGGTTTGTGAATGAACTACTCCATTGAACTACAAGCAGCAATAGCTAACGATACTTGTAGCTCTTTCATTCACAGATCACTGTGAATCATTGAAGTGTCCATGTGGGTGGAGGCCACGCTATTTAAAAAACGTGACATCAGGTGCAGGGAGAAGATCCCCTGTCCACGGGTGGGGAGCATCAAGAGTAGGCCTGGAGCATGTTTTACGTTACACCAGAACTAGGTTAGTTGCAAAATGCTCTTCCAGCTCTTCCTTGTCAGTACCACTTACTTTACCAGCCTTTTGTTGCCCTGTTCATATTTTTTGAGACATGTTGCTACCAATTTCAAAATTACATTTTTTTTTTTTAAATGGTACATTTTCTCAGTTTAAGCATTTGATATGGTTTCTATTTTCTACTGTGAATAAAATATGGGTTTATGAGCTTTGAAAATCATTGAATTCTGTCGTTTGTAGATTTTACACAACGTCACAACTTTTTTTTATACTTGGGGCTGTAAAAGAACACATCTCCAGCATCCCTTTAGACCCACACGCTCCCTCCTCACTGTTGGCCACTGGGTAGTGAAGACTTTAGCTGTGCAATCTGCCGAACAGGTTGAGCATGCACACATTAAGGGACGCCATATATGTATTTTTTGATATAATGCTCGAAACAAAATGATTGATTGGCAGAGAAAGCTAAATGCTGCAAGAGGCAGACAGCAACAGTAAGGATCAGGAGGGAAGGTAACTGATGATCAGTCATTCAAATAGGAAATAAAGATGTGATCAAGCTAGCTGCTGCAGCTTCAAAAGGGTTTTATTGTGGAGTTGCAAGTTTGCAGAGATTTGCGAGTAATCCGTTTCAACACAGGAGAGAACTTGCAACATTCAGGAATAAAAGCTAAGGCTGGAGTTCAGCTGAAAATAATGACAATGTCATCATTGACCACTTTGTAAAAATGCTAGTTGCCCAATTGTTACCCTAAGAACCCTTTCATACTGAGGCGCTTTACAGGCACTACAGCGCTAAAAATAGCGCTTGCATAGCGACTGTAAAGAGCCTCTCCTGTCTCTCCGGTGCTCTTGCAGGGCGTTAAAACAACTCCTGCAAGCAGCATCTTTGGAGCAGTGAAGGAGCGATGTATACACCGCGCCTGCCCATTGAACTGAATGGGCAACGTTGCAGAACCGCCGGCAAAGCGCCGCTGTAACTGCGCTTTGCGGGTCGTTTTAACCCTTTTTCGTCCACTAGCGGGGGTTAAAACTGCCACGCTAGCGGCCGAAAACCCCCACAAAAACTATGGTGAAGCGCCACTAAAAATAGCAGCGCTTTACTGCCGATGTCCCAGTGTAAAAGGGGCCTAACTCACAGGCTTCAATACTTCCCAAGTCTCTGATCCTGAACAAAAAAACGTGCAGATCAGGAAAAGTCAGAGAAATGTTAGGACTCATTTTCTGCATGCTTGCTGCGTGAAATGAAGGCATACAGTATGCAAGCCAGAAGGTCAGCATGGAAGAGAGGCAAGCATTTTCAAAAACCAAAAAGCAAGCAAGCCCACGTCAGACTTGACTTCATACCATAGATGCAAGAACAGCTCTCAAGCTTGTCTCTGCTTACAATCCTCAGTGTAAATGGAGCAAAATTTAGCAAACCAGAAACCAACATAAAATCCACTTTATTAACTCCAACGGTCCCTAGTACTCACAGCTAGGTTCCTTTGTAACACGTTTCACCCAATAAAGGCCTGCTCAGAGAGGTACTGTATCCTGTCGCTGAGGTTTAAATTTTTATTTTGTAGGATCAGTTGTTTCTGAAACTTATGTAATGACAGGGTCACTTTGAAGAGCTGCCATACCATTAATTTCAACAAAAAATCTTTCCAGAAGATTGTTTGTGCATTTAATGTGGTTTATATTCATGTAAGTTACCTATAAAAGCATCCCTTCTCTAGACATCCAAAAGTCCTGAGACTACTGCTGGGTGCCACCTTCTTGGATGTCAGCAGCCCCAGCGTTGTCACTCAAAAGGATACTCTACAGCACCCTCCACCCCCCACCACAAGTACGCCCTCAAAAATACTTGATTTTTCTGTGCAGTTTTTTTAAATAGGATCTTTGCTCAAAGAGCCTCCCGGGATGTGTGATGTGTCCCTGAAGGCTGCGGGTGGGAAAGGGGTCAGAACGAGACAACGTCATCTCCCCCCCCCCCCCCCCCAAAAAAAACCTGCAACTCAGTTACAGGCTGGGGGAGGGGGATAATGAGCGGCACTTCACTTTTTGAGTAAAGATATGCTTTAAGTTGGTGACAGGGTCTCTTTAAGAAAAGGAAAAGAGGTTTGGCCATTACCAGCAAATAATGGTGAAGGTGGCTTACCCTTATCTTGTTTTTCATGTCCATCTCCTCCTTTTTGTACAGGAATTGTGTGATCCAGTCTGGCTCTGCAGATGATGCAGTTGCCGATGTCGAGTCATCTTTCCCTTGGGTTCCATCCATTTCAGAATCCCCAACAGATAGCGCTAGTAACTCCTTCTGACGCTTCTTCTCTTCAAAGTCTCTCAACCAAGAAAGAGAGCCACAAATTAGGCTCAAAGACTTGCCCTGAAATAGTGCAATACCCGCTGTTAAAGATAATCCTAAAGTCAACAGTCAATGTAAAAATGTGGTGCACCTGCCATCCATGACAATCAAACTCCTCTTTTTATTTTCTTACTACAAAACAGCTGGATAAAAACTCTACTCTAAATAATACCCCACATTCAGATAGCATCAAGATTGCTGATCTCACTTAGAACCCCCTAAACAGTTAATATTAGGGTTGTCCCGATACCACTTTTTTAGGACCGAGTACAAGTACCGATACTTTTTTTCAAGTACTCGCCGATACCGATTACCGATACTTTTTTTTAATGTCACATGACAGTGTTTTTTTTTTTTTGTTTTTTTTTTTGTTTTTTTTTAGGGGGGGGGGGGGGGTGTGAACGGTTTCTGTGTGTTTTTTTTATTTACATTCATTATTTTTTTACAATCTTTTTTTTTATTCTTTATTGCAATATGTGTGTTTTTTGGGTTTTTTTGATCAGCCCTGTTGGGGGGCTTTGGTGAGATATCAGGGGTCTTAGACCTCTGATATCTCCCCTTTGAGACAGAGAAAGAGACCGAGGATAAAGATTCCCCAGTCCCTTTCTCTGCATCCTCAGCTGCACTGAGAATGAATGGAGAGAAGACAGCGGCTCCTCTCCATTCATAAACTGACACATCGTAATCACAGGAGATTACAATGTATCAGTTATGTGAATAGACAGAGTCAGCTGACTCTGTCCATTCACACAGCGGAGAGGGGGACAGCGGAGGAGGACAGTGTAACGGAGGGGGACAGAACAACGGAGGAGGACAGCGGAGGAGGACAGAACAACAGAGGGGGACAGAGGAGGAGGACAGTGTAACGGAGGGGGACAGAACAACGGAGGAGGACAGCGGAGGAGGACAGAACAGCGGAGGGTGACAGCGGAACGCCGGAATGGAGGGGGACAGAGAAACAGAGGGGAACAGCATAGGGGGACAGAGGAATGGAGGGGGCATGGAGGAGGATGAGGTGACAGTCAGCGGTGATTGCGTGTGGGGGAGTTACAAGCACCGATCACCGCTGTATGTCACTAAAGCCGCAGGGGGAGAAGCTTGTAACTCCCCCACGCGCTGATCACCGCTGACTGTCATAGTATCGGCGGAAGCATCGGGAGCATTTGCCCGAGTACAAGTACTTGGGCAAATGCTCGGTATCGGTGCCGATACCGATACTAGTATCGGTATCGGGACAACCCTAGTTAATATATATTAATTTTATATTTATATATTATTTTATTTAAAATTTTCACTCTGTTATATTGCAGCCATTTGCTAAAATCATTTAAGTTCATTTTTTTTCCTCATTAATGTACACACAGCACCCCATATTGACAGAAAAACACAGAATTGATGACATTTTTGCAGATTTATTAAAAAAGAAAAACTGAAATATCACATGGTCCTAAATATTCAGACCCTTTGCTGTGGCACTCATATAGGTGCTGTCCATTTCTCCTGATCATCCTTGAGATGGTTCTACACCTTCATTTGAGTCCAGCTGTGTTTGATTATACTGATTGGACTTGATTGGGAAAGCCACACCTGTCTATATAAGACCTTACAGCTCACAGTGCATGTCAGAGCAAATGAGAATCATGAGGTCAAAGGAACTGCCTGAAGAGCTCAAAGACAGAATTGTGGCAAGGCACAGATCTGGCCAAGGTTACAAAAAAAATTCTGCTGCACTTAAGGTTCCTAAGAGCACAGTGGCCTCCATAATTCTTAAATGGAAGACATTTGGGACGACCAGAACCCTTCCTAGAGCTGGCCGTCCGGCCAAACTGAGCTATCGGGGGAGAAGAGCCTTGGTGAGAGAGGTAAAAAAGAACCCAAAGATCACTGTGGCTGAGCTCCAGAGCTGCAGTTGGGAGATGGGAGAAAGTTGTAGAAAGTCAACCATCACTGCAGCCCTCCACCAGTCGGGGCTTTATGGCAGAGTGGCCTGACGGAAGCCTCTCCTCAGTGCAAGACACATGAAAGCCCGCATGGAGTATGCTAAAAAACACCTGACAGACTCCAAGATGGTGAGAAATAAGATTCTCTGGTCTGATGAGACCAAGATAGAACTTTTTGGCCTTAATTCTAAGCAGTATGTGTGGAGAAAACCAGGCACTGTTCATCACCTGTCCAATACAGTCCCAACAGTGAAGCATGGTGGTGGCAGCATCATGCTGTGGGGGTGTTTTTCAGCTGCAGGGACAGGACGACTGGTTGCAATCGAGGGAAAGATGAATGCAGCCAAGTACAGGGATATCCTGGACGAAAACCTTCTCCAGAGTGCTTAGGACCTCAGACTGGGCCAAAGGTTTACCTTCCAACAAGACAATGACCCTAAGCACACAGCTAAAATAACGAAGGAGTGGCTTCACAACAACTCCGTGACTGTTCTTGGATGGCCCAGCCAGAGCCCTGACTTAAACCCAATTGAGCATCTCTGGAGAGACCTAAAAATGGCTGTCCACCAACGTTTACCATCCAACCTGACAGAACTGGAGAGGATCTGCAAGGAGGAATGGCAGAGGGTCCCCAAATCCAGGTGTAAAAAACTTGTTGCATCTTTCACATAAAGACTCATGGCTGTATTAGATCAAAGGGTGCTTCTACTAAATACTGAGCAAAGGGTCTGAATACTTAGGACCATGTGATATTTCAGTTTTTCTTTTTAAATAAATCTGCAAAAATGTCAACAATTCTGTGTTTTTCTGTCAATATGGGGTGCTGTGTGTACATTAATGAGGGAAAAAAATGAACTTAAATGATTTTAGCAAATGGCTGCAATATAACAAAGAGGGAAAAAATTAAGGGGGTGTGAATACTTTCCGTCCCCACTGTATTATATATGTATAAAGCCATTTATTATCAACCGTGTTTACTCTTTTTAAATCATAATGGCATTAGAAACTACCCAAATGACCCTGATCAAAAATGTACATACCCTGGTGATTTTGGCCTGATAACATGCACACAAGTAGACACAAAGGGGCTTGAATGGCTATTAAAGGTAACCATCCTCACCTGTGATATGTTTGCTTGTAATTAGTGTGTGTGTATAAAAGGTCAATGAGTTTCTGGACTCCTGACAAACCCTTGCATCTTTCATCCAGTGCTGCACTGACGCTTCTGGATTCTGAGTCAACGGGAAAGCAAAAGAATTGTCAAAGAATCTGCGGGAAAAGGTAGTTGAACTGTATAAAACAGGAAAGGGATATAAAAAGATATCAAAGGAATTGAGAATGCCAATCAGCAGTGTTCAAACTCCAATAAAGAAGTGGAGACGTACTTGGACATTCCAACATGACAATAATCCAAAACACAAGGCCAAGTCGACTTGTCATTGGTTACAGCAGAATAAAGTGAAGGTTCTGGAGTGGTCATCTCAGTCTCCTGACCTCAATATCATTGAGATACTCTGGGGAGATTTCAAAACATGCAGTTCATGCAAGACAGTCCAAGAATTTACAGGAACTGGAGGCTTTTTGCCAAGAGGAATGGGCAGCTTTACCATCTGAGAAGATAAAGAGCCTCATCCACAAATAACACAAAAGACTTCAAAGCTGTCATTGATGTCAAAGGGGGCAATACACGTTATTAGGAACTTGGGTACGTAAACTTTTGATCGGGGTCATTTGGGTAGTTTCTGTTGTCATTATGATTTAAAAAGAGTCAACACAGTTGATTGATAATAAATGGCTTCAGCCAAACACTAACCATGAGTGAAAGAAAAGTTTTGTGTTATCATTCATATTCTCTGCAAAATGGCCAAGAAAAATAAAATTCTACAGATTCTGCCAGGGTATAAACTTATGAGCACAGCTATATATTGTATACACACACACACACACACACTCTGTATTTCACAAAAGTGAGTACACGCCCCTCACATTTTTGTAAAAATTTTATTATAGCTTTTCATGTGAAAACATGATAATGGCCCCAAACACACCTCCAAGACCACCACTGTCTTGCTAAAGAGGGTAAAGGTGATGGACTGGCCAAGCATGTCTTCAGAGCCAAACCCTATTGAGCATCTGTGGGACATCCTCAAATGGAAGGTTGAAGAGCGCAAGGTCTCTAACATCCACCAGCTCCTTAATGTCATCATGGAGGAGTGGAAGAGGATTCCAGTGGCAACCTGTGAAGCTCTGGTGAACTCCATGCCCAAGAGGGTTAAGGCAGTGCTGGAAAATAATGGTGGCCACACAAAATATTGACACTTTGGGCCCAATTTGGACATTTTCACTTAGGGGTGTACTCACTTTTGTTGCCAGTAGTTTAGACATTATTGGCTGTGTGCTGAGTTATTTTTGAGGGGGGACAGAAAATTTACACTGTTATACGAGCTGTACACTCACTACTTTACATTGTAGCAGTATCATTTCTTCAGTGTTGTCACATGAAAAGATATAATAAAATATTTACAAGAATGTAAGGGGCGTACTCACTTTTGTGAGATAATGTGTATGTATATGTGTATATATATATATATATATATATATACACATACATATATACATACATATATACACACACACACACACACACTGCATCCGGAAAGTATTCACAGTGCTTCACTTTTTCCACATTTTATGTTATGTTACAGCCTTGTTCCAAAATGGATTAAAATAATTATTTTCCTCCAAATTCTACAAACAATATCCCATAATGATAATGTGAAAGAAGTTTGTTTGAAATCTTTGCAAATTTATAAAAAATAAAAATAAATAAAAAAATAAATACAATCACATGCAGATAAGTATTCACAGCTTTTGCCATGACATTCAAAATTGAGCTCAGGTGCATCCTGTTTCCATTGATCATCCTTAAGGCTGGGTTCACACTGGTGCGACACGACAGCCGTCCTACTTTGGATCCGACTTTGCCCTGCGACATGAAGCCGGCATGTGTCCGATTTTCAATGAACGGAGATCCGACTTGGATCCCCGCCAATGCCCGGCACTGTGTTTGGTATGAATCTTTAGGGGGAACTCCGCGCCAAATTTTAAATAAAAAACCGGCATAGGTTCCCCCTCCAGGGGCATACCAGGCCCTTGGGTCTGGTATGGACCTTGAGGGGAACCCTCTACGCCGATAAAAACGGCGTGGGGGTCCCCCCCAGTCCATACCAGACCCTTATCCGAGCACGCAGCCCGGCCGGACAGGAATGGGGGTGGGGACGAGCGAGCGCCCCCCCCCCCTCCTGAACCGTACCAGGCCGCATGCCCTCAACATGGGGGGTTGGTGCCTTGGGGGAGGGGGCGCGCTGCGGCCCCCCACCCCAAAGCACCTTGTCCCCATGTTGATGAGGACAAGGGCCTCTTCCCGACAACCCTGGCCGTTGGTTGTCGGGGTCTGCGGGCGGAGGGCTTATCGGAATCCAGGAGCCCCCTTTAATAAGGGGGCCCCCAGATCCCGGCCCCCCACCCTATGTGAATGAGTATGGGGTACATGGTACCCCTACCCATTCACCTAGGGAAGTGTCAAAAAAAAAAAACCACAGTACACAGGTTTCAAAATTAATTTATTGGGCAGCTCCGGTATCTTCTTCCGACTTCTCCCGGTGTTCCGCCTCTTCTCCCGGGCCCCGCCGCTATCTTCTTCCAGCTCTATTGCCAGCGAGGGGCCCGGTCTGCTGCCGCTGTCTTGTCGCCGCTGTCTCGCCGCTTCTTCTCTTCATCTCTTCTTCCGATGTTGACACAACGCTCTCCCCGGCTGGAATGCTCTCTGTGCGCTCTGCTCTGACTTATATAGGCGGTGACCCCGCCCCCTTATGCCGTCACAATCTCTGCATGCCCAGGGACTGTGACGGCATAAGGGGGCGGGGTCACCGCCTATATAAGTCAGAGCAGAGCGCACAGAGAGCATTCCAGCCGGGGAGAGCGTCGTGTCAACATCGGAAGAAGAGATGAAGAGAAGAAGCGGAGAGACAGCGGCGACAAGACAGCGGTAGCAGACCGGGCCCCTCGCTGGCAATAGAGCTGGAAGAAGATAGCGGCGGGGCCCGGGAGAAGAGGCGGAACACCGGGAGAAGTCGGAAGAAGATACCGGAGCTGCCCAATAAATTAATTTTGAAACCTGTGTACTGTGTTTTTTTTTTTTATTGACACTTCCCTAGGTGAATGGGTAGGGGTACCATGTACCCCATACTCATTCACATAGGGTGGGGGGCCGGGATCTGGGGGCCCCCTTATTAAAGGGGGCTCCTGGATTCCGATAAGCCCTCCGCCCGCAGACCCCGACAACCAACGGCCAGGGTTGTCGGGAAGAGGCCCTTGTCCTCATCAACATGGGGACAAGGTGCTTTGGGGTGGGGGGCCGCAGCGCGCCCCCTCCCCCAAGGCACCAACCCCCCATGTTGAGGGCATGCGGCCTGGTACGGTTCAGGAGGGGGGGGGGGGGGCGCTCGCTCGTCCCCACCCCCATTCCTGTCCGGCCGGGCTGCGTGCTCGGATAAGGGTCTGGTATGGATTGGGGGGGACCCCCACGCCGTTTTTATCGGCGTAGGGGGTTCCCCTCAAGGTCCATATCAGACCCAAGGGCCTGGTATGCTCTTGGAGGGGGAACCCATGCCGGTTTTTTATTTAAAATTTGGCGCGTGCCGAAGTTGGATCATGCAAGACGGCAATCCGACTTTGATCCGACTTCAATGATAGTCAATAGGCTGAAGTAGGATCAAAGTCGGACCAAAGTAGTACAGGGAGCATTTCTAAAGTCGGAACGACTTGTGTCGGACCAGTTAGGACGGCTCCCATAGGGAAACACTAAATTTCACACGTCATGCGACATAAGCTCCCAATGTCGGAGCGTTTGTCGGACCAGTGTGAACCCAGCCTAAGATGTTTCTACAACTTGATTGGAGTCCACCTGTGGTAAATTCAGTTGAATGGACATGATTTGGAAAGGCAAACACCTGTCTATATAAGGTCCCACAGTTAACAGTGCATGTCAGAGCACAAACCAAGCCATGAATTCCCAGGAATTGTCTGTAGACCTCCGAGACAAGATTGTATTGAGGCACAGATCTGAGAAAGGGTACAGAAAAATTCCTGCAGAATTGAAGGTCCCAATAAGCACAGTGGCCTCCATCATCTGTAAATGGAAGAAGTTTGGAACCACCAGGACTCTTCCTAGAGCTGGGCCACCTGGCCAAGCTGAGGGGATGGAGGTGACCAAGAACCAGATGGTCACTCTGACAAAGCTCCAGAGTTTCTGTAGGACAGTTCCCAACACTAATCAAATTCTATGCTTCCAGGTATGATGAAGAGTGTGCCCCCCACTGTCTGTTGTGAACCGTCCTGGCAATCACTATTCTGTACTGCAGTGACCAGGGGTCAGAAGGAGGAACCCACACTACAGCCAGTGGGGGGCACACTTTTTGACCAGCCCAAAGAGTCAAACCAGATCAACGTTGGAAGCTATAATAGAGAGTGAAATTTTAGCAGATGAGCAGATATGTATTATAAAGCTTTTTTTCACAGGTTAGTGCTCCTAGCAGACGAAAGCTCCCTGCAAGAGAAGAGGTATTAGGCCTCGTGCAGACTGGATGTTATAAAAATGCCAGTAGCTTTAGCTGTAGAATGCTGTGTTACAAATGCAAGTTTTTTAGCGTTTTTACGCTTATTTTTAGCAAAACTATATTTCCACAAAAGCTTATGGCTCATAAAACGCTCACAGAATAGTTGTGTTTTTCAGCATTTTTCTAGCTGAAAAACTCCTCTACAAACCCACTAGTCCTGGGGTTTTTTTCCAGCCAGAAAACGACCCTGACAAAAACTGCTGATAAAAGCCTATGTGTGCATGGACACATAGGATAACATGCTGGGGAGTTTACGACCTGTATAAAAAATGCCTGAAGCCAAAAACAGGAGCTGTAAAAAGGCTGAGGGTGCATGAGGCCTTATACACACACTTTTCCTGCAGCCAATGTCCCCAACCTCCCCTCTATTTAAGCACTGCAACCGACATCAGGGTCTTCAGCATTCAACCATTCTGGGATTGCCAGATATCTGTATCTCCCTCCGAGTGCCACATTTCCTTTCCCCTCACCTCTTGTCACTACAGAACTCCGTGGTGACTTAGGAGGTCAGAGGATGGAGCAAAAGCATGCCTCATGGAACACAAGCATCCAACTCTCCTGGAAGTGTCAAAGAGACTGAAGGAAGCAGCCCAGGGAATGAAGCGAAGCTAGGAGATAGAGGATTTCAAGAGCCGCTCCGGAGGAGTGCAGGACACTAAAAACATCCAGACTCGGCCTCTTTCCACCGCTCACAGAAGACACTCCTCCGTGATTCACGCTATGTGAGCCAGAGGAGGGTTCTGTGAGTGGTGGCTCTGCATTGATTATCAGTTTATTCCCATGTGGACATCCATGCTAGATAGACATCATGATTATATAGAGGTCAATTTGTAAAGGTGAACAGTTTGGAGTTGCACTGGGTGAATAGTGAACCTCTTTGAGTGTAAAATTTAAAGAAGCACACTGATCACATTATTGGATTGGGACTTATTCACTATTATTGATTATTTCATCACAGTAGTTTGTGTGATTCTTTTCATGTTTGTGTGTATTTGAATATTTGTTGCACGTTTATCATATGCACTTATGTGTGATGCACTATATATTTTTTTTTATGGCTAATGTATCATACTGTGACACTATTTTTATTTGGTTATACGCCAATTAGCCAATCAGGAGGGAGGGTCTCAGATGGCTGAAGAACTCGTGGACATCGCTGGACCGAGCTGGGGCTCTGGTAAGTGTTAGGGGGGCTGCTGCAAATAGAAGGCTTTTTGTCTTAATCCATAGAATGCATTAAGATAAAACAAACCTTCTGACTTTACAATCCATTTAATGGTTTGAATATAAGAACTTATAAGGCATATGTTCCTAAAACATAATGTGCACACACCAAGGACAGTGTGGGAGATATGTTGGCATATTTGCCTTGGGTGCCAGACTTAATACTGTACAGACTGACATTAGTTGAAAGAGGACATAACTCGTTAGTAATGCCTAAATACTTTCCATAAGAAATAACAAATATACAACAGTCATGAGACTTTGTTTTTATCCTTACCGTTCCTGTGGGACTTTCAAAAATGCCAACCTTCCCGGCCTCTAGCACACGGTACAGCTCTGACATGAACTGCTCCTGGATGGGATATGGAGGAAAGGGAAAGGGGAACTTCGGGGCTGTGGTCTCAGAGGATACATCCATTCCTTAAAAATGAAAAAGTAACCAATGCCTGTAATAAAATCAAAAAAAGTAGTTAGCACATTTTTTTTTTGTTTGCTCTTTGTGAAAGAGCCAGCATTTTTACCACACTGCTTATAAATACGCTCACATTTTCAGTGACAAGGCAATGTTCATCTTTCACATGCAACCAAGATTCAGGTACTTGCTGAAGTGCACAAATCCTATGACAACTAAAAGAGAATCAGGAGATGCTGGGTCCAAAGAAACATAAAGCAAGGCAAACGCAGCCTTTGAACTACCTTGTGTCCTGTTCAGTTAGAATCAATGCGAGTTTGCTAAAATGCAGTTAGCATGCACATCAAATGTAGGAAAACAATGTTAATGAGTATATTTTCTAAAAGCAAATAGACTGTGTACTTCTTTTATTTGCCTTTAGGCTCGGTTCACATTGGTGTGATGCGAGAACCCTGCGAAACCACTGCGGGTTCCCGCATCGCACCCAACTCGCAGGCAGTTCACAATGCCATATGCCAACTTCTGGGAGTGTCAATACAAAGTTATTGACACCCCCATTTCAGTTTGCCTATATCGCAGTGCGAACTGTCAATTCGGACAGGAATCGGATCGCATGGGTGTTCACACCCATGCGATCCGATTCTGTTGTGGACCAAAAAAAGGGTGCTGCGCGAGTTTGGTCCGAATGCGATGCAAATTCAGCCATTAAAATTGTATGGCTGAGTTTGTATGTGATTTGCACTGCAGTGTGCTGCGAATCACATCAGATGTCGGACAGCGCACCAGTGTGAACCGAGCTTTACAAAATTAACACCAGTGATCATCAACATGAGCCCTAAACCAGCTGAATACATTCCTGGTGTAACAAAAAGGTATGCAAAGCCTTACAGTCGACTTTCTTTAGAAAGCAGTCCAAGTAGAAAAGCCTGACCCATGCCAGAGTGCAGCAGAAAAGGACCTTTGCTCACTTTGTAGAAGCAGTGGTCTCTCTGCAGAGGTCTGACACACCCATGCATCAGCTTTGAGTGCTCTAGTTCTGACCCAGTAAGGAGCATATAGGACTTCTGTAGATGGACCACTGCTTCCACATAGATAGCAAGCGCTTTTCTCTGCAGCATGCTGGCAGTGGACAGGCTTTTTACTTCTAGGTGAAAAAGGCAGGAAGTCCCCTCCCAGCCATAACCCTTCTCAGCTCAGCAAAGTTTTAGTTTTATAGCAATCAATAAGGAACAGACAGAGGGAATGGATCCCTGTATCCTGCGATGTTCTCAAATAAGAGAGATTTACTGACTTAAAATGTATTAACCATGCATCCCAGGCCATAGGAAGATAGATAGATAGATAGATAGATAGAACTACTTGAAATGTCCCAAAGCACAGAACATGAGGAGTGCAATGCCGCATCATTGGCCGTAAGAGGTGTGAGAGAAACATGTTTGTAATCAGTGTAAGCAAAGTAAAAAAAAATAAAAAAATAAAAAAATTTGAAAGGTGAAAAATAAAAAATTGTATTTTTCACCTTTCAAATTCAGTTTTATTTTTCATAATTTTGTATCATTTTGCTTATTTCCTTCATTGTGTATTCTTATTTTATTCTATGATTATTAGTCATCAATATTACTTTTATTTTTTATTTTCTTCCCCTTCTTTTTCTCAATCGCTCATTCCAACCTTATTCTTTACATATTCTTTTTGCTTACACTGGTAACAAACACGTTACTTTCTCCTGTCTCGCAGCCAATGATGTGCTTATAAACTCATGTCCTGCTCGTATTCCCCACCTCTATGTCTAAGCCTAGAACTGCAGTATTTCTGGATAAAATGAGAATCACAATTTTTTTGCTTGGAATAAAGATCACGATTCTCAGCGTAACATCTTTCACATTATACAAAAAAATTGGCCTAACTTTAAGGTTTATTTTTTTTAAAATTCGTTAAAGTGTATTTTTTCCCCCCAAAAAAAAGACAGCTGCGCCAAAAACATTGTGACATAAAATATTGCAATGACCGCCATTTTATTCTCTAGGGTCTCTGATAAAAATATATATAATGTTTGGGGGTTCTAAGTAATTTTCTAGCAAAAAATACTGAGTTTAACTTGTAAGCAACAAGTGTTAGAAAAAGGTTTAGTCTTTAAAAAGGGTTATAAAGGTTTGTTTATACTTACCTCCACTGTGCAAGGGTTTTGCACAGAGTAGCCCAGATCCTCCTCTTCTGGGGTCCCCCATCAGCGCTCCTGGCTCCTCCCCTTATCGAGTGCTCCCCTCAGAGACCCGCATTCCAAGGGGACACCCATGCGGGTGCTCTTCCGAGTACTGCTGCTGCGTCCATTGACACAGACGGCAGGACTGGGCCCTGCCCCCTGGGTCCCGTGTCACTGGATTTGATTGACAGAAGTGGGAGCCAATGGCTGTGCTGCTATCAATCTATCCAATGAGGACCCAAGACAGGGGCTGGAGCTGCTGCGCTCGTCCCTGTCGATAGAACGATCGGGTTCAGCTAAGTAAAGGGGGGGCTCTGGGGGGCTGCTGCCCTACAGAAGGATTTTCACCTTAAAAGCATAGAATGCATTAAGTTAAAAAACATTGAGGGTTTACAACCCCTTTAAACTGACCTCATTTGCAGACAGAAGTTTGTCCCTTTGATCTAAAACAGAGGTCTCCAAACTGTGGCCCTTTGCTTGCTTTTATCCAGCCCTTGGGGCACTCTCTCATCCACTGATACCAACAATGGGGCATAATTCCCCACACTGACACTGATGAAGGGGCACAATTCCTACCAATGACACCAATGATGGGGCACAATTCCTCCCACTTGAACCAACAATGAGGCCCTAAGACACCAATTCCTGCAAATTACACCAATAATGGGGCACAATTCCTCCAAATGACACCAATGATGGTGCACAATCCCTCCCACTTAAACCAACAACGAGGCCCTAAGACACCAATGACGGGGCACAATTCCCCCCACTGAAACCGTCAATGGGGCCCAATGACACCAATGATGGAAAACAATTCCTCCCAATGACACCAAAAATAGGGCCCAATGACTCCAATGATGAGACACAATTCCTCCCAATGACAATAATGATGGGGCACAATTGCTCCAAATTACAACTACAATGGGGCCCAATGGCACCAATGATGGGGCACAATTCCTCCCAATGACACTAATGGTGGTGCATAATTTTTCCCAATGACACCAATGATGGGACACAATTCCTCCCACTGACACCAACGATAGGGCATTGTTTTTTCCCCACTGCCTTTGGCCCTTTTCTACTCCCAATGACCACAGTCCAGACCCCCTAAAGTCTGAAGGACAGAAAACTGGCCCTTTGTTTAGAAAGTTTGGAGACCTCTGATCTAAAAGGACCAAGTGATACAATGTTTCTTTTTATTTCTCAGCAGCGAGCAATGTGATAAACTTTGCTGGCTTTTTTTTTTTTTGACAGCTCTGAGCAGAGAACTGCTCTGCACCTGTTACATGAACCGTGGAAATGCTGGATAAAGATTGTGAGGGGGGTTTTTTAATGATTAATCGTGCAGCTCTACCTAAGCCCCAGTGGGTGAGGCAAAATGCATCATTGGGCATGGCTGCTGGAGCAGTGCTGGCTGAGGCCATGCACCTTAGAGATCAGTGCCCTGCCCTCATTATGCTGACACTTCTGGACTGATGATGTCAATATCCTGATTTAGGCAGCACAAAGAAACCTCCTGAGGCTGTAATACCACTTGAACTGATAAAGAACCAGGAAAGGTTCTTTACAAAAAAGCACAACTCAGATAACCTGTGAGCCAAAGTAATGACAACTGAAAAGACAACCTTGCAAAGAAGAGCTACAAGGGAATCTCTCGAAGAGGCTCAAAAGCAGAGGAGAGGTCTACAAAACAGAAAAGACCAAATTAAAATCCCATGGAGACAAGGGGGGGGAAAAATCCCATGGAGACAAGGGGGGAAAAAAATCCATGCGACACCCTTTACAAAGGCTTTTACCAAGGAATTAGATGCAAAAAGCCTTTAAAACCGAATGGCCAAGGCACTTGCCTACTGGGCCAATTCTGACACTTCTCTCATATATGTAAAAATCATTTTTTTTGCTAGAAAATTACTTAGAACCTTCAAATTTTTATATATATTAGCAGCGGCTTTAGAGAATAAAATACCGTTCATTGCTATTGTTTAGGTCACACTTTTTTTTTGCAGCGATTTTTGTAACGCAATTTTTTTTTGGAAGAATACCTATATAATACTCATGCTTAGTATATTCTGTTTTGGTTTATTGTCCTGTTGGAATGTCCAAGTACGTCCCATGCGCAGCTTCCTGGCTGATGAATGCAAATGTTCCTCCAGTATTTTTTGATAACATACTGCATTCATCTTGCCATCAATTTTGACCAAATTTCCTGTACCTTTGCAGCTCACACATCCCCAAAACATCAGCGATCCACCTCCGTGTTTTCACAGTAGGAATGGTGTACCTTTCATCATAGGCCTTGTTGACTCCTCTCCAAATGTAGAGTTTATGGTTGTAGCCAAAAAGCTATATTTTGGTCTTATCACTCCAAATAACTTTGTGCCAGAAGGTTTGAGGCTTGTCTCTGTGCTGTTTGCTACAGAAGACCTGAATGGTAAGTACTGTGGACAACTGGACATTGATAGTTACAAGATAATGAAAAAATAATAATGATAATGAAAACCTTTCACTGAATCCTTTTTTCACCATTAATGACGGGTCACATTCCCATAGGTACATATGTTTTTTTTTTTTAATCAAATCCTTTTTTATTACGTTTTTTAGTTACAATCAAGACATACACACAACCCATGTACTTATTATCTAATCATAATAGACACAAATTTATAAGCACTATTTAAGAAAAAAAAAAAAAACAGACCTCCTAACATTGTATCCTACCAATATCTTTATTTCCCAACCCTCATTCAAGTTTTTACACTGCTATATTTAGAGGTTCATATATATCTAGTGTAATAAAAAGGTCAATACATAATCACAGCTTATCTGTCCTCAAACCCCTTATGCCACTCTACCTAACTGATCGTCGTGAATGCTGAACCCATGGTAGTCAGCCACATCCCCCACGCCTTACCAAATTTTTTCTGGGCAGTTCCTATGTAGATATTTTTTTTTTCTCTAAGTACCATATCATTTATTTGTATTTTCCATTTGCCTAATGTCGGAGGATGTGCAGATCTCCATTTTGGGCCTGAAAGAGTCCTAACTATCTATCAGTACATGGGTATATTCTGGGATCCTAGATCCATCTATCATACCTAAAAAGGCATACCATCCATCAATTCTGTCTTAAAGACAGAGTTAACAGTAGAAATAACCCCTTGCCAATATTGATGGAGTTTAGGACATCTCCATAATATATGTATTAAATTAGCCGGCCCCATATTACATCTAGGACAAAGAGGGGTATTATTACCCTGCCATTTAAACAATTTATCAGGGATATGATAAGTCCTGTGTAAAATGAATAGTTGGGAAGGGGTATGTGTGGGGAAGGGGTTTCCAATCTTTGCCATGGTTGCTTTTTACATGCATGTAAAATAAATACAATTTTGTATTGAAATTGATTGCTTTGTAGGTGCGCTTTTCCTTTGGTGGTTTTTGGCATATATTTTTCAGAAGCACCTGCCCTCATTAAATAGGGCATAGGCACCTTTTTCACAACACTCCCAGAATCCATACAATTTCAGGGTTTTTTCTTCAAGATATACTCCACAACCTTTTAGTCTTCCATAGGTCAAACCCTTCAAGTTTCTTCAGTTCTACATAACTAGAGTTAGCCATGTTTTATCAAATAATTTACCAGTAGGAAAACTTTGATCACGTACCAAATTTCTTGCTTCCAATAGAGATATTAATGGATAATTATCAGGTACATATGTATGACATGACTGGCAGGGGTGGAGGAGCAAATAGGAAATCTTACAAAACACAACCCTGCAGTCTGATCTCTCACAGATCCATTTCAATTTGGACCTCCCTCTCTGAAGCTGCCAACCAAATTGCAACACAGAAATAGAAAAACCCACATACACGAATATGAAACAATTAAAAGGAACAGTATGAAGGTCTATAGAACAATGAGGAAAACCAGACAAATATTCCTTCTATATTTTAGTCAAGTCTCAGTCCTCTCCGCTCACCCCCACTGTTACCTGCTAATGACTTTTTTTGAACAAGCTTTGCATGCCCCTCATTACAGGTTGGGCTGATGACCTCGGTGCCAACCAACAAGATTGTGGCACCAACCAGCTGCCAGAAACATGATGCAGTTGTTAAAAAGAATTTAATAGATTTAATCATATTAAGTTAAATGATTCAATTACATTTAACTTAATAATTAAAATGAAAATTTCATTTGTGCCTGAAAAAAAAATAAAAATGAAATAGTCTGAGAAAAGGGGGTCCACGAAAGTATTTTGTACTTGCTGAAAACCAGGAGATTACTTAGCAGTGCCCCAAAGAAATCATGAAATAGTCCCTCCTGTTCCTTGCCGAATTGACAAAAAATAATGGATAGTCTAAACAGCCTTAGGGCTCATTTAAACATGTGGTGCCTCCTGAACAGCAATCCAAATTCACATGCTCTTCAGAGGGCATTTGACAGGTGGTAAGGAGGTGTTATACTGCTTCCTCACCACCTGTTTAAACACGACAATGTTATATACACATATTTGATCCCTGTGTTGTACAGGTTTTAAACCCTTTCCACTGTTGTCACACCCTAATTTCTTCACAGAGCATACCACCTCCTTTTTCTCTGCTGGCTGAATGTGAGCTGGGGGGGGCAGGCTCAGCCCCTGGCTCTTTTAGGTGGAGGGGGCCCAGTCATGTAAGCTGCACGGGCCCTATGATTTCTAACAGCGGCCCTGGGTGTGGGCGAATGGCCCTGAATGCAGACAGTGCACGTCATATTAGGAAGAGTGGCTGCATCCGTGCGCTCTAATCATTTTCAATGGACTGCCTGCATGCAGCACCTGGAAGTTACAGATGCTGCAAAAAAGCCCGTTCATTCTATTTGGGCCTCATCACCCTTGTAAACAAAGCCACACAGACAAAACTAATACAAATAAAACAGCCCTAATTATCCGTGAGCATTTTTATACGCACTATCCCTTTAACGTAAGTGCTGTAATTAAAAGTGTCTGTGTTCCTAAAGCCAGTGATAGTTCAAATCTCGGCCAGTTCAGCAGGGACCAGCCAAGATTCTAACCATGTATGGGCAGGCTGATTACTGGCTGGGTACAACCAGCCAGTCGGATTTTTCATGAGATTATTGCCAGTGGGTCAGGATGAGTGGCAGGCAACCCCCATTTTTATATGAAGGACAACAATAGTCATCCTTGTGTCCCGGTCATGTCGAGTTTGGTCATTATCCCTGGCAAAAGAGTTTTGAACTTTTCTCTCTATAATTTGATGTTGTACAAAGAAAAGTATATGAAATGTAGGTGAAGGTGCTAAATCTAATTCCTCTCTTTTTTTATTGAAGTTGTACGCGGTATTTACTTCAGACAAGGCTCACACGGCAGGCCTGTCGATCATCACATTGAGATGCCGCCAAAAAGTGACATTCTTATTGAGACTCCACCAGAGTGCGACCTAGACATGGCCACTCCACCAGAGTGCGACCTCCACGAGGAGCCTCCACCAGAGTGCGACCTCCACGAGGAGCCTCCACCAGAGTGCGACCTCCACGAGGAGCCTCCACCAGAGTGCGACCTCCACGAGGAGGCTCCACCAGAGTGCGACCTCCACGAGGAGGCTCCACCAGAGTGCGACCTCCACCAGAGTGCAACCTCCACGAGGAGACTCCACCAGAGTGCGACCTAGACATGGCCACTCCACCAGAGTGCGACCTAGACATGGCCACTCCACCAGAGTGCGACCTAGACATGGCCACTCCACCAGAGTGCGACCTAGACATGGCCACTCCACCAGAGTGCGACCTAGACATGGCCACTCCACCAGAGTGCGACCTAGACATGGCCACTCCACCAGAGTGCGACCTAGACATGGCCACTCCACCAGAGTGTGACTTCCACAAAAAGAAACCAGAACGCCGTGTTCGCTTTATGCTTCCTCCAGGAAGGGAAGATGACACTGATACTCGACGAAAACATGGTGTTCTCTATCAAATACCTTCACCAGAAGACTCCACCAAAACGTTGTGATCGCTCTACACCTCCTCCAGAAAGGGACACTGACACTCAGACGCCACAAAAAAGTGGCGTTCACTGTCAAAGCAAATAAGAAAGAAATTCAAAAACCAGAAGGGTCATCAGCCCCCCCCCCCCTCCCCTCATCACAGATCTGGACAAAAGAAAAAGAACGAGAAAAAGAAACAAAATAGAAAAATAAAAAAAGACAGTATGAGTTGGACCATACAATCATATAATGATTCCGCACTACAGCAATAATAAAGTGCAAAAAGTGCCCAATAAATAAAGTAAATAAACAGTGTGCAAATAGTGCCCAATAAGTTGGGATAATAATATAGTGTAAGGTAATTAATCCATGAATTAGTGTAATAATTAGGGTTGTCCCGATACCACTTTTTTAGGACCGAGTACAAGTACCGATACTTTTTTCAAGTACTCGCCGATACCGATTACCGATACTTTTTTTTAATGTCACGTGACAGTGGGTTTTTTTTTTTTTTTTTTTTTTTTTTTTTTTTTTTAGGGGGGGGGACGGTTTCTGTGTGTTTTTTTTTTATTTACATTCATTATTTTTTTACAATCTTTTTTTTTATTCTTTATTGCAATATGTGTGTTTTTTGTTTTTTTTTATCAGCCCTGTTGGGGGGCTTTGGTGAGATATCAGGGTTCTTAACAGACCTCTGATATCTCCCCTTTGAGACAGAGAAAGAGACCGAGGATAAAGATTCCCCAGTTCCTTTCTCTGCAGCCTCAGCTGCACTGAGAATGAATGGAGAGAAGACAGCAGCTCCTCTCCATTCATAAACTGACACATCGTAATCACAGGAGATTACAATGTTTCAGTTATGTGAATAGACAGAGTCAGCTGACTCTGTCCATTCACACAGCGGAGAGGGGGACAGCGGAGGAGGACAGTGTAAGGGAGGGGGACAGAACAACGGAGGAGGACAGCAGAGGAGGACAGAACAACAGAGGGGGACAGAGGAGGAGGACAGTGTAACGGAGGGGGACAGAACAACGGAGGAGGACAGCGGAGGAGGACAGAACAACGGAGGGTGACAGCGGAACGCCGGAATGGAGGGGGACAGAGAAACAGAGGGGAACAGCATAGGGGGACAGAGGAATGGGAAGGGATGGAAGAGATAGAGAACTCCAATAATTACTATGTGGCTGGGCAGCCCTCAGTGTGATACAGCACCTCATCCCAAAAATTTGAAAATCAAACCAAAGAAAGGGAGTACAGGGATTATGGCAGTGCCAAGAGAAACACAGTATATTCGATTTTAAAGTTAAAATTAATTTTTATTATTTGACAAAAATTGTTTTAAAATGGACATCAGAATCACAAAAACATGGTGTGCATAATTACTAAAAACATATCTGTAGCAAGCTTCACGTCACTTGGCCTGAAAAGCGTAGCGGCCAATTCAGTGGTGAGGTATTTTAGATGCCCGACATGTTTCGCCAGTATATGGCTTCCTCAGGGACAGATTATTGATACCTAAAGCACTACAGTGCACTCTATAGAGAGAAATGTAACAATCAATATACATGCTAAGACAGATGATACATTGAATACAAAAAGGATATAAAGGATATAAGTGTACACATGTTTGCGAGCCGTCAGGGTAGACCAACCCCCACCAACCAAATTATGCCATAAAAGACCTCCCCACAACACCAGATAGCCAGGAACCCCCCACCCAGGCATTCTAAGGATGGAAAATAAATACCTGCAAATCACCAGGAAAGGTGCCACACAACTCCAACAAAGGTCAAAATGGGTAGCTGCAGAGAGCAATAGGAAAGGCCTGGCCGAGTATATATCTAAAAAGGTACAATTATTTGTAGATGAATTCATTATAATGGGTTCTAGAAGGGTCTTATGACCCCCCATTAATTAAAAGAAAAAAAGGAAAAATATAGGACTAACATAGTCTCTGAATAATGTACTTACAGGAAATACTCTTTATAATGAGTAACAGGACACCGATAAATCGCCAATGTTGAAGGGAGTTCAACAACGGCAGAGACAGTATCTCTATAAATTAATAAAGAGGAGAAATTTTGTGGCATATGACATTATCTAGAGGATAGTACAGTTGCAGATTGCACACTGACTATGTCAATAAATGGGCTAGACCAACAATAAGCAGAGTTAATTTAACACTCACCACTAAGTAGATATGGAATGAAATAATAGGCTGAGAGAAAGCCCAAAGCCGGTTACAGCGCCAGATGAGGCAAGCTGAAGAACAAAAGACAATGTCAGCATGGAATAAATCTTTGGAAGAGATAAACCAACTACCTCATGCACAGATGGTCAACAAAAATACCTACCGGAACAGATGGCAGTAAATGCAACGGTGTCCTGTACATCCCTGGCGTGTGTACTGGCCTGGGATGCCGGCGTTCTTATGCCCCCCACGCACGAGCGGCGTCTGACGTCACCGCACGTGTGAGCGGACGAGGGGGAGCCACTGCGCATGCGCCAATCGCAATTCCGTCCGGGCCTACAAGGTCCAGAGAGCATTGCGGTGGTGTCTATGGTGATGTGTAAACACATCACAGACAACCCGCAGTATCCAAACGCCACAACCAGCAGCGTGATACCTGAAGAATGGTATTAATTTCCAGTGTGCCGTGGCTGAAGCGGGCAGAGGAGAATCCAGTGCCCTTCGGTGTCCATGCAGCTAAGGTGTATCTATTGCAGGAGGCTGAAAGCACCAGATCGAGTGTGCACCCACCACTATGATATACAGGGGCCCGTAGGCAATAGAGAGGCTGGGGGGGGGGAGAGAAGAGGGAGGATGGGGCGCGAGGGGAGGGGGGGAGAAAAGGGAAGGGAGGGGGAAAGTGGAGAGGGGGGGGGGGTTGTTATTTTCCATCCTTAGAATGCCTGGGTGGGGGGTTCCTGGCTATCTGGTGTTGTGGGGAGGTCTTTTATGGCATAATTTGGTTGGTGGGGGTTGGTCTACCCTGACGGCTCGCAAACATGTGTACACTTATATCTTTTATATCCTTTTTGTATTCAATGTATCATCTGTCTTAGCATGTATATTGATTGTTACATTTCTCTCTATAGAGTGCACTGTAGCGCTTTAGGTATCAATAATCTGTCCCTGAGGAAGCCATATACTGGCGAAACATGTCAGGCATCTAAAATACCTCACCACTGAATTGGCCGCTACGCTTTTCAGGCCAAGTGACGTGAAGCTTGCTACAGATATGTTTTTAGTAATTATGCACACCATGTTTTTGTGATTTTGTGATTCTGATGTCCATTTTAAAAAATTTTTGTCAAATAATAAAAATTAATTTTAACTTTAAAATCGAATATACTGCGTTTCTCTTGGCACCGCCATAATCCCTGTACTCCCTTTCTTTGGTTTGAGAGAACTCCGATAGGGTAGTATGTTTATAGTTAAAATATAATTTTATTAATAAAATAAGCTGGACTCTTACATTAATAAACTAAAAAACAAGCATAAAACAAATCGTATGGCGTTTGGACGCCGTTCTCACGTCACTCCTGTTTATTATTCAACCTCCGGCCACTCCCTACGCGTTACGTCATCACGTGACTTCATCAGGGGATCCGGATTGGTTGTGGGAGCTGTGTTTATATCTAGTGAAACCGGAAATAAAATCGCGGCCATTTTCCTGTAGTCCGCTGTAAAAAACAACCGCGGCCATTTTCCTATAGTCAGTATTGTATCTCAGCAGCGGCCATTTTGTGGAAAAGACCACCTCTGGTGACACTTCCAGAACGGAGTTCTTACATATTACCTGGAGCTAAGGATTAATGCCGAGTTTAATTTATTAACATCTTGTGGCTCCTTCCCAAACAAAACCGTAACTTCCGCTTGTTGGAGATTTAATATAACGCACAAAATAGTGTATTCCTAGAAATTACTGAGATGAGCTCGGATTAGAAATATGGCTAAATGGTCCAATGGATTCAAGTATATAGATAGATAGAGAGATGAGTAGATAAAGATAAAAATAAAGATAGAAAAAAATAAAAAATAATAAAAATAAAAGATAAAGAATGCAAATATTAAATAAAAAATAATGAATAAAAATAAAATAGAAATAAGGTAAAAAGAAAGTATATAAAATGATAGATAAAAATAAATAAAAAATTATAAAAAATAATAAAACTAAAAAACAAATATATAAATAATAAAAAATAAAAAACAAAAAACGAAAAACAAAAAAAAACAAAAAAAAAAAAAGATGAATAATAAAAAATAATAAAAAATAAAAAATAAATAAAAATGAAAATAAAAATTAAATAAAAATAAAAATAGGAATGAAAAATAAATCATAAATAAAGAAGAAGAAACTAATAAGGCTGGACTTGGATTAAATCCTATAGTTCTCGCTAAATTTGTTATGGACCATATATAAAAATGTAATGTATAAAAAAAATTTTGTATAAATTTTTTATTTTTTTTTCTAAAGGGAGCAAAAAATAAAAATAAAAACCAAAAATATATCTCCATAGAATAGATAAATTCAAACGAGGAGGTAAAATATTTGTTATATACCGGAAATGAGGTGAACACTGCATTCTAAGATAACAACCATAAAAACAATAATAAAATATAGATGACATAATCCTAGGTTAAAAATTGCTCAGAAAGCAGTTGAGATCAAATTCAACGTTTAGACCTCCAGGTGTCAAACTCTTCATAGTATGTATCCACCTTGACACTTTCTGACTGATGGTCCTGATCTTGTGGCTACCTCTCCATAATGCATTATATTTTTCAATACCCCAGAATTGTAGCTGGGATGGATCTCTATTATGAACTGCGGCAAAATGTTTAGAAACATTATGTTTGGGAAACCCATTTATAATGTTCTGAACGTGTTCTTTCACTCTGACTTTAAGTGCCCTTTTTGTTCTACCTATATATTGTAAATTACAGCAGACATTGGAGACAGTATACTACCACTTCAGTGTGGCAACCTATGAAGTCCTTCATTTCATAGGTACGGCCTATAGTAGTGGCTGTGAATTCTGTCCTCTTTCTTTGAAATTTTTTAGTGAGGTGACATGCGTAACAGTTCCTACACGGAAAGAAACCTTTCCCAGAAAAAAATGTAAAACTATTTTTAGGGGGAGGTTCAACTACAGATTTAACAATCATATCTTTCAGGGTAGGAGCCCTTTTATATATGATGTTTGGTGTGTCTGGCAGGATGTCTTTTAAATCTTTATCGTTTTTCAATATATGCCAATGTCGTTTAATGAGCTTGGCCACCTCCTTATGTTGTACATTATAATCTAATATCAGACACTGGGCTTTATCCTGATGTGTTCTCTTCTTAAGGTTATTCTGCAACATCACCGTTCTACCATTTCGTTGACATGTTGCATTTGCTTCTTAATCCATTTATCCTCGTAACCCTTCTCTTTGAATCTCGTACCAATTAAATCAGCTTGCATTTTGTAATCTTCTTCATTTGTGCAATTTCGCTTGATTCTAACAAGTTGTCCTTTAGGAATATTATATAACCAAGGTTTGTAGTGACAACTGTTAATGGACAGGTAACTATTGGTATCCACACTTTTAAAATGGGTTTTGGTAATCACTTTGTCATTATGTAGGGTGATATTAAGATCCAGAAAGTTGACAGATTTCTCATCTATTTTCCATACCAGATTAATCTTCTTGTCATTATTATTGAGTCTCCTTAGAAATTGTTCCAACGAACCCCTATTTCCATTCCAGACTATAATAACGTCATCTATATATCTTTTATATAGAGTCAACTCAGCTGGCATATTGCTATATACAGCTTCTTCCCAATATGCCATAAAGGCATTCGCTATACTAGGTGCAAACTTCGCTCCCATGGCTATGCCAGTTATTTGTCTATAGTAGGACTGGTCGTGCCAAAAATAATTGTGCTTCAAACAGAGGCGGCTCTGTAATTAGGCGATTGCCTAAGGCCTCGCACTCACAGGGGCCTCGCGGCCGCCTAATTTGCCTGTTCTCAATCACTGAAGTAGACGCCGGCGGCTCCGCCTACCCCCACTGGGACTCTGTGGCTTAGGAGCTGGCAGACAAATCAGATACTGCCCGCAGCCTGAGGAATAGCGGCCTCATCATGGAGCGTCCCAGTCCGTGGGGCCTCATGTGTAAGTTTTGCCTAAGGCCTCACAAAGCCTAGAGCCGCCTCTGGCTTCAAATAGAAATCGAGGCATTTTATTAGAAATTTTCTTTGTTTGCATATTAACGTACTATACGTTCTGATGAGCCATTTCGCCGCTGCACATGCTTCATGGTGTTGTACAATGGTGTACAATAAAGACACATCTGCAGTGGCCAGGAGAGTTCTACCCTCTAATACTGATAACGTATCTAGTAGTTGCAAAGTGTGCTTGGTGTCTTTTATGTATGCCTTCGTATTCTGGACTGCCAGTTGCATAAAGTAATCAATGTAGGTAGGTATAGGACTCCTATCATATCTTACCGAGTGGTCATACTGTTGAGGATAACTCCTATTATCTCTCTGATTGTGATGCCAATTATTATACGGTTTTCTAAAAGGTTTCTTATAAGGTTTTTTCCATCCTCTTTTAGGGATTTGTTGTATATAATGTCCCATGTTTCGTTGATCATATTATGGCCTTGGCGCCATATATTGAGCTCCATCTTGTGGATCATATTGGGATCTGGGAGTATTAAACTGACCCATATTCTGTTGATCATATGGGGGTCTTGATGTTTCATAATGTTCATTATTTCTTTCCCATCTCAATCCATCTGGGGATGTGACGTTGTGGGATCTTTAATTCTAACCTCTCTTTCTGGTGTGGAGAGCGTTGAGGTAGGCTGGGTTTGCTCCATTTTAGTCTGCCATTTAAACACTCGGCCAGCTTTATAATCAGTAACATCCCGTAGATAATTCATCTTTCTTTGTTGTACTTCTAAATCCTTAGCAATTAAATCCTTATTCAATTGTAAGGCCAACTTTTTAAACTCAGCGGATTCTCTGTGCGGTTCTAGCTTATTTTTTAATTCTTCAATCTGTGTTTCTACTAGTTGGGTTTATCTTTGCTTCCTCTTGAGTACCAATCTTACACAGTCTAGGCTTCTACTATTAAAAAATTCAAACCACTCATCCATTGCTTCTTTGTCAGCCAGGCCATCATTAGGTAGTAACTCCCATCTCAGGCGTCTAGGGACAATATTTTCCCTTAGATATCTTTCAAATGTATTAGTGTCCCACCATAAATTTACCTTCTTTTCCATAAGGTGCCCCAATTTTTTAATCATGCTTTCCAAATCAGTGTTTCATGTTTTATTATGTGAATTAAATATTTCATCTAAATTAATGTTCCTATCTTCCATATATGTGAACAAATCCATAGTGGCAGCAAAGGTATGATTGTGAATATAAATGCAAAATAAAAGTAGAAAAAAGAGATACAATACTGACTATAGGAAAATGGCCGCGGTTGTTTTTTACAGCGGACCACAGGAAAATGGCCGCGATTTTATTTCCGGTTTCACTAGATATAAACACAGCTCCCACAACCAATCCGGATCCCCTGATGAAGTCACGTGATGACGTAACGCGTAGGGAGTGGCCGGAGGTTGAATAATAAACGTAAGTGACGTGAGAACGGCGTCCAAACGCCATACGATTTGTTTTATGCTTGTTTTTTAGTTTATTAATGTAAGAGTCCAGCCTATATTATTAATAAAATTATATTTTAACTATAAACATACTACACTATTGTACCATCTCTCCCATCCCTTCCCACTTTCCCCTCTCTCTGGGAGTACGGGACTGTATGAGGACGTGGATGTGAAGTATCCATTCAGGATTTACACTAAGTGGAACGGAGGACCCCCTGGTGGTGGATGTTGGAATAGCGGAACAGATTCCTGTACATTATCTTATGCTGATATTTCAAGATATCAAGGTGAGGGTTCTGTGAGCTCATTTATGGGATTGTACACCTCTCGCCTTTTTTGCTGTGTAGTCTATCCAAACGCATTTTGAAGAAACTTCTCCTTTTTGGACATTTATTGAAAAATGCTGGATTAAGAGACAATCACCACATTGAATTTAATGCCCCTGGATTATTACACTAATTCATGGATTAATTACCTTACAATATATTATCCCAACTTATTGGGCACTATTTGCACACTGTTTATTTACTTTATTTATTGGGCACTTTTTGCACTTTATTATTGCTGTAGCGCGGAATCATTATATGACTGTATGGTCCAACTCATACTGTCTTTTTTATTTTTCTATTTTTGTTTCTTTTTCTCGTTCTTTTTCTTTTGTCCAGATCTGTGAGGCGGGGGGGGCTGATGACCCTTCTGGTTTTTGAATTTCTTTCTTATTTGCTTTGACAGTGAACGCCACTTTTTTGTGGAGTCTGAGTGTCAGCGTCCCTTTCTGGAGGAGGTGTAGAGCGATCACAACGTTTTGGTGGAGTCTTCTGGTGAAGGTATTTCTTTAATGCTTTCTGATAGAGAACACCATGTTTTCGTCGAGTATCAGTGTCATCTTCCCTTCCTGGAGGAAGCATATAGCGAACACGGCGTTCTGGTTTCTTTTTGTGGAAGTCACACTCTGGTGGAGTGGCCATGTCTAGGTCGCACTCTGGTGGAGTGGCCATGTCTAGGTCGCACTCTGGTGGAGTGGCCATGTCTAGGTCGCACTCTGGTGGAGTGGCCATGTCTAGGTCGCACTCTGGTGGAGTGGCCATGTCTAGGTCGCACTCTGGTGGAGTCTCCTCGTGATTGCTGTAGCGTTGAATCATTATATGATTGTATGTATTTATGAGTGGAATGTGAACACTGTTAGAACCTGCTGCAGACGGCTTTTTCACTGTATGTGATTGCACTTTATTGCACGGTACGCACTTTGTTTATTTTAGCTTATGAGGGTTGCCCTCTTTATATTAATTAGGGGATCATCCTGAACACATTTCAGTAGCGCGAGGGCTTTTCTACTTTTATTATGAGTTGGACAAGCTGTGTTTGGAGGGCAGAAGATTTTTCTTTTCCTGCAGGCGTGTGTTGGACCGGCTGTAAGGGATGGCTGGAGGCCGGAAGACTTTCTTCTGTTCCCGCAGCCGTGTATTGGACCGGCTGTGAGGGGAGGTTGGATGCCGGTAGACTTTTCTCTGTTCCTGCAGGCGTGTGTTGGACCGACTGTAAGGAGAGGTTGGAGGCTGGAAGACTTTTTCCTGTTTCCACAGGCGTGAGGTGGAGCGGCTGTAAGGGGAGGTTGGAGGCCAAAAGACTTTTTTCTGTTCCTGCAGGCGTATGTTGGGCCGACTGTGAGGGGAGGTTGGAGGCAGGAAGACTATATTCTGTTCCTGCAGGTGTGTGTTGGACCGGCTGTGAGGGGAGGTTGGAGGCTGGAAGACTTTTTTCTGTTCCTTGCAGGCGTGTGATGGACCGGCTGTGAGGGGAGGTTGGAGGTTGGAGGCTGGAAGACTTTTTTCTGTTCCTGCAGGCGTGTGTTGGACCAGCTGTAAGGAGAGGTTGGAGGTTGGAGGCTGGAAGACTTTTTTCTGTTCCTGCAGGCGTGTGTTGGACCAGCTGTAAGGGGAGGTTGGACGCCGGTAGACTTTTCTTTTCCTGCAGGCCAATTAGAGAGGTATTTCAGAGCTTTAGTTGCCCAGTGGAACTTGAAGCTTGTTTGGAAGGCCCGCAAATGAGTAAAGGGCATGGCTACAGTCATGGCCTCAGATTTTTGTACATTCATTTTAAAGGATGTGAGGTCTCCATAGAGATCCACGTTCCTTTAGAAGGCTAAGGGAGTGGAGACAAAGGGAAATCCTGTCTGGTTCCCTTTGTGATAGGGAATGGGTAAGACAGAATACCATTTGCCCTGACCCCTACAGAGGAGGTAGAATAAATTGTGCGGGTCCATTGGAGGAAACTGGGGCCTATGTCT
This sequence comes from Aquarana catesbeiana, assembly GCF_042186555.1. Classification (NCBI taxonomy): domain Eukaryota; kingdom Metazoa; phylum Chordata; class Amphibia; order Anura; family Ranidae; genus Aquarana; species Aquarana catesbeiana. The sequence goes on from NC_133326.1 coordinate 552,656,744, forward strand.
ATGTCTTTTTCCAATTTACCCAATCAAACGTCTTTACCATTGGTTGATAGAAGGCATTGGGTCTTGGTGGAGGAGGCAACACGGATGAGGTTGAGGACTTTGGTGACATTGTCCCTGGCCTCCCTAGTGGGGAGAAATCCTACTTGGTCCAGGTTCATAAGGATAGTAAGGATTTTGGTGACAATCTTCAGGTCTTGATTTAAGAGGCCAGTAGTTTTCCCAGGCATGTTTTGGACCTTTTATTTTTTTATTTTTTTTGGTATAACGGAAGGTGATTTCACATATTATTGCAAATATATGCAACCAATACCTCTGTTTGCTATGTATATCTCCATTTGGAAACAACGTTAGAGTACAGTTAGGGACCGCACTTTGCAGAGGAGCCTTGACGTGGAGATGCTGCTTCACATATATTTGCAATATAAACCAAACACAAACTGTTCAAACAATTTAAACTTTTTTTTTATTTTGCTAACTGGTTAGTAAGTGTTACGGTGCATTCTGTGTATGTTATTGTTCTATGAACTGCCATGTTTAAGCACTGAATCACACTTTTGAGCGTTATTGCAATACATGAGCAAACTATATAAACTCGCGCTAAGGTGCTAAAAAATGATTTTGTTAGGGCTGTTACTGATTAAAATTTCCATGTTCGATTAATCGTTGTTTTTTTTAATCGGCTAATTTCGTTAATTATAATGCACATACAGATCCAACTACTTTTAGCTGATCTCCTTGCATTGCAACTCTGCATTAGTCAGTGGTAAATGTGGTATACACTATATACAATCACCCAACACTAGTTAGTTTCCACAATCCATGACTTAATTTCACAGTTCACACAAATACGTTTTAAATTCAAACTGTAGCACTGACGTAAGTAATTTTTTTTCCACAGTAGCGTGACATTCCCTTCCACCTCCGGTCTAACTAATCACTCTCACCTTATGGCATGGACCCCTGTGCAAACAGGTGGTCATGCAAGCAGGTATCAAAAGGGTTAACACAGACCATAAACTCCTCTCACGTCTCCTTAGATCTCAGCAAGGACGCCAGGTCATGGGTAGAAAGAAAAGATCTAAGTGCTCACCGCTTAAGTATAAGATTTAATTTTTGTGTTCAAACACAAACTACTCACATAAAGATGATAAAAACACACCATGTAAAGCCGACAATCGTGTTAGTTCCGTAGGGCAGAAGCGGGTGACGTCATGCGTAGCTCCTCCCCCGTAAGCATTACGTTCAACCAGAACTTCAACGTCACCGGACTCCTCCCCCCTTCTCTTCGTTAGCAGACAGAGGCACTTGGGGAAAGGGGGAGGAGTCCGGTGACATCGATGTCCGTGACATCACCAGATCTCCGACGGAACTCCCCGAAGACCCAGAAGCTGGCAGAGAGGTGAGTACATCAAATGTCAATGTGAAACATGTGATACAAATAAATGACAGTCTATAAACAAAGTGCTGAGTACTCGCTCCAAAAATAAAGTGCATAAGTGCTCCAAAAAGAGTCATGTGCCACACTCCCCTCGTGATCACACTCACCAAAATTTATGGATCCGCAGCTTTGCAGTCTGTGGTCAAAAACACAGATCTAATTGATCTGGTATATGGGGAATAGATTCTCAGAAGCCTTTCCGTAGAAGTGATATTCTTGCGGACATTTCAGAGTGAAATCGACCATGCTCATAAAAACTGGAAACAGAGAAGGAACGGACAGTGAAATATCGTTGGAACTATATAAATTGCGCAAACTAAGCACCACTTATAAGACAGCTGAATGAAAACGGCATCAGTGTAAAATCCGGGTCTGCCGCTGATCAGTGTGTGTTCCACGGAGGGCGGAAGTTGCATCAATGGTTACGAAACCGGAAGTACATCAACGCGTTTCGCCCCTCCTCCAGGGAGCATCAAAGGACATCACTTCTAGTTTCAAGTGATCAATTTTATATCGGAGGTGTGAATACCTCCTCTCACCTAAGCCAATGGAAAGCAACTAGAGGCATCATTCAGATATTGCCTTTTTCAGCCAGCTATTACCTACACCATAAGAATGATCATAGCGGCTGTTCAGGCACTTGATCATTCTTATGGGCAGCGAGAGGGGAAATCCCCCCCCCTACCGCCACCCTCCGATGCTTCTACCGACTCACTGCTGCCATCAGTGAGTCAGAAACAGGATCCGCCGGCTCCTGATGTTTACCATAGAGATTTCCAGCAGACCAGATGGTCGCCGGAGTCTCTATGATCGTTCGGAGGCCAGGCGTGATGTTATGACGTCACGTCCGGCCTCTGCATTCAAACAAACGGCACCGCCTCGGCTGGGAAGCTGACATAGTTTTTTTTTTTTTTATCTCAGCGTTCCCAGCCCAGAGGTGAGATGTGGGGTCTTATTGACCCCATATCTCACTGTAAAGAGGTCCTGTCATGCCATATTCCTATCACAAGGGATGTTTACATTCCTTGTAAAAGGAATAAAAGTAATCAATTTTTTTTAATTTTTTTTTTTTTTTTTTTATAAGTGTCAAAACTAAAAAGAATTAAAGTAAAATTAACAATAAAAAAAAAAAATTTAAAGCGCCCCTGTCCCAGTGTGCTCGCACGCAGAAGCGAACGCATACAAAAGTCCCACCCACACATGAAAATGGTGTTCAAACCACACATGTAATCAGTAAAAAATTTTAAAGTGTCGCCTATGGGGATTTTTAAGTACCAAAGTTTGGCGTCATTCCACGAGCGTGTGCAATTTTGAAGCGTCAAATATTAGGTATCTATTTACACTGCGTAACTTTGGGCTAACTTTACAGTTTTTTTTTTAAAGCATGAAACTTTTTTCCAAAAAAAAAGCGTTTGAAAAATTGCTGCCCAAATACCGTGCAAAATAAATAGTTGCAATGACTGCCATTGTATTCTCTAGGGTCTCTGTTAAAAAAAAACATATATAATGTTTGGGAGTTCTATGTAATTTTCTAGCAAAAAAAAAAAAAGATGATTTTTACACGTAGGAGAGAAATGTCAGAATTGGCCTGGGTGGCAAGTGGTTAATCCAAAATGGATTAAATTCATTATTTTGCTCAAAATTCTACAAACAATACATGTTTAAACTGAATTTACCACATGTGGGCTCCAAACAAGTTGTAGAAACATCTCGAGGATGATCAGTGGAAACAGGATGCACCTGAGCTCAATTTTGAGAGTCATGGCAAAGGCTGTGAATACTTATGTACATAGAATTTTTTTTTTATTTTTAATAAATTTGCAAAGATTTCAAACAAACTTCTTTCAGGTTGTTATTATGGGGTATTGTTTGTAGAATTGAGGAAAATAATCAATTTATTCCATTTTGGAATAAGGCTGTAACATAACAAAATGTGAAAAAAGTGAAGCACTGTGAACACTTTCCAGATGCACTGTACTGTATGCATTGCTGCGCACCACAGTGCACATCAACACAGCCATTTTTTGTCTTTTCTGAACACAACAGAATGGGCAGATGTAGCATTACATACTATTCTTGTGGGGTCGATCTCTACAACACTACTGAGTAAATCTGGAAGCTTCTGACAAACTGCTCTCTATAGGCACACCACAGGCTCACTTTAACCCCTGACCTTAAAGCCAAGCCAAACTTTTATTTTCAATCAGCTCAGTACAAACCAGAGGCATAAAAACAAAAAGGTGTGTAAAGTCAGACAGGTTGTTATCTTTACCATTTACCGCCCGCCCACCATCAAATGACGGAGGAGCGGTGCGGCTATCATCCTGGGTGGACGTCATATGATGGCGCCCTGGAACGGCCGCAGGGGTGTGCAGCACGGTGATTGTGGCCGCGCCATGTCTCTGTATAGTGACCGCCTATGTCCAGTCACAGTGGGTCACATTTAAATGCGGAAGTGCCATTAATCAGCTCTCCTTGCCTCACACTGACAGAGTGTGTAGCGAGGAAAGCTGATCAGCCGTATCTCCTCACAGTGCCCGGTTTACAGGAAAGCCCTAGCAGTAGGGCTGGGCAATTTTCAAAAAAAAATAAAAAATCCGCGATTTTCTTTTTTTTTTTTTTTTTTGGACACTGCGCCGGTCCTGGGGAGCTGCAGACAGGAGTTTTTAGGCGAGGCCGTTAGTTTTCATCTGATGATCCTGCCAGTAACATACTTCCTGTCCTAGGGTGACAAAGTTTAATCGCCGTACTGTATGTATGGAAAAGCGTCATAGAGACCCTTGTGCAAAAAGTGTGTTAGGACTATAGGACACCCCCTCCTGATCTTCATAACATAAGGGGCAGGTATTCTGTAGTCTATAGAGGAGAACTCAGCAGGGCTGACAATAATGCTTGAGGTTTCAGTGCAGCAGAGGCACAGAGCATGGGAACTAACAGGCTTAATGGATTTCTGGCAGGTATTTTTTTTTTTAATTGGACAAAATAGGAGAAATTCATTGTTAGGGCTTGCATATCCCAACCCACTAATTTATTCCATACGTCGGCAGCACTGGGGGGGGGGGGGTTTACACACGCTCCCTCCACCATGTCCTCTGTATCACCTGTACAGTTAAAGGGCCAGTCCATCCAAAAGTGATATTTCAGTTAAAAGTGGAGTCTGCTGGGCTTAGTCGCCCATGGCTTCTTATGTCTCCTGTAGTATCATCACCTTACAATAGTTTCTTGCTCTATTCCTGCCCATAATTAGATGCTCCCATTTCTCCTGTTGCATGCACCATCCGAAGAATTGAATTGCTCATCTGAGAGAGTCACCCCCCCCCCCCCCCCCAATGTAATGGTTGGAGTAAATGTGAAGATCTGGGATCTCAATTCCAGACATCTAATCACAACATATGAGATACAGTTAGGTAGTATAACGCTCCTCCATCTATGTGACCCACAACAAAAATAACAGGCGCCGCTCAAAGCTCCACCAGGTCCTCTTGCATGACAGGAGTGCTGACAAGGACAGGGCTCATCCCAGCTCAAAACATCCAGTAGGGAAAGAAAGTCCTAAAAGTCGCACATCACAGCAAAACCTGTGAGGAGCATCAGCCCGGGCTCCAACCAAGCCATCCCCTCCAATGCGTTTCACTCCGCCCCCGAAACTTAATCATGGAGAATTAAGGCTCCTCCATCTATTACTGAATGTTTTGGTGGAGTGACCTTCCAAAAATGACCACACATAACATCTTCCTATATAACATAACACCGCCTCTGCTCCGACAGTCAATAATTCTCAGCATTGGTGCCAGTTGACAATAATAATCCCCAACATTGCCATTAGTGGGCACAATATAAACCCCCAATGTTTGCATCAGTGGATGCAATATTTTTTTTTTCAAATATTTTATTTAAACCACATAAAGGCGAGTCCTGGTTTCCACAGTAACAATGTGTAACCAAGAACACTACAAATACATTGAGGTGATACAACAGAAATCAGTATTTTAAGTTAGATCATACATAACATACTCAGTGTACAGCTTGTGTGACTATAATTCCTGCATTGTAGCAACCAGAGGATAAACCAGTGGTAACAAGTCCCGGGATCGCCTAATCCACTCTCCATTTTCTAAAATGCAAGAGAAGAGAAGATAACCGCAAATAGCATAGAAGAGAGAGAGAAAGAGGGGGGATAAGGAAAGAGGAGGGGAAAGGGGGGGTCCTGGGTTGGAGGTGAGTGCCAAGACATCAGGCAGTCATTCATGGTACCACTACCTATGTTCGTTAATCATGAACCAAGTAGGTTTGAACTTTCTTCAGAGAGGATAAACATATTCCACAATCTCCACAACCCAGAAATTTTTTCTTGTTTATTTTGTGCTGAAAGTGTGGGATCTTCCATCTTATTGATCTCTTCCACTTTATGGAGCCAGCATCCGACAGTTGGAGGTGATGAGTTTTTCCATTTGAGAGAGATACATGCCTTAATAGCATTTATCAGATGTCGTAAAATTGATTCCTTATATTTTTTAGCTGGAATATTTGTAACATGTAATAAGAAAAAGGCCGGATCGTCCGGAATCTCGTAGTCAGTGAATTTTTGGACAATGTTCCGAACTTTCCTCCAGTATGATGCCATCTTTGGGCATGACCAAAAGATGTGTAGCATCGTACCCCCCCCCCCCCCCTCCACCTGGCCAGCCCTGATGCTTTTCTAGCCAAGATCTCGTCTTTGTTTACTTGTGCGGCCCGGACGTGACATCATAAAGTCGTGCCCGGGCCTCCAAGGATCATAAAGATTGCTGGGGACCATCTGTTTCTCGGAAATCCCAGAGATCTCCATGCCTCTCTTCCGGTGCCAGTCGATTCATTCTCTGGGTCCCTGATCGCAATGGAGAGCCCGGAAAGGCACCTGAGGGCACCGGGGGGGGGGGGGGGACGTCCGCTCCCGTCACCGCTAAGAACGATCAAGCGGCTGAACAGCCCCTATGATCATTCCTGTTGTGCTCAGAATCGCCGGCTCTAAAAAACGATATCTGGATGATGCCTGTAGCTGTAGGCATCATTCAGATATCTCCACTCAAAGCCGAGGACGTCATATGACGTTCGGCAGATATGGAGGTGAATAAACAAACATAACTCTGCACCAAAAAAAAAAAAAGGGGATTTTCTAAAGCTGGGTTTTTCTGTCAGCTCCTACCAGAAAGATTTGGGGTATACGTCCATGTGCATGAGGCCTAAACTTTGTACAATATTGCACTTAAAGGTCTGTGCTCACACATATACAACAAAGAAAGTTACAAATCTAAAACCCCCAAATCGTGTATAAAACACTATAGAATTTCCCTTTAATCCTAAGAGCCCTTTCACACTCACAGTGCCCAGGTGTCAGCAGTAAAGCGCCGCTATTTTTAGCGGTACTTTACCATTGTTTTAGCAGCGCCTTTAAGCCGCTAGCGGAGCACTTTTAACCCCCCCCCCCCGCTAGAGGCCGAAAAAAGGGTTAAAAGTGCCAGCAAAACGCCACTTTGCCGCTTCTAACCTATTTCCACCCGTTAGCGGGTGTTAAAAGCGCAACGCTAACGGCCGAAAAGAGCAGCAAAAACTACGTTAAAGCACCGCTAAAAATATTGGCGCTTTACCGCCGACGTCCGCCCTCCCCAGTGTAAAAGTGCCCTAAGAGAGGCTTAGACAGGCACACTTTGGACTTTTCGTACCCAGATGAAACACCATTTGTTCTATAAATATTTGCCTATTTTTTTTTCCCCAAGCAACTTTTTACGTATCCTCCTTCGGTCTCTGCTGCCATCTTTCTCTAATAGCATGGACTTCGGTATTTACCAGAGAAGTACAGATAATCTGTGAGCTTTCCTGTAGTGATAGATGGCAGCTGTCAGTGTACCTTTAGGCCCCTTTCACACTGGGGCGTTGGGGGCGGTGCCACACTGATTTCAATGGGCAGGAGCCCCACTGATTTCAAAGATGCTGCTAGCAGGACTGTTTTTAGCGTCCTGTCAGCGCACCGTTCTAGTGTGAAAGCCCTCGGGGCTTTCACATTAGAGAGACAGCAGCGGCTCTTTCAGGGCGCTTTGCAGATGCTATTTTTAGCACTGTAGCGCCTGCAAAGCGCCCCAGTGTGAAAGCGGTCTAATAGTGGCGGTAAAGGATATAAAATGAAGGAACAGTCTGTATCACAATGACCATCCTCATATGATGTTTCCAGAACACCAGTTTAGCATCTTTGAGAATAAGGGGTTGACTTATGAAAACTGCAGCAGAGATAATATAGTAAAATCCGCCATGCATGTGCTTGCAACATACACCGTAGGGAAGATCAGAAAACCTTAGAACTGCACTGGGACATTGGTTTAGAGCAGGGGTGCTCAACCTTTTGAAGAGTGAGGGGCATTTAAGTGATTTGGTAACCGGCCATGGGTCACAATGAAATGGTTCCCGAATCTTTTTCTTATACTTGAAAGCTTTAATAAAATTTCAGTAAAACAAGAGAAATAAATAAATACAAAAACAAATTTGTGCGCTTAAAATAGCAGTGCACATTGTACACATTTTTCTCCTCAAGCACAAAGTAAGAGCGACAACAGTCCGATACTGCAATAAAATATAGGAAATACAAAACTTACAGAACATCAATTTCTAAGAGGGAGATCGTCAACTAATGCCGTGTACACACGAGTGGACTTTGACAGCAAAGGTCCGAAGGAACGAATCCGCCAGACAATTCGATCGTGTGTGGGCTTCATCGGACCTTTGCTGTCGAAAAATCAGACGGACTTTAGATTAAGAACATGTTTCAAATCTTTCCGAGGGACTTGAGTCTGGTCGAAAAATCCGTTTGTCTGTATACTAGTCCAATGGGCAGCTATTGGCTACGAACTTTTATTATTTTATTATTATTATTCAGGATTTATATAGCGCCAACAGTTTACGCAGCGCTTTACAATATAAAAGGGAGACAATACAGTTATAATATAATACAATACAATACAATAGGATTAAGAGGGCCCTGCTCAGAAGAGCTTACAATCTAATAGGGTGGGGCAGGTGGTACAAAAGGTTGTAACTGTGGGGAATGAGCTGGTGGAAGTGGTAGGAGATTAGTTGGAGACGTGATAGGCTTTCCTGAAGAGATGAGTTTTCAGGGATTGCCTGAAGGTAGCAAGAGTAGGGGATAGCCGGATAGATGGAGGTAGCGAGTTCCAGAGGATGGGAGAGGCTCTGGAGAAATCCTGGAGACGAGCATGGGAGGAGGAGATGAGAGAGCTTGAAAGCAGGAGGTCTTGAGAAGAGCGGAGAGGACGATTTGGGTGATATTTGGAGACAAGCTGATCCGATCAGATCTATACTAGCGTCCCCAGCAGTTTAGGGTTCCCAAAAACGCAGTGTTAGCGGGATCAGCCCAGATACCTGCTAGCACCTGCGTTTTGCCCCTCCGCCCAGCCCAGCCCACCCAAGTGCAGTATCGATCGATCACTGTCACTTACAAAACACTAGCCTGAGTCAGGCCTGATCCCTGCGATCGCTAACAGATTTTGGTAGCGTTTTGATACAGACGCTAACAGTCAGGAGCTTTTTTGCCTGTGAGTCTCACTAGTGTACCACTAAATTTAGAGCCCAAAATGGCAAATCGAAGGGACACTAGTGAAGAGGCCTACACGTTTCTGAGCATGACAGATAGTAAAGAGAAAGTCACTCATCTGTCAGAGTCAGGTTCAGAATACGAACCTGTAGACAGCAGCGGCTCCATGACAGATAGCTCTGACGACGGAGTTGTGGTCCCTGCCAAGGTCAGGCGTACCAGACCCCGATCTTCTTCTTCTGCTGTTGGGGTGCAAGAACCACAGGGCTCTCGTATGGAGCAGAGCAGTACTAGCGCCGCTATTCCTTCTGGTGAACTGGCAAGCACCAGCGGCCTAGTACACCCTGGTCGCACAACCAGCACTGCAGTAACACTTGGTGACGTGGCGAGTCCCATAAGTGCAGTTCAAGCTGGCGAGGTGGCAAGCACAAGTAGTGTCCCGCTGCCACCAAGAAGACGAACACAGGCCCATCGCGCCCATAGTGCCCTTCCTGCTGCATTCGCTAATCCTAATTGGGAACCCACCACTTCTGCAGCACCCGTACTTCCCCCATTCACTGGCCAACCCGGCATTCAGGTGGAAACAGTTGATTTTACACCACTTGATTTTTATTCACTGTTTTTCACGGAAGATCTCTATAGATCTTTTGTGGACCAAAGCAATTTGTACGCTGGTAAACACATTGCCACTATTCCCCAGTCCTCCCTTGCCAGAGATTGGAGACCAATTACGGTTTCCGAATTTAAGCTCTTTCTGGGCCTTTCCCTCAACATGGGCATAACTAAAAAGAGTGAGTTGGGGTCATATTGGTCCACTGACCCAATTCAAAATATGCCCTTGTTCTCTGCCTCCATGACCAGGGCATGATACGAGCAGATCTTGCTGTTCATGCACTTCAACAACAATGAACTCTGTCGTCCTCGTGGAGACCCTGGATACGATCGGCTCTACAAAATTCGGCCCCTCGTAAACCACTTCAACCAACATTTTGCAGACTTGTTTATTCCCCATCAAGTTGTCTGCATTGATGAGTCCCTGATTAAGTTTTCTGGCCGCTTGTCATTCAAACAGTACCTTCCCAGCAAGCGTGCCAGATACGGGGTCAAGATGTATAAGCTCTGTGACAGAGCCACAGGCTATACATGTAGTTTTATGGTTTACGAGGGAAAAGATAGCCACGTAGAGCCAACAAACTGCCCGGACTACATAGGAAGCGCTGGCAAGATTGTGTGGGACTTTGCATTGGTGAATGCTTTGAGCGCTACCATACACTAGTTGAGTTTTAGCGTAGGGTACAGCATTGCACAGACTAGGCACACTTTCACAGGGTCTCCCAAAATGCCATCGTATTTTGAGAGACCCAAACCTAGAACCGGTTATAGTTACAAAAGTTACAGTTATAAAAAAAAAAAAAAAAATTTAAACAAAAAAAAATTAAATTAAAAAAATCAAATATAGTTGTCGTTTTATTGTGCTCTCTCTCTCTCTCTATTGTTCTGCTCTTTTTTACTGTATTCTATTCTGCAATGTTTTATTGTTGTTATTTTTTATCATGTTTGCTTTTCAGATATGTAATTTTTTTTATACTTTACTGTATACTGTGTTTTATTGTTAACCATTTTTTTGTTTTCAGGTATGCCATTCAGCTGCAGCGCGGATTTATTCATCTTGACAGCAACAGCGTTTACTCCCACGATACATAAAGCCCTGACTCCAGCGCTGTCGGAGGTGATTTCACCACCACAGTTACATACTTCAGCATATATGCCGAAGCATGGGGGCAGCAGGGGGTCGGAGGAGCGATTTGCTCCTACCTTTTGCGGGAACCTGCCCCCATGCTTCAGCATATATTTTAGGCACAGGTTGCATTAAAAAAAATGTTTTATTTTTTACTATATTTTTTTTTGTATTTGCTTTGCAGGTATGGTAAGTCTTACTGTTATACTGTAATGTTACTTTGTTTTATTGTTAACCATCATTTGCTTAGCAGGTACGCCATTCAGTTGCAGCGCGGATTTATTTATCTTGACAGCAACAGCGTTTGCTCCCACGATACATAAAGCCGTGACTCCAGCGCTGTCGGAGGTGATTTCACCACCACAGTTAAAAAAAAAAAAAAAAAAAAAAAAGAGCATATATGCCGAAGCATGGGGGCAGCAGGGGCGGAGGAACGATTTGCTCCTAACTTTTGTGGTGGATGCCCCCATGCTTCGGCATATATAAATGGTGCATGTATGCCCATCATTAGAAGTGGGTGGATGAAGGAAGGTATTCTAATGGTGGGCATACCCACCAGTCAATCTCTTTTTTTCGTTCAGCCCACAGGCTGCATGAAAAAAAAAAAAAGATTTGGGAGCCTAGCCGCGTATGGGGCCCCCGAAAACCAAGCACCACCTTCAGGGTTTCTAAGGGTGTAAATTTTTGATTTCACTCCTCACTGCCTATCACAGTTTCGGAGGCCATGGAATGCCCAGATGGCACAACACCCCCCCCCTCCCCTCCCCAATGACCCCATTTTGGAAAGTAGACACCCCAAGCTGTTTGCTGAGATGTACGGTGAGTATTTTGCAGACCTCGCTTTTTGTCACAAAGTTTTGAAAATTGAAAAAAAATAAATACATTTTTCTTTTCTTTCTTCATTTTCAAAAAACAAATGGGAGCTGCAAAATACTCAGCATGCCTCTCAGCAAATAGCTTGAGGTGTCCACTTTCCAAAATGGGGTAATTTGGGGGGGGGGGTTGCCATCTTAGCATTTTATGGCCTTCAAAACTGTGATAGGTAGTGAGGAGTGAAGTCAAAAATTTACGCCCTTAGAAATCCTGATGGTGGTGCTTGGTTTTTGGGGCCCCGTACACGGCTAGGCTTGCAAGAAGTCCCACACATGTGGTATCCCCGTACGCAGAAAAATCAGCAGAATGCATTTTGGGGTGCAATTCTACATATGCCCATGGCATGTTTGAGCAATATATCATTTAGTGACAACTTTTTGTAAAATATTTTTTTTTTTTTGTCATTATTCAGTCACTTGGGAAAAAAAAAATATTCAATGGGCTCAACATGCCTCTCAGCAATTTCCTTGGGGTGTCTACTTTCCAAAATGGGGTCATTTGGGGGGGGTTTGTACTGCCCTGCCATTTTAGCACCTCAAGAAATGAGGTAGGCAGTCATTAACTAAAAGCTGTGTAAATTCCAGAAAATGTACCCTAGTTTGTAGACGCTATAAGTTTTGTGCAAACTAATAAATATACGCTTATTGACATTTTTTATTTACCAAAGACATGTGGCTAAATACATTTTGGCCTAAATGTTGAAAATATCATTTTTTTTCAAAATTTTCGGTCTTTTTCCGTTTATAGCGCAAAAAATAAAAACAGCAGAGGTGATCAAATACCATCTAAAGAAAGCTCTATTTGTGGGAAGAAAAGGACGCAAATTTTGTTTGGGTACAACATTGCATGACCACGCAATTAGCAGTTAAAGCGACGCAGTGCCAAATTGTAAAAAGTGCTCTGGTCAGTAAGGGGATAAATCCTTCCACGGCTGAAGTGGGTAATTACCAGTGACCTGGTTCTCCCCCCCCCCCCCCCACCCACCCCCACCCCCACCCCCACACACACACAACCATAGATTAGTGTCTTCTTGCAAAGTAGTCATTTTTTCTTGTTTTTATTTCCTACTCACCTCAGAAAAATGGTGAGACCAACATCTATGGAGGCATTTTCACATTACAAGTTGTTCTGAAAAGAAAAATGTGATTTGCCAATATTGTCAGATGAAATATACATTTCCAAATGTACCAGGATGACAAAACATATTCTTGTATGTGACAAGTGTCCTGTAGATATTAAAAAATCCTTCATGGATTGAAGTGAAGAGGACAACAATGATGACAATGCACATAGTTTTTCTCAATGTTCTCGTAACAGAATGACTTTCAATCTTAAAAAGACAAAAAAGTGCTAATGTAGCATTTTTTATGGAAATTTCGGTTTTGTTTTTTTTGGGGGGGGGGGGGGGGGGGGAACAGGAAAAAAAAAGAAAAAACAGGAAAAAAAAAAAAAAAAAAAAAAAACGGGTTTTTTTCCGAGCTTCAAAATTTCCGGAAATTTTACATCTCTAGTTAACGGGCATGCATTTTCCTGGCTTGAGGTCCAGGGTCACACCGGTTAAGCAACTCTGGTTAAGAGTAAAGCAGATGTACAATTACAAGATATCCTTTGCAGAGCCGGCGCCACCATAAGCAGCCGTCTTAAGAGCGCCAGGCTGGGGGGGGGGGGGGGGGAGTAAAATGCCCCTTTGCCTGTGTAGACAGAGCTCTGTGCTCTATTCACCCCCTCCATTCCTGGTCCGCTTACATTTCCCTAGTGGTTCTTCTGTTCACGCGTAGTGTTTAGTCCGCTCTCCTCCTCCACAACTCCGCCTCTCCTCCTCCCTCAGCTTGTGTTTCCAGGACTGTCAGGTTCTCTCAGCATGTAGCACCGGCTGTGCGGGAGCTCCCTGCGGGATTAGAGCACTCCCCCCCCACCAGGACTTAATGGCTCACATGTTCCTGCTGGGACTTGACTCCATTCCCAGCAGAGCCCAGCCTGCTTGTCAGCAGTGAAACCAGTGGTGCACACAGAAGGCAAGATAAAAAACCTTCTACCTTTAGAACCACTTTAACATCAGGTGCAATCAAAGGGATAACTGTGTGCCTAGCCTGCATTTTTCTAAACAGTGGGAGTTGCTTTTACTAAGGGAAGACATGGATCCTAGTTCCTGCTTTGCAGAGAGACACAGGATCCATCCCTTCCCTCCTGTCAGAACGGCGATCTGCCTTGTTTACATAGGCAGACCAATGTTCTGCCTCTCTGCTCGATCATTGGTGAGTGCTGGCAGACATTGAGTTTGCGGTACACTCCACAACATTGCCCCCATCAAAGTACTCTTTTATAAATCATTAGTACATGGTGTGGCTGTGCTGTCCCCCGTGCTCTGTAAATAGAGTGGAGATGCCGCCCTTCTTGTATGCTCCAGCCACCTCCACCACCGCTGATCATTTTGCATAAGAAGCTTTGGTAACAATGGCAACAAAAGCCTGGTTACCTTTTTTAAAAATGGTGCTGAGCACCGCCTTGCATTTCGTCATTTCCGGTTTGCAAATAATGGGATGCTACAACTCGGCGATGCCCATTGTCTCCTGGGATTGATAACACACATATCTTAGGAGACAATGCAAAGCCGGAAATGACGCAGTCGTTACAAGTGTACAGTTTAGTGCTGGATGGTGAAGAGTACTAAATGAGGGTGGAACTCCGCTTTAATACACTTCAGTTAAAAAAAAAAAAAACAACATATTATATAACTCATTTTTTTGTAAAGTATGAAAGATGATGTTACGCTGAGTAAATAGATACTCAGCATGTCATGCTCGTAAAATAGCGCCAGTAGTACTTAGGTGCAACAGTACTTCATCTCCACAGGCAACGATTTCAACATTTCTACAAAGTTACCAGTTTAGAGTTACAGAGGAGCTAGGATTATTGCTCTTGCTCTGACGTTTGTGGCAATACCCCACATGCGTGGTTTGAACATTGTTTACATATGTGGGCGTGACCTAGGTATGCATTCACCACTGGGGGGGCAAGGGCGCTTTAAATTTTTTTTTTTTTTTTTTATCTTTAATACTGTCCCTTTAAATTCTCTTTTATTGCTATCGCAAGAAATGTAAACATCCTTTGCAACAACAATACAGCTTGACTGGTGCTCTTAATGGAGAGATCTGGGGTCTATAAGACCTCAAATCTCTCCTCTACTTTTAAAAGCAAGATATCGAAAAAAAAAAAAAAGAAAGAGAAAAAACATACCTGAGGAACTGGAAGTGACGTTATGATGTCGCTACGGTCCTTGAGGCTGTGTTCCGTCAGATTAGGCGACCCGTCAGATTTTGTAACAGAAGTGACGTTCCGTCACGGCTAGGGTTGTCCCGATACCGATACTAGTATCGGTATCGGCACCGATACCAAGCATTTGCCCAAGTACTTGTACTCGGGCAAATGCTCCTGATGCTTCCACCGATACCTTGACTGTCAGCGGTGATCGGCGCGTGGGGGAGTTACAAGCTTCTCCCCCCGCGGCTTTCAGCTGCTTTAGTGACATACAGCGGTGATCGGTGCTTGTAACTCCCCCACACACGATCACCGCTGACTGTCACCTCATCCCCCTTAGTCCCCCTCCGTTCCTCTGTCCCCCTCCGCTGTCCTGCTCCATTGCTTTGTCCCCCTCCGTTCCTCTGACCCCCTCCGCTGTCCTCCTTCTTTGCTCTGTCCCCCTCCGTTCCTCTGTCCCCCTCCGCTGTCCTCCTTCTTTGCTCTGTCCCCCTCCGTTCCTCTGTCCCCCTCCGCTGTCCTCCTTCTTTGCTCTGTCCCCCTCCGTTCCTCTGTCCCCCTCCGCTGTCCTCCTTCTTTGCTCTGTCCCCCTCCGTTCCTCTGTCCCCCTCCGCTGTCCTGCTCCGTTCCTCTGACCCCCTCCGCTGTCCTGCTCCGTTGCTTTGTCCCCCTCCGTTCCTCTGACCCCCTCCGCTGTCGTCCTCCTTTGCTCTGTCCCCCTCCGCTGTCCCCATCCGTTCCGGCTTTTCGCTGTCCCCCTCTCTCTTCCTCTGTCCCCTCCGTTCTGCTGTCTCTCCGCTGTGTGAATGGACAGAGTCAGCTGACTCTGTCTATTCACATAACTGAAACATTGTAATCTCCTGTGATTACGATGTGTCAGTTTATGAATGGAGAGGAGCCGCTGTCTTCTCTCCATTCATTCTCAGTGCAGCTGAGGCTGCAGAGAAAGGGACTGGGGAATCTCTATCCTCCGTCTCTTTCCATGTCTCAAGGGGGAGATCTCAGAGGTCAGTTAAGACCCCTGATGTCTCACCAAAGCCCCCCAACAGGGCTGATAAAAAAAAAAAAAAAAAAAAAAAAACACACACATAGTGCAATAAAGAATAAAAAAAAATTAAATTGTAAAAAATAATAAATGTAAATGAAAAAAAAAAAAAAAACACACACACACACACACACACACACACACACCGTTCACTCCCCCCCCCCCTAAAAAAAAAAAAAAAAAAACACTGTCACGTGACATTAAAAAAAAGTATCGGTAATCGG
This sequence comes from Aquarana catesbeiana, assembly GCF_042186555.1. Lineage (NCBI taxonomy): Eukaryota > Metazoa > Chordata > Amphibia > Anura > Ranidae > Aquarana > Aquarana catesbeiana. Next base: position 552,672,902 of record NC_133326.1, read on the forward strand.
TATCGGCGAGTACTTGAAAAAAAGTATCGGTACTTGTACTCGGTCCTAAAAAAGTGGTATCGGGACAACCCTAGTCACGGCCATCTTGGTACACCCCGCACTCGGCCACACTAAGCCTACAGTCAGAAGTCAGTAAGCGGACATCTTTTTACACCCACCGGAGTCTGGCATTTCACACCTTTTATTTACCACTAAACTGAGCTTATATTGTGAAATACAGTATTTAGAAGTCCGTGACACTGTTTAGATGTTGAATTTAAAAAGCATTGGCAAGCCTGCTGATCTCACAGGTTTGCTAATCTGACAGAAGACCGCTCCTTTTATAATTCAACATCAAAACAGTGTCACGGATTTCTAAATACTGTATTTCAGAATATAAGCTCAGTTTAGTGGTAAAAATAAGGGTAAAATGCAAGATTTCAGTGGGTGTAAAAAGATGTCCGCTTAGCGACTCTAGGCTTACTGCGGCTGAGTGGGGGGTGTACCAAGATGGCCACAACGGAACGTCACTTCCGTTACAACATTTGACAGGTTGCCTAATGTGATGGAACACCTGCATTCACACCTGAGCATATCGTTTTCAGGTGGAAAGTTGTGCGATTTTACCACGATTTTTGCCACGATTTTGTAGAGGTCAAAAGGTCATCAATGTAAAAATCAGAAAAACACCTGTAATCTGGCTAAAAAGCTCATGTACTTTTTTGAGCAGGCGTTTTGCTTCAGGCGACAGAATGCTCAGATGTGAACAGGGGCCATTTAAATGAATGGGATTCTGCTTGTTGGGTGTTCTGGAACTTTTGAGATGAGCGTTTTAAGAGCTGAAAACTCTCAGGTGTGAATGGGCTCTCAAGGCCATAGAGATGAGCGGAGCTAATCTTGCCTTCACTTATCTCTACTGCAGGCCACAGGCGCAGAAGGATGGGTCCCCGGGCTTTACCGATTGGTTGGGTAAGCCCAGGAACCACCCCTCCCGCCGCTTCTAAAAGTGATCCAGTGGCGAATTGGCCACATTGAACTGCAACACATCTCAATGCACAAAAAATAAAAATAGGTTTTTGCTTTTATTACAGCAACCGCAAGTCATCTAACAGTTCTAACAATGCCCAGCCTGTTATTTGTTAAGGCCACTTTCACACGGAGGCGTTTTACATGCGGTTCTGCGCTATAAAGGGCCTGTAAACTGCCTCTTCTGCAGCCCCAGTGTGAAAGCCCAAGTGCTTTCACACTGGAGCGGTGCCCTTGCAGGACAGGAAAAAAAAGTGCTGCAAGCAGCATCTTTGGGGCGGTGTGGGATACACCACTCCTAAACTGCCCCTGCCATTGAAATCAGCAGCAGCACTTTTAACCCTTTTTCAGCCAATAGCGGGGGTTAAAAGCTCAGCTAAAACGCCGCTAAAACTAGCAGCGCTTTACTGCCAACGCGCAGTGCCTCAGTGTGAGAGTGGTCTAAGCCACTTGAGGTTTTTGATAGCAGGGACTGTGGGCTATCAAATACCTCAGAATGTTAGGGCCACGAATGAAAAAAAAAATAAAAATAGAAAAGTGCCCGTCATCCCATCACCCATTTGTTTATTTTTTATAATTATTTTCTTAGTAGAGGGTTATGGTGACTGGTAACCACTTCAGCCCCGAGCCTCTTTCTGAGATCTGGTGTTTCCAAGTTAAAAACTGTTTATTTTGCTAGAAAAAAAAAAATGTGTGTGTGTGTGTGTGTGTGTGTGTGTATATATATATAAAATGTTTGGGGGTTCTAACACCCTAGAAAATAAAATGGCGGTCGTTGCAATACTTTGTCACACCGTATTTGCGCAGCGGTCTTACAAGCGCACATTTGATGGAAAAAATACACCGTCGAACTAAAAAAAGAAGACAACAGTAAGTATTTAGCCCAATTATTGTTATTTCGTGAAAGATAATGTTACGGCGAGTAAATTGATACCCAACATGTCACGCTTCAAAATTGCACCCACTCACGGAATGGCGACAAACTTTTACCCTTAAAAATCTCCATAGGCAATGTTTAAAAAATTCTACAGGTTGCATGTTTTGAGTTACAGAGGAGGTCTAGTGCTAGAATTATTTCTCTCGCTCTAACAATTGCGGTGATACCTCACATGTGTGGTTTGAAACACCATTTTCATATGCGGGCGCTGCTCACGTATGTGTTCGCTTCTGCCGCAAGCTTGGCGCGCGTTTAAAACACTTTTTTTTCTCATTTATTTTCCTTTTATTTTCATTTTTTTACACTGTTCTAAGAAAGAAAAGTCTCACTTTTTTAATCCTATTAGAAGGAATGTAAACTTCCCTTGTAATAGAAAAAAAGCATGACAGGACCTCTTAAATATGAGATCTGGGGTCAAAAAGACCTCCAATCTCATATTTACACTAACATGCAATAAAAAAAAAAAAAAAAAAGAAGCCGTTTTAAAGAAAAAAAAAAAAAAAAGTCTCTTTAAGAGCGATGGGCGGAAGTGACGTTTTGATGTCGCTTCTGCCTTGTAATGGTATGGAGGCGGGTGGGGGCCACCTTCCCATCACTCATCTCCATACCTAATAGGACACAGTACCTGATCGCCTCCGCCGGCAGCTCCAGTAAGCAGCGGAGGGCACCAAAGCGCCAATCCACCGCAGAGACCACTTTTATCTGAAAGCGGACCGCCCGCTGAAGAACAGGATACCGGGGTTATGATAGCTAGCTGCTGCCATAACAACGACATCCCTCTTCAAAGTACCGACGTATAACGACGGCGGGCGGTCCGTGAGTGGTTAAAGCGGAGCTCCAGGCTCCTTCATAAAAAAATAAAAGTCAACAGATACAAATACTGAAGCATGCTGTGCTCTGTGAATAGGCAAGCTGGGGGGGGTCAGGAGAGGGGCCAAAATTTCTGCTTGGCTGAGTTCCCCGGGTGAACCTCCGCTTTAATTACAAGTCTCTGGGGCTGCTTTGCTTTTTCTGTTTTGTTTTTCAGCTTACAAGCTGCCTGCTGTAGCTGGGAAGATTTACCTCAGTCAGAGCTGAGCACTGGATTGGTGACTAACCTTTTGGCGGGAAAACAGAGTGTAACCTTTCACTTGTATATTCTCTCCTAACTGTGCAGCAGAGTCAGCAGTTACCTCAGGTCTGTCATCTGGACTCACCTCTGGGTTATCTTCAGCCTTCCTTTTGGATCTTTTGACCTGCTCCCCCACCCACTCTCCCCTTTATTATTTTCCCTTGTCATCATCCATCTTTATGAGGTAATCTTGCACACTTTGTAGGTGCACAGTGGTTGTTAAAATGTTACTTGGTTGGTAGACGATATTGGTGCTTGAGGCTGGGTTCACACCATCGCCACATGCGGCTCCCAGCAGGGCTCCGGTGTGTCTGGTTCACTGTTGCAGGTCAGTTTTCAGCCCGAATTTTTGGCTGAATTCAGACCTGAAATGGACCAAAAGACTCACAGGGCTCCTATGCAAATTCGCACCGGAGCCGCAGCGGAGATATGTGAACCGGCTCCATAGAAAGCCAGTCAAAATCTCCTGCTATTGCGAATTGGATGCAGGCAACCCGCATCCAATTCACAATGGTGTGAACCCAGCCTTAGCATTGCATGTTGGACCGCAAGGGCTTATTTAGATGTCCAAAGAAATTTGAGTGCCAATTAGCGCATCTTATGTGTTAAGACACATTAACAGCATGTTTGCCTCACCTTAACAAAACACTTACCAGGCACCCCCTCTGTGTTGGTTTTCTATCATATATATTTTTGTATTATCATCTTCACTAGTAACACTTTCTAATTGCTTCTCAAATGTGCTGTAAACAGGGCATTTGCAGCGTGTTTATATTAACATAAAGACCCCTTCTCCGGCCGCCGGGCCAGTAGGAGAGAGGAGCAGCGCCTCGCGCATTCGCAGTAGGGTTCCCGGCCTGAAGCTGTAAGGCTACACTGCTGGATTCCCTTACTTGCAATGGAGGCGGCATGCACCCGACAGCTGTGGTTCTGACATTGCTGGACTCCAGGACAGGTAAGTGTCCGATTATTAAAAGTCAGCAGCTGCAGTATGTGTAGCTGCTGGCTTTTAATGTTTGCAGCGGTGGGCCGACATCCGCTTTAACTAGAGATGCAAAAAACGGTGTTATCTGCATTTTTCCGATAGGAGAAAAAGGTGAAGATAATGACACCGAAAATGCACGTGATTTTGCTGCGATTTTACTACAATTTCACTGCGTTACTGGTGTGGTTTTTTATATGTCATGTGACTCAAAAAGCGCATAAAAAAATGTAACACAGGAGCCTTAGGCTCCATTCACACCTAGGCATTCTGGATTGCGGTCGGAAACACAAATGAATTCCTAATGGCACCCTAAAATAGGGTTGATTTTGCCACGATTGTCGAGTGACAAATGCCAATAATGCCTGACAATAAATTCATAATATTAAATTAAAAAGTCAAATATAATTCAATCATATATAACAAATATATATAGATTTTTTTTTATATTTTATTTTTTTTTTTTTTAAGCTGTCATTTTCGGCCAAGGTAACAACATTTCCATTCAGTGCACCTCTAATGACACGACCATGTGAACAATACTGGGAGCTGCAATGTACACAATTTTGACACATTCGTGAAGCTTCAAAAAGGCTCAATAAATGCCCACTTTTGAAGCTATTGGAAAAGCCTAAACAGTTAATGCAGTTCTGTTTGGTATTAAAGGATAAAGTTTATGCCATAATTAAAAATGGTTTAAACTTTTCCACAATTCTTTTTGTGTGTTTATGTATATTGTTATAGTATGATGGGTGTTAATTTATTTTATTTCAGGTACTTCTATAGCACCAACAATTTACGCAGTGCTTTACATATATATTGTACATTCACATCAGTTCCTGCCCTCAAGGAGCTTACAATCTAAGGTCCCTAAATAACAAACATTCACACACACACACACACACACATACTAGGGCCAATTTACACACGAGCCAATTAACCAGCATGTCTTTGGAGCATGGGAGGAAACAGGATGCAAACTCCATGAAGGTAGTGTCGTGATTGGCATCTGAAGCAGCGACCCTTTTTTACTGCTAGGCAAAAGTGCTAACCACTACACCACTGTGCTGCCAACTGGGTGTACAATCCCACGACCCTGGAATTATGGGACAGAGGACAACTTCATATTCACAACTGTGTTTTAACCCTTTCATGACTAAGCCTATTTTTGAAATTTGGTGTTTACAAGTTAAAATCCGTATTTTTTGCTAGAAAATTACTTAGAGTTCCCAAACATTATATATATTTTTTTAGCAGATTGGTGATTGTTGCAATATTTTTTATCACACGGTATTTGTGCAGCGGTGTTTTAAACTCAAATTTTTGGAAAAGTGACACTTTCATGAATTTTAACCACTTCAGCCCCGGAAGGTTTTACCCCCTTCCTGACCAGAGCACTTTTTACAATTCGGCACTGCGTCGCTTTAACTGCTAATTGCGCGGTCATGCAATGCTGTACCCAAACGAAATTTGCGTCCTTTTCTTCCCACAAATAGAGCTTTCTTTTGATGGTATTTGATCACCTCTGCCGTTTTTATTTTTTGCGCAAAAAGTTGTCACTAAATGATATATTGCTCACACAGGCCATGGGCATATGTGGAATTGCACCCCAAAATACATTTAGCTACTTCTCCTGAGTACGGGGATACCACATGTGTGGGACTTTTTGGGAGCCTAGCCGCGTACGGGGCCCCGAAAACCAATCACCCTTCAGGATTTCTAAGGGTGTAAATTTTTTATTTCACTCTTCACTGCCTATCACAGTTTCGGAGGCCATGGAATGCCCAGGTGGCACAAACCCCCCAAATGACCCCATTTTGGAAAGTAGACACCCCAAGCTATTTGCTGAGAGGCATGGTGAGTATTTTGCAGCTCTCATTTGTTTTTGAAAATAAAGAAAGACGAGAAAAAACTTTTTGTCACAAAGTTTTGAAAATTGAAAAAAGAAAAAAATCTTTTTTCAATTTTCAAAACTTTGTGACAAAAAGTGAGGTCTGCAAAATACTCACTATACCTCTCATCAAATAGCTTGGGGTGTCTACTTTCCAAAATGGGGTCATTTGGGGGGGGGGGGGGGTTTTGCCACCTGGGCATTCCATGGCCTCCGAAACTGTGAAAGGCAGTGAAGAGTGAAATCAAAAATTTACGGCCTTAGAAAGCCTGAAGGCGGTGCTTGGTTTTTGGGGTCCCGTACGCGGCTAGGCTCCCAAAAAGTCTCACACATGTGGTATCCCCGTACTCAGGAGAAGCAACAGAATGCATTTTGGGGTGTAATTTCACATGTTCCCATGGCATGTTTGAGCAATATATAATTTAGTGACAACTTTGCGCAAAAAAAAAATTAAAAAAATAAAAAATTGTCTCTTTCCCGCAACTTGTGTCACAATATAAAATATTCCATGGACTCGACATGCCTCTCAGCAAATAGCTTGGGGTGTCTACTTTCCAAAATGGGGTCATTTGGGGGGGTTTTGAACTGTCCTGGCATTTTATGCACAACATTTAGAAGCTTATGTCACACATCACCCACTCTTCTAACCACTTGAAGACAAAGCCCTTTCTGACACTTTTTGATTACATAAAAAAATTTTTTTTTTTTGCAAGAAAATTACTTTGAACCCCCAAACATTATATATTTTTTTAAAGCAAATGCCCTACAGATTAAAATGGTGGCTGTTTCATTTTTTTTTTTTCACACAGTATTTGCGCAGCGATTTTTCAAACGCATTTTTTGGGGAAAAAACACACTTTTTTAAATTTTAATGCACTAAAACACACTATATTGCCCAAATGTTTGATGAAATAAAAAAGATGATCTTAGGCCGAGTACATGGATACCAAACATGACATGCTTTAAAATTGCGCACAAACGTGCAGTGGCGACAAACTAAATACATTTTTAAAAGCCTTTAAAAGCCTTTACAGGTTACCACTTTAGATTTACAGAGGAGGTCTACTGCTAAAATTACTGCCCTCGATCTGACGTTCACGGTGATACCTCACATGCATGGTGCAATTGCTGTTTACATTTGACGCCAGGCCGACGCTTGCGTTCGCCTTAGCGCGAGAGCAGGGGGGACAGGGGTGCTTTTTTTTTTTTTTCCTTTATTATTATTATTATTTTTTTTTTTTATCTTATTTTAAAACTGTTCCTTTCATTTTTTTTTTTTTTAAATCATTTTTATTGTTATCTCAGGGAATGTAAATATCCCCTATCATAGCAATAGGTAGTGACAGGTACTCTTTTTTGAAAAAATTGGGGTCTATTAGACCCTAGATTTCTCCTCTGCCCTCAAAGCATCTGACCACACCAAGATCGGTGTGATAAAATGCTTTCCCAATTTCCCAATGGCGCTGTTTACATCCGGGAAATCTAAGTCATAAAATGCTCGTAGCTTCCGGTTTCTTAGGCCATAGAGATGATTGGAGCCACTCTGGTCTCTGATCAGCTCTATGGTCAGCTGGCTGAATCACCAGCTGCATTCTCAGGTTCCCTGTTGAGACAGGAGAGCCAGAGAAAAACACGGAAGACGTTGGGGGGGGGCATTCCCTCCCACTGCTTGTAAAAGCAGTCTAGAGGCTAATTAGCCACTAGGATTGCTTTTACATGAAAGCCGACCGCTGGCTGAAAAGAATGATACCAAGATGATACCTAAACCTGCAGGCATCATTCTGGTATAACCACTCAAAGTCGTGAATGGCGTACCTGAAGACAAAAAAATGGTTAACAATAAAGCACAGTAAACGGTAAAGTATAAAAAATTGCATACCTGAAAAGCAAACATGATAAAACATAATAACAATAAAACATTGCAGAATAGAATACAGTAAAAAAGAGCAGAACAATAGAGAGAATAGAGAGAGAAAGAACAATAAAACGACAACTATTATTTTTTATTTTATATTTTTGTTTTTTTTTTTTTTTGTTTTTTTACACTTTTTTTTGTAACTAACTTTTATAACTGTAACCGGTTCCAGGTTCGGGTCTCTCAAAATGCGATGGCATCTTGGGAGACCCTGTGAAAGTGTGCCTAGTCTGTGCAATGCTGTACCCTGCACTAATACTCAACTAGTGCATGGTAGCATTCAAAACATTCACCAATGCAAAGACCAGGATTGTCAGGACAGGAGGGACAATAATAGCGGGTGTCACGCCTATATCCGCGCTTGCTGCAGACACGACATCTTTTTTGGGGGGGTTCGTTGGGTAGGGGTACTCGGGAGGACATAAAGAAAATGCCTCTCATGCAGCCGACTGCATTTGGTTGGGGATGTGAATGGGGGAAGTACGGACGCTGCAGAAGTGGTGGGTTCCCAATTAGGATTGGCGAATGCAGCAGGAAGGGCATTATGGGCACGACGGGCCTGTGTTTGTCTTTTTGGTGGCAGCGGGACACTACTTGTGCTTGCCACCTCACCAGCTTGAACTGCACTTATTGGACTCGCCACGTCACCAAGTGTTACTGCAGTGCGGGTTTGACTACGACCGGGGTGTACTAGGCCGCTGGTGCTTGCCAGTTCACCAAAACGCTACCAAAAAAACTGTTAGCGATCGCAGGGATCAGGCCTGACTCTGCAAACGCTGCAGTTATGCGTTTAGTGTTTTGTAAGTGACAGTGATCGATCGATACTGCACTTGGGTGGGCTGGGCTGGCCGGGCGGAGGGGCAAAACGCAGGTGCTAACAGGTATCTGGGCTGATCCCGCTAACACTGCGTTTTTGGGAACCCTAAACTGCTGGGGACGCTAGTATAGATCTGATCGGATCAGATATTGATCCGTTCAGATACTTTACCACTAAGGGAGGTGTACGGTGCGTGCGTGGGTGTTAGCGGTACTGGCGCTAACCTGACGCTGCCTGGGGCTGGTGCTTGCCAGTTCACCAAAACACTACCAAGAAAACTGTTAGCGATCGCAGGGATCAGGCCTGACTCTGCGAACGCTGCAGTTATTTGTTTAGTGTTTTGTAAGTGACAGTGATCGATCGATACTGCACTTGGGTGGGCTGGGCTGGGCCGGGCGGAGGGGAAAAACGCAGGTGCTAGCGGGTATCTGGGCTGATCCCGCTAACACTGCGTTTTTGGGAACCCTAAACTGCTGGGGACGCTAGTATAGATCTGATCGGATCAGATATTGATCCGTACAGATACTATACCACTAAGGGAGGCGTATGCTGCGTGCGTGGGTATTATCGGTACTGGCGCTAATCTGACGCTGCCTGGGGCGACGCATATCACCGCCGGGCGATCAGGGGGCTAAACCTTTATTCAGTAATAAACGGCGGGTGACCTGACACTATAAAAAATAAACGAACTAACCAGCGTCACCCGTAACACTTATACGGTGATCAGTGGTGAAAGGGTTAACTAGGGGGCAATCAAGGGGTTAAAACATTTATTAGATAGTATATGGGGGTCCCTGACGCTATAAAACGCTGACAGCGAACCTAAATATTTACCTTCCTAACTAGCGTCACCAGCGACACTAATACAGCGATCAGAAAAATGATCGCTTAGTGACACTGGTGACGGGGGTGATCAAGGGGTTAAAAAACTTTATTAGGGGGGGTTAGGGGGGTACCCTAGACCTAAAGGGGGCTACCACTCACTGCCCTAACACTGTAACTGTCACAAACTGACACCAATCAGTAATCAGAAAAAAAAAAAAAATACTGCTTGGTGTCAGTTTGTGACAGGGGGGGGGTCGGGGGTGTTTTATGTGCCTGGCATGTTCTACTGTGTGTAGTGTTTTGTGCACTTACATGTCTTCTCTCCTCGGCGCTGGAACGGAAACTGCCAAACCGAGGAGAGATGACATCACATCCTCTGCCTGTGTGAAACTACACACAGGCAGGGGAGGATTCCGATTGGCTGGGAGCGATCGCGAGGGGGGGGCCACGATCGGATGGTCTCCCCCTCGCCTCCCAACGCTCCCAGTGAAATGCCGACCGCCGCTGGCACCGGGGGGGGTCCGATCGGACCCCCTGCCCGCGGGAGGCAGATCACGTACAGGTACGTGATTCTGCCTGCCCGTGCCATTCTGCCGACGTATATCTACGTTAGGCGGTCGGCAAGTGGTTAAAAAATCCAAACAGTAAAGTTACCCCAATTTTTTTGTATAATGTGAAAGATGATGTTACGCCGAGTAAATAGATACCAAACATGTCACCCTTTATAATTGCACGCACTCGTGGAATGGCGACAAACTACGGTACCTATGAATTTCCATAGGCGACGCTTTAAAATTTTTTTACGGTTACCAGGTTTGAGTTACAGAGGAGGTCTAGGGCTAGAATTATTGCTCTCGCTCTGACGATCGCAGCGATACCTCACATGTGTGGTTTGAACACCGTTTACATATGCGGGCGCGACTTCCGTATGCGTTTTCTTCGCTGCGCGAGCTCGCGGGGACAGGGGCACTTTAAAAAATTTTTTTTTTTTTTTTTTAATTTATTTTTTTTTTTACTTTTATTGCTGTCACAAGGAATGTAAACATCCCTTGTGACAGTAATAGGTGGTGACAGGTACTCTTTATGGAGGGATCGGGGGTCTAAAAGACCCCCCCATCCCTCCTTTACACTTCAAAGTATTCAGATCGCCGAAAACGGCGATTCTGAATACTGTGTACTTTTTTAAATTCGGCGCCATTGGCAGCCGAGTAAACGGGAAGTGACGTCATGACGTCGCTTCCGCGTTTACAACGAGAAGGCTGGAACGAAGCCGCTCACAGCTTCGTTCCAGCCCGCCCCCAGTCGCCGAAGGCAGCCGAATGGACACCGGGCCTCCCGATCGCACGGGAGGCCCGGTAACAGCGGCGGGAGGGGGGGGGGGGGATGTCCCCTCCCGCTCCTCCGGTATAACAACCGAGCGGCTTTTAGCCGCATCGGTTGTTATACACGGGTAGCCGATCGCCCGCTGTAAACAACGGTACCGGGATGATGCCTGCAGCCGCAGGCATCATCCCGGTATAACCCCGGAAAGCCGAGTACGCATATCTGCGTACGGTCGGCGGGAAGGGGTTATGGTACCCATAGTATCTTATATACACTCACTGGCCACTTTATTAAGCACGCCTGTTCAATTGCTCGGTAACACAAGTTGCTAAATCAGCCAATCACAAGGCAGCAACTCAATGCATTTAGGTATCTGGATGTGCTGAATACGACTTGCTGATATTCAAACCGAGCATCAGAATGGGGATTTAAGTGACTTTGAATGTGGCATGGTTGATGGTGCCAGACAGGCTGGTCTGAGTATTTCAAAAACTGATCTACTGGGATTTTCACACACAACCATGTCTAGGGTTTACAGAGAATGGTCCGAAAGAGAAAATATCCAGTGAGTGGAAGTAGTGTGGACGAAAATGCCTTGCTTATGTCAGAGGAGAATAGGCAGACTGGTTTGAGATGATAGAAAAGCAACAGTAACTCAAATAACCACACATTACAACCAAGTTATGCAGAATACCATCTCTAGACACACAACACATCAAACTTTTATAGAAGATGGGCTACAGCAGCAAAAGACCACTCCGGGTGCCACTCCTTTCAGGTCAAATAACATCCACATGAATGGCAGTACCCAAGTTTTTCCAGCAGAACATTGCCCAAAGCATCAGCAACCACGTGATGTAAAAGAAAACAGGATTCATCAGACCAGGCCACCTTGCTCCACTGCGATGTGGTCAGGTTATTACGTTCATGTGCCCATTGTAGGCACTTTTGGCTGTAGACACGGGTCAGCATGGGCACCCTGATTGGTCTGCAACTATGCAGCCCCGTACACAACAAACTGTGATGGACATTTTTCCTGCCTTCAATACATCAACAACTTCAGGGATAACATGTTTACTTGCTGCCTAATGAATCTCACCGACTTCTCAATGTCACTGTAATGTTCTTCACTCAACCTGTCAGTGGTCATAAAGTTATGGCTAATCAGTGTATATACCCAGATACATTTCAACACCACCCCACCCCCACCCTGCCATTCATCCAGAACCCCCATCCCCTACAGAGAGGACTGAGCATTGCCTGCAGTAGACCCCCCCAATTTCCTGGTCTCCCCATGTCAGCACAACATGGACAGCTCCACCTTACTGACCCCTGTAGGACCACCTAAAGACTATACATTAAATACAGGCCCCTCTCATGTTTTACTTTTCCCACCACTTACCTACTCAGGATCAGTGCAGAGACTTCATATGCTGGGATGAATCCTCCTGGATTGGGCTTCCCGTGTTTGTCCTTTTATGCCCAAATGGCATACCTACTCATTGTGTCTTCGTAAATACTCGTTGGGTAGGTATTGAGGTCCGGCTATTCTTCTTTTCCTGAGCAGTTTTCTACTTCTTTACTTGTTGCTGTAGCCTTCTCCAACATGGCCGCGGCTGTACTTCCGCCCATGATTAGCATCACTTCCGGCTTCGGAGCCAGATCGGGATACCTGCATATGCTCAGAGGAGGAGTGGCAAGCGTTGCAATTACAATGTATGGACGCCCGGGGGCGTTCCCAAAATCTCTGGAGGAAAATTTAAAAAACTGTGGACTTTTAAATAAATGAAATAATAATAAATGCATATATTTTTTCAGGCGGAAAAATGTGCATTGATTATTTTATCACATGAAACTGCAAAGCATTGCAGTTGATCGCGGTGCAGTGCCCACAGTTAACATGCCGACACTAGGGACCTGAAGCCCAGCGAAGAACCAGCCTGTGTGAAGATGGCACTGTATCCTTGGACAGGTGCGTGTATATTAAATGTCAGTAGTTACAGTTTTTGTAGCTGCTGACTTTAAATTTTTGCAGAACTGGCTGAAGCTCCCCAGTAAAGCAGAGCTCCACCCAAGAGGGCAAGTTCCGCTTTAAGGCCTCCTCCTCCCACCTCTTTCACAAATGGCACTTTATTTGGGGGGGCGCAACTTCTGCTTTAGATCGCCTAGGTCAGGGGTCTCCAAACATTCTAAACAAAGGGCCAGTTTATTGTCCTTCAGACTCCAGAAGGGCCGGACTTTGGCCAGCAGGAGTGAAAATTGTCCTGGTATCAGTGGGAGTAAACATCTGTTAGTAGGGGGAAGAATTCTGCCCCATCGTTGGTATCATAGGGAGGAATAGTGCCCCATTAGTGGTGTCAGTGGAAGAAATGGTGCTTCATTGTCGGTGTCAGATGGCAGAATAGTGTCTCGTATCAGTGGGAGGGATATTGCCCCAATAAAAGAAAGCAAAGGGCCGCATCTGGCCCTCAGGCCACAGTTTGGAGACCACTGGCCTAGGTGATCCGAGGGGAAGTTCTCATCTTCCCCGCACCCCTCCCTTCTATGGGCATTGCACCAAGATCAACAGACTGCTGGGCCATTCACAATGTGCAGTGTGGCTCATGTATGCACAGTGGGAACCCGGTTGTGAAGCCGCAAGCTGTCACAGCCAGGTGCCCACAGTTAAGATGCTAGAGATCGAGGACAGATGGAGAAAAGGGCTCGGGTGAGCACAGCGCTGGATCTTGGGACAGGTAAGTATCCATTTATTTATAAGCAGAAACAGTTTTTGAAGCTGATGACTTTTAATTTTTAGCAAAATGCCTGGAGCTTCTCTAGCTGATGCAGAGGTGGAAAACTCCTGTTCACTTTCTAGCAGCCTGCTATATTTTCTGGTCTGTGAGGGTGAGTTCTTTGCGTTGTTTTTTTTCTCTTTTCTATGCAAAACTTTTCTTCCATTTCTGCTTGGCTATATTATTATTTGTCTTTCTGTATGCTGCCTGTTCTCTGTTAGACCCCTTTCACAAACAAGTGGGTAGGAGGCAGACAAGTGGAGCTTCCCCCTGTGGGTGGAGCTCCGCTTTAACTACATGAACAATCATTCTGTACAGCAAAGAAACAGTGGGAAAATACTACATACATTAAGTAACAAAGCTGTCCTGTGCATATAATATATCTGCTAGAATGATGCTCAGGACAGTTGTAACAAGTATAGACACAGCCGCCAATAAAAATCACGCGTAATAAGGAGAGCCGGCAAAACTGTAATCCTTGAAGTTACGTTTATTGGTACATCAGAGTGACAATAAAACTGACGCATTTTGGCAATAGCCTTAGTCGTAGCTACGACTAAGGCTATTGCCGAAACCCGTCAGTTTTATTGTCACTATGATATACCAATAAACGTCACTTCAAGGATTACAGTTTTGCCGGCTCTCCTTATTACTGTTGCATTGGAGTGTGTTGGGACACATCGCTACGACTAAGGCTATTGCCGAAACCCGTCAGTTTTATTGTCACTATGATGTACCAATAAACGTCACTTCAAGGATTACAGTTTTGCCGGCTCTCCTTATTACTGTTGCATTGGAGTGTGTTGGGACACATCGAGCCTCGGCACCTGTGAGTGGACCTGGTGTATGGATTAAGTTGTCCCTGCAGAGAGCGCTGTTACCTTTCTTCTTTTCCAATAAAAATCACGAGGCACCATCCAGCCTGACAGGGCCTCAGATACCCCCAACATTGTAACCCCTCTACATCTTATATACATCCAGCACTCTGACCCCTCTACAACCTAGATATCCCTCTATCACTCTGGCCCCTCTACATCCCAGATACCCTCCCCCCACTCTGACCCCCTCTACACCCCAGATATCCCCCCAGCACTCTGATCCCTCCCTGCACCCTAGATATTTACCCAGAACTGTTACCATATAACATAAGATAATACCCCTTGTATTGTGACTCCACTACATCCCTGATACCCCCTACACTGTGGCCTCTCTACATCCCTGATACCTCTAGCACTATAGCCACCCAAGATACCCCAAGCATTGCTATCCCCTATACACCCCAGATCCCCCCTCAGCATTGTTTTCCCCCATACACCCTTGATATCCCCCAGCACCATTATTCCATCCATGTAGTACCCCTTTTCCAGTGGAGATACAGTGCATGTGAACTTTTGGCTATGTTCCCACCTCCAGCATTGTGACAAGGACTCACCTATACCAATCAAGTCATGCAGGCAGAAGGAGGGGTGGAAGAGGGAGCATCCCTCCGGGCATTCCAAGCCCTTCGGTGCAAACAGTGCTGGACAGCTGGGCTCACCATGACACCATCCACAATGCCACTTCCGCAGGCGGGCTCTCAGTGCTGCAGACTCAGCAGCTCCCACTCCAGCTCCTACCCCGCAGCCTCCGAATCCCAAGCATTCAAGCAGCATGGGGCGGGGTCAGAGCATCACTGGCGCTCAGACCCCATCCCTCCCTGCTGGCTGTGAAATAGGTATTGTTCTGCACAGCACGGCGCGCTGCTGTCAGCCTGCCTCCCCTGTGTATCCATCACTCTCAGTGCCATCATGGGGCCCCCAATTTCCAGGCAGCGTGGGCTCAAGGAGCAACTTCTTTGGGGAAAGTACAGGGGTCCCCCATGCAACTGGGGCCCCTGGGCAGTGCCCAGGTGTGACCTCTTATTAAGACATCTCTGGTGTAAACCGGTCCATAGATATGAATAGGGAATCACTGAAACCGCAAGAGGAGAACTAGGGAGCTTTTCTCTATATAAATAAAAGTGCGGGTTTTTGATCATCGTTCATGTCTGGCTGGGGAAGAAGTCCTGTGGGCAGCTGTTTGGTACACTCAGTGAGGAGAAGATCCAGATCAGGATCACCAGCTTTTATCATTCTAAAAGGCTCTCACATTGTGGAAGTCAGTGGAGTTCTTCAAACAGACCATCAAGATCTTACCAGGTGTCCACCTAGTCAGGTAGAATGAGTACTGTATGTTGGGTTTACAACTGCCCTCAAAGCAAATGCCTTAAAGAAGCAACACAGGGCAAAAAGAATCATTGGAGGTGGGTATCTATGTACATCCATCACGCTGCAGCAGAAAGTATGAAGAGTTATGTTACTTGGACCCCATCTGTGAAGGGTTGACTGCGATCGTATGGTAGTCATTCCACAAGAATTCTGTCGAGCTTCTTCTGTTTCAGACTCTTGCTGCTTTTGAACGTCCTCCTGGGAAAAAGGAGGAAGTTCAAAAGCAACAAGAGTCTGAAACAGAAGAAGCTGGTGAGAATTCTTACAAATTTGCCTTGATCCCTGTGTCCGTGATTAAAAAATGCATCTGCCCACCATTAGTGGCCAGGTAAGACATCAGGGGTCTAAAAGACCCCGAGAAACAAGAAAGAAAGGGCGCCCCAGTCATGTGCATTATCCTTAGGTAAAATTTATTATAATATTGATAAAAAGGAACTACTTACAAACAGTAGTAGAAGATCTCGGAAGTATAAAATAATCTTCAAATTACAGCATGTGGTGAAAGAGCAGCAGAGCCCCCCAGAGGTGCCGGAAGAGCTCACAAGAATCACTGCTGGCTGACGCGTTTCGAGGGGAACACCCCCTTTTCCTCAGAGCACTGCAGTGATTTGAAGATTATTTTATACTTCCGAGATCTTCCACTACTGTTTGTAAGTAGTTTCTTTTTATCAATATTATAATAAATTTTATCTAAGCATAATGCACATGGCTGGTGCGCCCTTTCTTTCTTGTTTCTCGTTGTCTGCTAGGATGCCCCATCCTTGAGGGCAGCAAGGCCTGTGTTTCAATACCGCTTGGTCAGCTACCCACTTGTGCGCAGGAGCTTTTTTCTTCGTTATCAGTCTAAAAGACCCCTAATGTTTGATTAAAGAGACACTGTCACCAAAAAACAATTGGGGACATTTTGTCAATTTATTCATGGTTAACTCTAAACTAGTGAGCTTTTGGGGCTTTTAATACGCTGCCCATGGAAAATATAGGGTGCCGAAATTTGTCACCATTTCATGGGCGTACGTACCTTTAAGGATTAACATGTTTGGTATCTATTTACTCAGCACAATCTCATCTTTTATATTTTTATTTTTAGACATTTCTTTTACAGAACCAACAATCATGGAATCCAACCTGTCTTTACAATTACAGTTAATTGTCAATATAATTATATATTACTAAAAATGGATAATATATTGCATTTGTGTATACTAAAATTAACTATAGTTTACTTTTTACTTTTGAGCTTGATAAACTGTTGCTCTAATATTGTGTGACATAAATATTGGAACGACCAACATTTTATATTCTTCAGGCCTAAAATAATTTTTAAACGTGTGCAAAAAAATGCACAATTGATTTTGACAGTGGGAAGGTTAAATAACTTACTGAGGAGCAGCAGGAGGAGTGGCAAAATTTGGAGATCCCACGCACCCGATCAGCCAATCACAGACTCACACCCACACTAGCATAGGAGCCAATCACCGAGCAAACCTATGCCACACAGCTCACTCAGCCTATCCAAGATCAGCTTGCCTTTTCAGCTAATAGCGGTGCTGGAAAGGAATGCAGTAATGTCAGTGTTGCTAGAAAAGGGAGGGAAGTATAGATTTTCCTGCCTTGACATGAGTTAGAGCTTTCAGGAGGTATTCACACAGCTTAATACATCACATATCCTAAAAATAAGGTGGATCATTTCCATTTTTAGGACAATGGGTGGAACCATGAAACGCATTTCTTTATACCCAAATATATATAATCTTAAAGTGGAACTAAAGTTCTGCTATGATACATTATGAGCAGGTTGTCATTTTTTTGCAGAAGAGACATGCAATGTCTTTTCTGCAAAAAAACATACATACCTGTATGCTCACTGCAATCCCCAGATGTCTCTTCTGCACTAAACATTACCCACCTGTGTGCTCACTGGGATCCCTCGCCTGTAAACTGAGCTGCGCATGCACAGATCAGCTTACAGCAGCCAGGGTGATCCTGTGTGCCAGGATGACTACAGTAGCTCCTATGCGTGGACACAAGAGAAGATGCTGGCGAGGAAACATTGGCAAGGTGAGTTTCCTCCAACTAATTCTGCTTTAATGGCTATATTTTATAATATTAATATTTAAATATGTCGTTTTTAATGTGTAATTTTTAAGTGTAAAAAAAAAAAGAAAAGTGTGTGAGTGTGGCGCTGTCCCAAAGTTGCAGAAGAAATGTCTGCATATATACAGTTTTATCAAAAGTGTCACGTGTGTATTCCTTTAAGTGAAATATGTATGGCAGTTATTACCACTCCTGTGGGTTAAAGTGACTGGTGATTTAAACATGAGAAGCATAATGAGTGCAATAAATCGCATCCAAGGTGTCTAGTGCTATATTCCCTCAAAAGGAAAAAACAGTATTAACCACTGCTAAGAGCATGAAGCGGTCTGTGTCTAAACACTAGAAAACACAAAGTTGCAATAAATACATCACACGTGACATGCAAAAAATTCTAAAGTGTCTAGTGCTAAATAAATAAATATTAAAATGTTGTTCTACAAACGTTGCAAATAACAAAGTGACAAGTGCCCTATGAAGAGGTCACTCTGAAAAGTGCTAAACACACGTGCCATGCAAATGGTTCTATGATAGTAAACAGTTCATATGGGTAAGTCCCCGGTGCACTATAAGTGAAAAAAGGCGTCCTTTGTGGGATTCCTCAAAGCATACAACAGGTGTTAATCCAGTGCTGGTGTCTCGCGTTGTGATTGTGCAGAGACTCACCAGCTGTATATCCCCTGCAGGGGTAACGAGTAGTCACAGTATGTGCCACTGTGCAGCAGTGCTTGGCAAGACCAGGACCAGGATGATATCATAAGGACATAAGAAGAAAGGATTCCATAGTGTGAAACCGTTTAAAACCACTATTTATTAGGTCAGATAAAAAGGGTACTCACATTGTAATGGAAAAAATGAGCGGTGTACAATGCTTACAAAGATGTTCCTAAGCGTCAGCTTTGCAGGGAGATGTCAGCAAGGCGTTCAGTCAAAGGCCATGTCGTTGCAATACTTTATGTCACACATTATTTGTGCATCGGTCTTACAAGTGCAATTTCACTTTTTTAACTTAAAAAATAAGTAAAGTTAGCCCAATTTTTTTTATATTGTGAAAGATAATGTTACGCCGAGTAAATTGATACCCAACATGTCATGCTTCAAAATTGCGCCTGCTCGTGGAATGGCGACAAACTTTGACCCTTAAAAAATCTCAATAGGTGACAATTAAAGTTTTTTACAGTGTTCAGTTACAGAGGAGGTCTAGTGCTAGAATTATTGCTCTCGCTCTAACGATCAGGGTGATACCTCACATGTGTGATTTGAACACTGTTTTCATATGCGGGCGTGACTTAGGTATGCGTTCGCTTCTGAGCGCAAGCTCGGCGGGACGGGGCGCTTTAAATGTTTTTTCCTTATTTATTTAACTTTTTATTTTTACACTGGTTACAAGGAATGTAACAAGGAATGTACGCATTGTAATATAAAAAAGCATGACAGGACCTCTTAAATGTGAGATTCTGTTTTTTTTTTTTTTTTTTAAATAAATAAATTACCCCTTTAAGACTGGTTGACATCGCTTCTGTCATTCAATGTTATGGAGCCGAGCGGGGTCCATCTTTCCCTCACTCTTCTCCAGGTCTGTCAGGGTAGAGGAAGCGATCATTTCCAACAGCTCCAGTACGTGGCGGAGACTACCGGAACACGGCGGGAGGGGTGCCTCTCCCGAATCTGTCATGGAGACCACTTTTATCTTAAATCGCAGCGCCGCCATTTCAGAAAATACCGGGGTTATGGCAGCTAGCTGCTACCATAATAACGGTATTTAGCGTCAAAGTACCGACGTACAATGACGACAATTTGCACTAGGTGGTTAACCGGCAATTGCGTGGTCATGCAACACTGTACACAGATTACAATTTTCTCTTTTTTTTTTCTCACAAATAGAGCTTTCTTTTGGTGGCATTTGATCACCACAGTTTTTTTTTTTTTGCTATATAAATAAAAAAAAGAAAGATTGGGAAAAAAATAATATTTCCTGACGGGTCCATGTCAGCACAGCTGAGCATAGGCTCCGCCCCCCCATGCCTCCAGGACTTAACTTATATAAATTTGAGCCCACCTACATCCTCGGCGTTCTTCTTTTTTCCTCCTATGCACAGGACCTAGGTGTGCTCCTTTACCTGGCTGGTCTAAAGGCCTGGCCGTCCGTCCATGTGTGTGGATTAGGCTGGAGGCTGGACACAGTCCCTTGTGTCTCGGCTAAATGACCCATAATCCAGGGAGCCCCACTGCTGGTCCTCGTGGTGGCTTTAATCATGGCTAACAGCCTTGTCTGGGGCTCGCTGGGTCCATGTAAAGTGGGCAGCGGTGTTGGCAGAGTCTCCCCTATGCACGCGCACCTGCGCTGTGTCGGTCTTTACGGTTGGATGACGGAGGTTGGGTGAGCTAAATTTGAAAAATGCTTTTTATCCAAATGAATGCTGCATTGTTGGGTATTATTGTGCCTTGCTCCCTGCAGCCACTATGCATAGCCTGAGCTCCTCCATGGGGAGTACTCTGCATTACAGGTGCACAAAGTAATACTTTGTCTGTTCACACATGGCAATAACCTGTTGGTTGCTTCTCATGTTTGCTTTACTATTGTGCCATTGTGCCAACCCACTCAAAAGACCAGCATTTACAGAGAAGGTAGAGGAGTCACCTGTGGATGACTACTGGAGCCAGTTTTGGCCTGTTGAGATATGAGATATCCTTTTATGGGCTGGTTTGTTAAATAGCATGCAAAACCACGTGGAAAGGTTATCTATTGGTAATTACCAGTCTCAGAGTAAAACTGCCCTCTTCAGGCTCTTCAATAAAGAAGACATGGATGAACTTGGCTGTATGAGTCTTGCTTTTATATGGTTATATGTTTTGGCAATGACCAGTCTAATAGCCCTCCTAGGTAAATCAGCCTCTTCAGACTCTGAAGGGGAAGGGGAAGATAGGGTTGCCACCTCATCCCTTTTAAACCGAACACATATTAATTACACAGGTTCTGTGGCTGATTAAGGTGGTACTGGTAACTATAGTCACTTGGTGCATTACCAGCATTCAATTAGCCTCAGAACCTGTGTAATTCATATGTGTTCGGGTTTAAAGGGATGAGGTGGCAACCCTAGAAGATGTGGAGGAACATGACTGTGTGAATCTTGCTTTGATTAAGCAACCAGAGATGAGTATGATGATACCTAACAGGTTGTCTTATTAAAGTGGTTGTATACCTTTATTTGTAACTTTTACCTACAGGTAAGCCTATAATAAGGCTTGCCTGTAGGTAAAAAAAATATCTCCTACACCTGTAAGGTGTAGGAGATATTCCCCTCGCAATGAGCCGCTGACTGCAGCGGCGCATGCGCACAGGGGACTCTCGGCTGACAGCCCGGAAAACTCCGAAGCTTGCCGGGCAGAAGTCTCCCGCGCGCATGCGTGGGAGTGACGACATCGCGGCTCCGGCCACTCACAGCGCCGGAGCCGCGATACCCGGAAGACACGCCGAGGGGAGATGTCAGCTCCCTCGGCGTGGACAGGGTGAGACGCCGGCGCCTAGTTCTAAGGTAAGTATCTCATATGGAGCTAGTATGCGGTGCATACTAGCTCATTATGCCTTTTCCCTTGCAGGTGTAAAAAAAAAAACAAAAAAAACACAGCGGGTATACAACCGCTTTAAACAAGTGGCCGATACACTCAAAGGAGTAGTTATTCCCACTTACCCTGTGAAGGGGTTAAATTCTCTGGCAAGGAGCAGTCTCATAGCTTTCCCAAGCAAAACATCCCTCTTCAGACCAGGGGCGGATCCAGGGGGGGGCAACAGGGCAATTGCACCCCCCGAGGCGAGAACATACGAGCAGGTGAGCCCTGAGCCGGCGGGTGAGTGAGTAATCATGCCGCCGGCCCGGAGCGGGCAGCTGGCGTGTGACTGAGGCTTAGTGAGGCAGCGATCAGGCAGGTGTTGAAGCCGCTCCCCTTCTGATAATGTGACTGAAGGGACGTTGCGTCGCGGCCATCTTGGTACTCCCGCACTCGTCCACAGTAAGCCTAGTGTTTGTAAGTCGGCAAGCGGACATCTTTATGCACCCACCAGAGTCTTGCTTATCACAGTTATTTTTAACAGTAAACTCAACATATATTTCACTAAATAAGCTGAGTTTACTGTTAAAAATAACTGTGAAAAGCAAGACTCCGGTGGGTGTATAAAGATGTCTGCTTGCTGACTTCTAACTCTAGTCTTACTGCTGACAAGTGAGGGTGTACCAAGATGGCCACAATGCAACATGCTTTTGCATGCATATTCTGATGAGGTAATGAGTTACAATATCTCTCACTGCCCGCCCTCACTCTGGGACACATCCACTGGCAACTTGGCAAGTGACAATCCGCATGTTGTGGCAGGCGACATTGGCAAGTGACAATCCGCATGTTGTGGCAGGCGACATTGGCAAGTGACAATCCGCATGTTGTGGCAGGCGACATTGGCAAGTGACAATCCGCATCTTGTGGCAGGTGACATTGGCAAGTGACAATCTGCATGTTGTGGCAGGCGACATTGGCAATTGACAATCCGCATCTTGTGGCAGGCGACATTGGCAAGTGACAATCCGCATCTTGTGGCTGGTGACATTGGCAAGTGACAATCCGCATCTTGTGGCAGGCGACATTGGCAAGTGACAATCCGCATCTTGTGGCAGGCGACATTGGCAAGTGACAATCCGCATCTTGTGGCAGGTGACATTGGCAACTGACAATCCGCATGTTGTGGCAGGCGACATTGGCAAGTGACACTCTGCATCTGGTGGCAGGCAACGGTAGCAAGTGACACGCTCAGGGCTCCCAATGATTCTGCATTATGGTGAGTTGAACGATTTCATTTTACATTACAATGTAATAATATAAATAATGCGCCTCAATCATCCTGACACCACATCAATCATGGTGCTGTGATGATTGAAGCGCCAACACCAGCCATTGCCCCGACAAATTGCCCGCAAAATTTTATGGCAGTGCCCCTCCCGAGACTAGGCTCTGGATCCGCCCCTGCTTCAGACTCTATAAGAGGAATACATGGATGGGCATGACAGTATGTATCCCACTGGCTCAAGCAGCCAGTGAAAAGGATGACACCTAATAGGATGTCATATTCAATAAGCACATTGTCAATGCACTCTAAAGGAGTGGTTTCTGCTCACCCTTTGAAAGATTTATCTGCTCTGGCAATGAGAAGCTGCCTATCCATACCAGGTGAAACAGCCCATTTTCCGGATTTCCAGATTGACATGACAGTATGTATCCCACTGGCTCAAGCAACCAGGGATAAGGATGACACCTAATAGGATGTTGCATTCAATAAACACATTGTCAATACACTCTAAAGGAGTGGTTTCTGCTCACCCTTTGAAAGGGTTATCTGATCTGGCAATGAGAAGCTGCCTAGCCATACCAGGTGAAACAGCCCATTTTCAAAATTTCTGGATGGACACGACTGCATAAATTCTGCTTTGTTCAAGCATTCAAGCAACCAAGGATAAAGATGGCGACACCTAACAGGCTGTCACATTCATTAAGCCTGTGGTCAATACACTCTAAAGGAGTGTTTCCACTCACCCTGTGAAAGGGTTACCGAGCAGTCTCCAAGCCTTCCCAGGCAAACAATCTGCTTCAGATTCTTCCAAAGAGAAGACAGACGAACGTGACTGCAAGAATGTTGCCTTGTTCAAGCAACCAAGGATAAAGATGACGACACATAACCGGTTGTCACATTCATTAGGCATGTGGTCAATACACTCTATAGGAGTCGTTTCCACTCACTTTGTGAAGGGGTCATATATAGTGCCAATGAGTCATCATAGAACCTCCTCAGGCAAATTGACCCTTGTCAGCTTCTTCCCAAGTAGAGGTGAATGAACATGTGATTCCTACTTTGTTCAGGCAGGCTGTGATTAAAGCGGGGTTCCACCCAAATTTTGAACAATATCTGTATGTATTCTCTTCCTTGCCTAGATGCTGACATGCCGTTTAAAAAAATTTAAATCGCCGTAATTACCTTTTATTCTTCTATTCTTCTTTCACTTCCTGGTTCTCCTCCCATGGGAGTAGGCGTGTTTCTAGCCTCTCCCAGACTCCTGGGAGCTAGTCTCAGGCTTCCCAGGATGCCACTGAGCATGTGCGGGAACGAGCGGTGAATGCTGGGAGCACAGCATTCACCACATCCAGGAAATAAATGCTTGTGGGCTTCAAATGCCCACAATGAAGATGGAAACCGCCTGCAGCGAATAATATAAGTTATTCTTTCCGACGAAATCTGACACAGGCGGACATATTACACACAATATGTGAGTATGTAATGCTGAGAAGAAAAGTTTGTGAATGAACTCAAAAAAAAAAAAAAAACGATAGATAGGTGGACCCCCGCTTTAAGATGATGATGACCAAGTTGTCACAATTAAGCATGTGTTCAAGACACTCTAAAGGAATTCCTGAATTCATCTTCTACAAGGGCCATCTATTCTGGCAATGTCCAATCTTCTATTGAGGGCCTTCTCAAGCCAATCAATCCTCTTCAGTCTCTTCTGAACAGGAAGATAAGGACAACCTTTGTCCAGATTGGTAAGGTTGGTGAAATGCCTTTAAGTAGAAGTGAAGTTTTGGAAATATTTTAAGTACCTCCAGAGGACAGCTTTACAATTCCCTTATGCTGGATGGATCAAGTGCTCATTGTACAAGATTAGAGAATGTTGCCACAGCAAGATGTCAAAGTTATGCCCTTTTGAACTGAAAGATGTCCAGGGGTTGGGATCACCCCTCTGGTCAGTGTGTCAATCACAGCTCACCAGTATAGGAAGCAGAGCTGTTATGAATGAGATTGATTCATAACATCTTTGTTGACATTATGACAATGTGATTGCATAGCATTGTTCCCCAGGCTGCCCAAAGCTGCCCGTACCGTGAACGTACAGAATCCCCCTTAGCCTGAGCAGACACAATCACATACATGTACGTGATTGTACCTGCATGTGTGGCCCCTCTGCATTATATGTACTGTGGCGGGTTGGCAAATGGTTAAAGGACTTGTCATAAAGTGTGCGTGTGTGTTTATTTATCATTTACTTTTTTTGTGAATGAGTAGAGGTACTATGTACCCCTTACTTATTCATGTAGGGGAGCCCGGTATCTGGGGGCCCCCTTGTCTTTAAAGGGGGCTTTCAGACTTCGATAAGCCTCCCACATCCACCGGGCAATAGTTGTGGGGAAGAGGCCCTCATCCTCATTAACATTGGAACAAAGTGCTTTGCCAGGGGGTGCCTCTCAGGGCATGGTACCCCCCTCCCTCCACTGTTGAGGGCATGTGGGCCGTTATGGAATCTCCGGCTGACAACTCAATGTGCTGGACAGGGATAAGTCACTAAATGCCGTCGGGTGCTGGCTCCCCAACAACCAGCGGAAAGCTGTCACATTTATTAGTAATAATACAATTGCCAAATGTAGTGCTTCACACTCCAACTAGAGGTTTGTTCAGCTGAACCTAGCCACTCATTCATTTGGTCCTTCACACAAGATTCTCCATAGACCACAGTTGTCAAACTCGCGGCTCTCCAGCTGTTGCGGAACTACAATTCCCATGAAGCATTGCAAGGCTGACCGTTACAAGCATGACTCCCACAGGCAGGGGAATGATGGGACTTGTAGTTCTGCAACAGCTGGAGGGTCACAAGTTTGACACCCCTGCCATAGACGGAGCACAGTGCAAACACCTCCCATCCCTTATATTATGTCCCCTGCTGGTCGAATGTTCTTAGACTATAGTGTTAGGCTATTTTCTCTGTTGATGAATAACTCTCATTTTGAATGTTCTTAGAATTGTTCTTCTAACTATTTTTCTCGTTCCAAACATACAGGAATGTTATATTTGCCCAGGGAAAGGCAACAAGGAAACTAACATTGCAGGTACAGTATTTGTTACACTTGCACCAATGTTTAGACATTTGCAATGCAAATGTTTTATAAATGGAGCCCTTAGTATACAGCATGCTTTGAGCATTATACTCAGTATATAGAGGTAAAGTACAATATAATCAGTGGGTATGCTCTTTGTATTATACTCAGTATACAAAGGTATGGTACTGTATATTACAGTCAGTGGGTATGCTCTGTATGCTGTGGGGAGTAGACAAGTATATGGGGACAAAAAAAAAAACGGAGAAAAAACACAATAAGTGTAGCGCTAATAAAAATGAGAAAACGTCCAGTATGGAAAACGTTAAAACCACAGTTCTAAGTATAAATGTTGTGGAGGAATCATCAATATATACTTGGAAGGAAAAATCTTCAGAAAAACGCTCCAAAGATGTATATCATCTGAGATGAAAACAGACACACCACCACCAATTATGAAGAGGCTTACCGGATGGAGTGGACCCAAAGGGGCGTACGCCGGATTGGGTCGGATAGGCTTAAGTGATGAGTGGCTGTAGATGGCCCGGGAAGGCGATGGTGGTGGATGGACCCACGCGTTGCTGTGTCACTCAAGGCGATGCGGGAACCCAGAGAAATGTGTGGACCAGACCACACATTGTTGTCTCACTTTTCTATACAAGCCCTTATGACTGCAAAACTCCTCTGTGTTCACTGTCTCCTCACACTTCCTGGTCGAGATGCTGCCAGTCACATGACACCACCGGACACTTTACAATTATTATGGGGGCACATGTCAGAAACGACGTAATATGCCCACCAGGGCTACATCATATATACACCACCGGGCACTTTACAATTATTATGGGGGCACATGTCAGAAACGACGTAATATGCCCACCAGGGCTACAACATATACACTTTGTAGTATATATGTTGTAGCCCTGGTGGGCATATTACGTCGTTTCTGACATGTGCCCCCATAATAATTGTAAAGTGTCCGGTGGTGTCATGTGACCGGCAACATCTCGACCAGGAAGTGTGAGGAGACAGTGAACACCGAGGAGTTTTGCAGTCATAAGGGCTTGTATAGAAAAGTGAGACAACAATGTGTGATCTGGTCCACGCATTTCTCTGGGTTCCCGCATCGCCTTAAGTGACACAGCATCGCGTGGGTCCATCCACCACCATCGCCTTCCCGGGCCATCTACAGCCACTCATCACCTAAGCCTATCCGACCCAATCCGGCGTAGGCCCCTTTTGGTCCACTCCATCCGGTAAGCCTCTTCATAATTGGTGGTGGTGTGTCTGTTTTCATCTCAGATGATATACATCTTTGGAGCGTTTTTCTGAAGATTTTTCCTTCCATGTATATATTGATGATTCCTCCACAACATTTATACTTGGAACTGTGGTTTTAACATTTTCCATACTGGACGTTTTCTAATTTTTATTAGCGCTACACTTATTGTGTTTTTTCTCTGTTTTGCTTTGTTGGTTGTGTTAGCTGCTTGTTCTCTTTACGGCAGCGCAGAATTGTTTTGTATATATAAGTATATGGGGACACATGGAGTGTAGGAGAGTGTATAGCAGGGGTCTTCAAACTATGGCCCTCCAGTTGTTCAGGAACTACAATTCCCATCATGCCTAGTCATATCTGTGAATGTCAGAGTTTTACAATGCCTCATGGGATGTGTAGTTCTGCAGCAGCTGGAGGGCCATAGTTTGAGGATCCCTGGTGTATAGGATATACATATAGCAAATGGAGTGTGCCATGGAGTATAGGAGAGTATATAAGGAGCACACAGAGGGTGCTGTAGGAGATGGGATGGGTTCCGGGTTTCCTATCAGCCCCCATATTTTAGCTTTAGATGAGGGGTTAAGGTGGTGGGTGGTGTGATGGGGGAGGGGAATGAATGGAATAGATCTCAGAATTAGTAGAGAGTGTGGTGTACATGGGGAGAAATACAAATATAGATCGGGGGGGTTAGCTGCGCTGAGACCTCTCATGGCACGCTCCTCCCCGCCGGCCCCTCCTTCCCTCCCGTCCACCCCAGGTGCTTCTGGCCACAAGAGATAAAATGACCGCCGCTTTGCAGGGACCAGATCTGTCATTACCTCAGACAGACTAGAAGAGAGGAGGGGCCGGTGGGGAGGAGCATGCCACGAGAGATACTGACAGCCGCTTCCCACGATACTCTGCAAGTAATGTAACAGCAGCTGCTTGGATCTTGCTGTGATGCCCTGCTGTGTGCCCCATGCCCTGCTATTTGCCCTGCTGTGTGCCCCATGCCCTGCTGTGTGTCCAGTGTCCCGCTGTGTGCCCCATGCCCCGCTGTATGCCCTGCTGTGCGTCCCATGTCTTGCTGTGTGCCCTGTGTCCTGATGTATGCCCCATGATGTTCCCTGTGCCCAGATGTGTGCCCCCTGCCCTGCTGTGTGCCCTATGCCTCTCTGTGTGCCCCATGATGTGCCACCTCAGACAGACTAGAAGAGAGGAGAGGCTGGTGGGGAGGAGCAATGATCGCCAATTTATTCCCTAGTGCCTCTGCTAAAAAAAATTATATTGTTCGGGGGTTGTAAGTAATTTTCTAACAAACAATACTGATTTAAATTTGTAAACAAAAAGTGCCAGTAAAGGCTTGGCCTTCAAGTGGTTAAAGCAGAGTTCCACCTAAAAGTGGAACTTCCACTTTAAGGCCTCCTCCCAAGCTCCTGTTTGTGAAATTGAGCTTTTGGGGAGGAGGGGAGAGGGTACCTCATTTTGACAGGTACCCTCTCCAACTTCCGTTCCGGTCGCCTTCCCCCCTCCCTCCCGAAGTCTTCTGTGACACATGACAGGTCCTAATAGACTTCGGGACCAGTCACAGAGTGCAGCCCTGCTCTAGCATGCACAGTGGGCACCCGGCTGTGAACCTGCAAGCTGTCATAGCCGGGTGCCCATAATAGAGATTCCGGCACCACCGAGAGAGGAGAGAGGGTGAAAACGCCTGGGGTGAGTGCACTGCTGGATCATTGGACAGGTGAGTGTGTGTTTATTAACCACTTGCTTACAGGGCACTTAAACCCCCCTCCTATCCAGACCAATTTTCAGCTTTCAGCGCCGACACACTTTGAATGACAATTGCGTGGACATACAACACTGTACCCAAATTAAATTTTTATCACAAATAGAGCTTTCTTTTGGTGGTATTTGATCACATTTGCGTTTTTTTTTTTTGTTAAAAAAATGTAAAAAGAACGAATTTTTCAAAAAAAAAATTTTTTTTTTTTATATTTTGTTATAATATTTTAAAAAAGGCAATTTTTCTCCTTCATTGATGTATGCTGATGAGGCGGTACTGATGGGCGCCGATAGGTGGCAGTGATGGGCACTGATGGGTGGCAGTGATGGGCACTGATGGGTGGCAATAATGGGCACTGATCGGTTACACTGATAGGAAGCACTGCTAGGTGGCACTGATTGGCACCTCATGTAGCACTTGTAGGCATTGATAGGTGGCACGGGTGGGCACTGTGGGCACTGTCATGTGGCACTGGTGGCACATATGAGGCAGAATTGCCTCTTCCTCTTTGGGACCGATGTCCCTTGCTGATAAGCCGGTGATCGGCTTTTTTTTCTCCACGAGCTGTTAGCGTGAGGAGAAAAAATAAACGATCACAGAGCTTTTGTTTTGATCATGTGATCAGCTGTCATTGGCTGACAGCTGATCACATGGTAAGGGGCGGGACTGGCCCCTTACTCGGATTGGTGATCACCCGAGTCTCAGTGACTCGGTGATCAAAGTGCGCTCAGCACGCACCTTGCGAGGCGCGCGCAGGACGCGTACACAGGGGAGGCCGTCAGGTCCGCTCTGTAGCCGTCATTCGGCTATAGCGCGGATGTCAAGTGGTTAAAAGTCAGAAGCTACAGTTTTTGTAGCTGCTGACTTTTTTTTTTTTTTTTTCAAATATAATTTTTAT
Source organism: Aquarana catesbeiana (assembly GCF_042186555.1). Classification (NCBI taxonomy): domain Eukaryota; kingdom Metazoa; phylum Chordata; class Amphibia; order Anura; family Ranidae; genus Aquarana; species Aquarana catesbeiana. Next base: position 552,702,669 of record NC_133326.1, read on the forward strand.
TGAATTTTTGACAAGGAAGGGAGAAAACAAAAACAAATAAGAAAAAAGAAAAAAGCGTATCATAATCGATATAATACATCCGTGGTCTTTCTATTAGCATTCTGACAAATACCGTCATCATATATCCTTTCCATTAAAGTGTTCCATTCTATCTGCATGGAGACTGGCCTATGACATCATTTATCCTCTTTAGATTTGTGAATCCATCTTTGTAGTCCATAGGTATATCAACCACCATGCAGTATTACATTATAACCGTAATGACATCTTCCCAGTATTTGCTTATTCTTACATAATTCCATCATAGTTGGTGTGAATGGAAAGTTGTCTGTTACTGAAACAATAGACCACTTATTGCACAGAGAAAAAAAAAAAAAAAAAAAAAATATATATATATATATATATATATATAAGAAGTAAAGGCAGAGTGGAAGGGGTGAGAAAGGGAGGGGGGGGGGGGAGGGTTATAGATAGACGCGAGCGCGACGGATCTGGCCAAGGTTCTATCCCATAGCCGCTACCTAGTCAAGGGATTCTCAAGAATTTAGTAAGGTTTGTCCTTCATCTGAGAAAATATATATGTTCCAGGATAACCAGTTTCTTGAATGTTTGTCTTGTTTGTGTTGGGCAGTCAGTATTAGGTCTTCCATCTTTTTGATTTCTTCAACTCTACGTAGCCACATTCCCACCGTAGGGGGTGTACTCTGTTTCCACAATGCTGGAATACAGGACTTCGCTGCATTGAGCAGATGTCTGACCACTGACTTTTTATATGATTTAATTGGGGCTGAGGTGGCATGTAACAGAAAAACGGCTGGATCTCTCTGCGTTATGTGATTCGTGAATTTTTTAAGAATTGTCTCTACTGCTACCCAAAACTGCTGTACTAGTGAACAGGTCCAAAAAATGTGTAGGAGCGTCCCCTCCTCAGAACCGCACCTCCAGCATCTATCGGAAGTGCCAGGGAAAAATTTGTGTAATAGTTGAGGTGTGTAATACCATCTAGTCAGAATTTTGTAATTTGTCTCCTGAATTTTTGTACAGATGGATGATTTCAGTGTAAGTTGAAGCATGTTTTGTGTTTGTGCTTCTGTAAACTTACATTTTAGATCCTGTTCCCATTTTCGTAAAAATAACAAGTCTGGTTGTTCAGTCGGTGTGTTGAGTAGCGAGTATGTCTTGGAGAACACCTGAGGCAGAGTGCCCTCCCCTCTACAGTATTCTTCTAGCGTCGTCATTTCGCGCTTATATCGCATCGGTTCTGGTATTGAGTAAAGGAAATGGTGTAGCCGAATCGCTTTCCAAAATGACAATTGAAAACCCCCGTTATCATTCGTCAGAGATTGAATTGAGGTCCAGTGGTCGTCTTCCACATAATGTGATGCACAGTCTTTACCTGCCTCCCAGAGCATCTCATAGTTTGAATAGTCTAGCCCTGGTTCGAACGCTGGATTCCCCAAAATAGGGAATAAGGGGGATTGTTTGGAGGTCAATGAAGTGTTTTTAAGTATATTTAACCCTACTGACAGCGTGGCACCAATGGTCGGGTGTGAAGTCATGTCCCTAGGTAATTTATCGTAGCACCAGATAGCCCCCTTCAAGGGTATATTAACCTGATTGTTCTCTACTTGGATCCATAGTTTGGTTTTGTCGTGTCTGTTCCAGTCAATGATTCTCCCTAGGTGCACAGCTTGATAGTAATGTTTTGCGTCCGGGAGGGCGAGACCTCCATAGTGTTTCGGTAGAGTCAAATAGCATCTTTTTAGTCTAGGCTTAGAGTGTGACCACACAAATTTTATGAATAGTGAATGTATTTGTTTAAAATAGTTACTGGGGATTCTTATAGGTAAGGCTTGAAATAGGTATAGAAATTTTGGGAGAATGCACATCTTGATTAGATTGCATCTCCCAAACCATGAGTGAAGACCTTTGCCCCACTCTGCGAGTAACTCTTTAACTGTGCTCAGGATTGGAGGGAAGTTCAGTTCAAATGTGCGTTTCAGATCCCTGGGTATGTTAGTGCCCAGGTACTTGAAGTGACTGACCACTTGAAATTGAATTTGGACTTCAGAGAGGAAAGTTGTTCCATCGGCATATTAATTCCCATTGCTGCTGATTTGTCAAAATTAATCTTTAGGTTGGACATGTTCCCGTATCTCTGAAATTCTTTAATTAAATTTGGGAGGGAGATAATCGGATTGGTTAAGGAAAATAGAAGATCATCCGCGTATGCGGAAATCTTGTATTGTCTGTGCCCTATGGAAATCCCAGAGATATCTGGGTTCCTGCGTATCGTGTTTAGAAAGGGTTCGAGTACCAGGGCAAAAAGAAGGGGTGACAGCGGGCATCCTTGTCTGGTACCATTAGAGCTATTAAAAGGAGCAGACAGGATTCCATTAGCCTTGACCTTAGCCGTAGGTAACGAGTAAACATTAGAGATCCATTGCAACATGTGGTTACCTAATCCGATATGCTTGAGGACTGCTGTCATAAATTCCCAGCTCACCCGATCAAATGCTTTCTCAGCATCTGTGCTGAGAAAGGTACAAGGCGCTTTAGATACATTAGCTCTATGGATCAAATTAAGGACTTTTGTGGTGTTGTCCCTAGCTTCACGCGTAGGGACAAAACCCACCTGGTCTAAGTGTATCAGGTTAGTCATATGTTGGGATAATCTATTTGCCAAGATTTTGGTGAGGAGTTTAAGATCTATATTTAGAAGAGATATGGGCCTGTAGCTACCACAGGCCGCGGGATCTTTCCCTTCCTTAGGTATAAGGGATATGTGCGCGCTTAATGTGTCTCTCTGCAAGTGGCCCCCTTCCGTAAGCTTGTTAAATAGTTTCAACATACGTGGGCCTAGAATCGGCAGCAGAGTCTGGTAGTACAGCAGAGTCAAACCGTCCGGACCCGGAGCTTTACCTGGTTTCATGTTTTTAATTGCGCCCTGCAGTTCTACCATTGTGATGGGTCCTTCTAGGGCAGCTGCATCTTCTGCTGATAGTTTGGGGGTATTAGCTAGAGTAAGATATTCCCTTATTGCGGTGTCAGTGACTCCTGACTTCGGGAGGTTATATAAGGAGGAGTAAAAATTTTTTAATTCATCTGCTATTTGCGTGGGTGTCGCCCTTTTTTGCCCTGATGGGGATATGATTTGTGGTATATATGCGCGTAACCTCTGTTGTCTAACTGCCCTTGCAAGAATTTTCCCACATTTATTCCCCGATTCATAGGTGAGTTTTCTACACGCTTGTAAAGCTGCTTTCGCTTGGTAATGTAATATATCTACCGTCTGTCTGCGTAATGTAAGGAGTTCTGTTTCTATGGATGTGGTCGGGTTTTGTTTATGTGTTTTTTCTAAATCGTGGGTTTTCTGTAATAGAATTAATAACTGTTTCTCCCGTTCCCTTTTGATATGTGCACCATGTTTGATCAGGATTCCTCTGATCACAGACTTATGGGCTTCCCAGAATATCCCAGGGTCACAATTGTCAATATCATTCGTCTGAAAATAAAATTTAAGTTCTTTTGTGACATCAGCTAACACTGTGGGGTCCTGAAGTAAACTTTCGTTTAGTCGCCAAAATCTTGATTTTGTCATCGCTGTTCGTGAGAGGGAATATTTCATGGTAATAGGAGCATGGTCAGACCAGGTGATTGTGCCTATGTCAACTCTGTCTATTGCCTCCAGTTGGTTGTGAGGCAAAAGAAAAAGATCGATGCGGGAATATGATTTGTGTGGTGATGAAAAGAATGTATAATCCCTCTCTCCGGCGTGTAAAAGTCTCCATACGTCAATCAGTCTGGTCTCATGTAGTGTCTTGGTGATTCGTTTGTGTACACCCCTCTGGAGAGAGGATGTTCCATTTGATGTGTCTACCGATGGGCACAGAGGAACATTAAAATCGCCGCCTAGTATTAGTTGTCCTTCTGCAAAAGATAGCAGTTCGTTCAATGTTTTGGATATCAAAATATCCTGTCTGTCATTTGGGGCGTATACAGTCGCTAGAGTCACCAGTACATCACCAATCAGTCCTTTGAGAAACACATATCTCCCCTCTGTGTCAATTCTGGTGTCTCTATAGGACCAGGGCACATTCCCCGAGATCAGTATAGACACTCCCTTTGATTTGGCTGAGGGATTGGTAGCGTGGTATGTAGTTGGGAAATATCGGTTTTTCAAACACATCGGTGCACCCGTCTTAAAGTGAGTCTCCTGGATAAACGCCACATCTGCTTTAGATCTTTTAAGATCATTCAGGAGCATGCGACGCTTTTCTGGCACATTCAGCCCTTTGGTGTTTAGGGTATAGATAGTGATTTGATCCATCGCGCTCACGCCAGCAAAAAAGAAATTTCTTTTTTACTGGGAATAGAAGACTTGAAGGAGCAGGGGGAGGAAAAGGAAAAGGTAAAAAGAGTAAGAGCAAAGAGAGCTCTAGAAACAAAACAAAAACAATGAAAAGGGGTGGACGATCAAACCAAAAGATCGTCCTACACCTACTAGTTGTCGTTAGGCAACTAGGTGCAATTCCTTGCAATGAAACACACTCCAGTTATCACCGGGAAGGTGTTTTGGCCTAATGGGGATGAGGTTAGACTACGACCGGAGGAGCTAATCCCGGCCCGCCCACTCCCCTGCCAAGCATTGTAAACATCACAAACATTATTAAATGAACAGATAAGGTAAAACATGAACCATATTCTTATTATTGGTAACTTCTTATCTATCTGCTTCTCTTGTATTGTCTGCCCCCAATCTTATCCTTCATTGCTATTGCCATATAACTGAGCAAATTCCAACTGGCCCTTCTTACAACAATCTAATTAGTGTTTTCCTCCTCCCTCCATACCAACCCCTCTTACTCAAAACATAAATGTTCTGTTTTCCCTCTCCCCCCTCCCCAGTTGACCCCCCTCCCGCAATACTGATATGCAATCGTGGCTCACAGTAAACCCTAAGTTTTCAAATTCCTGAGATGTGCGTAACTTAGTGTAAGATAGTTCCAAGAGAGAAAACACACTGGTGTGGAACCAGGATAGAACATTTCCGGCACAGGGAGCAGTGACGTATTGATACACAATATTCCCAATACCGATTGTCCATTGCGTAGCGTGGAGACAGGGTCGGGAGAAATTAACTCCTGTCGTCCGTATGGCACAGGCAGAGTTACCATCAAAACCCCTTCATCAATAGAAAATTCCTTATTCCAGGGACTACCATTAGGGGATGCAGTGTTAACCTGACTCATTTCTAGGACTCCTTCTCCGACTTCCCCGTTCACAACAGTAACCATATTCTGTCCCAAGCAGCCAGATTAGTGGGGGGGGGGGGGGGATGGCTCATATCTGCAACTCTGAGGGGAGGACAGTCAGTTCTTTTGGTATGTTGTTAGGGGAGTTCGGACTACACAGCATTAAGAATGGGGCCTTAAGTGGTGAACAGTAAAATATGAAAAATAAGAAATCCAAACAAACGTGGATAAAAAGGCAAAAGTCAAAGCATCTGGGGCAACATTCGTATTCTCACCACAGCAGACGACTCTAGGTTTCTCTGTCTTCTGCTGGAGACATGATCCTTGATCTGCGTTGAGTGCGTTGTGGTCTTGGTGAGCCTGGCCTTCTCAGATTTGGACCCCCTGGGCGGTTAGCAAATCTTGGGATCAGTTGAAGCCAGTCTGGAACCGTTACTGGATCGGTTTCTAGAAAATCAAACAGTGTAGGAAGTTCCGCATAGGATCGTAAGGTGAAAAATTGTGATCTCTTCTTGAATGTCACCGATATGGGGTATCCCCAGCGATACGTGATGCCCGCGCGTTGGGCCAACTCAAGCACTGGCTTCAACATCGCTCTGCGCTGCAGGGTGGCTCTGGAAAGATCAGGCATGATCTGGATAGATGCACCGTCAAATTCCACATCTCTCATCTCCCATGCTTTCCGCAAGATGATCTCTTTATGGGTGTACTGGTGTACTCTGCAGATCACATCTCTTGGGCGGTTCGGATCCGTTAATTTCGGCCCCAGCGCCCTATGAATCCGGTCAAAGGACATCGTCGCAGGAAAGTCCGCTCTTGCTATGTCTCTGAAAATGGCTATAGCAGTAGCTGTGAGATCTTCTGTACCCGTGGCTTCGGGTAGGCCCCTTATACGCAGGTTGTTCCTCCTGCTGCGATCTTCAATTTCTTCTAGGTGAAGTTGCTGGTTCAATAGTGATTTTGTTTGATTTGCTTGGATATCTTCCACTTGCTTTAGGCGCTGTGTAAGTTCCGTTACTGTGGCTTCTCCTGCACCCATGCGATCTGACAGTGCTGTGATGTCGGTGCGCACTGCTGCTATGTCTCTGCGGTGTGAGGCTTCCAGCCTGCTGGCTAGTGATTCAAAGTCTGCTCTGGTAGGTATTGCTCTCAACAGTGCTCTCAGCTCCTCATCCGCGTGCAGGGTCAGGGGTTTATTATGTGAGACCTGTGTGTCTTGGATGACATCCCTGAGCAGCAGAGGGGTAGAGATGTCTCCATCTGATCTACAGGGTGCCATGGACGGTGTTAGTGTGCAGTGCTGTTAGGTACTCATAAGCTCTGTTGTCCGGAGCAGCAGAGGTGTAGTAATGTCTCTATCAGATGCACCGGGGGCCATGGGCTGCGTCAGTGAGCAGTGCTGTGGGGTAATCACATGTTCGTTCGTCTGCATGGCGGCCGCCATCTTTGAAGCGGGGGATGGGTCACTGGGGTCCGAAAGATATTGTCTGATGGCTCCGTTCTGTTGTGTTTTTGGCGGTGTTCTTTTATGTTGTCGGTTGCTCTTTCCTCTGCGTCTTCCAGCAGAGTACATGCCGCTGATTAAATGCTAGTATGGCTGGTTTAAGGGCAGGAAAGGCCGGGACGGAGCGGGAGCCGCTCAGAAGCGTGTCTTCACACGGCCATGTCCAGATCACGCCCCCGAAAGGTCTTTTATAAACATGATGGGGTCATTGATCAGTAGCCCTGTGGACTTGTATAGTATTTGTGGGGGGGCGATTGTTAGGGCAAGTGGATCCTGGTGCTCCGTGAAAGGATGGCCAGCCGGGTATCATAGGACAGTCAACAAACACTTGTAGTCTCCCCCCTCACAGTAACAGGCAGGCAGAGGCCAGGTATGGTGGATGGTATATCAGGGGTGCCAGTGTGCAGAAGGCCCTGAGCGGTGTGGCAAATGCCGCAGCTAGTGGGGTACACCAAGCTATCCAATACCTTGGGTCAGTCAGGCAGTCTCTGGTAGTGACTCAGGCCCTGGCAGGGACCAGGGGGTTTGACCAGGCAGGTGAGGAAAGGGGGCCTGTAATTAGCTGTGGGCCTGACCGGTCCCGATGACCTCCGGTGGGGATGCGGCCTCAGGAAAAAGCGGGGATCCACAGGCCTCACTAGGCCGGACCAGGCCGCGGCCGCCACGAGCGTCCCAGAAGCTCAGCAGAGCCACCGGACCGTGCCTGATGCACAGGGGGATAGTCTGTATGTGTGGATGAGGGTCCCCTTACTTCCGGATCCGTCTGGATTGCGATCCCTCTGGGAGGCCCCGGGTCGGCAAGATGGCGGCGGCCGCGGGAGTCTGGAGGCCTCTTGTAGGCCGGATTTCTCTAAAATAGCCCCGGATAGTACAGCAGGGAGTCCCGGTGACTAGCCTGGCGGGTTTTTGTTGAGTTTTTTGGGCTGTAAATACAAGGATGCTGGTGGATTAGCCAGCAGGGCTCTGGAGCTCTTCCAGGATTGGCTGTTACCTAGCTGCTGACTTTTAATAAACAAAAATTACTGGAAAAGGCAAATTCAAATGAATGGGCTGCTTTACCCTTGAAAGCACAAGCTGAGAAGTGGGCCTAGCCTTAAAACGGTATTCTGATGTGAGCACTAAGGCCTGATTCACACCTATGCATTTTTAGTGTTTTTTGCATTTTTCAGATTTGCACTATAGCCCATTTAACATTGTTTCCTATGGAACACGTTCTGTGGTGCAAAATGCAGAAACCACAAAAAATGCATAGGTGTGAACCAGGCCTCAGAGTGTGGGTAGGTAAGTAATTTACCTACCCACACTCTGGGTAGGTAGAGGTCCACACTTTGGTGTGGATTCTCATCCTTCTAAAACCTTATCTTCCTCATTCGGCCAGCCACATTACCACCCCCTACAGCTTTCTGTTTGTAGGGTGGTTCCTTTCTTTTTCAGTGTGCTTACAGCTAATTGTGGGACAGTGCTTAATGTATGGCCTGCTTAAAGTGATTGTAAAGGTTTGTTTATTTATTTTTAAATAACAAACATGTCATACTTGCTCTGTGCAAGAATTTTGCGCAGAGCAGCCCCAATCCTCCTTTTCTGGGGTCCTCCGGCACTGGAGAGGCGCCTTCCATGGGGGCACCCGTGCGCGTGTGCTCGCGAGTCCTGCTGCTACATCCATTGACACAGACAGCAGGACTCGGTCCCGCCCCCCCCCGTGTCACTGGATTTGATTAACAGCAGTGGGAGCCAATGGCTCCTGCTGCTATTTATCTATCCAATGAGGACCTGAGACAGCAGCTGGAGCTACTGGGCTTGTCCTTGACACTGCAACAGAATGGCTCAGGTAAGAAAAAGGGGGGCAGCTGCAGCACAGAAGGTTTTTCAGCTTAATGCATTAAGGTGAAAAACCTTGAGACTTTACAACTCCTTTAAAGAGGAAGTAAATTTCCCTCTAATGTTTGTACCTATAGGCAAACTTAAAATAAGGCTTACCTATATAAATATCTCCTAAACTTTTTAGGAAATATTTACTGTATACTGTGCTGATGACGTTATTGGCACATGCACTCTGAAGAAACAGCCGCTCGTGCCATTTCTTAAGAGCCTTGTACCATGACCAGCGGCTCCCGCGTGGAAAATGGGTGAAGATGAATGCGGCTTCCTTTGCAGGTAAGTTTCACATAATGTGCTAGTATGTGATGCATACTAGCACATTATGCCTTTACTAAAAAATGCCATAAAAAAAAAAAAAAAAAAAAAAAAAAAAAGGAGGCAGTGTTTACTTCCTCTTTAATGGATCACTTGATCTTTTTGCTACCATCACTGAATGAAAGAGGTTATGCGCCAAGGGCATATCGAGACGTTTTATTGGATAAAAGTGAGTGTGTGCTTTTTGTTCTATATTGACTGTGTGGCTACATTTTCGATATTAATAACAATTAGTATTTTTATGGGATAAGCCTTTGGTGGTGTCCATGTCACCTTTCTTCTCTCTGTGATGACATCAGGCCTATTCTTTGGAAAGTGATCCCCATTTAAAATTAAATTACCTACAGCACTTCCCAGTTTTTTTAGGTGAACACTCCAGACCAATACTAAAGAAGAAGAAGACCTAAAAGAGTTTGGCCATCACATTCTAGACTGAGAAACATTCCAGAATCCCAGAAACTGTTTTTCAGATATACTAATTTCAAATAAAATAGTTGGATTTGAATCATTAGCGTGCCATTCATTTTCTTCTAACTGTGAGTGTAAGCCCACTTTGGATTCAACGTGTTTAACCTTTTTCCTCTCAAAGTCTTTATTGCCATCTGTGTCCCTGTAGGGTAGGATTTCCATAAGGTCACTGTGACATGAAGTGAGAGGAAAGCTCACTAGAGGCACATATAGCGATAAAATCACATTGGAACCAAAATAAAGATGAGAATGCAGTTTGAAGCTCCAGTGTTTTCAGTCTGATTCCACACATGCTGGCGGGTGTGGTACTCTTTAACAAATTCCCTATCCAAGGTAAAAGTACTGACCCACAGCACATTGGGGGCTTCCCAGATGATGAGGGGGTTTGTTTCAGAGGAGCTGTTTAGGAAAAAGTAGTTTTGTAACTCTTTCCCTACCTCAGACCTGGGTGACAGGTTCTAGAGCAGTGGCTCATTCATTTGCCAGGACACAGGGGGTAAGTGAGGAGGTGTATGGGAGAGGGGATAGGTGAGGAGGAGATGGGGTGTCTGGGAGGGTGGATAGGAGAGGGGGTGTCTGGGAGGGGGGATAGGTGAGGAGATGGGGTGTCTGCGGGGGTAGGAGAGGAGGTGTCTGGGGGGGTAGGAGAGGGAGTGTCTGGGGGGGTAGGAGAGGAGGAGAGGTGGTGTCTGGGGGGAGGTAGGTGAGGAGGTGTCTGGGGGCAGTAGGTGTGGAGGAGAGGGGGTGTCGAAGATAGGGGAGGAGGAGATGGGGTGTCTGGGAGGGAGGATAGGTGAGGAGGAGAGGGGGTGATCGGGGGGGGGGGGGTAGGTGAGGGGGTGTCTGGGGGGGTAGGTGAGGAGGAGATGGGGTGTCTGGGAGGAGGGATAGGTGAGGAGATGGGGTGTCTGGGGGGGTAGGTGAGGTGTTTGGGGGGGTAGGAGAGGGGGTGTCTGGGGGGTAGGTGAGGAGGTGTCTGGGGGGGGGGTTGGTGAGGAGGAGTGGTGGTGTCTGAGGGGGAGGTAGGTGAGGAGGTGTAGGGGGGGTAGGTGTGGAGAAGAGGGGGTGTCTGGGGAGGGGGGGAGGAGAAGATAGGAGAGGGGGTGAGGGGAGATAGGCGAGGAGGAGAGGGGGTGACGGGGGGGGATAGGTGAGGAGGAGATGGGGAGTGTGGGAGGGGGGATAGGTGAGGAGGAGATGGGGGGGTAGGTGAGGAGGAGATGGGGTGTCTGGGAGGTGGGATAGGAGAGGGGGTGTCTGGAGGGGGTAGGTGAGGAGGTGTATGGAAGAGGGGATAGGTGAGGAGGAGATGGGGTGTCTGGGAGGGGGGATAGGAGAGGGGGTGTCTGGGGGGGGTAGGTGAGGAGATGGGGTGGCTGGGAGGGGGGATCGGAGAGGGGGTGTCTGGGGGGGTAGGTGAGGACGAGATGGGGTGACTGAGAGGGGGGATAGGAGAGGGGGTGTCGGGGGGGTAGGTGAGGTGTCTGGGAGAGGGGATAGGTGAGGAGGAGATGGGGTGTCTGGGAGGGGGGATAGGAGAGGGGGTGTCTGGGAGGGGTAGGTGAGGAGAAGATGGGGTGTCTGGGAGGGGGGATAGGAAAGGGGGAGATGGAGTGTCTGGGAGGGGGGATAAGAGAGGGGGTGTCTGGGAGAGGGGATAGGTGAGGAGGAGATGGGGTGTCTGGGAGGGGGGATAGGAGAGGGGGTGTCTGGGGGGGTAGGTGAGGAGGAGATGGGGTGTCTGGGAGGGGGGATAGGAGAGGGGGTGTCTGGGGGGGGTAGGTGAGAAGATGGGGTGTCTGGGAGGGGGGATAGGTGAGGAGATGAGGTGTCTGGGAGGGGGTATAGGAGAGGGGGTGTCTGGGAGAGGGGATAGGTGAGGAGGAGATGGGGTGTCTGGGAGGGGGGATAGGAGAGGGGGTGTCTGGGGGGGGGGGTAGGTGAGAAGATGGGGTGTCTGGGAGGGGGGATAGGAGAGGGGGTGTCTGGGAGAGGGGATAGGTGAGGAGGAGATGGGGTGTCTGGGAGGGGGGGATAGGAGCAGGGGTGTCGGGGTGGGGGTAGGTGAGGAGGTGTCTGGGAGGGGGGATAGGAGAGGGGGTGTCTGGGGGGGTAGGTGAGGAGGAGATGGGGTGTCTGGGAGGGGGGATAGGAGAGGGGGTGTCTGGGGGGGGTAGGTGAGGAGGAGATGGGGTGTCTGGGAGGGGGGATAGGAGAGGGGGTGTCTGGGGGGGGTAGGTGAGGAGGAGATGGGGTGTCTGGAAGGGGGGATAGGAGAGGGGGTGTCTGGGGGGGTAGGTGAGGAGGAGATGGGGTGTCTGGGAGGTTGGATAGGAAAGGGGGTGTTTCGGGGGGTAGGTGAGGAGGAGATGGGGTGTCTGGGGGGGGTAGGTGAGGAGGAGATGGGGTGTCTGGGAGGGAGAATAGGAGAGGGGGTGTCTGGGGGGGTAGGTGAGGAGATGGGGTGTCTGGGAGGGGGTAGGTGAGGAGGAGATGGGGTGTCTGGGAGCGGGGATAGGAGAGGGGGTGTCGGGGGGGTAGGTGAGGAGGTGTCTGGGAGGGGGGATAGGAGAGGTGGTGTCTGGGGGGGGAGGTAAGGAGGAGATGGGGTGTCGGGGGGAATAGGTGAGGATGGGGTTCATCAAGGTCATTCAGCACTTGCTGCATCCGCCATAAGACCTCCGCCTCCATAGCTGCAGGGGCAGGTTGGCAAAGTACACCGTTACTCTGCCATATTGTCAACTCTTCAGCCAGGATTTCAGAGTTGTCAACTGGTATTTCATGATAGTCCCAGGCAAAAGGAGCACCACCCTGCTGCTGAGCAGAGTCTAACAGCTGTTTGTAGGCGATCTCCAACTCCCATTCCTGACAGCCAGAAACTCCAAATCTTCCAGTGCCCAGTGCACTTCTGAGACATTCAGTCTCCGCTCTCTGTGCTCCATTATTTCCTCCAAACGCCACTCCCGATCACTTCCAAAGTCAGGGTCCCTGGACAGCACCCAGTATAACAATCCCAGGCCATCGTAGTCAAAGCCTTCCGTGGGGCTGTCATCCGCTGTCCATGGGCACACTTGGGCTACATACCACTGGAGGGCTCTGTAGCTCTCGTCCAACCGCATTTCTGCCCGGATCAGCCTGCTTAACTCGGCTGTCCACTCCTGGTTCCGCTGTTCCCCCAAAAACAGCATTCGCACTTCATACTGCGACCAGTACCTCACATGGATGGAGGGGAGAACTTTTCCCTGGTGTCGCTGCTCACGGGCTAGCGCTTCATTCCAGAGTTCACAGCGGATAGAATCAAACCATCCTAGCAGGACCTGCTCTGATACTGGTCCTCTGTGCTGTATCTCCTTCTCTCGCAACCTCCTTCTGAATTCCTCATCCATGGTGGCTGGTATCTCTCCTCTCCTGCTATCCTGCTACCTTGGATCCAGGTGATGGTTTGGATGTGTTCACGGCAAGGAAGCACGATCCCACCATTCCCTCCACGGCTCTCAAGTAAGTCTTTCAGCGTGGCTCTCCTGCAGGCTGGTTTGGAGTGTCCCAGTAACTGGAGAGCAAATCCCACGGCTGCCAACCAATGTAACGAGCCCCTTGCTCGCTCGGTTCCACTCTCCCGACACTCCTCTGCAGCTATTGAATCAGATTGCAACGTCTGATGGTTCAGTCATCCAATGCTCCGGGACTAGAACTACAGCTCTGTGCCGTTCTAGTCCAGTTGTGATAGCTCAGAACAAACACCAGGCAGGCTGTATGTAAGTTCAAACAGGAATCTATCTTTATTGACAAGATACAGGCTTTTATACACTCAAAGTGGAGGTGCAGACCTGCTCATATTACTCTAACAATACAGCTTTAACCTAATTAACATGAGCTAATTAACTAATCCCTTTAGACAGCCTAGATGACTCAGACATGACCGTTAGGCCAGGCTGGCCGTCTTGTAGTTCAGAAAATCCGATCAACATTATCACAAATCAACATAGATTCTTCTTCACACAATAGCAGAGTTAATTAACACAAATAACAATGGGGATCTAATGACTCTTAGATTCCATAGTAGACTTATTTACAATACACATTTTAGCAGACAATAGCCAGACAGGTGTTGGAATTTACATCAGCATCTCCTAACAGTATCTGTCCCAGCATTATGAATCAGCCACTATTCCAATATGGCAAATCCAGGGTCCCCAGGCATACAGCTCACAAAGAGCACCGTTCCCCGAAATGCAAGGGCCCACGATCGATCGGCAAGAGGCTAGCATACAGTCCCCTCCAAAAGTCTCTCTCCCGGCTAGGTCTGTCACAGGTGGTAGGTGAGGAGACGGGGTGTCTGGGAGGGGGGATAGGAGAGGGGTGTCTGGGAGGGGTAGGTGAGGAGGAGATGGGGTGTCTTGGAGGGGGGATAGGAGAGGGGGTGTCGGGGGGGGTAGGTGAGGAGGTGTCTGGGAGAAGGCATAGGAGAGGGGGTGTCTGGGGGGGATAGGTGAGAAGGAGATGGGGTGTCTGGGAGGGGGGATAGTAAAGGGGGAGATGGAGTGTCTGGGAGGGGGGATAAGAGAGGGGGTGTCTGGGAGAGGGGATAGGTGAGGAGGAGATGGGGTGTCTGGGAGGGGGGGATAGGAGAGGGGGTGTCTGGGGGGGTAGGTGAGAAGATGGGGTGTCTGGGAGGGGGGGTGTCTGGGGGGGGTAGGTGAGGAGATGGGGTGTCTGGGAGGGGGGATCGGAGAGGGGGTGTCTGGGGGGGGTAGGTGAGGAGGAGATGGGGTGTCTGGGAGGGGGCATAGGAGAGGGGGTGTCTGGGGGGGTAGGTGAGGAGATGGGGTGTCTGGGAGGGGGGATAGGAGAGGGGGTGTCTAGGGGGGGTAGGTGAGGAGATGGGGTGTCTGGGAGGGGGGATAGGAGAGGGGGTGTCTAGGGGGGAGGTGAGGAGATGGGGTGTCTGGGAGGGGGGATAGGAGAGGGGTGTCGGGGGGGTAGGTGAGGAGGAGATGGGGTGTCTGGGAGGGGGGATAGGAGAGGGGGTGTCGGGGGGATAGGAGAGGGGGTGTCGGGGGGGTAGGTGAGGAGGTGTCTGGGAGAGGGGATAGGTGAGGAGGAGATGGGGTGTCTGGGAGGGGTGATAGGAGAGGGGGTGTCTGGGAGGGGTAGGTGAGGAGAAGATGGGGTGTCTGGGAGGGGGGATAGGAAAGGGGGAGATGGAGTGTCTGGGAGGGGGGATAAGAGAGGGGGTGTCGGGGGGGTAGGTGAGGAGGTGTCTGGGAGAGGGGATAGGTGAGGAGGAGATGGGGTGTCTGGGAGGGGGGATAGGAGAGGGGGTGTCTGGGGAGTAGGTGAGGAGGAGATGGGGTGTCTGGGGGGGATAGGAGAGGGGGTGTGGGGGGGGGTAGGTGAGGAGATGGGGTGTCTGGGGGGGTAGGTGAGAAGATGGGGTGTCTGGGAGGGGGGATAGGAGAGGGGGTGTCTGGGAGACGGGATAGGTGAGGAGATGAGGTGTCTGGGAGACGGGATAGGAGAGGGGGTGTCTGGGAGAGGGGATAGGTGAGGAGGAGATGGGGTGTCTGGGAGGGGGGATAGGAGAGGGGGTGTTTGGGGGGGTAGTTGAGGAGGAGATGGGGTGTCTGCAAGGGGGGATAGGAGAGGGGGTGTCTGGGGGGGTAGGTGAGAAGATGGGGTGTCTGGGAGGGGGGATAGGTGAGGAGATGAGGTGTCTGGGAGACGGGATAGGAGAGGGGGTGTCTGGGAGAGGGGATAGGTGAGGAGGAGATGGGGTGTCTGGGAGGGGGGATAGGAGAGGGGGTGTTTGGGGGGGTAGTTGAGGAGGAGATGGGGTGTCTGGAAGGGGGGATAGGAGAGGGGGTGTCTGGGGGGGTAGGTGAGAAGATGGGGTGTCTGGGAGGGGGGATAGGAGAGGGGGTAGGTGAGGAGGAGAAGAAGGGGGGATCTGGGGGGGGTAGGTGAGGAGGAGATGGGGTGTCTGGGAGGGGGGATAGGAGAGGGGGTGTCTGGGGGGGTAGGTGAGGAGATGGGGTGTCTGGGAGGGGGGATAGGAGAGAGGTGTCTGGGGGGGGTAGGTGAGGAGGAGATGGGGTGTCTGGGAGGGGGCATAGGAGAGGGGGTGTCTGGGGGGGTAGGTGAGGAGATGGGGTGTCTGGGAGGGGGGATAGGAGAGGGGGTGTCTAGGGGGGGTAGGTGAGGAGATGGGGTGTCTGGGAGGGGGGATAGGAGAGGGGGTGTCTAGGGGGGAGGTGAGGAGATGGGGTGTCTGGGAGGGGGGATAGGAGAGGGGTGTCGGGGGGGTAGGTGAGGAGGAGATGGGGTGTCTGGGAGGGGGGATAGGAGAGGGGGTGTCGGGGGGATAGGAGAGGGGGTGTCTGGGGGGGGTAGGTGAGGAGGAGATGGGGTGTCTGGGAGGGGGGATAGGAGAGGGGGTGTCTGGGGGGGTAGGTGAGGTGATGGGGTGTCTGGGAGGGGGGATAGGAGAGGGGGTGTCTGGGGGGGTAGGTGAGGAGGAGATGGGGTGTCTGGAAGGGGGGATAGGAGAGGGGGTGTCTGGGGGGGTGTAACGAGCCCCTTGCTCGCTCGGTTCCACTCTCCCGACACTCCTCTGCAGCTATTGAATCAGATTGCAACGTCTGATGGTTCGGCCATCCAATGCTCCGGGACTAGAACTACAGCTCCGTTCTAGTCCAGTTGTGATAGCTCAGAACAAACACCAGGCAGGCTGTATGTAAGTTCAAACAGGAATCTATCTTTATTGACAAGATACAGGCTTTTATACACTCAAAGTGGAGGTGCAGACCTGCTCATATTACTCTAACAATACAGCTGTAACCTAATTAATCTAATTAACATGAGCTAATTAACTAATACCTTTAGACAGCCTAGATGACTCAGACATGACCGTTAGGCCAGGCTGGCCGTCTTGTAGTTCAGAAAATCCAATCAACATTATCACAATCAACATAGACTCTTCTTCACACAATAGCAGAGCTAATTAACACAAATAACAATGGGGATCTAATGACTCTTAGATCCCATAGTAGACTTATTTACAATACACATTTTAGCAGACAATAGCCAGACAGGTGTTGGAATTTACATCAGCATCTCCTAACAGTATCTGTCCCAGCATTATGAATCAGCCACTATTCCAATATGGCAAATCCAGGGTCCCCAGGCATACAGCTCACAAAGAGCACCGTTCCCCCAAATGCAAGGGCCCACGATCGATCGGCAAGAGGCTAGCATACAGTCCCTCCAAAAGTCTCTCTCCCGCCTAGGTCTGTCACATTTCTCCCCTTTCGGCAGGAGACTAACACAGGAGGAGACCCCAGACACAGTACCCCAAACAAATTGTTCCAAACAAAGCATTACTCACCCAGCCAACCTCTGCCTCTCTCAGAGAACATATCTGCCGCTGGGGAGAGGCCTGGACTGGCCCTTCTCCCTGGAATCCTTTCTGCCGCTGGAGAGAAGACAGGGTGTCTGGGCTCACTCCGTCATGCTGTTGGGGATCTGGGCCGACTGCCCAGCATCCCTGGGGTATACAGGTGGAGACTGAAGTCCCATCCACCTTCACAGGACATCCATGCTCTGTTAGTTGAGGGCAAAGTCCAGCAGTACTCGGCCCTGTTGGCAGCCCTTCTGCTGGAAACCCCACACCATCTGCTCCGGCTAACTGTTGGGGAGGGACGACGAACACCTCCTCTCCCTTCTCCCCCTGTATCCTGATCTGCTGCTGGGAAGTGACCACCTCCTTCTCACCCTGAGCCTTCGGAACTGACGCAGGTGTAGGGCAGAGATCTTGGACCCTCTGTCCGGTTGCCAGCACTTCAGCTGGGGAAGTTCCTTGTAACTTCACAGATACTTCTGTTGGTGCTGGGCAGAGCATAGTGAAGTTTGGCCCTAATAACAGCTCCTCTTCTGCTGGAGGCTCACCAGGTTGTTCTTCCTCAGCAGAAAAGTCTATCAAATCCCCTGTCTCTGCAACTGGTGTCTGGGGATAAAGGTTCACCATCTCCTGTCCCTGGAACCCAGAAGATGCTATCAGTGCTGGGCAGAGCAAAGTGAAGTTTGGCCCTAATAACAGCTCTTCTTCTGCTGGAGGCTCACCAGGTTGTTCTTCCTCAGCAGAAAAGTCTATCAAATCCCCTGTCTCTGCAACTGGTGTCTGGGGATAAAGGTTCACCATCTCCTCTCCGTGGAACCCAGAAGATGCTATCAGTGTTGGGCAGAGGTTAGCAGAGCTCTGCCCTGTTGTCAGCACTTCAGGTTTGGGGACTGCAATCTTCAGATTTTCCACTGCCGATTCTCTGGCATTCTGCTGGACAGGCACATTCCTCCATCCAAGATCATCCAATGCAGAAACAGGTTCATCAAGGTCATTCAGCACTTGCTGCATCCGCCATAAGACCTCCGCCTCCATAGCTGCAGGGGCAGGTTGGCAAAGTACACCGTTACTCTGCCATATTGTCAACTCTTCAGCCAGGATTTCAGAGTTGTCAACTGGTATTTCATGATAGTCCCAGGCAAAAGGAGCACCACCCTGCTGCTGAGCAGAGTCTAACAGCTGTTTGTAGGCGATCTCCAACTCCCATTCCTGAACAGCCAGAAACTCCAAATCTTCCAGTGCCCAGTGCACTTCTGAGACATTCAGTCTCCGCTCTCTGTGCTCCATTATTTCCTCCAAACGCCACTCCCGATCACTTCCAAAGTCAGGGTCCCTGGACAGCACCCAGTATTACAATCCCAGGCCATCGTAGTCAAAGCCTTCCGTGGGGCTGTCATCCGCTGTCCATGGGCACACTTGGGCTACATACCACTGGAGGGCTCTGTAGCTCTAGTCCAACCGCATTTCTGCCCGGATCAGCCTGCTTAACTCGGCTGTCCACTCCTGGTTCCGCTGTTCCCCCAAAAACAGCATTCGCACTTCATACTGCGACCAGTACCTCACATGGATGGAGGGGAGAACTTTTCCCTGGTGTCGCTGCTCACGGGCTAGCGCTTCATTCCAGAGTTCACAGCGGATAGAATCAAACCATCCTAGCAGGACCTGCTCTGATACTGGTCCTCTGTGCTGTATCTCCTTCTCTCGCAACCTCCTTCTGAATTCCTCATCCATGGTGGCTGGTATCTCTCCTCTCCTGCTATCCTGCTACCTTGGATCCAGGTGATGGTTTGGATGTGTTCACGGCAAGGAAGCACGATCCCACCATTCCCTCCACGGCTCTCAAGTAAGTCTTTCAGCGTGGCTCTCCTGCAGGCTGGTTTGGAGTGTCCCAGTAACTGGAGAGCAAATCCCACGGCTGCCAACCAATGTAACGAGCCCCTTGCTCGCTCGGTTCCACTCTCCCGACACTCCTCTGCAGCTATTGAATCAGATTGCAACGTCTGATGGTTCAGTCATCCAATGCTCCGGGACTAGAACTACAGCTCTGTGCCGTTCTAGTCCAGTTGTGATAGCTCAGAACAAACACCAGGCAGGCTGTATGTAAGTTCAAACAGGAATCTATCTTTATTGACAAGATACAGGCTTTTATACACTCAAAGTGGAGGTGCAGACCTGCTCATATTACTCTAACAATACAGCTTTAACCTAATTAACATGAGCTAATTAACTAATCCCTTTAGACAGCCTAGATGACTCAGACATGACCGTTAGGCCAGGCTGGCCGTCTTGTAGTTCAGAAAATCCGATCAACATTATCACAAATCAACATAGATTCTTCTTCACACAATAGCAGAGTTAATTAACACAAATAACAATGGGGATCTAATGACTCTTAGATTCCATAGTAGACTTATTTACAATACACATTTTAGCAGACAATAGCCAGACAGGTGTTGGAATTTACATCAGCATCTCCTAACAGTATCTGTCCCAGCATTATGAATCAGCCACTATTCCAATATGGCAAATCCAGGGTCCCCAGGCATACAGCTCACAAAGAGCACCGTTCCCCCAAATGCAAGGGCCCACGATCGATCGGCAAGAGGCTAGCATACAGTCCCCTCCAAAAGTCTCTCTCCCGGCTAGGTCTGTCACAGGTGGTAGGTGAGGAGACGGGGTGTCTGGGAGGGGTAGGTGAGGAGGAGATGGGGTGTCTTGGAGGGGGGATAGGAGAGGGGGTGTCGGGGGGGGTAGGTGAGGAGGTGTCTGGGAGAAGGCATAGGAGAGGGGGTGTCTGGGGGGGGATAGGAGAGGAGGAGATGGGGTGTCTGGGAGGGGGGATAGGAGAGGGGGTGTCGGGGGGGGGGGGAGGTGTCTGGGAAAGGGGATAGGTGAGGAGATGGGGTGTCTCGGAGGGGGGGTAGGGGGGGTAGGTGAGGAGGTGTCTGGGAGGGGGGATAGGAGAGGGGGTGTCTGGGGGGGGTAGGTGAGGAGATGGGGTGTCTGGGAGGGGGGATAGGAGAGGGGGTGTCTGGGGGGGGGGGGTAGGTGAGGAGATGGGGTGTCTGGGAGGGGGGATAGGAGAGGGGTGTCTGGGGGGGTAGGTGAGGAGGAGATGGGGTGTCTGGGAGGGGGGGTAGGTGAGGAGGTGTCTGGGAGAGGGGATAGGTGAGGAGGAGATGGGGTGTCTGGTGGGGGGGTTGGGTGAGGAGATGGTGTGTCTGGGGGGGGTAGGCGAGGAGATGGGGTGTCTGGGGGGTAGGAGATGGGGTGTCTGGGGGGGTAGGTGAGGAGATGGGGTGTCTGGGGGGGTAGGTTAGGAAGAGATGGAGTGTCTGGGGGGGGGGTAGGTGAAGAGGAGATGAGGTGTCTGGGGGTAGGTGAGAAGAAGATGGGGTGTCTGGGGGGTGGGGGTGAGGAGGAGATGAGGTGTCAGGGGGGGAGGGAGGAGAGGGGGTGTCTGGGAGGATAGGTGAGGAGGAGAGGGGGTGTCTGGGGGGGGAGGGTAGGTGAGGAGGAGAGGTGGTGTCTGGGGTGGGAGGTAGGTGAGGAGGTGTCTGGGGGTGGGGGGGTGAGGAGGAGAAGGGGTGTCTGGGGGGGTAGGTGAGGTGGTGTCTGGGGGGGTAGGAGAGGGAGTGTCTAGGGGGGTAGATGAGGAAAGAGGTGGTGTCTGGGGGGGAGGTCGGTGAGGAGGTGTCTGGGGGTGGGGGGGTGAGGAGAAGGGGTGTCTGGGGGGGTAGGTGAGGAGGTGTCTGG
The DNA here is from genome assembly GCF_042186555.1 of Aquarana catesbeiana. Taxonomy (NCBI): domain Eukaryota; kingdom Metazoa; phylum Chordata; class Amphibia; order Anura; family Ranidae; genus Aquarana; species Aquarana catesbeiana. The sequence continues at coordinate 552,723,241 of NC_133326.1, forward strand.
GGGTGGGGGGGTGAGGAGAAAGGGTGTCTGGGGGGGTAGGTGAGGAGGTGTCTGGGGGGGTAGACGAGGAGGAGAGGTGGTGTCTGGGGGCGAGGTAGGTGAGGAGGTGTCGGGGGGGGTAGATGTGGAGGAGAGGGAGTGTCTGGGGGGGGGTAGGTGAGGAGGAGATGGGGTGTTTGGGGGGGGTAGGTGAGGAGGAGAGCGGGGGTAGGTGAGGAGATGGTGTGTCTGGGTGGGGGGTAGGTTAGGAGGAGATGGAGTGTCTGCGGGAGGGTAGGTGAGGAGATGGGGTGTCTGGAGGGGTAGGTGAAGAGGAGATGAGGTGTCTGGGGGGGGGGGGATAGGTGAGAAGATGGGGTGTCTGGGGGGTGGGGGTAAGTGAGGAGGAGATGGGGTGTCTAGGGGGGAGATAGGCGAGGAGGAGAGGGGGTGTCTGGGGGTAGGTGAGGAGATGGGGTGTCTGGGGGGTGGGCAGGAGATAGGCGAGGAGGAGAGGGGGTGTCTGGGGGGATAGGTGAGGAGGAGAGGGGGTGTCTGGGGGGGGAGAGGGTAGGTGAGGAGAGGTGGTGTCTGGGGGAGAGGTAGGTGAGGAGGTGTCTGGGGGTGGGGGGGTGAGGAGGAGAGGTGGTGTCTGGGTGGGAGGTAGGTGAGGAGGTGTCTGGGGGAGGGGGTAGGTGTGGAGGAGAGGGGGTGTCTGGGGGGGTAGGTGAAGAGATGGGGTGTCTGGGGGGGGTAAGTGAGAAGGGGTGTCTGGGGGGGTAGGTGAGGAGGTGTCTGGGGGGGTAGGAGAGGGAGTGTCTGGGGGGGTAGGAGAGGAGGAGAGGTGGTGTCTGGGGGGGAGGTAGGTGAGGAGGTGTCTGGGGGGAGTAGGTGTGGAGGAGAGGGGGTGTCGAAGATAGGCGAGGAGGAGATGGGGTGTCTGGGAGGGGGGATAGGTGAGGAGGAGAGGTGGTGTCTGGGGGGGAGGTAGGTGTGGGGGGGTGGGCGAGTGGGTGAGGAGGAGAGGGGGTGTCTGGGGGGGTAGGTGAGGAGGTGTCTGGGGGGTAGGAGAAGGGGTGGGTGAGGAGGAGAGGGGGTGTCTGAGGGGGTAGGTGAGGAGGTGTCGGGGGGGTAGGTGAGGAGGAGAGCGGGGGTAGGTGTGGAGATGCGGTGTCTATGTCTAGGGGGGGTAGGTTAGGAGGAGAATCAGTGTCTGGGAGGGGGGGTAGGTGAGGAGATGGGGTGTCTGGAGGGGTAGGTGAAGAGGAGACGAGGTGTCTGGGGGTAGGTGAGGAGGGGATGGGGTGTCTGGGGGGTAGGTGAGAAGAAGATGGGGTGTCTGGGGGGTGAGGAGGAGATGGGGTGTCTGGGGGGGAGATAGGCGAGGGGGAGAGGGGGTGTCTGGGGGTAGGTGAGGAGATGGGGTGTCTGGGGGGGTGGGGAGGAGATAGGCGAGGAGGAGAGGGGGTGTTTGGGGGGGATTAGGTGAGGAGGAGAGGGGGTGTCTGGGAGGGGGTGGGTGAGGAGGAGAGGGGGTGTCTGGGGGAGAGAGGGTAGGTGAGGAGAGGTGATGTCTGGGGGGAGGTAGGTGAGGTGTCTGGGGGTGGGGGGGTGAGGAGGTGTCTGGGGGGGTAGGAGAGGGAGTGTCTGGGGGGGTAGGAGAGGAGGAGAGGTGGTGTCTGGGGGGGAGGTAGGTGAGGAGGTGTCTGGGGGAAGTAGGTGTGGAGGAGAGGGGGTGTTGAAGATAGGCGAGGAGGAGATGGGATGTCTGGGAGGGGGGATAGGTGAGGAGGAGAGGTGGTGTCTGGGGGGGAGGTAGGTGAGGAGGTGTGGGGGGGTGGGTGAAGAGGAGAGGGGGTGTCTGGGGGGGTAGGTGAGGAGGTGTCTGGGGGGTAGGAGAAGGGGTGGGTGAGGAGGAGAGGGGGTGTCTGAGGGGGTAGGTGAGGAGGTGTCTGGGGGGTAGGAGAGGGGGTGTCTGAGGGGGGGTAGGTGAGGAGAGGTGGTGTCTGGAGGGGAGGTAGGTGAGGAGGTGTCGGGGGGGTAGGTGTGGAGAAGAGGGGGTGTCTGGGGAGGAGAAGATAGGCGAGGAGGAGAGGGGGTGAGGGGATATAGGCGAGGAGGAGAGGGGGTGATTGGGGGGGTAGGTGAGGAGGAGAGGGGGTGTCTGGGAGGGGGGATAGGTGAGGAGTTGGGGTGTCTGGGGAGGTAGGCGAGGAGGTGTCTGGGGGAGGTAGGAGAGGGGGTGTCTGAGGGGGAGTAGGTGAGGAGGAGAGGTGGTGTCTGGGGGGAGGTAGGTGAGAAGGTGTCAGGGGGGGTAGGTGTGGAGAAGAGGGGGTGTCTGGGGAGGGGGGGGAGAAGATGGGGTGTCTGGGAGGGGGGATAGGAGAGGGGGTGTCTGGGGGGGTAGGTGAGGAGGAGATGGGGTGTCTGGGAGGGGGGATAGGAGAGGGGGTGTCGGGGGGGTAGGTGAGGAGGAGATGGGGTGTCTGGGAGGGGGGATAGGAGAGGGGGTGTCGGGGGGTAGGTGAGGAGGTGTCTGGGGGGGTAGGTGAGGAGGAGATGGGGTGTCTTGGAGGGGGGATAGGAGATGGGGTGTCCGGGAGGGGGGGGATAGGTGAGGAGGAGATGCAGAGTCTGGGAGGGGGGATAGGTGAGGAGGAGATGGGGTGTCTGGGAGGTGGGATAGGAGAGGGAGTGTCTGGAGGGGGTAGGTGAGGAGGTGTATGGGAGAGGGGATAGGTGAGGAGGAGATGGGGTGTCTGGGAGGGGGGATAGGAGAAGGGGTGTCTGGGAGAGGGGATAGGTGAGGAGGAGATGGGGTGTCTGGGAGGGGGGAATAGGAGAGGGGGTGTCTGGGGGGGTAGGTGAGGAGATGGGGTGTCTGGCAGGGGGGATCGGAGAGGGGGTGTAGGTGAGGACGAGATGGGGTGTCTGAGAGGGGGATAGGAGAGGGGGGGTAGGTGAGGAGGTGTCTGGGTGAGGGGATAGGTGAGGAGGAGATGGGGTGTCTGGGAGGGGGAATAGGAAAGGGGGAGATGGAGTGTCTGGGAGGGGGGATAAGAGAGGGGGTGTCTGGGAGAGGGGATAGGTGAGGAGGAGTTGGGGTGTCTGGGAGGGGGGGTGTCTGGGGGGGTAGGTGAGGAGGAGATGGGGTGTCTGGGAGGGGGGATGGGAGAGGGGGTGTCTGGGAGAGGGGATAGGTGAGGAGGAGATGGGGTGTCTGGGAGGGGGATAGGAAAGGGGGAGATGGAGTGTCTGGGAGGGGGGATAAGAGAGGGGGTGTCTGGGAGAGGGGATAGGTGAGGAGGAGATGGGGTGTCTGGGGGGGTAGGTGAGGAGATGGGGTGTCTGGGGGGGATAGGAGAGGGGGTGTGGGGGGGTAGGTGAGGAGGAGATGGGGTGTCTGGGAGGGGGGATAGGAGAGAGGGTGTCTGGGAGACGGGATAGGTGAGGAGATGAGGTGTCTGGGAGGGGGGATAGGAGAGGGGGTGTCTGGAAGAGGGGATAGGTGAGGAGGAGATGGGGTGTCTGGGAGGGGGGATAGGAGAGGGGGTGTCTGTGGGGGGGGGTAGATGAGAAGATGGGGTGTCTGGGAGAGGGGATAGGAGAGGGGGTGTCTGGGAGAGGGGATAGGTGAGGAGGAGATGAGGTGTCTGGGAGGGGGGATAGGAGAGGGGGTGTCTGGGGGGGGTAGGTGAGGAGAAGATGGGGTGTCTGGGAGGGGGGATGGGAGAGGGGGTGTCTGGAAGAGGGGATAGGTGAGGAGGAGATGGGGTGTCTGGGAGGGGGGATAGGAGAGGGGGTGTCTGTGGGGGGGGGGGTAGATGAGAAGATGGGGTGTCTGGGAGGGGGGGTAGGAGAGGGGGTGTCTGGGAGAGGGGATAGGTGAGGAGGAGATGGGGTGTCTGGGAGGGGGGATAGGAGAGGGGGTGTAGGGGGGGTAGGTGAGGAGGTGTCTGGGAGGGGGGATAGGAGAGGGGTGTTGGGGGCGGGGTAGGTGAGGAGGAGATGGGGTGTCTGGGAGGGGGGATAGGAGAGGGGGTGTCTGGGGGGGGGTAGGTGAGGAGGAGATGGGGTGTCTGGGAGGGGGGATAGGAGAGGGGGTGTCTGGGGGGGTAGGGGAGGAGATGAGGTGTCTGGGAGGGGAGATAGGAGAGGGGTGTCTGGGGGGGTAGGTGAGGAGGAGATCGGGTGTCTGGGAGGGGGGATAGGAGAGGGGGTGTCGGGGGGTAGGTGAGTAGGTGTCTGGGAGGGGGCATAGGAGAGGGGTGTCTGGGGGGGTAGGTGAGGAGATGGGGTGTCTGGGAGGTGGGATAGGAGAGGGGATGTCGGGGGGGGTAGGTGAGGAGGTGTCTGGGAGGGGGCATAGGAGAGGGGGTGTCTGGGGGGGTAGGTGAGGAGATGGGGTATCTGGGAGGGGGGATAGGAGAGGAGGTGTCTGGGAGGGGGGATAAGAGAGGGGGTGTCTAGGGGGGGTAGGTGAGGAGGAGTTGGGGTGTCTGGGAGGGGGGATAGGAGAGGGGGTGTCTGGGGGGTAGGTGAGGAGATGGGGTGTCTGGGAGGAGGGATAGGAGAGGGGGTGTAGGGGGGGTAGGTGAGGAGGTGTCTGGGAGGGGGGATAGGAGAGGGGTGTTGGGGGCGGGGTAGGTGAGGAGGAGATGGGGTGTCTGGGAGGGGGGATAGGAGAGGGGGTGTCTGGGGGGGGGTAGGTGAGGAGGAGATGGGGTGTCTGGGAGGGGGGATAGGAGAGGGGGTGTCTGGGGGGGTAGGGGAGGAGATGAGGTGTCTGGGAGGGGAGATAGGAGAGGGGTGTCTGGGGGGGTAGGTGAGGAGGAGATCGGGTGTCTGGGAGGGGGGATAGGAGAGGGGGTGTCGGGGGGTAGGTGAGTAGGTGTCTGGGAGGGGGCATAGGAGAGGGGTGTCTGGGGGGGTAGGTGAGGAGATGGGGTGTGTGGGAGGTGGGATAGGAGAGGGGATGTCGGGGGGGTAGGTGAGGAGGTGTCTGGGAGGGGGCATAGGAGAGGGGGTGTCTGGGGGGGTAGGTGAGGAGATGGGGTATCTGGGAGGGGGGATAGGAGAGGAGGTGTCTGGGAGGGGGGATAAGAGAGGGGGTGTCTAGGGGGGGTAGGTGAGGAGGAGTTGGGGTGTCTGGGAGGGGGGATAGGAGAGGGGGTGTCTGGGGGGTAGGTGAGGAGATGGGGTGTCTGGGAGGAGGGATAGGAGAAGGGTGTTTGGGGGCGGTAGGTGAGGAGGAGATGGGGTGTCTGGGAGGGGGGATAGGAGAGGGGGCGTGGGGGGGTAGGTGAGGAGGTGTCTGGGAGGGGGCATAGGAGCGGGGGTGTCTGGGGGGGTAGGTGAGGAGATGGGGTGTGGGGGGGTAGGTGAGGAGGTGTCTGGGAGGGGGGATAGGAGAGGGGGTGTCTGGGGGGGTAAGTGAGGAGGAGATGGGGTGTCTTAGAGGGGGGATAGGAGAGGGGGCGTGGGGGGGTAGGTGAGGAGGTGTCTGGGAGGGGGCATAGGAGAGGGGGTGTCTGGGGGGGTAAGTGAGGAGGAGATGGGGTGTCTTAGAGGGGGGATAGGAGAGGGGGTGTCGGGGGGTAGGTGAGGAGGTGTCTGGGAGGGGGCATAGGAGAGGGGGTGTCTGGGGGGGGTAGGTGAGGAGGAGATGGGGTGTCTGGGAGCGGGCATAGGAGAGGGGGTGTCGGGGATTAGGTGAGGAGGTGTCTGGGAGGGGGGATAGGAGAGGGGGTGTCTGGGGGGGGAGATAGGAGAGGGGTGTCTGGGGGGGTAGGTGAGGAGGAGATGGGGTGTCTGGGAGGGGGGATAGGAGAGGGGGTGTCGGGGGGGTAGGTGAGTAGGTGTCTGGGAGGGGGCATAGGAGAGGGGTGTCTGGGGGGGTAGGTGAGGAGATGGGGTGTCTGGGAGGTGGGATAGGAGAGGGGATGTCGGGGGGGTAGGTGAGGAGATGGGGTATCTGGGAGGGGGGATAGGAGAGGAGGTGTCTGGGAGGGGGGATAAGAGAGGGGGTGTCTAGGGGGGGTAGGTGAGGAGGAGTTGGGGTGTCTGGGAGGGGGGATAGGAGAGGGGGTATCTGGGGGGTAGGTGAGGAGATGGGGTGTCTGGGAGGAGGGATAGGAGAGGGGTGTTTGGGGGCGGTAGGTGAGGAGGAGATGGGGTGTCTGGGAGGGGGGATAGGAGAGGGGGTGTGGGGGTATAGGTGAGGAGGTGTCTGGGAGGGGGGATAGGAGAGGGGGTGTCTGGGGGGGATAGGAGAGGGGGTGTCTGGGGGGAGAGGTGAGGAGGAGATGGGGTGTCTGGGAGGGGGGATAGGAGAGGGGGTGTCTGGGGGGGGGTGGGTGAGGAGGAGATGGGGTGTCTTGGAGGGGGGATAGGAGAGGGGGTGTCGGGGGTAGGTGAGGAGGTGTCTGGGAGGGGGCATAGGAGAGGGGGTGTCTGGGGGGGGTAGGTGAGGAGGAGATGGGGTGTCTGGGAGCGGGCATAGGAGAGGGGGTGTCGGGGATTAGGTGAGGAGGTGTCTGGGAGGGGGGATAGGAGAGGGGGTGTCTGGGGGGGGTAGGTGAGGAGATGGGGTGTCTGGGAGGGGGATAGGAGAGGGGGTGTCGGGGGGTAGGTGAGGAGGTGTCTGGGGGGGTAGGTGAGGAGGAGATGGGGTGTCTGGGAGGGGGGATAGGAGAGGGGGTGTCTCGGGGGGTAGGTGAGGAGATGGGGTGTCTGGGAGGGGGGATAGGAGAGGGGGTGTCGGGGGGGGTAGGTGAGGAGGAGATGGGGTGTCTGGGAGGGGGGATAGGAGAGGGGGTGTCGGGGGGGTAGGTGAGGAGGTGTCTGGGAGGGGGCATAGGAGAGGGGGTGTCTGGGGGGGGTAGGTGAGGAGATGGGGTGTCTGGGAGGGGGGATAGGAGAGAGGGTGTGTGTGGGGGGGGTAGGTGAGGAGGAGATGGGGTGTCTGGGAGGGGGGATAGGAGAGGAGATGAGGTGTCTGGGAGGGGGGATAGGAGAGGGGTGTCGGGGGGGGGTAGGTGAGGAGGAGATGGGGTGTCTGGGAGGGGGGATAGGAGAGGGGATGTGGGGGGGGGGTAGGTGAGGAGGTGTCTGGGAGGGGGGATAGGAGAGGGGGTGTCTGGGGGGGTAGGTGAGGAGATGGGGTGTCTGGGAGGGGGGATAGGAGAGGAAGTGTCTGGGAGGGGGGATAGGAGAGGGGGTGTCTGGGGGGGTAGGTGAGGAGGAGATGGGGTGTCTGGGAGGGGGGATAGGAGAGCGTGTGTCGGGGGGTAGGAGAGGGTGTGTCTGGGGGGGTAGGTGAGGAGATGGGGTGTCTGGGAGGGGGGATAGGAGAGGGGGTGTCGGGGGGGTAGGTGAGGTGTCTGGGAGGGGGGATAGGAGAGGGGGTGTCTGGGGGGGTAGGTGGGGAGGAGATGGGGTGTAGGTGAGGTGTCTGGGAGGGGGGATAGGAGAGGGGGTGTCTGGGGGGGTAGTTGGGGAGGAGATGGGGTGTCTGGGAGGGGGGATAGGGGAGGGGGTGTCTGGGGGGGATAGGAGAGGGGGTGTCTGGGGGGGGTAGGTGAGGAGATGGGGTGTCTGGGAGGGGGGATAGGGGAGGGGGTGTCGGGGGGGTAGGTGAGGTGTCTGGGAGGGGGGATAAGAGAGGGGGTGTCTGGGTGGGGTGGGGAGGAGATGGGGTGTCTGGGAGGGGGGATAGGAGAGGGGGTGTCGGGGGGGTAGGTGAGGTGTCTGGGAGGGGGGATAGGAGAGGGGGTGTCTGGGTGGGGTGTCTGGGAGGGGAGATAGGAGAGGGGGTGTCGGGGGGGTAGGTGAGGTGTCTGGGAGGGGGGATAGGAGAGGGGGTGTCTGGGGGGGATAGGAGAGGGGGTGTCTGGGGGGGTAGGTGAGGAGATGGGGTGTCTGGGAGGGGGGATAGGAGAGGGGGTGTCTGGGAGGGGGGATAGGTGAGGAGATGGGGTGTCTGGGAGGGGGGATAGGAGAGGGGGTGTGGGGGGGGGGGGGGAGTAGGTGAGGAGGTGTCTGGGAGGGGGCATAGGAGAGGGGGTGTCTGGGGGGGTAGGTGAGGAGGAGATGGGGTGTCTGGGAGGGGGGATAGGAGAGGGTGTGTCGGGGGGGTAGGAGAGGGGGTGTCTGGGGGGGGAGATAGGAGAGGGGGTGTCTGGGGGGATATGAGAGGGGGTGTCTGGGAGGGGGGGTAGGTGAGGAGATGGGGTGTCTGGGACGGGGGATAGGAGAGGGGGTGTCGGGGGGTTAGGTGAGGTGTCTGGGAGGGGGGATAGGAGAGGGGGTGTCTGGGGGGGTAGGTGGGGAGGAGATGGGGTGTCTGGCAGGGGGGATAGGAGAGGGGTGTCGGGGGGGTAGGTGAGGTGTCTGGGAGGGGGGATAGGAGAGGGGGTGTCTGGGGGGGGTAGGTGAGGAGATGGGGTGTCTGGGAGGGGGGATAGGGGAGGGGGTGTCGGGGGGGGGTAGGTGAGGTGTCTGGGAGGGGGGATAGGAGAGGGGGTGTCTGGGGGGGGTAGGTGAGGAGATGGGGTGTCTGGGAGGGGGGATAGGGGAGGGGGTGTTGGGGGGGTAGGTGAGGTGTCTGGGAGGGGGGATAGGAGAGGGGGTGTCTGGGGGGGGATAGGAGAGGGAGTGTCTGGGTGGGGTGTCTGGGAGGGGGGATAGGAGAGGGGGTGTCGGGGGGGTAGGTGAGGTGTCTGGGAGGGGGGATAGGAGAGGGGGTAGGTGGGGAGGAGATGGGGTGTCTGGGAGGGGGGATAGGAGATGGGGGGTCCGGTAGGGGGGATAGGAGAGGGGGTGTCGGGGGGGTAGGTGAGGAGGAGATGGGGTGTCCGGGAGGGGGGATAGGAGAGGGGGTGTCGGGGGGGGGGGGTAGGTGAGGAGGAGATGGGGTGTCCGGGAGGGAGGATAGGAGAGGGGGTGTCGGGGGGGTAGGTGAGGAGGAGATGGGGTGTCCGGGAGGGGGGATAGGAGAGGGGGTGTCGGGGGGGGTAGGTGAGGAGGAGATGGGGTGTCCGGGAGGGGGGGATAGGAGAGGGGGTGTCTGGGTGGGGTGTCTGGGAGGGGGGATAGGAGAGGGGGTGTCGGGGGGGTAGGTGAGGAGGAGATGGGGTGTCCGGGAGGGGGGATAGGAGAGGGGGTGTCGGGGGGGGTAGGTGAGGAGGAGATGGGGTGTCCGGGAGGGGGGGATAGGAGAGGGGGTGTCTGGGTGGGGTGTCTGGGAGGGGGGATAGGAGAGGGGGTGTCGGGGGGGTAGGTGAGGAGGAGATGGGGTGTCCGGGAGGGGGGATAGGAGAGGGGGTGTCGGGGGGGGTAGGTGAGGAGATGGGGTGTCCGGGAGGGGGGATAGGAGAAGGGGTGTCGGGGAGGGGGGATAGGAGAGAGGGTGTCGGGGAGGGGGGATAGGAGAGGGGGTGTCTGGGGGGGGTAGGTGGGGAGGAGATGGGGTGTCTGGGAGGGGGGATAGGAGAGGGGGTGTCTGGGTGGGGAGGAGATGGGGTGTCCGGGAGGGGGGATAGGAGAGGGGGTGTCGGGGGGGTAGGTGAGGAGATGGGGTGTCTGGGAGGGGGGATAGGAGAGGGGGTGTCGGGTGGGTAGGTGAGGAGGAGATGGGGTGTCTGGGAGGGGGGATAGGAGAGGGGGTGTCGGGTGGGGGGGTAGGTGAGGTGTCTGGGAGGGGGGATAGGAGAGGGGTTGTCTGGGGGGGGATAGGAGAGGGGTTGTCTGGGTGGGGTGGGTGGGGAGGAGATGGGGTGTCTGGGAGGGGGGATAGGAGAGGGGGTGTCGGGGGGGTAGGTGAGGTGTCTGGGAGGGGGGATAGGAGAGGGGGTGTCTGGGTGGGGAGGAGATGGGGTGTCCGGGAGGGGGGATAGGAGAGGGGGTGTCGGGGGGGTAGGTGAGGAGATGGGGTGTCTGGGAGGGGGGATAGGAGAGGGGGTGTCGGGGGGGGTAGGTGAGGTGTCTGGGAGGGGGGATAGGAGAGGGGGTGTCTGGGTAGGATGGGTGGGGAGGAGATGGGGTGTCTGGGAGGGGGGATAGGAGAGGGGGTGTCGGGGGGGGTAGGTGAGGAGGAGATGGGGTGTCCGGGAGGGGGGGATAGGAGAGGGGGTGTCTGGGTGGGGTGTCTGGGAGGGGGGATAGGAGAGGGGGTGTCGGGGGGGGTAGGTGAGGAGGAGATGGGGTGTCCGGGAGGGGGGATAGGAGAGGGGGTGTCGGGGGGGTAGGTGAGGAGGAGATGGGGTGTCCGGGAGGGGGGATAGGAGAGGGGGTGTCGGGGGTGTAGGTGAGGAGATGGGGTGTCCGGGAGGGGGGATAGGAGAAGGGGTGTCGGGGAGGGGGGATAGGATAGAGGGTGTCGGGGAGGGGGGATAGGAGAGGGGGTGTCTGGGGGGGGTAGGTGGGGAGGAGATGGGGTGTCTGGGAGGGGGGATAGGAGAGGGGGTGTCTGGGTGGGGAGGAGATGGGGTGTCCGGGAGGGGGGATAGGAGAGGGGGTGTCGGGGGGGTAGGTGAGGAGATGGGGTGTCTGGGAGGGGGGATAGGAGAGGGGGTGTCGGGGAGGGGGGATAGGAGAGGGGGTGTCGGGGGGGGGGGTAGGTGAGGAGGAGATGGGGTGTCCGGGAGGGGGGGATAGGAGAGGGGGTGTCTGGGTGGGGTGTCTGGGAGGGGGGATAGGAGAGGGGGTGTCGGGGGGGGGTAGGTGAGGAGGAGATGGGGTGTCCGGGAGGGGGGATAGGAGAGGGGGTGTCTCGGGGGTAGGTGAGGAGATGGGGTGTCTGGGAGGGGGGATAGGAGAGGGGTTTCTGGGGGGGTAGGTGAGGAGGTGTCTGGGAGGGGGCATAGGAGAGGGGGTGTCTGGGGGGGTAGGTGAGGAGATGGGGTGTCCGGGAGGGGGGATAGGAGAGAGGGTGTCTAGGGGGGGTAGGTGAGGAGGAGATGGGGTGTCTGGGAGGGGGGATAGGAGAGGGGGTGTCGGGGGGGGGGGTAGGTGAGGAGGAGATGGGGTGTCCGGGAGGGAGGATAGGAGAGGGGGTGTCGGGGGGGTAGGTGAGGAGGAGATGGGGTGTCCGGGAGGGGGATAGGAGAGGGGGTGTCGGGGGGGTAGGTGAGGAGGAGATGGGGTGTCCGGGAGGGGGGGATAGGAGAGGGGGTGTCTGGGTGGGGTGTCTGGGAGGGGGGATAGGAGAGGGGGTGTCGGGGGGGTAGGTGAGGAGGAGATGGGGTGTCCGGGAGGGGGGATAGGAGAGGGGGTGTCGGGGGGGGTAGGTGAGGAGATGGGGTGTCCGGGAGGGGGGATAGGAGAAGGGGTGTCGGGGAGGGGGGATAGGAGAGAGGGTGTCGGGGAGGGGGGATAGGAGAGAGGGGGTGTCTGGGGGGGGTAGGTGGGGAGGAGATGGGGTGTCTGGGAGGGGGGATAGGAGAGGGGGTGTCTGGGTGGGGAGGAGATGGGGTGTCCGGGAGGGGGGATAGGAGAGGGGGTGTCGGGGGGGTAGGTGAGGAGATGGGGTGTCTGGGAGGGGGGATAGGAGAGGGGGTGTCGGGTGGGTAGGTGAGGAGGAGATGGGGTGTCTGGGAGGGGGGATAGGAGAGGGGGTGTCGGGTGGGGGGGTAGGTGAGGTGTCTGGGAGGGGGGATAGGAGAGGGGTTGTCTGGGGGGGGATAGGAGAGGGGTTGTCTGGGTGGGGTGGGTGGGGAGGAGATGGGGTGTCTGGGAGGGGGGATAGGAGAGGGGGTGTCGGGGGGGTAGGTGAGGTGTCTGGGAGGGGGGATAGGAGAGGGGGTGTCTGGGTGGGGAGGAGATGGGGTGTCCGGGAGGGGGGATAGGAGAGGGGGTGTCGGGGGGGTAGGTGAGGAGATGGGGTGTCTGGGAGGGGGGATAGGAGAGGGGGTGTCGGGGGGGGTAGGTGAGGTGTCTGGGAGGGGGGATAGGAGAGGGGGTGTCTGGGTAGGGTGGGTGGGGAGGAGATGGGGTGTCTGGGAGGGGGGATAGGAGAGGGAGTGTCGGGGGGGGTAGGTGAGGAGGAGATGGGGTGTCCGGGAGGGGGGGATAGGAGAGGGGGTGTCTGGGTGGGGTGTCTGGGAGGGGGGATAGGAGAGGGGGTGTCGGGGGGGGTAGGTGAGGAGGAGATGGGGTGTCCGGGAGGGGGGATAGGAGAGGGGGTGTCGGGGGGGTAGGTGAGGAGGAGATGGGGTGTCCGGGAGGGGGGATAGGAGAGGGGGTGTCGGGGGTGTAGGTGAGGAGATGGGGTGTCCGGGAGGGGGGATAGGAGAAGGGGTGTCGGGGAGGGGGGATAGGATAGAGGGTGTCGGGGAGGGGGGATAGGAGAGGGGGTGTCTGGGGGGGGTAGGTGGGGAGGAGATGGGGTGTCTGGGAGGGGGGATAGGAGAGGGGGTGTCTGGGTGGGGAGGAGATGGGGTGTCCGGGAGGGGGGATAGGAGAGGGGGTGTCGGGGGGGTAGGTGAGGAGATGGGGTGTCTGGGAGGGGGGATAGGAGAGGGGGTGTCGGGGAGGGGGGATAGGAGAGGGGGTGTCGGGGGGGGGGGGGTAGGTGAGGAGGAGATGGGGTGTCCGGGAGGGGGGGATAGGAGAGGGGGTGTCTGGGTGGGGTGTCTGGGAGGGGGGATAGGAGAGGGGGTGTCGGGGGGGGGGGGGGTAGGTGAGGAGGAGATGGGGTGTCCGGGAGGGGGGATAGGAGAGGGGGTGTCGGGGGGGGTAGGTGAGGAGGAGATGGGGTGTCCGGGAGGGGGGATAGGAGAAGGGGTGTCGGGGAGGGGGGATAGGAGAGAGGGTGTCGGGGAGGGGGGATAGGAGAGGGGGTGTCTGGGGGGGGTAGGTGGGGAGGAGATGGGGTGTCTGGGAGGGGGGATAGGAGATGGGGTGTCCGGTAGGGGGGATAGGAGAGGGGGTGTCGGGGGGGGTAGGAGAGGGGGTGTCGGGGGGGTAGGTGGGGAGGAGATGGGGTGTCTGGGAGGGGGGATAGGAGATGGGGTGTCGGGGGGGTAGGTGAGGAGGAGATGGGGTGACCGGGAGGGGGGATAGGAGAGGGGGTGTCGGGGTGGGTAGGTGAGGAGGAGATGGGGTGTCCGGGAGGGGGGATAGGAGAGGGGGTGTCGGGGGGGTAGGTGAGGAGGAGATGGGGTGTCCAGGAGGGGGGATAGGAGAGGGGGTGTCGGGGGGGGGTAGGTGAGGAGATGGGGTGTCCGGGAGGGGGGATAGGAGAGGGGGTGTCGGGGAGGGGGGATAAGAGAGGGGGTGTCTGGGGAGGATAGGAGATGGGGTGTCTGGGGGGGGATAGGAGAGGGGGTGTCTGGGAGGGGGGATAGGAGATGGGGTGTCCGGTAGGGGGGATAGGAGAGGGGGTGTCGGGGGGGGGGGGGGTAGGTGAGGAGGAGATGGGGTGTCCGGTAGGGGGGATAGGTGAGGAGGAGATGGGGTGTCCGGGAGGGGGGATAGGAGAGGGGGTGTCTCGGGGGTAGGTGAGGAGATGGGGTGTCTGGGAGGGGGGATAGGAGAGGGGTTTCTGGGGGGGTAGGTGAGGAGGTGTCTGGGAGGGGGCATAGGAGAGGGGGTGTCTGGGGGGGTAGGTGAGGAGATGGGGTGTCTGGGAGGGGGGATAGGAGAGAGGGTGTCTAGGGGGGGTAGGTGAGGAGGAGATGGGGTGTCTGGGAGGGGGGATAGGAGAGGGGGTGTGTGTGGGGGGGTAGGTGAGGAGATGGGGTGTCTGGGAGGGGGGATAGGAGAGGGGGTGTCTGGGGGGGTAGGTGAGGAGATGAGGTGTCTGGGAGGGGGGATAGGAGAGGGGTGTCTGGGGGGGGTAGGTGAGGAGGTGTCTGGGAGAGGGCATAGGAGAGGGGGTGTCTGGGGGGGTGGGTGAGGAGGAGATGGGGTGTCTGGGAGGGGGGATAGGAGAGGGGGTGTGTGTGGGGGGGTAGGTGAGGAGATGGGGTGTCTGGGAGGGGGGATAGGAGAGGGGGTGTGTGTGGGGGGTAGGTGAGGAGATGAGGTGTCTGGGAGGGGGGATAGGAGAGGGGTGTCTGGGGGGGGTAGGTGAGGAGGAGATGGGGTGTCTGGGAGGGGGGATAGGAGAGGGGGTGTCTGGGAGGGGGGATAGCAGAGAGGGTGTCTGGGGGGGATAGGAGAGGGGGTGTCTGGGGGGGTAGGTGAGGAGATGGGGTGTCTGGGAGGGGGGATAGGAGAGGGGGTGTCTGGGGGGGTAGGTGAGGAGATGGGGTGTCTGGGAGGGGGGATAGGAGAGGGGGTGTGGGGGGGGTAGGTGAGGAGGTGTCTGGGAGGGGGCATAGGAGAGGGGGTGTCTTCGGGGGGGGGGGGGGGGGGTGAGGAGGAGATGGGGTGTCTGGGAGGGGGGATAGGAGAGGGTGTGTCGGGGGGGTAGGAGAGGGGGTGTCTGGGGGGGATAGGAGAGGGGGTGTCGGGGGGGGTAGGTGAGGAGGAGATGGGGTGTCCGGGAGGGGGATAGGAGAGGGGGTGTCGGGGGGGTAGGTGAGGAGGAGATGGGGTGTCCGGGAGGGGGGATAGGAGAGGGGGTGTCGGGGGGGTAGGTGAGGAGGAGATGGGGTGTCCGGGAGGGGGGATAGGAGAGGGGGTGTCGGGGGGGTAGGTGAGGAGATGGGGTGTCCGGGAGGGGGGATAGGAGAAGGGGTGTCGGGGAGGGGGGATAGGAGAGGGGGTGTCGGGGGGGTAGGAGAGGGGGTGTCGGGGGGGGGTAGGTGGGGAGGAGAGGGGGTGTCTGGGAGGGGGGATAGGAGAGGGGGTGTCGGGGGGGTAGGTGAGGTGTCTGGGAGGAGGGATAGGAGAGGGGGTGTCTGGGTGGGGAGGAGATGGGGTGTCCGGGAGGGGGGATAGGAGAGGGGGTGTCGGGGGGGTAGGTGAGGAGATGGGGTGTCCGGGAGGGGGGATAGGAGAAGGGGTGTCGGGGAGGGGGGATAGGAGAGGGGGTGTCTGGGGGGGGGTAGGTGGGGAGGAGATGGGGTGTCTGGGAGGGGGGATAGGAGATGGGTTGTCCGGTAGGGGGGATAGGAGAGGGGGTGTCGGGGGGGTAGGAGAGGGGGTGTCTGGGTGGGTAGGTGAGGAGGAGATGGGGTGTCCGGTAGGGGGGATAGGAGAGGGGGTGTCGGAGGGGTAGGTGAGGAGGAGATGGGGTGTCCGGGAGGGGGGATAGGAGAGGGGGTGTTGGGGGGGTAGGTGAGGAGGAGATGGGGTGTCCAGGAGGGGGGATAGGAGAGGGGGTGTCGGGGGGGGTAGGTGAGGAGAGGGGGTGTCCGGGAGGGGGGATAGGAGAGGGGGTGTCGGGGAGGGGGGATAAGAGAGGGGGTGTCTGGGGGGGATAGGAGATGGGGTGTCTGGGGGGGGATAGGAGAGGGGGTGTCTGGGAGGGGGGATAGGAGAGGGGGTGTGGGGGGGGTAGGTGAGGAAAAGATGGGGTGTCCGGTAGGGGGGATAGGAGAGGGGGTGTCGGGGGGGTAGGTGAGGAGGAGATGGGGTGTCCGGGAGGGGGGATAGGGGAGGGGGTGTCGGGGGGGGTAGGTGAGGAGGAGATGGGGTGTCCGGGAGGGGGGATAGGAGAGGGGGTGTCCGGGAGGGGGGATAGGAGAGGGGGTGTCGGGGAGGGGGGATAAGAGAGGGGGTGTCTGGGGGGGATAGGAGATGGGGTTCTGGGGGGGGATAGGAGAGGGGGTGTCTGGGAGGGGGGATAGGAGATGGGGTGTCCGGTAGGGGGGATAGGAGAGGGGGTGTCTCGGGGTTAGGTGAGGAGATGGGGTGTCTGGGAGGGGGGATAGGAGAGGGGTGTCTGGGGGGGTAGGTGAGGAGGAGATGGGGTGTCTGGGAGGGGGGATAGGAGAGGGGGTGTCGGGGGGGGTAGGTGAGGAGGTGTCTGGGAGGGGGCATAGGAGAGGGGGTGTCTGGGAGGGGGTAGGTGAGGAGATGGGGTGTCTGGGAGGGGGGATAGGAGAGAGGGTGTCTAGGGGGGTAGGTGAGGAGGAGATGGGGTGTCTGGGAGGGGGGATAGGAGAGGGGGTGTCTGGGGGGGTAGGTGAGGAGATGAGGTGTCTGGGAGGGGGGATAGGAGAGGGGTGTCTGGGGGGGTGGGGTAGGTGAAGAGGAGATGGGGTGTCTGGGAGGGGGGATAGGAGAGGGGGTGTGGGGGGGGTAGGTGAGGAGGTGTCTGGGAGAGGGCATAGGAGAGGGGGTGTCTGGGGGGGTGGGTGAGGAGGAGATGGGGTGTCTGGGAGGGGGGATAGGAGGGGGGGTGTGGGGGGGGTAGGTGAGGAGGTGTCTGGGAGGGGGGATAGGAGAGGGGGTGTCTGGGGGGGATAGGAGAGGGGGTGTCTGGGGGGGTAGGTGAGGAGATGGGGTGTCTGGGAGGGGGGATAGGAGAGGGGGTGTCTGGGGGGGTAGGTGAGGAGATGGGGTGTCTGGGAGGGGGGATAGGAGAGGGGGTGTGGGGGGGGGAGTAGGTGAGGAGGTGTCTGGGAGGGGGCATAGGAGAGGGGGTGTCTGGGGGGGATAGGAGAGGGGGTGTCGGAGGGGGTAGGTGAGGAGGAGATGGGGTGTCCGGGAGGGGGGATAGGAGAGGGGGTGTCGGGGGGGGTAGGTGAGGAGGAGATGGGGTGTCCGGGAGGGGGGATAGGAGAGGGGGTGTCGGGGGGGGTAGGTGAGGAGGAGATGGGGTGTCCGGGAGGGGGGATAGGAGAGGGGGTGTCGGGGGGGTAGGTGAGGAGATGGGGTGTCCGGGAGGGGGGATAGGAGAAGGGGTGTCGGGGAGGGGGGATAGGAGAGGGGGTGCCGGGGGGGGTAGGAGAGGGGGTGTCTGGGGGGGGTAGGTGGGGAGGAGAGGGGGTGTCTGGGAGGGGGGATAGGAGAGGGGGTGTCGGGGGGGTAGGTGAGGTGTCTGGGAGGAGGGATAGGAGAGGGGGTGTCTGGGTGGGGAGGAGATGGGGTGTCCGGGAGGGGGGATAGGAGAGGGGGTGTCGGGGGGGTAGGTGAGGAGATGGGGTGTCCGGGAGGGGGGATAGGAGAAGGGGTGTCGGGGAGGGGGGATAGGAGAGGGGGTGTCTGGGGGGGGGGGTAGGTGGGGAGGAGATGGGGTGTCTGGGAGGGGGGATAGGAGATGGGTTGTCCGGTAGGGGGGATAGGAGAGGGGGTGTCGGGGGGGGTAGGACAGGGGGTGTTTGGGGGGGGTAGGTGAGGAGGAGATGGGGTGTCCGGTAGGGGGGATAGGAGGAGATGGGGTGTCCGGGAGGGGGGATAGGAGAGGGGGTGTTGGGGGGGTAGGTGAGGAGGAGATGGGGTGTCCAGGAGGGGGGATAGGAGAGGGGGTGTCGGGGGGGGTAGGTGAGGAGAGGGGGTGTCCGGGAGGGGGGATAGGAGAGGGGGTGTCTGGGGGGGATAGGAGATGGGGTGTCTGGGGGGGGATAGGAGAGGGGGTGTCTGGGAGGGGGGATAGGAGAGGAGGAGATGGGGTGTCCGGTAGGGGGGATAGGAGAGGGGGTGTCGGGGGGGTAGGTGAGGAGGAGATGGGGTGTCCGGGAGGGGGGATAGGAGAGGGGGTGTCCGGGAGGGGGGATAGGAGAGGGGGTGTCGGGGAGGGGGGATAAGAGAGGGGGTGTCTGGGGGGGATAGGAGATGGGGTTCTGGGGGGGGATAGGAGAGGGGGTGTCTGGGAGGGGGGATAGGAGATGGGGTGTCCGGTAGGGGGGATAGGAGAGGGGGTGTCGGGGGGGGTAGGTGAGGAGGAGATGGGGTGTCCGGTAGGGGGGATAGGAGGAGATGGGGTGTCCGGGAGGGGGGATAGGAGAGGGGGTGTTGGGGGGGTAGGTGAGGAGGAGATGGGGTGTCCAGGAGGGGGGATAGGAGAGGGGGTGTCGGGGGGGGTAGGTGAGGAGAGGGGGTGTCCGGGAGGGGGGATAGGAGAGGGGGTGTCTGGGGGGGATAGGAGATGGGGTGTCTGGGGGGGGATAGGAGAGGGGGTGTCTGGGAGGGGGGATAGGAGAGGAGGAGATGGGGTGTCCGGTAGGGGGGATAGGAGAGGGGGTGTCGGGGGGGTAGGTGAGGAGGAGATGGGGTGTCCGGGAGGGGGGATAGGAGAGGGGGTGTCCGGGAGGGGGGATAGGAGAGGGGGTGTCGGGGAGGGGGGATAAGAGAGGGGGTGTCTGGGGGGGATAGGAGATGGGGTTCTGGGGGGGGATAGGAGAGGGGGTGTCTGGGAGGGGGGATAGGAGATGGGGTGTCCGGTAGGGGGGATAGGAGAGGGGGTGTCGGGGGGGGTAGGTGAGGAGGAGATGGGGTGTCCGGAAGGGGGGATAGGAGAGGGGGTGTCGGGGGGGGTAGGTGAGGAGGAGATGGGGTGTCCGGTAGGGGGGATAGGAGAGGGGGTGTCTCGGGGTTAGGTGAGGAGATGGGGTGTCTGGGAGGGGGGATAGGAGAGGGGTGTCTGGGGGGGTAGGTGAGGAGGAGATGGGGTGTCTGGGAGGGGGGATAGGAGAGGGGGTGTCGGGGGGGGGTAGGTGAGGAGGTGTCTGGGAGGGGGCATAGGAGAGGGGGTGTCTGGGAGGGGGTAGGTGAGGAGATGGGGTGTCTGGGAGGGGGGATAGGAGAGAGGGTGTCTAGGGGGGTAGGTGAGGAGGAGATGGGGTGTCTGGGAGGGGGGACAGGAGAGGGGGTGTCTGGGGGGGTAGGTGAGGAGATGAGGTGTCTGGGAGGGGGGATAGGAGAGGGGTGTCTGGGGGGGGGGGTAGGTGAGGAGGAGATGGGGTGTCTGGGAGGGGGGATAGGAGAGGGGGTGTGGGGGGGGTAGGTGAGGAGGTGTCTGGGAGAGGGCATAGGAGAGGGGGTGTCTGGGGGGGTGGGTGAGGAGGAGATGGGGTGTCTGGGAGGGGGGATAGGAGGGGGGGTGTGGGGGGGTAGGTGAGGAGGTGTCTGGGAGGGGGGATAGGAGAGGGGGTGTCTGGGGGGGATAGGAGAGGGGGTGTCTGGGGGGGTAGGTGAGGAGATGGGGTGTCTGGGAGGGGGGATAGGAGAGGGGGTGTCTGGGGGGGTAGGTGAGGAGATGGGGTGTCTGGGAGGGGGGATAGGAGAGGGGGTGTGGGGGGGGGAGTAGGTGAGGAGGTGTCTGGGGGGGGTAGGTGAGGAGGAGATGGGGTGTCTGGGAGGGGGGATAGGAGAGGGTGTGTCAGGGGGTAGGAGAGGGGGTGTCTGGGGGGGAGATAGGAGAGGGGGTGTCTGGGGGGGAGATAGGAGAGGGGGTGTCGGGGGGGGTAGGTGAGGTGTCTGGGAGGGGGGATAGGAGAGGGGGTGTCTGGGGGGGTAGGTGGGGAGGAGATGGGGTGTCTGGGAGGGGGGATAGGAGAGGGGGTGTCGGGGGGGGGTAGGTGAGGTGTCTGGGAGGGGGGATAGGGGAGGGGGTGTCTGGGGGGGGATAGGAGAGGGGTTGTCTGGGGGGGGTAGGTGAGGAGATGGGGTGTCTGGGAGGGGGGACAGGGGAGGGGGTGTCGGGGGGGTAGGTGAGGTGTCTGGGAGGGGGGATAGGAGAGGGGGTGTCTGGGGGGGGTGGGTGGGGAGGAGATGGGGTGTCTGGGAGGGGGGATAGGAGAGGGGGTGTCGGGGGGGGGGGGTAGGTGAGGTGTCTGGGAGGGGGGATAGGAGAGGGGGTGTCTGGGTGGGGAGGAGATGGGGTGTCTGGGAGGGGGGATAGGAGAGGGGGTGTCGGGGGGGTAGGTGAGGTGTCTGGGAGGGGGGATAGGGGAGGGGGATAGGAGAGGGGGTGTCGGGGGGGGGGTAGGTGAGGAGGAGATGGGGTGTCCGGGAGGGGGGATAGGAGAGGGGGTGTCGGAGGGGGTAGGTGAGGAGGAGATGGGGTGTCCGGGAGGGGGGATAGGATAGATGAGGAGTATTATACTCAGTATATGGAAGCAGGACACTATTTATATGGAGAAAAGGGTACAATCAGTTTGTCTATGCCCCGTGTCTGTCGAGCTGTACTGAGCTCCACCCCCTCCTTCTAAGATCTTCCCATTGTTGATGTTCAGATTACAGGGTGACTCCTCTTCTTACTAGAAACTTCTAGTATCTCCAGGAAGTTTCCTCCTCCCCCAGTGCTGACAAGTGGAGGGGGCGGGGCTCAGAGGTGGCAAAGCCACTCCGGCCTACAGAACTCCCAGCCAGATCTGTGCATGGACAGCACTGCACGCTGCAGCCTGACCTGCGCTGCTGACATTGCTGCACCCACAGAGACAGAGCTGGAAGACATCTTCACCCACACATCCAGAGCTGAGATCCTGCTGCCCCCAGAAATCCTGAACCTCCAGCACCCAGATCTAGAAGTCAGTTGCATTTACAGATCCAGAACCTGCTTCACCTGGAGAACCCCTGAGAGTATTGGCAAATATCAGCAGCTCAGACTAACCTGAAGGAGATCACAATGACAGCGGAGGAGATGAAGACAGAGCAGGGACCCCAGGAGATCTCCATGGAGGGGATAGACATCAGCCCAAAGGGAGATCATGGTGTGCTAAAGGTAAAGCAGTGACTGACCCTTGCCTTGTGTGATTGCATGCACTGTGCTGCAGCATGATCTGCAAAGTGCAGGCATTGAGGCAGATTTAAAAGATTTGTGAGGTTCGGTGGGCTTGCACTCCAGTGCTCAAGCAGTTTTTATAAGCGGGCTCAACATTTTTTATTTTCTATTATTTCAAGTCCAGCTGATGTGTTTGTTGTATGAATTGTAATGGCTGCATAGAAGGGTGTGTGGGCTGGTATGGAAACATGAAATGTTGGTAAAGATCAGATATTGCAAGGTACAATAATCCACCAGGTCTGGAACGTGTACATGGGATCCCTTGTGCAATGGGTCAGTAGTTTATTGCTAGAGCTGGAAGTCTGTGCACATGTGAAATTCTATGAGCCCCCTTGTATGCACAGAAAGCTGGTTACAGGACCAGAAAGAGAAGCACTCTGGGATTTTGCACATGCCAACCTGCTAGAGACCCAAGTTGGGTCTGAGCATTATGTGGGATGTTGGTCTAAGATGGTGCCACCGGAGCAGAGTGGGGAAGAAGAACTTTGAGATGGAAGGAGGACAACGCTGGACTCCATGGACTTGAAAGTATTTTTTTTTTTTTTTTTGTTAATTTACACACCGGAACAATTCCCATGGAAAAGAAATATCATTTTGGGTAGGCAGGCTGAAGTTCCTTTTTTAAAGGAGAATTTTGGGGTTTTAGAACAAACATGCATACTCCCCTCAATGCTGCAGCATCGGTAGGATGCTGCAGCTGTCCCCCGTTGGCTCTAAAGTCAGGAAACTGAGCGATCGCGTGACCGCTGATCGCTCAGTTCTCGGCTTACTCTGGGTGTCAGTCACCGCTCTCTGCTGTCCTCCTCCAGCACTCACTGGAGCGCCAGGTGGGAGCGGCTGGCTCATGTTCCCCATTGCGTGCAGAGCCAGCTGCAGATCAGGCATCTGGGTGGATCCCGACAATATGGTAGGGATCCTTTCAGAGTCTGGAGTGGCTCTGTGACACAAGTAAGTGCATTCCTGTGACCCAGAAGTATTGCATGAAAATCTTTGTCCATACTTCGCTTTTAAAGACTAGCAGGCATGGAAACCAGCCAAAATGAATGATGGCTGATACACCATACCTGACCCATGTACCCCAAATATATCCAAATGTTGGTCAGTATGATTAAAATGTTTGGCATTCTTTAGTGTACAGTAATGTTGAAGAAATTGCAAATATATCTTCTTTCTTGAAGTATTTCTTCCACATCTGTGACTTATTAGAGGTAGGTTTGCCCAAGGCCTCCATAAAGATGATCGGGACTGCATATGGGTCAGTTCTGCATTGGTTGAGCGATGAAAAGTAGTATGCTCCCACTTAGAGTGAGCAGCAATAAATGTTGGGCTGTGTAGTTCAGTAGCTGGAGAGAAACTGACTGCCCAACCAGGGCCTAGATCCTTCTAGAAAATTCTGCAGAGGTACAATACATCAAGAAAGAAAGTTTATAGTGACAGTCTGGTAGCTTGTTGGTTAGCCTTGTACATCATCCCTCTGTTTTCTGGGGTTTCTTCTGGGTCTTTTGTCCCTCATTCTGTAATGTACTGGTAAAGTAATAGTTTTAACCAGAGTGAGCCTACCATGGGTATGACTGTGGTGAGGTCTTTAGATTGAGTTATGACCATGACGGGGTCATTAGACTGTAAGCTCCTTTGGTTCAGTCAGCATTTTATCTTGCTGCCACCACTGCAAGAGTTTATGCAGCAGGTCACAAAGCAGTTTACCTGTATGAAAAGACTCAGATGGAAGCTACCATTGAGTTCTGGACCATACATTATTTTGAGGTTGAAACGTTCAAGGGCATCGTTACCCGGTGTTTCACTTTGACTTAAAGGGAGTCTGTCACAATCTATACGCTCCTTCTGAGGCTCTTAAATGTCATGGTGTAGTGACAAGCCATAAAATCAGCAAATGGACCTTTAAATATTTTAACACTGCACTTTCTAGTAGTGGGTATGCCCTAGGCCACGTACACTGGGCATTTATGCCCTGTCCATCCAATCCCAGAGCCCCACTCCTGCAGCCTGTCCAAATGTAGCACATGCTGACAGACAATGAGGCTGGACACTGTACCAAGTGACACGCGTGTTTAGAGCCCTATGCCTCTTCGCCTCAGCCAATCATAGGAAGCTTCGTATTCATTCAGAGAATACAAAGCTGCATATGAATGGTTGCGTGCTGCTCAGCCCCACTCCATTTTGTTCCGGGTGTGTAACAGGATGTTAACCTTCCACAGCCACAACAAAGTGCTGTATACTGTATGTAGCTGAGGCTATTGTGGGCACTTGTGTTTTTGGCCAGCTTGGCCCAAATTAACTAATTAAAGCTGTATTAAACCCAAAAGCAAACCTTTAATATATTGCAGCTTACCAATTCTTAGATGTGATGGCTGTATTTTGTTTTCTTTTTTAGGCTTTCTTTCTACTATTTTCATCTAGTTATCCAGCCAGCAAGTCTGGTGTTTTTTTTTTTTTTTTATTACAAGCTCCCCAGCAGAACGTATCAGTTTACATGGATGAGACAAACCACTTAACACTGGCAGGGATGATTAAGATGATCAGCTTTTATTTATTCCTGCAAAACTATTTGCTGTAACTGATAACTGATTATGAAATGGAAGCTGGAGTTTGTGTTCAATTTTTTAGTGTATTTAAATCTGCTAATTTACCACTGCCCTCCTCCCCAGACTGACAATGCCCCTATCCACTGTGCCTCCTGCTCTCATCCAGAGTTGTGTCACTAATACCGGAGGTGTATTAATGGCCAGATCACCAGGTAAAAACAAAACAAAGCAAAGAAAATGAATGCAGCCATCAAATCTAATGCTTGGTAATTTGCAATATAATATATTTTGGGCTTAAAGCGGACCTTCGGTCTTCTTCCTTTTTTTTTTTTCCCATCTATTAAATCTTCTGCCCTTGTTGTTTTAACTTTGGATAGTAAAACATTTTTTTCTGCCAGTAAATACCTTATACAGCCCACTTCCTGTTTCTTGTCTGGTCACTAGCCTAGACTTATGGCTCGGTTCACACTGCAGCAATGCGGGAACCCTGCACATCGCATGTTTCCCGGTGGCAGTTCATACTGCCCTATGCGAACTGCTAGGAGTGTTAATTGAAAGTTAATGACACCCCCCACAATCACAATGTGAACTGCAAATTTGGACAGGAATCGGATTGCATAGGTTTTTACATTCTGCGGTGGACCAAAAAACAGGTCCTGTGCGAGTTTGGTCTGAATGAGATACAAATTCAGCCATACTGTCTGTATGGCTCAAATCGCATCGCACAGAGATCTCATGTGATTTGCAGTGCGGTGCAAATCACATCTGATGTCGGACATTGCATCAGTGGAAACCTGACCCATTGACATCATGCACAGCTCTCATTTTTTGAGTTTGCCAGGAAGGGAGGGGGGATGGGTCATAAGAGAGACAGTGAGGGCTGCAGAGCTGGAGGTGTGCCTCTGTGTGTCTGTATATATCCAGGAAGTGAACAGGCAGCAGCTTCAGCTACCCACAGTTAAAATGGATGCAGCCAGACTCAGTGGAGGGAGATTTCTGCAGCATATTTGGCACAGTACAGAATCACGGAATATTTAAAATAATATGCAAAGTGGTTGGAGGGAAGCTTCAGAATGGCAAAGATGTTTTTATTACAAATTATGTGAACAGACTGCAGTTCCGACCACTTTTAAAGTGAAAATAAAGCTGGAGATCAGCTTTAGGGTTTTGCAGTAGGTTAACAAATGCAGCTCAGCCTGCAATAAACACGCTGTCCCTAGCAGTAATCATTTTTCACCACAAGATGTCCTCAGGAATGATGCCTGGTGTCCCCTATACTGGAAGACTGAGGCCATCCCTGTGGGTGCAGGGGGCTCTTCATTCACAGTGTAAAGATGCAGAGAGCATTCCTGATGTCATCACATCAACCTCACTTGTTGCTCAGCTCCAGCGAAGAGAAAGGGGACACCATCTGTAAAACAAATAAAAAATGAATAAATAAATTATTTGTGGGTTAGAGCCTGGTGTTTAACAGGTCTGTGATATTAAAAGAAGAAGAAAAAAAATCTGTTGCAGTTTCTATGATGTAGGCATCAGGTTTGTCTTGGCATGGTAGACCACAAGTCATTCCTACTTCCTGTGTAAGACCTGGACACAGATACAAGGTATTTGCTGCCCGACATTGCCGTAAATGAAGTGTATGTTTTGTACACTTCAAATAAAGCTTGTACAAAACAAAAAAAGGGGGGTGCGCTGAATCATGCACCACACTGGCCACTAACTGGAAGTTTTTGACTGCATAAGCTACTTTCTGGAAAAGGTGAACTCAGCCTTTCAATGGCCCCTCCTCCACCACTTACCTGAATTGTGACTAGCTTCTCCCTGCAGACATCTGTTGATTTTTGAATTTAACATGGCTCATCCTGCACAGCTGTACCGTCCATTTACAGGTAAATGGGAAGACTACAAGTCCCAACTGCCACTGTGGTGGAGGGGCTTACACATCACTCAGGCAGCAGGGTGGTGACGTCCCCATGTTGATAAAGTCGGCAACCAGGAGAGGATGAATAAAATGTCTCCATTTCATCCAAGGAGTACACATGTTCCAGAGCCAACCCAACGTGTTTCAGCCTATCAAGGTCTTACTCATAGTCGATAGGCTGAAACACGTTAGTGTTGGCTCTGTTTGGAACATGTGTACTCCTTGGATGAAATGGAGACATTTTATTCATCCCCACCTGGTTGCTGACTTTTTCTACATGGAATGACTTTTTTGTGTTGTGTGGTGGAGATTGCAAGTCAGGCAGGTTGAGTGGAAACAGAGAGCTCTTTCCGGCCCTGATTGCACAATTGAGTTGCAGTGCCTTTATCTTGCATGTGTGTTTGGTGATGTCTAGAGCTGCAGGATTAATCATTAAAGAATCGAGATCGCAATTCAACCCCTGCCAAGATCTTAAAACGGCATTTCTAAGATTCAGTGTAGAGCTCTTCTCTGCTGACAGCTGTCAAAAAACCCCCCAGAAAACAGGCAACCTGCCAAGTTTATCACAACATGTTAGGGGGAGATGAAGAGAAACATTGTAACATTGTGTTATTTTAGATTAAAAGGATGAACTTTGGTTTGTGAAATGAGGGCAGTTTAACCATTTAAAGACTAAGCCTTTTTCTTACACTTGTTGCTTACAAGTTAAAATCTTTTTTTTTTACTAGAAAATTATATAGCTGAGACGCTAGAGAATAAAATGGAGGTTGTTGCAATATTTGTGTCGCACTGTATTTTCACAGTGGTCTTTCCTGACCCACACATGTGGCCCTAGGTTTCTTTGGCCCTAAGCCTAGTGTATGAATGTGAGTTAGGGACCTTAGATTGAGTGCAAGGACTGATGTGAATGTACAATATGTATGTAAAATGCTGCGTAAATTATATATATTAATTATATCTCTCTCAAACAGTCCTGCTGATGGGTTGAGGACCTCCAACGCCCCTGTCCAGCTCTCCTAGAGTAGCTGACGGTCTCCTGGAATCTCCTCCATGCTCTTGAGACTGTGCTGGGAGACACAGCAAACCTTCAGGCAATGGCAGGTGCAACCTCTATAGGGTCCTGGTATTGCCTCCTGCTACCGGTAGTGACACTGACCTTAGCCAAATGTCATTGGCCTCCACCTATAAAACCACTCATTTTTTGGAGGTCATCTCATTGTTGCCTATCTAGTGCACCTGTTGTTAATTTCATTAACACCAAAGCAGCTGAGACTGAATAATAACTCCCTCTGCTACTTAACTGACCAGATCAATATACCAGGAGTTTAATGGACTTGATGCAATACTCTGATTAAAAAGTGTTCCTTTAATAAAAAAAAAAAAAATATATATATATATATATATATATATATATATATATATATATATATATATATATATATATATATATATATATATATATATATATATATATATTATTTATACGGAAGCTCCATACAGGGCTGGGGGTAAACAATGCAGGAGTCTGATGATGCAATGATCAGAGTTGCACTGTTCTGATGGCTTTAGTGCAATTTAGTATCTGCACATTTTTTATTTTTTTCATTTTATTAATGTATATGTGTTTTTATTACACTTTTGCAAAAGTCGTTTATGCCTTTTAAGGTCACATTTCAGATTTTGTTCAGTCTGTACATTATGTAGTCTAAATGCTTATTCGCTGGAAAAACGTTGTCATTGATTTTAAAGGCCTGTCCCTTAAGCTCTGTTTTTTATGTTGCACAGTCGGGCATGTTTGCGCTTTCTCTTCTTTATAGATTTAATTAAAATTAATAATAGAGGGGATCTGTGGATGTCTGTTCTCAGGATTTCCTAGACGCTTCAAGATCTTCTGACAATATGCAGCGACGCCCAGAAACAGGCCACACCCCCAAGCTGTTGTACCGTGACCTTATTGTTTGGCTCCTCCTCTCAATTTTACCTAAAGGCTCAGGTGACCAAGACAGAGACAAAGGAAATTGCTGAGCTCATGCAACCTGTCTGGAGAATAAATAATAGATCTATACATAAGATTAGTGTGTTGAACTTATCGTCTTTTTATTGTTGTACCTTTTTGTATTCTGAACAAATGCTGCATAAAGTTGTAAAGAATGTTCTTTTAATGTTGAAGTTTAATTTAAAATGTATTATTTTTTTCCTTCCGTGGTTACCACTTTTTCGCCCCTTAACCACATGTTCATTTTTTTTTTTTTTTTTTTCATTTCTGTAATACGTACTAGTCCAAGATGTGATCACTAGGTCTCTGTGCTTCTCTGTGCAGTGCAAGTCAGATCATGGCTGGTGGGAGGGGCCAGCGGTGTGCTGTAAACTTCCTGAAAACAACACTGCACCCTGCCTCAGGCCTGCTCGGAGGAACGCTCAGTCCTGATGCAGGCATTTGGGTGGCTCTTGTAACGATCAATAGCTCATTTTGTCTAGGGGAGAAACAGTTTTACTTACCTGATCCTTTGCTTCCCTGGCAGGTGGAGCTCCCCATAATCCCCTGGTGGGCTAAGGACCCTGCTCTGGTCTGCATGATGTCAGGAGGGCACAGCCCCTCTACAAGGGGTTTTTTTTTTATTTTCCCTTCTTCTTTCTCCAGCAAATCAAGAAAGAGGGCAGTGGGACAGAGAATCCTATGATTGGGGATAAAGTCAGCGTCCACTACACTGGCTGGCTGCCTGATGGGACCAAGTTTGATTCCAGTAGAGACAGAAAGGACAAGTTCACCTTTGACCTGGGGAAAGGTACGGTCTTCAAGCCGCTGTCTGAACACCGGCTCCATCTAGTGGTAATGCAAAAATTGTACATAGAGTCTTCAGCATGTGAGCTACATCATAGGCCTCATGCACACTGGAGCTCAAAGAAGCTGCTTTGAGCTCTTCTGGGCTTTTATTTTTCTCTGCCTGTTAATTCCCCTCCATGTTATCCAATGACATGCACACTATAAGTGTTTTCTGAAGTGCTTTGGAACGTCCTGTCCTAGGATGACAATACTCGCTGTACAGAAGAAAATGTTCTTAACCAGTTCCTGATGGCTAGGCAGGGGTTTCATTGCTCTTAGTGGACGTCGTATGACATCCCTCAGAACGGCTGCTCATGCGCGCCAATCTGTGGTGCGGTGTGATGCTCGGACACACCGCATCACCAACCTTGGTAAAGAACCTATGACATAGGCTCTTACCATGTGATCAGCTGTGTCTATCAGTGTAAATAGGAAGTGCCTGTTATCGGCATTCCTCTACTCTTGCTGACCGAGCGTGAGAAGCGTCTTGCCTCACAGCGATCAGAGGTGCCTGTCATTTCCCACCACTGATGAATCAGTGCTGCATATTAGTGCTTCCTCGCACGCCTCATCCATGCCTGTCAGTGTAGCCTCATCAGCACACATCAGTGAAGTGAAAAACTTTATTTAGAAAATTTTATACCAATTTTTTGGCCTTTTTTCATTTGTTTAGTAAAAAATAAAAAAAAAAACCCAATGGTGATGAACAAAAGAAGTTTTATCTGTCACAAAATAAAATTTTTTTTTTTATCTCAACCCCCCCCCCCCCCCGCGCTCCACCTGGGTCTCCCATCCCACCGGGAGGCCTGAGTGACCAGCCGTCCGCCAGCTGCCCGAGGACCCAGATCGGCTTTCTTCGGGTCTCTGATCTAGTAACCCAGAGGCGCCAGTTTAAAAAAAAAAAAAAAAAAACCCTAGATCCCTCCATAAATAGTACCTGTCACTGTCTATTGCTGTCACAAGGGATGTTTTAAATCTACAGACTATCGGCACCTGATATCGGCTATCGGCCTGAGAGGAAGCCGGAATATCCAGCTGTCACGGCTCCCGATACCTGGCGGCTTCCGTGTTCCATCTTCAGCCTCCTGATTGGCCAGGACGCAAAACCAGAAGTGACGTGATGACGAATTTTGATTTGCTAAAGTCAAAAGTGGGAGGGTTCTGCGCCCCGAGCACACTGTAAAATAAGCCAATTAGAGCCTCAGGCTCTAATCACGTGCTTGTTTAACATTGACGGACCTAATAAACTTCTGTTAGTCCGGACCCCCTCAGTGCACTGTACACACATAGAACAATTTAAAAAAAAAAAAATCATGATATGACTAACGTTTTTTTTTAACTTGTTAGTCATATTATCATTTATTTAAAAAAAAAAAATCGTTCTATTAATTGCTTTCCTATGGACTGGCCACCACTGTCATTCAGTAATGATAATCTCCAGCTGTAAGTTCATATCATCTTCTTCTTACAGGTCAGGTGATTAAAGCGTGGGACATCGCTGTGGCCACCATGAAAGTTGGAGAGATCTGTCAGGTTACCTGTAAGCCAGAGTATGCCTATGGAGCATCAGGGAGTCCTCCCAAAATTCCACCAAATGCTACGCTCATCTTTGAGGTACAAGAGACATTTTAACTTCTTCTATTGGTGAACGTTTTGTGAGTTTTCATATTCTTCATCATCATTTTTTTTTGCCTCCAGATTGAGCTTTATGACTTCCAAGGTGAAGATCTGTCAAAAGAAGAAGATGGCGGTATTATTCGTAGAATTCGAGTGAAGGGCGAGGGATATTCCAAACCCAACGAGGGCGCCGTGGTAGAATGTAAGTGATTGACGATCCTGCTTAAGGGGGAATCTCATGTTGCCGTGTCCACATGGCCTTTTTAATCACTTCCGCCCTATATCTGTGCACCCCTTATGAACCACAACAGTTTTTTTACTTTTACACTATAGGCCTTTTTATTTAGAAAATTACAATGTAATACTTTTTTTTTTTTTTTTTTTGAGAAAGGGGGGAAAAAAAAGCTAGGCTTTTATTTGGCAATATTTCTTTGCAAAAATGTATATTTCGTAGGGACTGTATAGACAAAAAGAAATATGTAGTGCTATGTTTACAAGGAAGTGTCAGATCTCACACTACAGGCAGAGGCCATGCATTAACATGTGCAGTGCCATGCCTCATGTTTAAACTGAAACTACTGACAGGAATGTGAAGATTCCTTGTAGTGTAGACTCTGCGTATAGAACAACAAATGACACTGTGAGACTACATGATAAATGCACATCTTATGCGGGTGAAAAACACAAGGTGCAGGTGGGAATATTTACCATTTCTTGAAAGTGGTTGTAAAACCTCACATATTCCCAGTGAAGTGACTGGCCTCAGGTGATACACAGAGATGAAACAAAACCTCCTACATAAGTTGTACCTGTTCATTTGCAGTCTTCTCTTCTGAACATAGTCCAGAATTTCTAAATCTTGTCTAAGCTGTCAGAAAACACTATGCAGAGCTCAGTGAGGAGAGTTTCTGAGAGCTGATTGGAGGGAAGAGACCACCCCCCCCTCCACACAGCTGACGGGAACAAAGCTAAGGCTGTCAATCAGCTGGAGCTCCCTCCCTTGTCACCTTTGTTTTCTTGGTGTCAGGGAAAATTGTTAGAAGTGATTCATGCAAATAGCAGAGGAACGAAGAAGCAGACAGAAATGAAACTTGCTGCTCTTAATTGAGACAGGTACACACTATAGAGGGGTATGCTTTGTCCATATTTCATGTCTGAGGTTTACAACCACTAAGTGATGGTATATGGAGAATAAAAGAAATGCCTTTCCTTATATGAATGAAATCGCTTTTACACATGCATTTTGACAGTTGCTCTTGCTGTGTGATACAAAGCAATTACCGGCTGTCTATTTGCGGTGGAGAAAGTGGTGGCAGAAGGAAGAGTAGCTGGGAAGAAATGTGTCCTAAAATCTGATTTTTTTTTTTTTTTTTTTTTGACATATCTCTCGCATTCAAAATCTTTAGGTAGTTAAAGTTTGGAAGGTAAAGGACAGTTGTACCTTTTCAGTTACATTTAAAAGTTTCTAATTACTACCCACCCCCCAATCCTTGGCTTCAAACATTAGGACTCGTTCACATATATGCATGACAATTGATCGGAAAACCGTGCAGACTTCACTTGCAGAGACATCCGTTTCACATCAGTTTACCTCAGTTTTCATGCATGTGGACATCAGTTTTCATGCGAGTCGGTTATGTGCCCTATTCGCACAGTGTTGATGTCATGTTAGTCTTTAGTTTTCCTGTGCAGAAAACTGCATACAGTTTGCAGATTCCTGCGCAGAAAAAATCTGCACAGTGTCGTGTGAACAGGGCACATAAAGAACCCTTGTGTTTTTTTAATTTTTTTTTATTTATTTATTTTGATCCCTTGCCGAATGTGTGCAGAAAAACTCCTGTCTCTGCACCATGGTGTGAACAAGGCCTACGTTTTTAGAAGAAGCTGAATGTATACATGTCTAGCGACTTCACCCACCACATGAAACTGAAATATCTGTTTTTGTTGGAGTTCTTTGATTAGCCTAAGCATATTAGAAGATAGATCTATAGCAGTTTAGGGTCTAGTTGAGGACCATAGAATAATCTGTTTCTCTGCTATTTTAATACAGTGAAGCTGCAAGGAATCCACAATGAGCGCGTGTTTGACGAACGGGAGCTGCAGTTTGAAGTTGGAGAGGGAGAGAGCCTCGGGATCCCCCCGGGAGTGGAGACTGCACTGCAGCAGATGGAGAAAGGAGAGGAAGCTGTGCTCTACCTGAAACCAGAGTGAGCTGACTGTCCTGATGTGGTGGTTGTTTGTTTATTATGGACTGTGTCCTACTAGATTCTTGATTAACCACTTGACCTCCGAAATATTTACCCTTTTCATGAACAGGCCATTTTTTTTGCGATATGGCACTGTTGCATGACCGCGTAATTGTTAAAGTAACGCTGTACCCAAACAAAATATGTCTTTTTTTTTTTTTTCTTACCACAAACGGAGCTTTCTTTTGGTGGTATTTGATCACCTCCTGCATTATTATTATTTTATTTATTTATTTATTTTGCGCTTGGATGGCGTCTACAAACTTTGGGATATTTTTATTTGATTTTACTAGTAATGGTGGCATTCAGCGATTTGTAGCAGGACTGCGATATTGCGGCGGACATTCTGACATGTGACACTTTTTGGGGGACCAGTGACACTAATACAGTGATCAGTGCTAAAAATATGCGCTGTCACTGTACTAATGACAGTGGCTGGGAAGTGGTTAAACATCAGGGGCAACCAAAGGGTTAACTGTGTGTGTGCCTAGCCAGTGTTTTAGTGTACTGTGTGAGGTGC
Organism: Aquarana catesbeiana; assembly: GCF_042186555.1. Lineage (NCBI taxonomy): Eukaryota > Metazoa > Chordata > Amphibia > Anura > Ranidae > Aquarana > Aquarana catesbeiana. Next base: position 552,755,508 of record NC_133326.1, read on the forward strand.
TTTTACTAGGTGAAGCAATGACATTTGTCCCCTGTCTTGCAGGGACACACATTCTATCCCTTTCCTCCCGTCAGAACGCCGTTCTGGCTTTAAATAGGTAGATCACCGTTCTGTGTCTTTTCCTCACGATTGGCAGATGCCAGCAGAAATCAAGTCCGCGGTACCCACAGATTAGCTCTCACTGTGTGTAATCCCGGCAGGAGTGAGCTGCTGGCGGCGCGCATGTGTGCCCCCTACCCGGAAGTGTCAGATTGTGTGTGTGTGTGTGTGTGTGTGTGTGTGTATATATGTATGTATGTATATGTATATGTGTGTGTGTATATATATATTCTTGCTTCACTCTAAAGTCAACTTCAAGAGAAGTGTTGATTACATTTATCTTGCTCTATATTTAAAGTGGAATTCCTGATTAACCTTTTAACTATTCTTAAAAATGTCCCCTCCTTTCTTAGGGAACCACCGGCATTCCCTTTCATTATTCGCATCTTTAGTTATGCTGAATCAATATGTTATCTGACTGAGTATTCAACTTCTGTAATATCATCTAGTTTTCTTCATGTTTGTTATATGCACTGTTTAATATTCATACTGTACCATGTACTGGATTTTATGAAACAGTTGCCTGTAAATTACCAATAAAATATTTGAAAAGAAAAATGTCCCCTCCTCCTTCTTCTGTCTATCCTGTCTACCCTATGTAAAAAAGATCCGTATACCTGTTTTTTAAGCCCGTTCTGATCCAGTCACGTGATCCTGTAGCTGGCTGCTCACTGACACAGGGGATCATGTGACTGGACTGGATTAGGCTTTAAAAAAGTGTGTATACATGTCTTTTTTTACAGCAGGTAAACAGGATAGGTAGTGAGAAAAGATATACCTGTGCTCAAATCCCAATAGCTTGTACATCTATTTTAAACTATCAGGTGCTAAATCCTGGATGAACCCTCTGCACACTGCTATATACCCTTTCCAGCAAACTTCGCAATGGAAAAAAAGGGATTTTTAGTTCACACATTGCAATACATGCTTAAGCCGGCCAACTACGTCCAAGAAATCCCCTTTTTATTGCCAGTACACTGTTTTGCCACTACAAATGCTACAGTGTACACCATGCCAACCTGGGGCATAAAGACACAAGGTGACATGGTGTCCACCATGGCAAAGCAGTGTAGGACTGGCCATAAGAGGGATTACTTTGACGCAGTCGGTGGGCTTAAGAATGTATTGCAATATGTGTGAACTAAATCCCTGTTTTTCATTGCATTTGCTGGAAAGGGTGTATAGCTGTGTGCAGAGGCTCCATCCAGAATTTGTAGTGTTAATATGTGGTCACTCCCCTTTAGCACCTGATAGTTTAAATACGTGTACAAGCTATTGGGATTTAAGCACAGGTATATCTTTTCCCTGTTGTAACGCAAGTCAGTGATCAGACCTGAACCTAGTAGTTCTCCCCCACCTTGTGTATTTATGCCCCAGGTTGGCATGGTGTCCGCTGTAATATTTGCAGTGGCAAAGCAGTGAAGGACTGGCCATAAGAGGGATTTATTTATTTTTTACGCAGTTGGCTAGCTTAAGCCTGTACTGCAATACGTGTGAACTAAAAATCCCTGTTTTTCATTGCATAGTTTGCTGGAAAGGGTGTATAGCAGTGTGCAGAGGGTCCATCCATCCAGAATTTGTAGGATAGGTAGAGAGAGATTTTTTAGAATATGGTTATATAAGCTATGGTTAGACAGGAATTCCACTTCATCTCCACCCTCAATTCCTTTCCCTTCCCAAACAGTATTTCTGCTCTGGAAGAACAGTTCAATTGATGATAATAGACAGATTCAAGGCTGTAAATAACAATGTAATTCATTTCCATTGAGTAGTTTGGACACTTGTTCTGTTTGGGGAAAAAAAGGTGTAATATAAGACACATTATTCTGAACATTATCCAGCTTGTGGAACGTAATTACACTGATCATAGCATCATTCTGTTACAGATACGGTTTTGACAGCGCAGGCTATGAGCCATTTCAGATCCCACCCAATGCCGAATTGAAATACGAAATCAAACTGAAGAGCTTTGAGAAGGTGAGTGTTGTCCTCGGGCGGTGGTTTCTGGGTGAGTGTTGTCCTCGGGCGGTGGTTTCTGGGTGAGCGTTGTCCTCGGGCGGTGGTTTCTGGGTGAGCGTTGTCCTCGGGCGGTGGTTTCTGGGTGAGCGTTGTCCTCGGGCGGTGGTTTCTGGGTGAGCGTTGTCCTCGGACGGTGGTTTCTGGGTGAGCGTTGTCCTCGGGCGGTGGTTTCTGGGTGAGCGTTGTCCTCGGGCGGTGGTTTCTGGGTGAGCGTTGTCCTCGGGCGGTGGTTTCTGGGTGAGCGTTGTCCTCGGGCGGTGGTTTCTGGGTGAGCGTTTGTCCTCGGGCGGTGGTTTCTGGGTGAGCGTTTGTCCTCGGGCGGTGGTTTCTGGGTGAGCGTTTGTCCTCGGGCGGTGGTTTCTGGGTGAGCGTTTGTCCTCGGGCGGTGGTTTCTGGGTGAGCGTTTGTCCTCGGGCGGTGGTTTCTGGGTGAGCGTTTGTCCTCGGGCGGTGGTTTCTGGGTGAGCGTTTGTCCTCGGGCGGTGGTTTCTGGGTGAGCGTTTGTCCTCGGGCGGTGGTTTCTGGGTGAGCGTTTGTCCTCGGGCGGTGGTTTCTGGGTGAGCGTTTGTCCTCGGGCGGTGGTTTCTGGGTGAGCGTTTGTCCTCGGGCGGTGGTTTCTGGGTGAGCGTTTGTCCTCGGGCGGTGGTTTCTGGGTGAGCGTTTGTCCTCGGGCGGTGGTTTCTGGGTGAGCGTTTGTCCTCGGGCGGTGGTTTCTGGGTGAGCGTTGTCCTCGGACGGTGGTTTCTGGGTGAGCGTTTGTCCTCGGGCGGTGGTTTCTGGGTGAGCGTTTGTCCTCGGGCGGTGGTTTCTGGGTGAGCGTTGTCCTCGGACGGTGGTTTCTGGGTGAGCGTTGTCCTCGGGCGGTGGTTTCTGGGTGAGCGTTGTCCTCGGGTGGTGGTTTCTGGGTGAGTGTTAATGTGTGTTCTAGTTGAGTATTGTCCTCAGCTGGTGCATGCTGGGTAAGTGCTGTTCTCAGAAGTTGTGCCTGCGTGGTATGCACTATGGGAATGTTGTCTTTGGGCAGTACTTGCTGGTTTTTTCCTGAGCGGTGCATGCTGGGGAAATGTTGATGTGTGCTCGAGTGGCATCCTCAGCGGCAGATGCCAGGGGGAAGAGGGAGTGTTGTCCCGGAGATTACATATTAGGGAAGTGTTGTCCACAGGTCGTGTCTGCGTGGAAAGAGTTGTCCTTGGGTGATGCGTGTCGGGGTTTTTCCCGGGCTTTGCTTGCTGTTAGCAGCAATATAACATCAATTTCTTACAATGCTCTCTGTAATACTATTTTTTTTTTCCCAATCAGGCCAAGGAGTCATGGGAGATGAATAGTGATGAAAAGTTGGAGCAGGGAGTTCTGGTCAAGGAAAGAGGATCACAATATTTCAGGGTAGGTGTCAAAAATAACAATTTTTAGTATATTTTGTCGGAGGTTTTATAAAGTTATGAGAACACTTTAACATATAATCGTAAACTATATTAGTAGCTCTCTAAAGAGCGCTGTATTATATTTTCAGTGAACACGAATTTAAGGTCATTTTACTGTAAAGTTTTTATAAAAGAAAATTATATTTTAGATTTAGCTGATCCGTCTAGCAGCAGAGATCACATGACTAAATGCTTTGGTATTTGATCATATAAGTAGCTGCCATGGAATTTTTAGCAGCCTTTATTTAACCACTTGACCTCAGGAAGATTTACAGCTCTTCATGACCAGGCACTGCGCTACTTTAACTGACAATTGCGTGGTCATGGAACACTGTATCCAAATATAATTTTATGTAATTTTTATCCCAGAAATAGAGCATTTTATATTCTAATATTTCTATTCTAATAGAGCATTTGTTTTGTTTTTTTTGTGCGATAAACAAAAGACCGACAATTTTGAAAAAAAAAAATAAATGTATTTTTCACTTTCTGCTATAAAACATATCCATTAAAAAAATCTAACTTCTTCATGAATTTATGCTAATATGTACTCTGTACATATTTTTGGTTAAAAAAAAAATTAAAAATCCCAATAAGCGTATATTGATTGGGATATACAGTGCCTTAAAATATTCATACCCCTTGAAATTTTCCACATTTTGTCATGTTACAACCAAAAAAGTAAATGTATTTTATTGGGATTTTATGTCATAGACCAACACAAAATGGAACATAATTGTGACGTCGAAGGAAAATGATCAATGTTTTTCCTTTTTTTTTGTTTGTTTGTTTATTTATTTTTACAAATACATGAAAAGTGTGGCGTGCATTAGTATCCAGCCCCGTTTTACTCTGATACCCCTAACTAAAGTCTAGTGGAACCAATTGCCTTCAGAAGTCACCTAATTAGTAAAAAGAGTCTACCCGTGTGTTATTTAATCTCAGTATAAATGCAGCTGTGCTGTGAAGCCTTCAGAGGATTGTGAGAACCTTGATGAGCAAACCGCATCATGAAGACCAAGGAACACACCAGATAGGTCAGGGATAAAGTTGTGGAGACATTTAAAGCAGGGTTAGGTTATAAAAAAAAATATGCCAAGCTTTGGACATCTCAAGGAGCACTGTTCAATCCATCATCCGAAAAAGGAAAAAATATGGCACAACTGTAAACCTACCAAGACATGGCTGTCCACCTAAACTGACAGGCCGGGCAAGGAAACCATAAATCAGAGAGGCCCATGGTAACTCTGGAGGAGTAACTCTTCCAGCAGGACAAAGACCCTAATCATACAGCCAGAGCTACAATGGAATGGTTTAGATCAAAGCATATTCATGTGTTAGAATCGTCCAGACCTAAATCCTATTGAGAATCTGCGGCAAGACTTGAACATTGCTGTTCAGACGCTCTCCATCCAATCTGACAGAGCTTGAGCTATTGTGCAAAGAAGAATGGGCAAAAATATCACTCTCTAGATGTGCAAAGCTGGTAGAGACATCCCCAAAAAGCCTTGCAGCTGTAATTGCAGTGAAAGGCGGTTCTAGAAAGTATTGGATTGGGGGGGCGCCGAATACCAATGCACGCCAAACTTTTCACATTTAGTTGTAAAATAATTTGAAAACCATTTATCATTTTCCTTCAGCTTCACAATTATGTGCCACTTTGTGTTAGTCTATCAATAAAATACATTTACGTTTTTAAATGTAACTTGACAAAATGTGGAAAATTTCAAGGGGTATGAATAGTTTTTCAAAGCGCTATATATACTGGAGTTTTTAATTTAATTTTTTTTTTTTTTTTATATATACTTGTAATGGCAGTGATCGCCGACTTAAAGTGGGGCTGCAATATTGTGGTGGACATACTGACACTAACATACACTTTGTGGGAACCAGTAACACTAATGCAGTGATCGGTGCTAAAAAATCTGCGCTGTCACTGTACTAATGACAGTGACTGGGAAGGGGTTAAACGGCTAGTGTGTTTAACCACTTCAATACTGGGCACTCCCCCTGCTCCCTTCCTGCTCAAGTCCATTTCAGCTTTCAGCGCTGTCGCTGTTTAAATGACAGTTGCCGGGTCATGCTACGCTGTACCCAAACAAAATGATAATTTTCTTCCCACAAATAGAGCTTTCTTTTGGTGGGATTTGATCACCACTGCGGTTTTTATTTTTTGCTAAACAAATAAAGACTGAAAATTTAGAAAAAAAAAATTTTTTTTTTCTTTGTTTCGGTTTATAAAATTTTGTAAATAAGTAAGTTTTTCTCCTTCACTGATGAGGCTGCACTGATGGGCGGCACTGATGATGGGCACTCATAAGTGGCACTGATTGGCATCACTGATTTGGAGGCACTGGCAGGTATTGCTGGTGGGCACTGATCGGCATCATGTGTGGGCACAGATTGCCACCAGGGATGCCATCCCTGGTGGTCATCAGTGGTGGCCATCCCTGGTGGTCCTGGGTGGGCATCGGAGGGGGGGGCTGTGCTGATAAACAATCAGCGCAGACCCCCCTGTCAGAGGAGCAGCCGATCGTCTCTCCTCTACTCGCGTCTGTTAGACGCGAGTGAGGTGAACCCGATAAACTGCTCTTTCCTGTTCCTGTATCAGATTAATCATCATTTGCTCAAGTACTCTTGCAAATGCTTGGTATGGGTGCAACCCTAATACCAACCATAAAAACATTCTTTGTATTGCCTACTGCAGTGTGCAAATAAAATGTTCATGTATAATTATTTATTTATTTACTCCATCTCAGGTAGGGAAGTTCCGTCCAGCTGTCATCCAGTACAAGAAGATTGTCCAGTGGCTGGAACACGAGAGCGGATTGTCAGATGAAGAGAGCGCAAAATCCAAATCCCTGCTTTTGGCGGCATTTCTAAACCTGGCCGCCTGTTACCTGAAGCTGGCAGAATACAGGCATGCTCTGGAACATTGTAACAAGGTGAGGACAGAGCAATTCTTATAAATATTTCATATACAGTAAAACCTTGGATTGTGAGCATAATTCAAATCCAAAGCACTTGTATATCAAAGCGAATTTCCCCATAAGAAATAATGGAAACTTGGATGATTCGTTCCACAGCCATTTATTCATAAGTCCTTCAGTTTATAGTCCATATAAAAAGATTATAGCAATGTGACCAGGTTGTGTAACCATAAAATGTCCATCCACAAATGGAAGCCTCCACAAGGGGATTAGAAGCGAAATCCATCAGGAGCTCCAGAGTATAAAAGAGAAGAGAGGCGCCTCGAAGTTTTGCAATATGTTGCTAAATGTTGTACCTTCATTAACCATATTGCTACATTTAGAGGCGCCTCTCTTCTTTTATACTCCGTTGTGACGCTACTTGTATATCAAGACATCGCTTGTATATCAAGTCATAATTTAATAAAAAATGTAGCTTGTCTTGCAAAAGCTCTCAAACCAAGGTTTTACTGTACTGTATACCACATATAAACAGCAGAGGGAGTACTTGAAGGCACTTTTCAGCAGCTTTCCACCAGCATCGCTTACTGCTATGCTGTGAATTGCCTGAAGAGTACAAGTTTTGAAAATCAACATTGAAGTGGACCTTTCAGGAGCTCTACAAGTCATAAATTGCTGACTTGTCACAATACATGGCATCAGTAAAGCTTCCAAATATCCAAAGCCATCCTTGAGCTCCAGTCCAGTGACTTTGCTTATGAATAGATGATGTATTTGGTCTGCTGCAGGCAAGAGGAAGCATTTCCTCAGCTTTCTCCTGCTTTCCTTGTGATCAGACTGCAACATTGCAACTCTGTAGTAAGTCACAAGGGGAGAGGCTGCTGCAGGAATTGATCTGTCAAACATTTGTGAACACAGACATAAGGCCCGTACACACGATCAGAAGCCATCTTCTGATCGGAAGTAAAATTTCATCCTAGCGAACGGTCTGACGTTTTTCTGATCATTAGAATGCTGCTTTCGACAGCCGATTTCAAATTTTCAGATGACAAAAACTGGACGTGCAGGCTATAAAATTTTTCTCGTATGTGAACACAACATCCGATTTTCGTTTTAATTAGTACGGTTTTCATCTGACAAATCGTAAGACCAAGACTACGCATGCTCAGAAACGAACAAACACATACAAAACCATTTAATACATTACATGAAAATTTACTGTATGAAAAATTTCGTATGTAGAGTAACCGCTTCTCTTTCGATATGAGACTTGCATGCAACAAAAAATGGACGAAAATTTGTCCGATAATCTGATCTTGTGGACCAGGCTTTAGAAATTTAGAGGCACCAGGATTTGCATGATTCTGTCATCTCTGAGCTGGCATCTCGGTCCAGGAAGTAAATGGTAACTGTGGATAATGCCTGAGCAAAGATTACTCCAGCCTTCTGGAATAAAAAAAAAAAAAGATGAAGACATAGTCAGGGGAAGTACTGTGCTGTGATCTCTGTTAGAGGTAGTAAATACCTGGAAGTGTTACACTGACACATTACCTAGCATGATCGGACTTAACATGAGAAAATATATCTAACACACCTCCTTCCCCCTTCATCAGTTCGCTAATTACATTTCTAGATAAAACCTTTTCATTTTCATTAGGGCTGAAACAACGATTATAATTTGATTATTTTCATTATTTATTATTATAATAATAATAATAATAGTTGGTCAGCCAGTTAGTTGGCCTGCATACAGAATGCATTATTTAGTTACATATCAGGAAATAGAGTGCAGCACACATACAGCTCAGTACACCCTCCATACATGTCAGTAAGTGCCTGATGGCTTGTGAATGTGTGAGGAGCAATGCTTCATGGAACATGCAGTCCTGGGCAGGAGACGGAAGTGATTTAAAGTGATTCTAAAGTCAGAAGTTTTTTTACCAGAATGCATTCCATGCATTCTGGTAAAAAAACCTGTGACCAGCTCATCGTATACTTGCCTGATATCAAACTAGTACTGTACCTGAGAGCAGCAGCACCCCCTTCTCCCCCTCTCCCCTCACAAGACTCAGATGCAGCAATGGGAGCCATTGGCACCTGCTGCTGTCAATCACAGCCTGTGAGGATGGAGCAGGGGGCAGATCCGAGACGCACTGTGTGTGTCAACAGAGGGGTTCAAGCCCACACAAGTACCTCTATAGCAAGCGGCTTGCTATAGGGGCACTGAAGCCAGAAGGAGGCAAAAGCACTGGTGGGGGACCCCAGAGGAGCAGGATCCGGGCTGCTCTGTGCAAAACCATGACACAGAGCAGGTAAGGATGGCAAGTTTGTTGTCTAAAAGAAAAAAAAAAATCAACCTTTTTACAATCCATTTTAAGGGCTCTGTGTGGGGAAAATACGCACCTTAACACAGAAGCTGGAGGCTGATAGACTGGAGGTAATAGAAGGCAGGGCTCAAAATTTGAAGTCCTGAGCTACACATGCCTACCACTGCAACATGCTTTTATGATGTGTTTTTGAAGCTTTGTACATAGGAGTCATTTGTAAGTCAAATGTTTGTAACCCAGGGAGCGCCTGTATATCCTACTTCTGGGAATTATTTATTATTCTACATATGATATATATACTGTGTGTTTATTGCTTTCACTGTTTCACAGTATAAATTAACCCCTTATAGTAGTGATTATCTGCAGCTTTTTTTTTTTTCACTATAAAGGGATCGTTTGTTTTTTAACCCTATCATGACAAGTGATACAAAAAGCATGCTGCTTCTTCTAAATGTCTTAATGAATGCTGGCACAGGCAGCTTGTTTCAAGCAACCTGCCTATGACAAGGGAGTATCGCAATGCATGAGTTTGTAGATGTCCGTCTGGAAGAGGAGGCATTCCTAGGCAGACTTAACTTGCATGCAGTCCTCCTTAGATAACACCCACATATAATGCTGAGCATCCATGATTAAAGGAACTGAAATCCAATTAATGAAAAGGGTGGGCCAGGGACAGTCGGGGTGGGGAGCGGAAAGCTATATGGTGCTGGACATCCTCGAGGCATGATTGAGGCAGTTCGATCTGACTTGCTGCATTTTTAAATGCACATTGTTGGAAGATCGCAGTGAAACCAGAGTAAGTAATTTCAGTACAGGAGAGGAGCCTGTACAACTGTGTAAGACTGGAGTGAAGGCAGCTTTACCAATATATTTGTCTCCCCTACAGGCACTAGAATTCGAACCCAACAATGAGAAAGGATTGTTCCGCCGGGGCGAATCCTACATAGGAGTGAATGAATTCGAGCTGGCAAGGGATGACTTCACTAAGGTGATCCAGCTTTACCCCAATAACAAGGCAGCACGAACTCAGATGGCCAAGTGCCAGCAGCGTATACATGAGCAACACCAGCGGGAAAAGAAGATCTATGCCAACATGTTCCAGAGGCTGGCGGAGAAAGAGGAAAAGGTGAGAGAGCGCGCATTGTGGTTGGAGTGGCAATGTCTCATCAGGAAAACTTTAAATTAAAAAGCATTCCTTTAAAAAAGATTCAAAAGGGAATTTGGATAACCCAAAAGAGAAAAAACACAATTGAAAAGCATTAGTAGTCAGGTGTTCATGTTCTGCTATTAACCTTTAATGTGTATATGTCTCCCAAAAAAAAAAGATATTGTTGAAGCATTCAAAGCCCCTGTTGTGTTTTTACTAACATCTGGGGCTCCAATAGAGTGATTTCCCATCACTTCCTGTCCTGGTTGACCATGTCTTACGTAGACTAAAATACAAATCTGACAGGGGTTCTAGCCTTCCCTACTCTACTAAAGAAAAGTATTTTATTCCTGTCTGATGCTGTTCTATAGTTCCCTCACTTCTTTTCTAGTGAAACATTTTCAGCAGGAAAGGGAATATTGGGAAATTTCCAAAACTGAGCCTCAGGCAGCAGTAAAACTTGGCAAGGGTTCTAATATAATAAAACTATAATCCTGCCCTTTTTTTAAAACTGGTTCGGCCACATCTGGAGTGTTCTGGTCAGTGACGTCACTAGGGTTGGTGTCACCTGGTGCGGTAAAACATGGTGTCACTCCCCTCCTGTGTAAGCTGCCCAGCACCCTGCAGGCAGCGTACAGTCACGGGGTGCACCCCAAACTGCCCCCTGTAAATGATAGTATAGGGTGGTAAAGTGACAGGTTAGGGTAGGTTGGGGTGGTATAGTGGCAGGTTGGGATGGCATAGGGCAGGTAAGGATAGTATAGAGTGGTATAATGGCAGGTTGGGGTGGTATAGGGCAGGTTAGGGTATTATAGGGTGGTATAGTGGCAGGTTGGGGGTGGTACAAGGCAGATTGGGGTGGTACAAGGCACCCCAACAGTGACAGTGTGCTGTGCAGTAACTTATAGCATACCTCATGCTTGCAGATGAAGACCCTGGCGGATGGGAGGGGCTGCTGTGTCCTCACCTCTATCTCCTTCAGCTGTGGGATCAGCGTGAACGGGTCTGTGAGAGGAGTGGATGAGGCGGCCACACCCCCAGCTCCGCCTACCTACAACGGCTGCCTCTGGAGATATTTGAGATCGGACCCTGAGTGACAGCTGGGGAGTGTTATAGGCAGCCTGAGCCACTCCTGCACGGCTGAATGCCCTCCTCGCACTGCTCCGGTGCAAGCTAAAGTGTTTAATGGGTGGTCCCGGTGTCACCCCTCTGGCAGGTGTCACCTGGTGCGGGCCGCACCCCCATAGCAACGCCACTGGTTCTGGTCACCAGTCCTCACAAAGGATGTGCTGAAGCTGGAGAGAGTCCAGAGAGGGGCAACAAAATTAATAAGGGGACTGGAGTACTACAAGCACTAAACCTATTCTCTCTGGGGGAAAAAAGGCACTTGAGAGGAGATATGATAGCAGTATACAAATACCTCAATGGAGATCCCAGCGTAGTAAGAAAAAACGTTTCAGTCTCGGAGTGTAAGAGGACACAGGGCCCACAACGAGATTGGAGAAGTGGTTTAATCTTAAGCTGCACTGGGGGGTTTTTCACTGTCGGGGTGATGTGGAACTCTCTTCCACAATTAGTGGTGTCAGCGTGGAGTATTGATATTTTTAAAAGACTCTTGGACCTGCATCTTAGTGAACACAACATACAGGGATATGGGAAATGATTATCGACACTGACACACATACACCATCACAGGTTGAACTGGATGGACTACTGTCTTTATTCAACCCTACCTACTATGAAATATTTCTCACCATATCTTAGACTGCTTTCACACTGGGGCGCATTACAGGCGCTATAGCGCTAAAAATAGCGCCTGTAAAGAGCCTCTCCTCTCACTCCAGCGTGAAAGCAGGAGGGGTTTCACACAGGAGCGGTGAAGTCCTGCAAGCAGCATCTTTGCAGCGCTGTAGGAGCAGTGTACACACCGCTCTTAAAGCGCCCCTGCCCATTGAAATCAATGGGCAGCGCCGCCGAATCGCCAGCAAAACGGCGCTTTGCGGTGGTTCTAACTCTTTTTTTCAGCTGTTAGCGGGGGTTAAAAGCCCTCCACTAGCAGCCGAATAGCATCGGTAAAGCACCGCTATGTTTATTTTTTTTACTTTACCGGCAACGCCCCAGTGTTTAAGTAGCCTAAGACAAAAATAAAACGTTTTGGGAGCATATACACATTAAAGAGACCTGTCGCCACACTATGAATTTCAACTAAAATCTGCCCATACGATCATATGTCCATTTAAAGGGTAACACCGCTTTTGTGGAGGGGGAGGGGGGGGGGGATAGCAAAAAATTATAAATATATAGCATAAACATTTGCATCTCAAGTCATATTGTAATTGAATGTTCTTAAAAATAACCTTTTTTCCTTTTCAATCTGCACCGCTGTAAAATGCAATGCAATATGGCTACCTGGAGGCCTTCTGTACAAAGATACGCCCCAGAAATGTAATTTCCGGCTTGTGTGATTTAGCTTACTGATTTTCCCAGAAGTTTGCCCTAAGATGCCAGTCAGATTTTTGGCATCCCCTGCAACAAAAATTTCATTTTTGGTGAGATACTCCCAAAGGGAAGTCATGTCTAAAGGGATGCAGACCCCGCCACCTTCCTCATTAGAGCTCTGCAGGTGATTGATAATTATAAACCCACTTCCATACAGATTCACAAATACCATCATGCCTCTGGAAGTCATGCCTATGACTGTCAGGCTTGCAATGCCATAGGAATTGTAGTTCCACAACAGCTACAGTGCCAAGGTTGCCTACCCCTGCTATTGTCTAGTCTTCACCTCTGCCCTGGCAGCTACTTAAAAGGGTATGTAGGGTGGGAAGGGACAGAGGAGCTGGGCCAGCACAGACTGTAATTGGACACTCCCTGAAGAGGTAAGGGCTATGACCTGCACGGAGTGAGGAGGCCTTGCTAGGGAATTGGCTCTTCCCGAAGTGTCAATTCCATAGCAAGTTCACAGTCACATTGACACTTGATTAACCACTTCAGCCCGGAAGATGTGGCCGCTGAATGACCGGCCATTTTTTGTGATTCGGCACTGCATCGCTTTAACCGACAATTGCACGGTCGTGCGACGTTGCACCGAAACAAAATTGATGTTTTTTTTATTTCCCACAAATGGCACTTTCTTTTGGTGGTATTTGATCGCCTCTGCGTTTTTGTTTTGTTTTTTGCACTATAAACAAAAAAAAGCGACAATTTTGAAAAAAACACTATTTTGTACTTTTTTCTATAATATCCCCATTGCTTTTAAAAAAAAAAAATAAATAAAAATTTTTCTCAGCTTAGACCGATATGCATTCTTCTACATACTTTTGGTAAAAAAATTGCAATAAGCTTATATTGATTGGTTTGCGCAAAAGGTATAGCATCTACAAAATAGGGGCTAGATTTATATTATTATTATTATTATTATTATTATTATTATTATTATTATTATATATATTTTTTCTTTAACTAGTAATGGTGGCGATTTGCGATTTTTATCGGGACTGCGACATTATGGCAGGCACATCAGACACTTTTGACACATTTTTGGGACCATTGGCATTTGTACAGCGATCAGTGCTATAAAAATGTCACTGGCAGGGAAGCGGTTAACACCAAGGGGTTAACTGTGTTCCCTGTTTGTGTTTCTAAGTGTGGGGGTGGGGGGGTGGTGGACTGACCTAGAGGAAATGACAGATCGTGGTTCCTAGCTATTAGGAACTCACGATCTGTCACTCCTCGCAGAACAGGGATTTGTGTGTTTACACATACACGTTCTTGTTCTGCCTCTCGTGCCTGCGGTCGCTCGTGGCCGGTGATCATCGCGACTGTCGGCCATGAGCATCGGCGCGCCTGCTATCCCGATCCCACGAGCCAATGTATAGCTATGACGGCTCGCGGGATCGTGACAACCTGCTGCAGTATAATGGCAGCGGCTGGTCAGCAAGCTGTTAAACATTTAGTTATATAAAGGAGAGGACTGCATTTAAAATACTTGATTTTTCTGTGCAGTATTTTTTTTTTTTTTTTTAAAGTTGGTGATAGGTTAAGTTCATTTATCATTATTTTCTGTTCTAGGAGTCTTCTAAAGCTCCCAAAGAGCAGTCCCTGGCCACCACTGACGTAGAGATGAGCGAAGCAACATCCACAGAAGAGGCTCAGCACAACGGAGCCACAGACATCGAAATCAGTGAAGCATAGGAGTAAAGGAGCGAGTCCCTTTTATACAAATCAATCCATCTCTGCGCCAGTAGGGTAGGGGTTATGAAGATTTGTTATGAGAGGAGGGTGGGGATGCGGTTATCTGTACAAACTTTCCACACGCCAGTATACCCATAACCGCTGTACAATCTCTCTTCATTCCAGCCTGTTCACTCATTCTATCTCAGGAGTTTATATCCCATCGGCCTATCGGGAAAGAGCACAAGTGAGATCCTTTCATCTGATTGGCCACCGATGGGAAATTGTTTACCTGCACTCTATCGTTCACACTAAGGGTTTTGAGGAGTCACCTTGTCAATACACCCCTCCTAGGGGCCTTGCTTGGTTCAGCTCTTAAATCACAATTTCCATGTCAGACTGGTTTAGGTGCTTTCTGCCCCTTCTTATCTGCTGCAATTTTTGTTTCTTATTTTATTTTTGTTCATTTTTGTAATGTTTATTTCACTGTGTTCATCTCCTGTAAATAATAAATAAATGTATTATTGGTGCTTATTTTTGTGATGCTTTTTTATGAATATCAAAAACTTGGTCGTGTATTAAAATGATAGGAGTATTTAAATAGGGGAAAAAAAGCAATAGATGGAAAGAAAATGGTCATTAGCAGAGGGGCCTTGGGCTATGAGGCCCCATGTTGTGAGGGGTGCAGTTAGGGTGGGGACGTCTCCTGCCTCTGCATTACCTGGTCCTATACTGTGCGGAACTGAGTTTCCAAACTGCTAACTCAGTCTTGCAAATCACACTAGGAGACTAACGATCTACTGTTGTAACCGGCGGTGCTCCACTGTCAGTGTGACAGCCATCTACTTTCTTTTCAGGAGCTCTGTGTTCCTGATTAACTGAGTACAACCCCTGGCTGTTGCAGTTTACACAAGGAGAGCCATAGCTGTCCTTTTAGAGGCAATAGATAACAGAGATCACAAGCAAGCCCTTTAAATCTCCCCTCCTGAGTCGATCTTACTTTCCTGACGGCTCCATGTCAGTAGAGCTGGGATGAGGCCCCACCCAACCCCTGCATAATCAGGACCTAACTCCTAAAACTGTGCCCACCTGTAGCTTTGGCATTCCTTTTCCTGTCTCCTGTATAAGGACATGCAGCGTCTCCCTTCCTATCTGTTTCAATGGGCTGGTTGTCCGTCCAGAAGTATCTAGAGGCTGGACACGGTGCTCCACAATCTGAGGTGCAGGGAGCCCCACTGCTGGTCCTCGGGGTGGTGGTATGCTGGCTAAGTAAGTCAAAACCAGAGAAACTTCCCAGCTCAACTCATCAACCAGTCTGCTTACCAACCGAATTGACCTGTCTAACACTGTGTTAAAAACAGGGGTTTAGTTGGCACACATTTGCAAACGCATGCATAAGCTGCAGAGCCACTTCACTGTACTGTATTACCTGCAGAAAATAGGTAATTATATACATCTTTCTTACAAAGCTTAGCTAGCATAGGTGTTATCTCCCCAATGGGAATTAGTATCCCTCCCTTACCCTATCCAAAAAAAAAAAAAAAAAAGGCATGCCTTTAGCTCTACTTTAAACTGGAGCAGACAGAATCTGACATTGTGTGCAATGTCTAGATGTCACAGATGAACTCAAAACACGTTAACCCCTCCAAAAACAATTTCTCAATCATTGGTGGTCAGTGGCATTTGACCACCAATGTTGGATTCTGTCTGCTCCAGTCTAAAGTAGAGCTAAAGGCATGACTTTTTTTTTTTTTTTTTTTTTTTTTTTTTTTTTTGGATAGGGAAAGGGAGGGATACTAATTCCCATTGGGGAGATAACCCCTATGCTAACTAAGCTTTGTAAGAAAGATGTATATAATTTACCTATTTTCTGGTTCAGTCACTTTACAAGCCATCAATGGAGTACTTTGTCCTCTCCCATGCAGCCGCTGCTTGCTGACACTGGGATGAACATATGACCAGACTGTAGAGGCCTAAAAATAGGTTGTATATACAGATCTTTCTTACACAGGTTATTTAGTGTAAGTGTTAGAAGAGGGAGGAGGCTAGTTAGGGTAAACAGGATTATATTTGAACATCCAGTCCCAGGCAGACAACAAGGGACAAAGGGCTCTGCTTTCATTGGATGCTATGAAGGCCTTCGATAGCATCGAATGGGAGTATTTATGGGGTGTTCTCCAGAGGTTTGGATTTGGGGATGTATATATCTCCTGGGTTCGTCTGCTATATTGCTTTGCCCAGGCAGCTATTAGGGCATCGGGTAGAATGTCTCGTACTTGTGCTGGGAAGGGGCACGAGACAGGGGTGCCCTCTGTCTCCCCTGCTCTTTGAGCTAGCTATTGAACCTTTGGCAATCACAATCAGGGTTCACCCGGGTATTACTGGCTTCTGTTATGGCGACAGACAAGAGAAGTTGATGCTCTATGCGGATGATACTATGATTCTGCTGGGGGACGTTGAAGGTTCCCTTCGGGAAACTATGTCAACCATAACGGAATTTGTCACTTATTCGGGGCTACAGATCAATTGGACAAAATCGTCCCTAATGCTTATAGATGAGGAGGGCAGGCCTCCCGACAACAATTCCATGTCCACATCCTTTAGGTACTTGGGAGTCCAGGTAATGCCAAGCAGTAAGAGACTATGGGAGATTGAACATCTCCCCACTACTGCAGAAATTCCAAGACTGAATTAAGACATGGAATTCATTGTGCCGGTCGATGGCTGGTAGGGTGAATCTGATCAAGATGATCCTCATGCCCCAGCTCCTATACGTACTCCACAATTCTCCAGTAGTGGTTCGTCTGAAAATGTTTAGAATCGTAAACTCCTTATTCCGCCTGCTAATTTGGAAGAATCGCCCCCCCAGGATAAAACTCTAACATTTACAGCGCCCTAAAGATGAGGGGGGACTAGCCCTACCGAACCCATGGTTATATTATTTACCAGCGCAGCTCCAACATCTAATAGGGGTTTTGGACGGGGAGACGGAGGGGACGAGTATTACCCGTAGTTCTTCAGAGACTGTGATGCTACACACAGTAAAATGAGATTCAGTGCCAACGGCACTTGAAGCTCTAGCCTTTGGGAAACCAAATAAAAACTACCCGACCTACAATCTTCTCCAGAAAACTTGGAACAATATTATATACCTACAGGGAGTGACAGGATACACGGAATTCAGTCCGATATGGTCCAATGGGACATACTTTGAACTAGCGCAGTTACAGCATGGGGCCTTATGGAAAAGATTTGGAGTGATATACATTAGAGATATTTTTCAGAACGGTATTCTATTACCCTTGGACACTCTGCAGGAAAGGCACGGCTTGCCGTCTAATATGCGATTCCATTATATGCAATTGGAACATGCTGTGAAGGCTCAGAGCAACGCTTCAGAGTGGTCTCCTTCACCAACACCATTATTTAACCTAGTCATGAGAGCCACAAACACTAAAGGTTTCATCTCTCAATGCTATAATATGCTCTTGCAGAGCTTCTTGACTAAGCATCCCTTGAGAATGATGGGAAAAGTGGGAAAGAGATGTGGGGCAGATGGAGACCAGTGGGAGGAGATTCTACAGGCGGTGCCCATAAGCTCGTTGAATGTGTCACAAAGGCTAACACAACTGTACTTAATTCTGAGGGTGTACTATACTCTACATAAATTACACAAAATGGGTCTTAGATCTACTCCGATGTGCACCAGATGCAAAAGGGACCATGGGGATCTAATCCATCTACTGAGGTGCCCGAAGCTTCACTCCTATTGGGGTGGAGTGGTGGATACCATAAACAGGGTATTTCAGATCTCAATGCCCACTGACCCAAAACACTGCTTATTAAATGTGCTGGAGGTCTATGAATGGGAGGAGAGCATTAGAATAGCAGTTACCAGGACCCTATTATTAGCACGTAAGATGATAATGCTCCACTGGATATCAGAGGACCCTCCCACCGTTAAGGAATGGATTTCCGCAGTTGGGAACATGATCAGAATGGAGAGAGTGGTATATCAGCATAGGGGATGCACTTGAAAGTTTGAGAAACTCTGGGGCCCGTGGTTGGATGTGCCTGGACTAGTTTCGGTGGATCTGGTGATGGGGAGATTGCTGGGTCTAAATGCTGGTTAAATACACTTGTATAGTTTATTGCTCTGTACGAAGGACCCCACTTAGGCAGGGAATTCTGCCAATTAGTGATGAGAATTTACAATATATGCAATGTAACTGTGTATTGTCGAAGCCTGGTTATGTTTGTGTATGTTGAATTTAATAAACTTATTTGGATAAAAAAAAAAAGTTAGGGTAAACAGGAATTCCGCTTCAAGGAAATTCCCCTTAAAGGAGGACTGTCTACAAGCTCTAATTAGCCCAATGCACAGTATTTTGGTGATCGGGAACATACGTCTATGGCCTATGGGAATACTGTCCCGGTAGCCGTTGTCGCATGTTAACTGGAGCACAGCCGTGGCAGTTTTATGTTCTCTTGACAAAACAGTAGTAGGTTGCCGGGCCATTTTTTTCCACATTGTAAGTCCGATGTTGTCGCCATTGTCATGTCAAACCTGATCTTCCGCCTTCAACACTGCCCGTCGGCTGCTGCCCAGACGGGTGGTACATCATTAGTCTGGTATCTCCGCCTGAACCTGCCCACCATGGGGGACCCTGCCGGTATTAAGACTACCGATGGCATAGCTTTTGGCTTCATAGACACACGCAACTCCCGGCAACGCAACAAGCCTATGTACCATGTCTGGGATTTCCAATACCATGTCGTGTCAGGCAGGGGATGTATCTTGTCAGTGTTGCCTTATGTGTTTAACCTATATCATGAGGCCATCTTCAGAAAAGCTAATTTGGAAGTAGAGTCTGTTGGTATCAAGTTGGCAGCTGAAACATTAAACAGTCTGCGCTTTGCAGACGACACACACGCATCACCTGCAGCAAAGAAGATATGCTGCATCTACTGAGAAAAGTCACAGCATGCTTGGTACACGTCTACGGCCTACAGGAACCCTGTTCTGGTACCCGCTGTCACATTTAAAAAAAAAAAAAAAAGGCGCAGCTGTGTGCCACACACTGACAGGGAAGATTATCTCTTTCTCACATTGATAAGAGAGCCCCCCAAGGGCCTCAACCTCCGCACACAAACAGCAAAGGTGGAGCCCCTTGAAAGTGCTGAGGCACAGAGCCTATGAACTACCTTCTCCAAAGCTCCTGAAGTGGATTGGCCTATACCAATGCAGAAAGGGGTACAAGAAGCAAGCTCCACTAGGGCAACAAGCATCATTTTGCTGGGGCTCCCTGCAGCTCTTGGTCAGTTAACGCTTGTCTTGTTGACCTTCCCGGAAGGTGTAGAGGAGAGCCGCTTCTTCTCCCCACTGACGGTGGCTGAGGGTGTACCGGGTAAGATGGTGGATGCAGGGGGCGTGGCCTGGACATGGCTGAGTGAGGCTGCTTTTCTTCTGAGCTCCTGGCCTGTCCCGAAAACCCCGGCTAAATACACATTGCTAGAGGCATGCTACCAACTAAACGGCATAGGACAAGAGCATCTACCCGGGGTACACCCGTTGGAAGGAGCCCAGGAGAGATTCGCCACTATTTCCAGCAATTACAAGGCGCATCTCCGGGAGTCACTGTAGCAGTGCCGCGAGGCCTACCACGCGGCGAGAAGCAGAAAACCCCCAGACAGAGCGGACACCCAGCATTATCCTGTCTCCGGGACGCTGTTAACAACTCTCCGGACAGTAACGGAGGCCCTACGAGGGGCACAATGGCATCCCCACGATCTCCGGAACCCATCATGCTCGATCAGGACATTCGGGCCCTGCTTCAGGCCCTCCCCACCCGTTCCGACATTGAGGCGCTCATCCTCAAGCTGGAAGAGACACACTGGAGGGATATGCAAGAAGTAAGGGGTGAGGTGGCTATGCTGGCGGAACGAATGACCACAGGGGAAACATCGGTATCCTCTTTGGAGGGGAGAGTGGCAGCGCTCGAGCAGGAGAGGGATCATCACCGAGACTCCGCCGTTGCCTTGCAGTTACACCTCGAGGACATCGAGGACCGGAGTCGCAGGAACAATCTGCGGCTCCGGGGGATTCCAGAAGAAACCACCGCGAAGAGACGGTCAAGGAAATATTCCGTACTGTGCTGGATAACCCTGAACTCAACATCGAGTTAGACAGAGTGCATAGAGCCCTTGGCCCCAGGTCTGAAGACCCGAGCAGACCGCGAGACGTGGTATGCAGATTGCACCGCTACACTCAAAAGGAGACTATCCTCCGCCTTGCCTGGGAATATGGTGAAGTGGAAGTGAGAGGCAAGCAAGCCAGAATACTCCCAGACTTATCGAGGGCCACACTGAGACGCAGAGCCCTCCTCCGTCCTCTCCTAGAACTTGCCTTGCAAAAAGGCTTGACATACAGATGGGGATATCCGTTGTCAGTAACGTTCCGCAAGGACACAGGCTCTTTCTCCCTTCAAAAAACCACAGATCTACCAGCGCTCTTCAGATTCATGGAAGCAGAACCAATCCAAGTACCTGACTGGCTCCAGTTTTTACCACGTCCACAAGGACGATCGGGTCCCCTAAAGCTGCACGGACCCCTCCCTCCTCGCCATCAAAGGAACAGAAGGAGACGCAGGACGGCTTCAGAGGGAGAACCGCGTGAGTAGGCCTGTGGCCAACCCTCCCCCTATCCAGCCTTACTTAATTCAGGACAGACCGCAAGGAACTTAGTCCCCGCACACAGGGAACTGTAGCTTGGTCACCTTTGCTGTTTAGAGGGAGAGAAAATTAGACAAACTGTACCCTAATCTCCCCCTACCTAACCTCCCCTCCCTCCCTCCCTCCAGCCTCAAGGAGTACACTGGGCCTGGTGATGGACGGAGCTGTGACCTAGAAGATCCCTTGACATTCTAGAGGGAAAACATAGGCATAGCGTCTAAAGGTACCCGCCCCTCTCCTTAAGTCACACCTGAACTTGTTTGTCTTCAGGCGCGGTACCTGTCCTCTCCGGTCCATCGTAATTAGTCCTCCCCCGCATACCTGAACGGACTTTACGTAAGGCACTCAGGAACCTTTCTTTTTTTATTTTGTTTGAAACTATGCAAACTAAACGGATGCAGGAGGCTGAGTGATATGGGAACGGCAGGTGATGAGTCTTCACCGATACTCACCGCTACACGCCTCACATTTGGGGATAAGCGTACCATGGAACTATTGAGGCGACAGAAGCCACACACAGTGTGACGACCCGGATTCACTCAGCAGTTACTGTTATTCACCATACTGCTAGGACACAAGCCGGTATTAAAGGTCTGACACTTATGCTATGAGGGGAGGAGGAGATCCACCATAAGTTTGCCAGTTAAAGGTTATTGACCATGTAAAAGTTTGACCACTTCGTCAAGGCCTTGTGCGGGACTGAACACTCATGATTCTGAGGTCTCATCCTGTACATGGAACTGTTGAGCTCAGGTTGAATGTTCCCCTTACTATACAGTTTACTTTTAGTACATCCCATGCGGCTCAACAATTTTATACGCCACTGGATGGGGAGGAAAATATGACTTTACGTCATTGCACTTGCCGAGTTATTATGTTTACATAATTGTGTTCGTTGGGCTCTAGATAGGAGAGCTCCACTCTTTCATTATTTTTTTTTTTTTTTCCCTTTTGTGTCTCTCGTTATACCATGCCCTCTTAATGGTAATATTTAGAATGCTAATGTGTCTGGAATGTTACAACTTATTAGCCTGTTATGTTACTGTTAATGACACTACGCACACACATATTGAAATCATAGTTAGCCGGGGGTGGAGGGAGAGGTTTGGGGGCTCACTCCCTGGCCCTGTCTATCCACCGTCCCACATAGGACAGCGCTCCAGTCCCAGTATATTGTCTGGGGAGCGTAATAGCCTAACTGGCTAATTTAGTAGTTGCACTAAGCTGCACTATCTAGTGACAGCCTCTCTATTTTCTCCTTCACTCTTTCTTGAGTTCATTCATCTTCTTCTACTTGACCTGCTTCTCACCCTCTTTACTCACCCCTTGCTAGTCCCCCCCCCCCCCTCAACTCCCCACCCCCTCTCTGGGATTCAGTCTTTGAACACCAGCAAACCCATCACCCACAACCATGACCTCCATAAACATAATTTCTCTTAATGTAAAGGGCCTAAACACGCCTGAGAAAAGAGGTATGCTAACCAATGACATGAGACGCATGGGAGCTGAAATTGTTTTTTTGCAGGAGACCCACTTCAGGGAGGGTGCCCTACCGACACTACAGAACAGATTTTTCCCAGTGGTATACCACTCCAGATACACAGAGGCTAAGTCTAGAGGGGTCTCCATTCTAATCTCATCTAAAATACCATGGTCACTTACGGAAGTAAAGTATGATAGAGAAGGCAGATTCCTCTTCGTAAAGGGGAAGATAGGGGACACAAAAGTAACCCTAGCTAACCTGTACGCTCCCAACACACAACAAGACAGATTCCTTAAACGTCACCTAGACCTACTATCACAATTCTCAGACGGACACCTGATCCTGGGAGGAGACCTTAATATTCCCCTCACCCCTACGGAGGATACTTCCACTGGAACCTCCTCGACCTCGCGAGATCTACGTAAACGTATCGTTACGACGTTACACAATTCACAACTGATTGACGCCTGGCGCCTTCTCCACCCGGGAGAAAAGGATTTCACTTTCTTTTCCAAACCACACCAGACGTACTCCAGAATCGATTACTTCCTGATCCCCCACAGAGATTTACAAGCGGTTAGAGAGGCCACTATAGGTTCAATCACATGGTCAGACCATGCCCCGATTACACTGCGATACGTTCTTCCAGACTTGAGGTCGACACAGAAACCACCGTGGAGACTGAATGAGGGACTACTGAAAGACCCAGAAGTTCTAGCTGAGATAACTAGAGAGATAGGACACTATTTCTCCTCTAATTCTACCCCTGACTGTGACACAGGACTAGTGTGGGAGGCACACAAAACCGTTGTCAGGGGGATACTCATCAAACACGGCTCACAACTTAAACGGCAAAGAATCGCACAATTGAACACTTTGCTTAAAAAATTAGAAACACTAGAAGTACGTCATAAACAGACACCCACCAAACAACTGGAAATAGAGTTAGACACGACCCGTACACAGATTACCGACCTACTGCGCTATAAAGCAAAAGCGGCGATACAAATTAGCAAAAGGAAACATTATGAATCTGGTAACAAATGTGGGAGACTGTTAGCCCAATCACTACGAGAGCAGAAAATAGCTTAATATATACCCCACATTATGTCCCCTAAAGGCCAGAAAGCCTCTTTACCACAACACATTGTGCAGGAGTTTAGCTCCTTCTATTCATCTCTATACAATTTAAAAGAGACACAAGCTACCCCCGAAAAAACGACAGATTACATATCATCCTCCCTGATGCCGACCCTCCCTGACGATGCAAAATCCATACTAGAAGACCCCATCACGCTAAGCGAACTACAACTTGCTTTAAAAAGGTCTAAATTGGGTAAAGCGCCAGGCCCGGATGGGCTCACAATACCTTATTATAAGACCCTTCTCCCCTCCCTAGGTCAACATTTGGTTAGACTCTATAACAATCTAGGCACTGGGGGAAAATTTCATAAATCCACATTACAGGCACAAATCTCTGTTATACCATAAGAGGGCAAAGATCCAAGCCAATGTGGCTCCTACCGCCCGATCTCCCTTTTGAACACGGACCTAAAACTCTTTACAAAGATCATCTCCATCAGATTGCAACAACACCTTACCTCACTAATTCACCTAGACCAAGTAGGCTTCGTCCCAACTAGGGAAGCTAGGGACAATACGATTAAGGTCCTCAACCTACTTCATATAGCTAACAATACCAAATCACCATGCATTTTACTAGGAACAGACGCCGAGAAGGCGTTCGACCGGGTCAGCTGGAGGTTCATGTTTGCAACGCTGAAACACATAGGACTAGGTGATAGAATGTTACACTGGATCTCCGCAGTTTATTCAGACCCATCGGCCAGAGTAAGAGCGAACGGCGTGATTTCGGAAGCTTTCCCAATTACTAATGGGACCCGTCAAGGCTGCCCCCTGTCACCACTGCTTTTCGCGCTATCCCTGGAACCTTTCCTATGCCACATTAGATTGAACCCAGACATTACAGGAATAGAAGTAAATAAAAAGCAATTCAAAATATCTGCATATGCTGACGACTTGATGTTCTCCCTCACGAACCCAACCATTTCTCTCCCCAACCTTATGAAAGAATTCCACACTTATGGCCAACTAGCTAATTTGAAAATTAACTTTAGTAAGTCCGAAGCGATGGGTTTGGGAATCCCACAACCACATCTCACACAACTCCAAAATAGTTTCCACTTGAAATGGACCACTACAGCTCTGAAATATCTAGGCACACACATACCCCCCGACATTCTCCCAATTGTTTAAGCTTAACTTCCCACCCCTATTAAAAAAAGTCCAACAAATGCTAGATAAATGGAATGGGGGTCTTCACTCCTGGTTTGGACGTTGCAATATCCTCAAGATGACAATTCTACCCAAATTTTTGTACCTTCTGCAGACTATCCCAATACACATACCAGCTGACTACTTCAACCAAATACGATCAATATTTATCAAATTCCTTTGGGCAGGTAAAAAACCACGACTACACAGGATCCTCTCATTGCCCAAACGATACGGAGGAATGGCAATGCCTGAACTCCAAACCTACTATAGAGCTACACATCTGTGTAGGCTCATCGACTGGTGCAGACATACAACCACCAAACTATGGACGCAACTTGAACAAGCGCAAAGCGCATTCCCTATACACAGGATCCCATGGTGTTACACGGCACTCCCAACAGACCTCAAACGCCACCCGTTAATAGGCAACACGACACGGGTCTGTGCACATCTGATAGACTCGTCCCCCCTATTTGCCCGTAATTCACCACTTAAGCCCATATTAGGGAACCCTCTATTTGAACCAGGAATAGGGGAGGGAAGATTTCGGGAATTAAGGGAAGTGGGAATATACCAAGCCTCACATTTCAGTGTTGGGGGGAGGTGGAAGACTATCACAGAGTTGTCCGACCCTGAAGGACAGTTCTGTCTGGATTTTTTACGATCATTACAGCTCCACCATTTCCTCAGTAGTATGCCACCACCCAATGCTACTGATCAAACCCTCACGCCCATGGAAGATCTATGCTCGGGAACGGAACCCTTGCTACACTCACTTTCTCTAACCTATAGCATGTTAATCACTCCAACAGGAGATTATAAGTTACGGGGCCTCTCCAAATGGGTAAAAGATCTAAAATGTCAGTTCACCACCAACAAAACGCATCACATCCTGCAGTTCACCCACAAATCCTCTTTATGCACCAAAATTCAAGAAACAAATTTTAAAATCCTTACTCATTGGTACAGAACACCAGCTCTGCTTAACAAATTATACCCCTCGTCTCCGGATGTCTGCTGGAGATGCCAGGAGGAAAAGGGCACACTCCTCCATATTTTCTGGTCCTGCCCTAGGGTCCAGAACTTCTAGAGAGAAGTCTGCCAGCTAACGCAGAGATTTACAGACCGTGTTGTACCAGATGACCCAGCGTACTTCCTATTATACGCCAACGACACCCCCGCACGGGTTTACAAGAAATCGGTGGTACGACACTTGCTGGATGCGGCGAAAACTTGCATCCCAATCTTTTGGAAGTCCACCCAACCGCCAACCATAGCTCTCTGGCTCCAAAGAGTGGAGGAAATAAATCAGATGGAGGACTTAATCCTCACAAGCCAAAACAGACAGGAAATATACTCCAAAACTTGGCAATTATGGAATATGTTCAAGTACTCAGAAGAGGGCCAGGCACTCCGAGGTAGATGAGGTTATCATACACTCTGTTCCCAGGATTTTCTGCGAGTAGATACAGGCAAATACACGTACTCGTTAATCAATATTCGAATCCCCAACCCCCCCCCCCCCCCCCCATACCCCTCTTCCCCTTCCTTTCTAACTTTGTCTATTCCCATTTCATTTTTCTAATCTGTTCTTTGGTACACTAGATACTCTTTTAGTCTCTTGGTTCTTTCTCTTGAAATAATAAAATAAGTGGAGAGCCGCTTGATCCGGGACTAAGTTCCACCGCGATGCTGAAGACACATGCAAGACACACTGACAGGCAGAGGACTAACAGAAAGTACATGATAGAGGGTTTCCTAGTTTTATGCCATCAAATGGAAAACAGGTCAGAAACTAGGTGGTAATATAACCTGTACGTTATCAACCCTGTAATATGTTTTTTATGCCTCCAAATTATGGAAAAGAGATGTCATAACTTCCATTTCTGTCAGTGTACAATATATATTATTTTTTATACTTACGTATGTGCTTATGTTGACTGCAGTCATACCATTGTTGTATGTCCCGGTGAACCGGTTTTCTAACATAAATAAATAATTAAAAAAAAAAAAAAAAGATGGTGGATGCAGACGAGCACTCTGTGGTAATATGGGGGTCGGGGGTGTATCAATTAATCAGTGTGGTGCCATCTCTTTAACATCTGCTCCCTTAGGTTTCCCAACAAGCTCCTGCACCCCTCCTTTTGATATTCCTCCCATCTACTCCCTTGTGTACCCCCACAAACTCCTGCACCCTTTCCTATCTTACTCCCTTGGGTACCCCAAAAACTTCTGTACTTTCCCATCTACTCCCTTGGGTACCCCAAAAACTCCTGCCCCCCTATTTTTGAAGCTCCCTATCTACTCCCTTGATACCCCACCTTTTGCTTTCCCTGTCACCCTTCTCCCCACACATACTGCCCCTGGCAGGCAAACTATGCCCCTGTCCCCCAGCATTCCACTCTCATGTCACTATGCACTCATATGTCTCCTCCCACTGAGCTCCCCTGCTTTAGCTGGCACATTCTTTTTTTTTTTTTTTTTTCAGGTTACAATGGATAAATAACTTACAATGAAATGTTACCTAAAGTTTATGTAAATGCTATGTTACATATGGAGTGTAATCTCTTTCTGTTTGAACTCCTGTGTTTTCACTCCACTTATTCCAAGCCACTTGTTTGCAATCCTTGTGAGCAAGCTCGGTGAGTTGTGCACTTGCTTATATCACAGCTGCAAATACTAAAAGTGTTACTAAACCCACAACAGTAAAATCAGTCTGTATATGCAGTAAAGCATGCTTGTTATACTCACTGTGGAACCTAAGGGGTTAATCTTCTGCATTGTGTTAAAAAAAAAAAGGCAGTTTGATTCGGTCTTGTCTGATCCTCTCCTTTTATTGTCCCCAATCAATCTGCTGATAGAACAGAGCCTTGGGGGAAAGTTGCACATGCTCAGTTTGGTGTGTATTGCTAGAAATTTTTTTGTTTTTTTTCTTGGGACAGTGCATGTGATCAGCACAGGGCCAATTGGCACTGTCCAGACAGAGGGTCAGGGGTTCTGCAGCCTCATAGGACAATCAGGGGAGACTGAATACTCCTCCTACAAGCTTTAACCAGTGCTCTGCTGGACACTGATAAAAGTCAGAACACTGTTCTAACTGCTGGTTAGGAAAGGTATTTAGCAGTTTATATTTACTAAAATAATTGCATTTCCATGTTCTGTGTACTGTGGGAGACCAGATATAGTGAATGCAGGGTCCTGGGTTTAGGAACACTTGAAAGAGGAGCTCCAGTCTCCCCCCTACAAATACTGTAGCTGCTGACTTTTCATATAAGGACACTTGCCTGTCCTGTCCAGGGATCCAGCGCGGTCCTCACCTGAGCTGATTCTTCAATCAGCTTCGGGTGCAGGCGTCAGCATCTTAATTAAGAGAAACCAGCAGTAAAATCTTGTGGCTTCACAGCCGGTTTCCTACTGTGCATGTGCTGCGTAAATGGTCCCACAGTCTTCTGGGACCTGTGATGTGTCCCAGAAGGCTGCAGGGGGGATGGTTGAACTTCCGCTTGAATCGCCACGTCAATCCACCAGAAGTGGAAGCAGGTACTTGTGAAAACCAGGTACCCACTCCCCCCACTCCAAAAAGTGCCAAATGTTAAAGAGGAGGAGGGGGATGCAAATAAGCAAAACTTCCTCTTCAGCTTTAACTGCAGAAGAATAAAATCAAGTCTCTTTCACCCCCTTCCTGCCCAGGCCAATTTTCAGCTTTCATCGCTGTAACATTTTGAATGACAATTGCGCGGTCATGCAACACTGCACCCAAATGAAATTTTGATAATTTTTTTCACACAAATAGAGCTTTCTTTTGGTGGTATTTGATCACCTCTGCGTTTTTTATTTTTTGCGCTATAAACAAAAAAACGACAATGTTGAAAAAAAAAAAACAATAAATATCCCAATTTAAAATAAAGCAAAAAAAAAAACATTTTCTTCAGTTTAGGCCGATATGTATTCTATTACATATTTTTGGTTAAAAAAAATCACAATAAGCATATATTGATTGGTTTGCGAAAAAGTTATAGCGCCTACAAAATAGGTTATTGATTTATGGCATTTTTATTATTATTTTTTATTACTAGTAATAACGATGATCTGCAATTTTTTATTTTTTTTTATCGTGACTGCGACATTGCGGCGGACAGATCGGACACTTTTTTGGAACCATTGACATTTATACAGCGATCAGTGCTATAAATAGCCACTGATTACTATATGAATGTCACTGACAGGAAAGGGGGTTAATACTAGGGGGCGATCAAGGGGTTAAATGTGTTCCCTGACTGTGTGTTCTAACTGTTGGGGGATGGGACTGACGGGGGGAGGAGACCGATTGGTGTTTCTATATACTAGGAACACACAATCTGTCTCCTCTCCCATGACAGGATGTGGATCTGTGTGTTTACACACACAGATCCACGTTCCTACTCTGTCACAAACGATCGCGTGTGCCCGGCGGACACCGCGGCCGCCGGGCATGCACATTGGCTTCTTGGTGACGCAGGGGGGCGCGCACCTCCTATGCCGGCGGGAAGCAGAGGACATCATATGACGCCCACCTGGGATAAGAGTCCCCCTCTGCGTACGTCATATGACTATGGGTGGGATGGGAAGTGGTTAACATAAAAAACAGCCAATGCGTTTTCAGGGCCCAAATTTACTCCTCTTTCATCAGCGCTTAAGGTATAACTAAAGGCAAAACTTTTTTTTTAAGTGCAGAGAGATTAGAACACCTATTAGGTTTTTATTGCTACTTCTGCGCCCGTTGGTTATATTCCCCCTCTCTATTTGTCCTGTTTACCATT
This sequence comes from Aquarana catesbeiana, assembly GCF_042186555.1. Taxonomy (NCBI): domain Eukaryota; kingdom Metazoa; phylum Chordata; class Amphibia; order Anura; family Ranidae; genus Aquarana; species Aquarana catesbeiana. The sequence goes on from NC_133326.1 coordinate 552,784,935, forward strand.
ATCATTTAAAGCAAAAGTAAAAGGAAATCCCAAATTTTGTGCTGTCCCCAAAAAAGTGGGAAAACCTAGTTCTGGTGACCCCAAGAGATTCTTTTAATTTGCAGGGATTTCCTCTCACTTTCTTCTTTTGGCTATGGGACAGCAAGTGAAGGTAAATCTCCCCAGGTGGCAAAAAAAAAAGAAAACTGACAGGGGTTATAATCCTTCTTTACTCTATTCAAAATTAACAAACTATCATGTTTTACTTACTGTACCTGCTCTGTGCAATGCTTTTGCACAAAGCAGCCTTCGATCCTCTTCTTCTCGGAACCCCCGCTGGTGCTCCTGTCTCCATAGTATGCAGTAGGTTAAACTCTGCAGATGTGAATTCATTATTCTATCGTAAGGAAGCAGACTAAAGCAGGGTACACACATTCAACAGGTTGAATGAAGAAAAAAAACACAAACAGATCCCTGCATCAACACAAATGCCACTGCTCGCTTGTTTTCTGACAGGGAACCTCCCCCCCCCTCCGCCCATCAGAATACACAGATCAGTGCTGCAGCCATTGGCTGCATGTACCTCTAGTAGAACCTGGAATGTTGACATCACCCATAGGCTTCAATAGCCCATCCATTGTTGATGCTTCCTCCTCTCCCCTGCAGCAGTGCTGGCTGACATAGGGGAGCCAGATCATATGACTGGACCAGAGCGGACTGAAAATAGATACATCTTTCTTACACAGGTTAGTTAGCATATGTGTTAAAAGGAGAGAGGGGACAGTTTTTGAGAGTAGTTAGGGTAAGATGGAATTCCACTTTAATTGATATCAATAAAAGTTTTTGCTTTTATACACTATCCCCAAGTGGTACTAGTAAAGTCTTTTAAATTATTCCTTGTTCCTTTCCATATATAATTCTTAAAGTGATTGTAAAGTCTCGTTTTTTTTTTTTTTTTTAAATACCAAACATGTTGTTATACTTACCTGCCCTGTGCGGTGGTTTTGCACAGACCAGCCCAGATCCTCTTCTTCTTGGGTCCCTCTTTGCTGCTCCTGGCCCCTCCCTCCTGTTGAGTGCCCCCACAGCAAGCAGCTTGCTATGGGGGCGCCCCAAGCCGAGCTGCAGCTCTGTGTGTCCATTCAGACACGGAGCTGCTGTCAAGCCCTGCCTCCTCTCTCTCCTGATTGGCCAACTGATTTTGATTGACAGTCGCGGGAGCCAATGGCACCGCTGCTGTGTCTCAGCCAATCAAAAGGGAGAATCATGGATGGCCGAGGGACTTGTGGACATCGCTGGACAGAGATGGGGCTCAGGTAAGTATAAGGGAAGGGGTGCTGGGGAGGCTGCTGCACACTGGGTTTTTATCTTAATGCATAGAATGCGTTAAGATAAAAAACCTTCTGCCTTTACAACTCCTGTAACTTGCAATGTGCATTTGAACTTGCTAGAAAATTTGACTACTCCAGGAAGAGTCAATCCCCTAACATAGTCCCCACCCCTCTTGCACTTTATACCCGTCTTCTTCTTGGAATGTCTAATTATTGCCTGTGCTGGCCCAGTGTCTTCACTCCTCCCTTCACCTCCTTATATAACCTTTTATGTACTTTCCCAGGGACCTTTCCCAGGTACCTTCAAGGGAGAATACTCTAGTGTGGCACTTGAGTTACAACTTTGAGACTGCTGGGGCTGCTGGCATTATCACATCCAAGATAGCGGTGGTGGTGGTGGTGGTGGGAGGGGGGGTCTTTAATACACTATATCTGCATTCTGAATTCATAGCACTAGGTGGTGCTGGTGTACTGCACTCATTTTAGCACAGTATTCAGGATGCTGAGCACAGAATTTAGTGTACAGTATAACATATCAGACAGTGTATGCCAATGTTTATCTCTTGCCTGTACCAGCAGCAGCCTTCCAGCTGAGCATCTGTATGACACAGTTTGCCGTGAACAGTTTAGAACAAGTTATACTGGATGTTGTAGTTCCTTAGCAGCATCTACTCAGAGTCTGTATAACTGCTAGGCACAAAGGTAAAAAAAAATGGGCAGTTTATTTTACAAAACAAGACCGTTGCATCAGGAGGAGGGAGCCAAAAGTGCATAGTTTGTGATGGTATCCAGTCCTAGGACTACAAAATATCTGATTGGAATTCGGGTCTAAATAATAAAATAATATAAAGGCTGTAAAGAATGAACCATTGCATTTTCAGATTTGGGGGTTCTTTAGATTTCCTGGCTCCCCCCACCTTTTCCATGTGTCATGGTGAGTGGCAGCAGCCCAGTGAAGCACAGAAGAGAGCAGCCTGGTCGGTTTTGTGAAGTTTGGCATCCCCAGTCTGATGGGTTGTGTGAAATTTGCCATCCCTGCAGTACACAAGATATGAAATCAAAAGTATTGAAAAAATAATGCGCCAACCAGAAAGCAAAGCAGCCAACACCACAATCAGACAAATTGCAAAAAGGTATGGAAAATAAGTGTGGCGCTAAAAAGATGTACGTTGTTGGGCAAAGCCGGACAGAATGGTATCTGAAAGGTAATATGCACTACAAAATGTATTAATGAGAGAAGATTGTGTGGGAACTGTTAGTTGGCACTAGCAGAAAAAAATTAAGTATCTAAACCAAAAGTATATAAGTAAATCATATAGGTGGATCGTGAATAAATCAACTATAATGTGACCCCTGAAAGAGAAAAAAGTAACACAACACTGTATATCAATAAATAAAGAGAAAAGGACTGCCCATCCTAATTCTAGGGAAAGGCAGTTCTATACATGTGAACCTGAATGATATCAGGATTTAAGAAAAATGTTAAATAAACATAAGTGAAAATGTCCACGTGATATGGAATAAACTAAAAAATAGTGACAAAAAATATATAACATATGAACTGCCAGTGAGACTAAAAGTCCATCCAAAACTGATATCTCAAAGTCCACATGAGGCAATATAGAACAATCAGCGGCCGTTGGGGTGGATAAAGGAAAACCAGAGAACCCCAGATTGACATCCACAAGATACGATAACAAACATCTGTATACAGGGGATAGGTGTAGATACCCTTACCGGAAATGGTGGACTCCCAGCCAATGACTTGGGAGTCAAACTGGCTTGTATTGGAGCAAGGGGAGTAGCTCCTGGTTCCCCACGGCTGGAGATGATAAAGGAATGGCGACACTCACCGACTCTACCATTCAATCTCACTGACCAGTAGCATCAGAAATGTCAGTGGCGGGTACTCGTTGCAGATCCAACTTCCTAGGCGGGATGTCATTCTTCAAAAATAAAGGGAAAGAAACAAGGGCTTCCCCATAGTGTAAATCCGCTTGGGACTAGCTTTATTGAAACAGAATAATAAAAAACAGTCCAATTCTTCAAAGAGGAGTAAAAAGTAAATATAGCGCTAAAATAAATGGTGGCAAGACAGGCAAATTTGCCTGCCTTGCCACCATTTATTTTAGCGCTATATTTACTTTTTACTCCTCTTTGAAGAATTGGACTGTTTTTTATTATTCTGTTTCAATAAAGCTAGTCCCAAGCGGATTTACACTATGGGGAAGCCCTTGTTTCTTTCCCTTTATTTTTGAAGAATGACATCCCGCCTAGGAAGTTGGATCTGCAACGAGTACCCGCCACTGACATTTCTGATGCTACTGGTCAGTGAGATTGAATGGTAGAGTCGGTGAGTGTCGCCATTCCTTTATCATCTCCAGCCGTGGGGAACCAGGAGCTACTCCCCTTGCTCCAATACAAGCCAGTTTGACTCCCAAGTCATTGGCTGGGAGTCCACCATTTCCGGTAAGGGTATCTACACCTATCTCCTGTATACAGATGTTTGTTATCGTATCTTGTGGATGTCAATCTGGGGTTCTCTGGTTTTCCTTTATCCACCCCAACGGCCGCTGATTGTTCTATATTGCCTCATGTGGACTTTGAGATATCATTCATATGTATGAGTTTTGGATGGACTTTTAGTCTCACTGGCAGTTCATATGTTATATATTTTTTGTCACTATTTTTTAGTTTATTCCATATCACGTGGACATTTTCACTTATGTTTATTTAACATTTTTCTTAAATCCTGATATCATTCAGGTTCACATGTATAGAACTGCCTTTCCCTAGAATTAGGATGGGCAGTCCTTTTCTCTTTATTTATTGATATACAGTGTTGTGTTACTTTTTTCTCTTTCAGGGGTCACATTATAGTTGATTTATTCACGATCCACCTATATGATTTACTTATATACTTTTGGTTTAGATACTTAATTTTTTTCTGCTAGTGCCAACTAACAGTTCCCACACAATCTTCTCTCATTAATACATTTTGTTGTGCATATTACCTTTCAGATACCATTCTGTCCGGCTTTGCCCAACAACGTACATCTTTTTAGCGCCACACTTATTTTCCACAAGATATGAAATAGCTGAAGGAGTTGTAAAATTCTCACTTAATTGTTTTATTCTTTATGGCTGTAAAAATAACAAGAGCAGCTATGCAGTATGCATTTAAAATGTTACTAAACCCACAACAGTAAAATCTGTCTGTATATGCCAGGGATGTGCAATTAGCGGACCTCCAGCTGTTGCAAAACTACAAGTCCCATCATGCCTCTGCCTCTTAGTGTCATGCTTTTGGTTTTCAGAGTCTTGCCTCATGGGAATTGTAGTTCTGCAAAAGCTGGAGGTCCGCTAATTGCATATTCCTGGTATATGCAGTAGATCATTCTTATTATACGCACTGTGGAACTTAATGGGTTAATCATCTGCATTGTGTAAAAAAGGCTCTTTGATCCCTTTATGGACAAATCCCCCCCCACCTGCAGGGTCTCTCTTGGCAAGTCCAGATAAGACACAGTGAGGGGTAGTACTGCTGCACATGCTCAGTTTGGTCTCTATTGCTGGAGAGAACATTTCCTTGTTCTCAGAGCTAGCCAGGTCACATGATATTGACATCACACATGTGGGTGTGTATACAGATCCTAATTGACAGCCCAGTCCCTCCCTCCTCCTCCATGCCCAGTAACTAAAAAAGAACACAGTGGGTGGGATGTCTCATCTTGATTGATGGATGATCCGCCTCCCATAACAGCATGAGGACACAGGCTGTAATGGAAATCTCCTACCTGAACACTCAGCACTCAGGCAGATCCTGCAGTTTATCATGTGACTGTGGTATACAGATCAGCCAAAAAAGTATATAGTGGCAGTATTTTAATGTAAAAAGAAGATTTATAAGCTGTGGGCACTGTGGGGGGGGGGGGGGGGGGGGGAATTAACTATTTTCATATTACTTGGGTTTAGTAACACTTTAACCACTTCAGCCCCGGAAGGATTTACCCCCTTCCTGACCAGAGCACTTTTTACAATTTGGCACTGCGTCGCTTTAACTGCTAATTGCGCGGTCATGCAATGCTGTAACCAAACGAAATTTGCGTCCTTTTCTTCCCACAAATAGAGCTTTCTTTTGATGGTATTTGATCACCTCTGCCGTTTTTATTTTTTGCGCTATACACGGAAAAAGACCGAAAATTTTGAAAAAAAATGATATTTTCTACTTTTTGTTCTAAAAAAAATCCAATAAACTCAATTTTAGTCATACATTTAGGCCAAAATGTATTTGGCCACATGTCTTTGGTAAAAAAAATGTCAATAAGTGTATATTTATTGGTTTGCGCAAAAGTTATAGCGCCTACAAACTAGGGTACATTTTCTGGAATTTACACAGCCTTTAATTTATGACTGCCTATGTCGTTTCTTAAGGTGCTAAAATGGCAGGGCAGTACAAAACCCCCACAAATGACCCCATTTTGGAAAGTAGACACCCCAAGGAAATTGCTGAGAGGCATGTTGAGCCCATTGAATATTCATTTTTTTTTGTCTCAAGTGATTGAATAATGACAAAAAAAAAAAAAAAAATTACAAAAAGTTGTCACTAAATGATATATTGCTCACACAGGCCATGGGCATATGTGGAATTGCACCCCAAAATACATTTAGCTGCTTCTCCTGAGTATGGGGATACCACATGTGTGGGACTTTTTGGGAGCCTAGCCGCATACGGGGCCCCGAAAACCAATCACTGCCTTCAGGATTTCTAAGGGCGTACATTTTTGATTTTACTCCTCACTACCTATCACAGTTTTGAAGGCCATAAAATGCCCAGATGGCACAAACCCCCCCCCCAAATGACCCCATTTTGGAAAGTAGACACCCCAAGCTATTTGCTGAGAGGCATGTTGAGTCCATGGAATATTTTATATTTTGACACAAGTTGCGGGAAAGTGACAATTTATTTATTTATTTATTTATTTTTTTGCACAAAGTTGTCACTAAATGATATATTGCTCACACAGGTCATGGGCATATGTGGAATTGCACCCCAAAATACATTCTGCTGCTTCTCTTGAGTACGGGGATACCACATGTGTGGGACTTTTTAGGAGCCTAGCCGCGTACGGGACCCCGAAAACCAATCACCGCCTTCAGGATTTCTAAGGGTGTACATTTTTGATTTCACTCTTCACTGCCTATCACAGTTTCGGAGGTCATGGAATGCCCAGGTGGCACAAACCCCCCCCCAAATGACCCCATTTTGGAAAGTAGACACCCCAAGCTATTTGCTGAGAGGCATGGTGAGTATTTTGCAGCTCTCATTTGTTTTTGAAAATGAAGAAAGACAAAAAAAAAAATTTTTTTTTTCTTTTTTTAATTTTCAAAACTTTGTGACAAAAAGTGAGGTCTGCAAAATACTCACTATACCGCTCAGCAAATAGCTTTGGGTGTCTACTTTCCAAAATGGGGTCATTTGGGGGGGGGTTTGTGCCACCTGGGCATTCCATGGCCTCCGAGACTGTGATAGGCAGTGAAGAGTGAAATCAAAAATTTACGCCCTTAGAAAGCCTGAAGGCGGTGCTTGGTTTTCGGGGTCCCATACGCGGCTAGGCTCCCAAAAAGTCTCACACGTGGTATCCCTGTACTCAGGAGAAGCAACAGAATGTATTTTGGGGGTGTAATTTCACATATTCCCATGGCATGTTTGAGCAATATATAATTTAGTGACAACTTTGTGCAAAAAAAAAAAAAAAAATTTGTCTCTTTCCCGCAACTTGTGTCACAATATAAAATATTCCATGGACTCGACATGCCTCTCAGCAAATAGCTTGGGGTGTCTACTTTCCAAAATGGGGTCATTTGGGGGGGGTTTGAACTGTCCTGGCATTTTATGCACAACATTTAGAAGCTTATGTCACACATCACCCACTCTTCTAACCACTTGAAGACAAAGCCCTTTCTGACACTTTTTGATTACATGAAAAAATTATTTTTTTTTGCAAGAAAATTACTTTGAACCCCCACACATTATATATTTTTTTAAAGCAAATGCCCTACAGATTAAAATGGTGGGTGTTTAATTTTTTTTTTTCACACAGTATTTGCGCAGCGATTTTTCAAACGCATTTTTTGGGGAAAAAATACACTTTTTTACATTTTAATGCACTAAAACACACTATATTGCCCAAATGTTTGATGAAATAAAAAAGATGATCTTAGGCCGAGTACATGGATACCAAACATGACATGCTTTACAATTGCGCACAAACGTGCAGTGGCAACAAAATAAATACATTTTTAAAAGCCTTTAAAAGCCTTTACAGGTTACCACTTTAGATTTACAGAGGAGGTCTACTGCTAAAATTACTGCCCTCGATCTGACCGTCGCGGTGATACCTCACATGCATGGTGCAATTGCTGTTTACATTTGACGCCAGACCGACGCTTGCGTTCGCCTTAGCAGCGGGACACTATTTGTGCTTGCCACCTCACCAGCTTGAACTGCACTTATGGGACTCGCCACGTCACCAAGTGTTACTGCAGTGCTGGTTTGACTACGACCGGGGTGTACTAGGCCGCTGGCGCTTGCCAGTTCACCAAAACGCTACCAAAAAAACTGTTAACGATCGCAGGGATCAGGCCTGACTCTGCGAACGCTGCAGTTATGCGTTTAGTGTTTTGTAAGTGATAGTGATTGATCGATACTGCACTTGGGTGGGCTGGGCCGGGCGGAGGGGCAAAACGCAGGTGCTAGCAGGTATCTGGGCTGATCCCACTAACACTGCGTTTTTGGGAACCCTAAACTGCTGGGGACGCCAGTATAGATCTGATCGGATCAGATCAGATATTGATCAGTTCAGATACTATACCACTAAGGGAGGTGTACGGTGCGTGCGTGGGTGTTAGCGCTACTGGCACTAACCTGACGCTGCCTGGGGCTGGTGCTTGCCAGTTCACCAAAACGCTACCAAAAAAACTGTTAGCGGTTGCAGGGATCAGGCCTGACTCTGCGAACGCTGCAGTTATGCGTTTAGTGTTTTGTAAGTGACAGTGATCGATCGATACTGCACTTGGGTGGGCTGGGCTGGGCCGGGCGGAGGGGCAAAACGCAGGTGCTAGCAGGTATCTGGGCTGATCCCGCTAACACTGCGTTTTTGGGAAGCCTAAACTGCTGGGGACGCTAGTATAGATCTGATCGGATCAGATATTGATGCGTTCAGATACTATACCACTAAGGGAGGTGTACGGTGCGTGGGTGTTAGCGCTACTGGCACTAACCTGACGCTGCCTGGGGCTGGTGCTTGCCATTTCACCAAAACGCTACCAAAAAAACTGTTAGCGATCGCAGGGATCAGGCCTGACTCTGCGAACACTGCAGTTATGCGTTTAGTGTTTTGTAAGTGACAGTGATCGATCGATACTGCACTTGGGTGGGCTGGGCCGAGCCGGGCGGAGGGGCAAAATGCAGGTGCTAGCAGGTATCTGGTTTGATCCCGCTAACACTGTGTTTTTGGGAACCCTAAACTGCTGGGGACGCTAGTATAGATCTGATCGGATCAGATATTGATCTGTACAGATACTATACCACTAAGGGAGGCGTATGCTGCGTGCGTGGGTTTTAGCGGTACTGGCGCTAATCTGACGCTGCCTGGGGCGACGCATATCACCGCCGGGCGATCAGGGGGCTAAATCTTTATTCGGTAATAAACGGCGGGTGCCCTGACACTATAAAAAAATAAACAAACTAACCAGCGTCACCCGTAACGGTTATACAGTGATCAGTGGTGAAAGGGTTAACTAGGGGGCAATCAAGGGGTTAAAACATTTATTAGATAGTATATGGGGGTCCCTGTCGCTATAAAACGCTGACGGCGAACCTAAATATTTACCTCACTAACTAGCGTCACCAGCGACAATAATACAGCGATCAGAAAAATGATCGCTTAGTGACACTGGTGACGGGGGGTGATCAAGGGGTTAAAACTTTATTAGGGGGGGTTAGGGGGGTATCCTAGACCTAAAGGGGGCCTAACACTCACTGCCCTAACACTGTAACTGTCACAAACTGACACCAATACAGTAATCAGAAAAAAAAAAAAACCTGCTTGGTGTCAGTTTGTGACAGGGGGGGGGGTGATTGGGGGGGGGTCGGGGGGCGATCGGGGGGGGGATCGGGGTGTTTTGTGTGCCTGGCATGTTCTACTGTGTGTGTAGTGTGTTGGTGCACTCACATTGCAGTCTTCTCTCCTCGGCCCGGAACGGAAAATACCGAGCCGAGGAGAGATGACATCATTTCCTCTGCCTCTGTGTACAATACAGAGGCAGGGAAATGATCCCATTGGCTGGGAGCGATCGCGAGGGGGGGGCCACGAATGGATGGCCTCCCCCTCACCACCGATCGCCGGGGAAGATTTGCCGACCGCCGCAGGCACCGGGGGGGGTCCGATCGGACCCCCCACCCGCGGGCAGGCAAGGACGTACCTGTAAGTCCTTTTGCCTGCCTGTGCCATTCTGCCGACGTATATAGTCGTGCGGCGGTCGGCAAGTGGTTAATGACTGAAAATCCTTACAGCTAAATGCTGATGCAAAAGAGCATTATATGTACGTATGAGGTATTCCCCTGAATGTAATACTTTTATGTTCAAGCATGTACAGTCATTCACTTCCAACTAAAGTTGTCCAACTTTACATGCCACTTGCATCTCCCCGGGCACAAGAAAATTCTGGGAACTTTACGCTAGACCACCTTTGCACCTACAAATGTCCAGGTACATGATCCTTAACAGTGAAGATAATCTCAAATAATAGGTCATAGCTGATAACTCAGCAAACACATGTTTTGGTTATTAATAGAATGTCAAGAGAAATCAAGAGGCACCCGGTGTGGAGGATTGATACCACATGTTAGAAAAGATCCTTACCCTACCACTGGTGTTTATCCATCATACTGGATGCCTTTTGATTTCTCTTAAATAGAGATGGGAGAGATGGGAGGGCCTGGAAAAAAATTTAAATTTGGGAAAAAAATAAAGATTTATGTTTTTCCCCAGAAAAATTTGAAAAAGAAATGTGGAATATGTTCTTTTACAATGATAAGTAATATATATGTAACATGGTATTCAAACTATATAACATTAAGATCTTAATGAAAGATTTCTGAGACTTTACCTAAAGTATTAAGTTATTGCAAGTTCTCTCAGCTGAAGACAAGTAAATCCTGGAATACAGTTCAAGTAACACTGTACATCTCAATGCAGTTCTCAAACAATAGAAATATGCATTTCTGCTACTAGGGGCACTGCATGGGAAAGGCTCCAGTTTAGTTTGTTTGTGGGCTCCTTGTACTTCCTACAGTTGGGTGATTGTTGGGGCACGGTAGATTATAATTTCTGTCCTCTCAGGCATTAATTGACAGGTAATACTGTAAATTTGTCTAATAAATTTGTTTATCTTATATAACCTTTAAATCATTCCTATTAATGTTCTCCACCATCACAGCATAATGTTTTCCTATAGTCTGGTCAGTAAATTGTTTTTTATTTTGTCCTCTCAGTAAAATGGCGAGACCAACATCTAGAAATTGGAAACATTTCCACAGGGTAATCTAGTGCTGTGAACAAAGCTGCAATTTGCAAATATTGTGAAGAAATATTATTTTCTGAATGCTACAAGGATGACAAAACACATCCTAGCATGCCAGAGGTGCCCTGAAGACATTGAAAAATATTTTATATGATGGGGACCAGAATGAAAGTGCAAGTAGCTTTTCCCTCCAGAGTTCTTATTACAGAAACACTCTTTCTGCTGCTTCTAGATCATGAAGAAAAACAAACACCAATGCAGCAAAAGCGACAAGGTGTAAACAAGGAGGGTGGGACTTTTGCTTCTGGATCATCACAAAGTGTTTCTTCACCAACAGCATCTTCAAGTAAGGAAGTGTTAAAAACCACAGCCTCCCAAAAATCCCTTCATTTATAGATGAAATGACATCTGAAAATCAGGAGAACATTTATCAAGCTCTTGTAAGAGCAATATATGCTTCTGGATCAGCATTGTCAATAACTGATAATGCATATTGGCAGGAAGCTTTTAAATATTATGAGGTAAAGGGGGGTGGTTACCTGTTCTCATGTATAGGTGAAATGTTCTTAACATATACATCCTTGTCCCGTCCATTTGTAATAAAAAGTAAAATTTTAAGAAGCAAGTTTACTTTATTTCCTGAATAAGCTGCACATTTATTTCAAGCAAAATACTTTTATATACACTACATTTCAACTTCCCATTGTAACAAAATTAGTTTCAATTTGTAAATCTAATCTTTTTTTTTCAAACTTTCCATTTTTTTCCAGAAAAAAACAGGGAAAAAAACTTTTCTTCCCATGGCTTTAAAATTTCCTAAAATTTTACATCTCTACTCTTGAATATTTTTAATGATCTGTTATATGAGATTACCTTCACTGTTTGAATTGCATATGCACCCTTGAAAAAGTGGACTTTGTTCAAAGAAATGTACTGGTTAAAATCAACATATGCAAGATATTCTGCAATGCATGGCATGTAATTAGGAGATGTCTTGTTTTTATATGAATAAAATATGAACATTGCTATATGTGTTAGTATTAAAAGTCTGCATATTATAAATACCCCTCTTCTCTTTCCTCTATTGCAATGTTGCTTTATAAAATATCAGTTAGAGAATTAAGAATAAAACACTCATGTACCTTCCCAGCAAGTGAGATATTTTCCCATTTAAATTTTTCCATTTAAGTACCAGTATTTCAATTCTTATCAAACAGTAAAACGGAAAATTGTATCATACTTACCGTAATTTTCCTTTCCTGACGCCAATCTATGGCAGCATATAATAGTGATAGGCTCCGCCTTTCTATCCTCCCTCAGGACCAATGAAATAGCATAAATTAAAGGCCAGTTAGGCCCCGCCCCATTCTTCGTAATTAGCTAGATACCGAAACGCACAAGGGTGGGTCCGTATGCTGCCATGGATTGGCGTCAGGAAAGGAAAATTACGGTAAGTATGATACAATTTTCCATTTTCCTGATGCCACCATGGCAGCATACTAGTGATACATATCCTAGCTGACAGGGTGGGTTCTACTTAACAAACCAAAATAATTATTTTATATATTTTCAAATGGGAGAGAAGACTGAACAGTCATTCCTCCGACGCCCACTGATGACAAGGCACCCAGATCTATTCTGTAAAGGTTGAAAAGGTATGCTGGGAAAAGCATGCCACTTTCCTTTAGAATGAATCCATAGATGCTTTCAACTGGGCCGCCTATGAGGCCTCAACCCCTCTCGAAGAGGATGCATCCTGCCACTGAAGGAGGCTCACGACCCATTTCCCATCTGCACAACCAATCTTGCTAAAGTCCAGGAGGCAACCTCTCTTGCCTGATGAATTCCATCTGGAACAGTGAAAGACTTATCATATGAACTGAAAAGAGCAATTGTGCACAGAAACTTCTTTAAAGCTCTGGGAATGACCAATTTGTGTGGTTTTCTTGCTTGAACGTCTGGAAAGTTAGGCAATGGACAGATGATTGATAGATGGAGGGCTGTCGCTACCTCTGATATAAGCTGAACTACAGGATGCAGCTCTACTCCTGTAACAAAAGTAATAGCCTTTTCTGAAGCTCTAAGGGCTTGAAACTCAAACCGACTTCTGTTTGACGATTTGCGCTAAATACTGGTTAGTAAGCGATGTCTTAAACTGAACACTGCCCTGTTGGAGTAAACAGTTGAAATAAACCCCAACAGCATCGAAAGATTTTAATTGTGAAAGATTCTCTCTAGCGGTTGACGAAACCTCCTGACTGTCTTCAAAATTTTGCAAACTAAAAGGGCCTTTGGCCAAATTAAACCTTGTTCTTGCTGACACCTGCAACCTCAAAAGAGTATAGGGTAAGGTTCATGTCCAATCTGACCTACAAGAAGACCAGAACAGCTGCCACCAGAGGCGCAGTAAGAATAATATCTTGCCATGCAAAATAGAAAAAAAACACAAGTTTGTTCCAGATCTTGGCATAGAGGCTGTTAGTAGAGTGTCTTTCGCACCCCCCAAAGTAGAGCTCACTCTTGGAGCAACTCTGGAGCAATCTAGGTTCTGCGGCTTCCCCTTCCCGCCATTATGCTTGCATCTCTGGTCTGTGCATGTGTGAAGGGGAATCGACTTCTGTATTCTGAAGTAGATAGCCAGGAAGCACTAAGACTCCTATGGTCAGAATAGAGGGGTGGTCGTGACTACCATGCTCATTCTTGACAGCTTCCAGAGGAATTTCATTACGAGAGAAGTTGGGGAAACATATACAGTAGATTGCAGCTTCATGGAGAAACTCAGCTTCTATTCTCTGCTTTGGGGAGCGGAAACCGAGTCAGACCTCTTCTTAAATTGGCATTTTCTGTGAGAAGCAAAGAAGCCTGTCTGTGGTAGGCCACCTGTGGACAAGCCTCCCCCTCATGCTCTGGCAAGCTTGCATGATGGACATGTCCGTGTATTCCAGTATTCCAGTCCCCTAGGAGGTAAATTGCTTCCGGAATTTGCTGGTGATCTTCCTACCCAGACATTCTGGGTTCTACATCTCTCAATAGCATATTGCCGCGAGATCCTCCCTGGAGCTGAAAATACGCAATTGCTGTCCTGTTGCTCAACCACCAGATGACTGGTCACCCTTGATTCTGTGTAGCAAGGTCAAAGTGCTAAAAAAGGCTGCCTGACCTTCCAGCGCTTTCGAGACTACCTTACTTGGCTAGCAAACTCCGCTTGGCTTGACCGACAGACCCTCGCAGTGCGCCTTCCAGGCTGTCTTGTCGATATGATTCATCACATGAATCCAGTCAGATGGTTTGTGACATCCTCAAAGTCTTTCCATCACCGCAGACCGCTATACATACTGCGTGACACTGACCATAGCTGCCCTGGATCCTGTTTCCTCTGTTGTAGTTGAAACTAGCAACGGTGCCCATGTACCCAAGGAATCATCGGTATGAATGACAACATTATGGCCAGAAGGCTGAGACACCTAGAAGTCCTCCAGGTAGTAGAGGAATCTGATCTCAGAACTCTCCTTATGATCATCACCGTCCTTTTCTGATGGAAGCAAAACAGAGGAACCAGTAGAGCCCCCACAGGCACTTTAACTGTTGGAAAACAAAAGTTGGCTTGTTTTTTTTTATGTAGAAAGGAATGACGCCCAGGTAGTGGCGAATCTGGAGACCCTGTTCTCCAAGAGGAACTTACATGGCACTGAAACCTCTGTGAATATTCTTAGAGATATTCATAGGCTAAAAGGTAGGCTGATAAAGCGGAGATGTGTCCAACCAATCGACAAATTTACTTACTTTGGAATAAAAAAGAAAAGAAAACATTTTTGGGTTGTGAGGCTAAGAATCCTGACGATCTAGTGAAAGCCTCCAGCCATCTGTTGCAAGCGAATGCTTCTCTCCAACCCCTGTGACCTACAAACAGGGGTGGGTAGGAAACCTACAATATCTCCTGTGAGATGGGACCAGGACAGCTCCCCTCTGAGTCTGAAGTGTCTGTAAGTATTGTAACCGCCGTGGTTGCGGTGGATCTGGCAGCTTCGAGGGGGAGAAAAAGGTCCAGAGAAGGAACAGTGAGGAATCCACCGAAGTGACCATGAGTGCCTATCCTCCAAGGATCTGCACAATCCACTGTCCAGTAACCCATGATGCGTGCCCACTGGAACTTACCTTAAAAGTCTGGGCATGCACCCGGTAAAAGGGTTTTGTGGGTACCTGCGGTACACCCAAAAATTTTCATTTATGGTCCTTATGAAAGGTTGCCCCTAGAGGAGCGGAACCTAGCGGGAGAAACATATTTCTCCCTTTATTTTTTTTATTTATTTATTTTTAGTTATATACCATATATATATATATATATATATATATATATTTTTTTTTTTTTTTTTTTACTTTCCTGTTTTCTGTTATGGGAGAAGAACAGATCCTCCTCCTGTCACTTCCGACGTGGCTGTCTCTGGTTTCATATCAAACAGAGATCTTGCACTATAAAGTGACTATTCCAATTTTGTTTGAGTATAGCATTGCCTTGGCCAGGCACCAGGTTGAGACTATTGCTGCTTCCGCAGTGAAATTTGCCGATACATCTTGGCCAGGTCCCATGATATCACCCCTAAGGATTTCCTCTCCAACCATATCCTGGGAGCAGAAACCCAAAGTACCAGTCACCAAGGTAAGGGCCTCCGTTGAGTGGCAGGCCCTTCCCAGCCGCCACCCTATTGGACAACAGCCGGTCCCACTGTAGGCATGGATTTCAGCGATGCTATATCCGCCTTGAATTAAACCAGTTTCCTAATGGAAAAGTGATTGCTCATTGAAAGGGTAAATATGACTTTGTCTTTTTTTCTTGTGAAAAAAATATGACTTTGTCTTTTAACCCATGTAATGGTCTGCATGACTGCCTGGATGCACAGTTCTCCAAAGAAAAACTGACACCAAGTAGCTCCAGGTTTTCCTCTGGTGCAAGGGAGCTAAAATCATTTGCAGGCTGCGCCCCCTCCTCAGGAGTACTGAGAGGATGAGTGATCCATGAGGCAGATTGTTCTGCTAGTGGCTGGACCCGCAACAAAGGGGCTGACTAGCTAGAGTAATTACAGCGAGTTTAAAAAAGAAGTTTTGTGCCACCTTATAGGTAATAAGGACATTCAGTATTACCTGTCAGCTGCAAACTTCAACCAGGCCGACTTCACTCACCAGCCTCCTGGGCATAGGCACTGCGCCACAGGTCCTGCAGGACTCTTGTTGAGGTGCTGGGTCTGGGAAAGAAGAGCTAACACGTTTTCCTTGGAACCTCTCTCCTGAGTGGGAGCGGCATCCGTGCTATGCTCCTCTGAAGAACGTCCGCCTTTCTATGGCCTCTGGCTCTGGCCTTTGAGAGCGTGGGCGCGCGGAGCTGAAGCAAATCAAAGCAATCCGCATGAGAGGGCACTCTTTTCCTGAAAACTTACTGACACAGTGGTCACCACCCTAAGTGTTGAGGGTCTTTTGTATGGGTGGTGACTGATACTCGAACCGTGGAGAAATGGGACGACCAGCTGAGAGACGTACAGCCGCAGAAAGACAGAGAAGAGGAAAAATAGATAAGGCAACAGCGACTTCGCTTCTCCCTCTAATAATGTATATCTAAATATATATATCTACACACTCTCTCCTTTCCCCCTTTTTTTTTTTTAAACAATATGCATGCATATAAAAATACATGCACATATACCGCTCCATATAACACCCCACACACACATACATACATACCAACCAACATAAGAACACACACATATATACACAAACATATACATACTGCAGAGGGTAAGCCTGGGGCAGGGATAAGAAGGGGTTAATCGAAGAGGGCAGATATTTCCCCTTCAGACCTGCTAATTGTCAGCTGGGCTGAAAGTCTCAGAGAGGAGCTGTTTGAGTAGGAATGAGAGACACAGCAGCACGCTGTGTGAAAATGTCCATTGCTGGAAGGTGTGCTGGGTGAGCTTAACCACATAAAGACTGTAGCTCTGATTGGAGCCATGAACTGTTACCTATAAGCCTGTGTGCTGCTGAACTGTGAGCTGTACCTGTGTGCACAACCATGTGACAAGACAAGTCTGTCTTATCTTATGTTTAAAGCGGGGGTCCACCCACACTGCCAAAAAAAAAAAATATTAAAAGCCAGCAGCTACAAATACTGCAGCTGCTGACTTTTAATACATGGCCACTTACCTGTTCCAGGGTCCAGCGATGTCGGCAGTGGACGCCGAGAACCTACTCGGTTCTCGGCAGCTGCCGCCGCCATTCTAGGTGAGGGAATCAGGAAGTGAAGCGTTGCGGCTTCACTTCCCGGTTCCCTACTGCACATGCGCGAGTCGTGCTGCGCGTCCCAAGTGGTCCCGCTCTCTCCTGGGAGCTGTGTGTTCCCAGCAGACAGCGCGGTGGGGACGGGAAGTGGCGTAGACTCCCATGGGAGTCTATGCTGGAAGTGGGTGCAAATACCTGTCTTAGACAGGTATCTGCACCCCCCTCCCCCCTGAAAGGTGCCAAATGTGACACCGGAGGGGGGGAGGGTTCCGAAAAGCGGAAGTTCCATTTTTGTGTGGAACTCCGCTTTAATTTGACATTTTGCTGAATAAAGCCACTTTTGTTTTAATGGGCTGTCTCTGAGCCAGCTGTCCACCCCTCTGATCCCCTACAATACACACACATACATATCCATATATATATATATATATCTATATATATATATCTATATATATATATATATATATATATATATATATATATATATATATATATATATATATATATATATATACATATACATATACATATACATACACACACACATACCCCCCTATTACCAAACCTATACATACACAACCTAAAACATAATCTATACCTACAGCCGGCCTAGGACAGCAAAGGACAGAGAACCTGTCTAGGGGGAGTAATGTACTCAGACTAGTGCCACTGCAGGAGGAAAAGAACAGGAGGTACAGAAAGTGAGAAAATGACAGAAGACAAACAAAGGCAAAGGTAAGAAGGATGCATAGCTGGCCTTCCCAAACCCAACAAGCGTTGCAGACACCAACCTTAACCTCCCTGGCGGTTTTCCCGAGTGTGGCTCGGGGTTAAAATTCAGTACCATTAGCGGTAACCCCGAGCCACACTCGGGATCGCATTGCAGGATCCTGGGGCGGCGTTACTTACCTTGTCCCCGGGATCCTGCGATGTCCCCCGCAGTGTCCGAGGGCTCCGTCCTCCTCCGAAGCCTCTCCGTGCCAGGCTCCGTTTCCTGCGAGCGGCGCGACGCACGGGGGCGGATCCTGGCGGCAAATTAAAAAAAAAGTAAAAATCATAACACATACAGTACTGTAATCTTACAGATTACAGTACTGTATGAAATGATTTCACATCCCTTTTGTCCCCAGTGCTTTGTCCCATGCCCTGCATGCAGTTTTACATGATATACACTGTTCTTTCTGCCTGGAAACTGGAGATTGTCCATAGCAACCAAAAAGTGTCCCTTTACGTCAAAAGTGGCTTTAGACCAGCTAGAAAACAGCGATAGTAAATTAGAACACTTGCAGAATTGAGCGATAGTGAATTGTGGGGAAATTTATTTTATTACTATTTTTTTTTTTTTTAATTATTTATTTTTATTTATTATATTATAATTTATGTTTTTGTGTTTCAAACTTTATCATACCCGGGATATCTACTAGACTCTGGTTTGGACAGATTTAAGTGTGTTATTGTTAAGATTTACAGACCTACAATATAAAACGCCAAATTTCCATGCAAAATAATGGTACCGCTTTCAGCACCTAAAATCCGAAATAATCATACCGCCAGGGAGGTTAAAGGCAGATTTCATTCCTAAAGAGGAAAAACTGCTCAGCTCCATCAAGACCCACAGAAGGAGCTCCTAAGCTACTCTGGCGCTTTTAGCAGCCTGATACTGGGACTTTGCACTGGGAGAGGCTTAACCCAGCCGGCAGCTGCCTGGAGGCAGAGGGGGGAACATAGTACTGCTTACTCTTCACTGGTGCGTGGAGGTATGAGGACAAAAAGAAGAATGGAGAGGGGCCTAACTGGCCTTTAATTTATGCTATTTCATTGGTCCTGAGGGAGGGGAGAAAGACGGAGCCTATCACTAGTATGCTGCCATGGTGGCGTCGGGAAAAGAGATTTAAAACAATTCCCCACTGACCTCTGTAGCTGCATGTACTATGAACTATTAATCACCATGATAAAGTATGTGTTTGGCTTCATGTACACAGATATCTTCAAAGTCCCCTAGCTTAAAATCCCCATCGCATTCCCCAGGGAGCCGCAATCCTGCGTACAGCCGCCCTTACATGTGAATGTGTGTTTACCCACACATGCACATATGGTATATTACCCCAAATTTTCCACTTTCGCTTGAGGGGAAATATTTCATATGTACATGTGCAAATAATCAACATTTATGCAAATATGACTGTGGGCAGCTGTATGTGGCACCTGCATCTCCCAGGGTGCCAGAAAGCACCAAGAATTTTTACACTAAAGACTTTAAAGCCTGTAGATGTGTGGTTCTTTTATTACTTGTTAAGGATATGCAAATACTTTAATGCTTATAGTCTGAGTATAGGAGCAGTGTTAAAAGCTCCTTTAGTCTAAAATGAATGCCAGTTTTTTTCTATTGGACAGAGTGAAGAAGCGTTAATAATTTCCGTGAGGTTTTCATTTCTGTCTGCAACTCTACTAGGGAGATTGCTCCTCACTTCCTGTCCCTGTGACACCCTTGCAAGAAATCGGGGGGGAGCAGTTATTACCAGGAAAGGAAGGCACAGAGAGCAAATAAAATGAAATGAAATAGAATGTAACCCTTACCTACTTCTGCCATTTTGATTCTGTCTCTGGACTAACAGGGTTTTCAGTTTGTATTTCACAATTCTCTCTCTTTGATTAATGTCTTTTAATAAAGCTTCACCGAGACCCCAGGCTGTCAGATGTGGCTGTCTGTGCAGTCAGGGTGTGACCTGGAGACTTCAACACATTAACCTCTTTCATCCATTTTAATAATGGCCATCCCTAGAGTTTAGTCTGGATCATCCATCCCATGCCTCCTTTTTTTTTGTCCGTCTCCTTGGCTCTTGTGTCACTCCTATACATTATGAGCTACTTAAAGCGGACCTAGCAGTAAAATGCAAGGTCTGCT
Source organism: Aquarana catesbeiana (assembly GCF_042186555.1). Lineage (NCBI taxonomy): Eukaryota > Metazoa > Chordata > Amphibia > Anura > Ranidae > Aquarana > Aquarana catesbeiana. Next base: position 552,805,005 of record NC_133326.1, read on the forward strand.
TATCCGGTCTGGTCCTCTTCCCCCTTTAAAAACTGCCTAATGTTCAAAATTCCAAAATGTTCCTCTAAATAAAAAGTTAGATTTATACTTACCCCCAACTGTCGCCCGCGATGCCTATTGAAAGATGATGTCAGATGGTGAATACAGAACAGCCGAAATCTTGGGAGAAGACACTCTTGAAATAGAATGGAATGTCATCTGGTTAGATTTCACATGCTCTGCATTTCCCAGGAATATTTAGGGAATGTTGGTGATGTGACGCCCAGTAAAGTAAAAGACGGTGGTAAGGTAAGTAGAAAACTAACTTTTTTCTTTACAGATACATTTTGGAAGGACTAACAGCAGCTATTTTTTAAAGGTAAAGACGTAATTTAAAAAATACATTTCAAACATGTCATACTTACCTGCTCTGTTCAGTGGTTTTGCACAGAGCAGCCCCAATCCTCCTCTTCTGAGGTCTCACACCAACACTACTGGCTTCTCCCCCCTTCCCCGCCGCTTGCTGTGGGGGCACTCATATGGGCTCAATCCTGGGTTTGTGCTCTGTGTGTCCATAGACACACACACAGAGCAGCTCGGCCTGCTCCTGCTCACTGGCTGTGATTGTAACAGAGGTATGCTGGACTGATGGAGTGGATGCAGGCCCAGCAAGTCTCTTCTAATGCATCTTACATCAGACAACATCAGACAACAGTGTACACTTTTCAGAGGAACTCTGTAATTTTATTACTGCGCACAGTAATACGGCTCATCTCACAAGCCGGGGAACTGCCTTAATGTTGGAGGCTGCTCTGTGTAAAACCACTGGGCTTTGGCGAAAGAGAGCTCTGCTGTGCCACCAGCTTGCAGAATGCAGGGAGGAAGCCACTGTGGGGACCATGTGCTGCTGCAACCATTTTCCTTTGCTGAGTAGCTGAGAGAAAGCACTGCAAGGTTGCTTTGAAGAGGGAGCAGCGGTGTGTGGCTAGAGTTTCCTGGAGCTATCTGATGATGTGACGCCCAGGTGAAGAGGGCTGATCAGAGAATGCTGCTGCCATCATATTGTGTGCAATGCTACATGTGAGGGGATGGTCCTGGAAGCAAGTCAGCAGCTGCTGGGTGAACAAATCCCTGCCACAGCTGACCACAATCGGGTGAGAACTCAGAGAAGCAAAGAACTGAGAACCCTGCCTGGGGGGATCAGACTTTACTAGAGAGCACTCTCACCACTTGTAAGAAAGGAAAAGAGGGACTGTCTCAGCAGGATTGAAAATAGTGATCATCACTATCTGACTTGAACTGGAGTTTTAGTGAATTAGAGCACATACCCAGAGACCCAGAAGTGGGTGTCCTGGGTCTGGTAGGAGACTAACATCATACAAGGCAAACTATTTGCTGGGAACTATTGTACTTTATTCAAGGGCCCCAACTTTGCTAGCCAACATTTTATTTTTCATCGATCACAGGTCACCATGGACTGTTATAGCAAGTTAGTACTGTCTTTATTTACTGTTGCTAGGTAAATGCAGTTCAGTTTTGTTAAATACTGTACGGCAGAATATTACAGGTATTAATCATATATCTCAAGGTAATGTTGTCTTATTGATTGTTTGTCTATGTACACTTGCCAAACCTCTCTTCTTTTAGGCTATTCTTGGCTAAATACATTTTTTTTGAAATACCTCAAGTTGTGTCAGTAAGTGCTGGGTGAACAAGGTGTGTCATCTTCAGGTCTGCAGAGAAGAGAAATCACAAAACTGTTCAGTGGCTCCTCTGGGGGTAGTGCTACACTGCTATGCTAACGCATAGGGGGGCTGATAACAATAAAGGTAAGTATAAAAAAGTCATATGTAATAAATAAAAAAAAAAAACTTTAAGGCTTTCTGCCCCCACAATCACGCATAAACTGTACATATGAAAAGGGCAATTATGCTACATATTTTAGGTATTGCAGCACGTACCAAAGTGAGAGCAGTAATTTCAAATCCATCATTCACAATTCACTGTAAATTGATAACTTGTAAAAGCTTTGCCTATGGACAATCTTGGGTACCAAAGTTTTTCACCATTTCATGGGTATGTGCAATGTTAACACCTGACATGTTTGGTATTTCGTTTTTCGAGGCAACCCCATCTTTTATATTTTACCCAAAAAATTGGGTAATATATTGTGTTTGTGTGCACTAAAATTTCCTTTATTTTTTTACCAAAAATATGGGTTTGATAAACGTACACTAATATCATGTGGCATAAAAAGTTGCAATTGCAACCATTTTGTTCTCCAGGGTCTCTTTTTTAGAAAATATAACAAAAATGGCTGTGGACAAGTAATAAAAGTCATTTATAACCAAACAACAGGAAATAAATGTCACATTGACAATAAACAATATTAACTACTTGTCACCCAGGCCAATTTTGACATTTCTCTCCTACATGTAAAAATCATAATTTTTTGCCAGAAAATTACATAGAACCCCCAAACATACATTTTTTTTAGCAGACACCCTAGAGAATAAGATGGCGGTCCTTGCAACTTTTTATCTTGCACGATATTTGCGCAGCAATTTTTCAAATGTGTTTTGTGGGAAAAAAACTGTTTCATGCTTAAAAACAACAAAACAGTAAAGTTAGCCCAATTTTTTTGTATAATGTGAAAGATAATGCTACGGCGAGTAAATAGACACCCAACATGTCACGCTTCAAAATTGCACACGCTCGTAGAATGGCGCCAAACATTGGTACTTAAAAATCCCCATAGGTGACGCTTTACATTTTTTTACAGATTACATATTTTGAGTTACAGAGGAGGTCTAGGGCTAGAATTATTGATCTCACACTAACGTTGGCGGCAATACCTTACATGTGTGATTTGAACACCGTTTACTTATGTGGGCGCGACTTACGTATGCGTTCGCTTCTGTGAGCACACGGAGACAGGGGCACTTTACATTTTTTTTTTTTTTTTTAATTGTTAATTTTACTTTTATTTTTCTAGTTTGACACTTTTTTTTTTTTACATGTTTTAACACTTTTATTACTATTACAAGTAATGTAAACCTCCCTTGTAATAGGAATAAGCATGAAAGGTCCTCTTTACAGTGAGATATGGGGTCAATAAGACCCCACATCTCACCTTTTGGCTGGGAAGCCTGAAATAAAAAAAAAAACTATCTCAGCTTCCCAGCTGACACGGCACCATTTGTTTGAATACAGAGGTTGGGCTTGTAGAGAATGCAGAGGCCGGTACGTCATAACATCGGGCCCGGCCTCCGAGCGATCGTAGAGACTCCGGGGACCATCTCTATGGTCAACATCTGGGGCCAGCAGATCTGTTCTCCAACTCACCTATGTCAGTGGTGAGTCAGTAGAATCACCGGAGGGCGGCGGGAGGGGGGGATGAGCATCTGAACAACCACTATGATCATTCTTATGGTGTAAGGAATCGCCTACTCTAAAACACGGTATCTGAATGATGCCTATAGCTACTCAAAGTCAAGGACGTCATATGACGGCTGACCAGAAGTGGTTAAACTTAACGCTGCTCCTATGTAAACTAACATATAAAGTGCTAGTGCAACCATAGAGTTCAAAATAGTGCAATCATAAGTGAAAGTCCATCCGTGCAGATAAAGTGCCAAACATAGTTAATTCCTACTTGTGAGGATTCCAGTGCCACTCTGTGCTCCCCTCCTGGGTCTCCACTCACCAGCAATATAATTTAAACCACAAGGTCTTTATGATGCATCAATGGATGGGATATCTCCTTCCTGCTCCTCCGGTTAATAGGTTCCCATTGTGGTGGTATAGGGTATACAGTATACCAATGAAGAGAGAGATGTATATAGCATAAATACTGTTTTGTTTATTAAAAGTTAAAAACAAATGCACTTACAGCATAAAAGATCATATGGGCATGTAAATGAAAATCGCCATCTTGGCGTGCGTTCCAGCCATCAGTTTGTATCGTCTATCTAGTCCCCTCTTGATGCATTTCGCCCCTCCCACTGGGCATCTTCAGAAGCTGAGGGCGCTCGTGACTGGCAGTCTTTTATGTGCTAAATCCCACCCACTACACCGAACCTCCTACTCCTCTCATAGAGCTTAGTGAATACTTATGTCACTTCCTACTTCCGCCGGAAGTGTAGCGGCCACCATATTGGTACTCCCTTTATATTATTATTGCTCCCTGTTTCCACAGGAAGTTTTTTGGCCGCCATACTTGAACTCTGTACTATATGTATATCAGTATGTTATGTTGTGAGTCCTGCATTTAACTACACCCTTCATATGCACGGTATTATAACTATATTTTAGCATCACAATGCCACATATACACTAGATACTAGTTTTAATAGTTATAATACACTGCCTAATATCTAATAACTAAAATAAATGCAATTAGTTACATTCATCTAATGTACAGTGATCTTGTGCAAATCCTTCAATAGGACAACACAATCAATACACGATGGTGTAAAAAATAAGTGGTGAATAAATTATGGAAAATAGTGAATAAAGTCCAATACCCGTAGCAAATCCAGTGTTCCAATACAATGCGAATAGTGTAAAGCTGTCTATTAGTGATTCCCAGAGAGTCTAGACGCTGTCACCAACATCTCAGCGCTCACAGAACTCTCACCTCATAGGCATACAACATAAGCCTTGGATCCAAATCCAATAGGAATCGATAAAGCAATCCTCCCGGGGTCACCACTGCAGCTCTTCAATAAAAGATCCCGTCCCACATGTAAAGTAGACAAGCCTCCAATAGTGCATTACCATATAAAAAACATTTATTGAATAAAAAGTGCCTGCTTACGTGAAATAAACAAACTAGCTCTCAGAAAGATAAAACATTGGCGTTTTTCCGCCTCTCAAGTCACTTCCGGTCCACGATGTGCTCCGGCCATGCCATGCGCGTTATGTTACGTCACATGACTTTTTCTATTTTATATCACAGGTTGTCACCAGGGATGCATGTAATGCCCTGTACACACGGTCGGACATTGATCGGACATTCCGACAACAAAATCTATGGATTTTTTCCGACGGATGTTGGCTCAAACTTGTCTTGCATACACACAGTCACACAAAGTTGTCGGAAAATCCGATCGTTCTGAATGCGGTGACGTAAAACACGTATGTCGGGACTATAAACGGGGCAGTAGCCAATAGCTTTAGTCTCTTAATTTATTCTGAGCATGCGTGGCACTTTGTCGGTCGGATTTGTGTACACACGATCGGAATTTGTGACAACGGATTTTGTTGTTGGAAAATTTTATAGCAAGCTCTCAAACTTTGTGTGTCGGAAATTCCTATTGAAAATGTGTGATGGAGCCCACAAACGGTCGGATTTTCCGACAACAAGGTCCTATCACACATTTTCCATCGGAAAATCCGACCATGTGTACAGGGCATTAGAGTGAATAAGAAGTTGTATCCAGCTTCTAGCCTTTTCATCTTGCTATTTTTGATTAAAGAGATCTTTGACACGTGATGATGGATAATGACCTTGTTAATGCAATTGATTCCAATTATGCTTTATAAATGATGTGAAAAGAATAGTCCCTACCCTAAAGGAGCTTACAATCTAAGGTCCCTAACTCACATTCATACATACTAGGGACAATTTAGACGGGATCCAATTAACCTACCAGCATGGAGTGTGGGAGGAAACCGGAGTACCCGGAGGAAACCCATGCAGGCACAGGGAGAACATGCAAACTCCAGGCAAGTAGTGTTGTGGTTGGGATTCGAACCAGCGACCCTTCTTACTGCTAGGCAAAAGTGCTAACCACTACACCACTGTGCCTGCCTGAGGAGAAGAAGGGCACTAGCAATATAGCCTGAAACTGTAACTATATAATGGAATGTTTTTGGTACATTTTTTTGTATGTTTTTTGTATGTTTTTCATTGCAATAAATTTTTGTGCAGCAATCCTCGGAACTTCCTTTCTATATATGACCGTTTGGGATGATCTGATTGCATTGCACTGGGAGACTGCTGATGTGCTATTCACCATCACCTGTTTGCTGTCTATAAATAAATAAATATATATATATATATATATATATATATATATATATATATATATATAGTTTCATAATTACTTTTAACAATATTTTATATATCTTATGGAATTATATACACGTATGAGTTAATTATTAGTTTACATGCCCGATCTTTTTATGCTGTAAGTGTATTTGTTTTTAACTCTTTTAATTAACCAAACAGTATTACGCTATATACATCATCTCTCTCATTGGTATCTGTGGTGGCCGGTGTAAATTTTTTTTGGGGGGGGCAGCAAACAGTATTCCAACCCCCCGCGGTTGGTCGGTAGCACTTACCCCATCACCAGTGGCTTCCCCTGCTCGGCGGCGGCAGCCTCCCATTCTCCTGCTCTCCACGGGTCATCACGGCGGCGGCAGCTTCAATTTCCTCCCTCCTCCGAGGCGGCCAATCGGAAGTCTTCTCTTTTCGGCCAATCGGAAAACGAGTTTCACACCCGCTTCTGATTGGCCAGATTGAGGATCAGTGTTTCAACAGTGAATATTCATTTGCTGTTGTAACACACCTGGGTGGGATCGGAGCACATTCTCTGCGACCTGAGCCCACCCTATTTTTAAGCCTAATAGAGCGTCTGGCTCTAATCAGGTGCTTAAAAAAAAACCCCGGCAGCTGTAGTTCCTGCGCCCGGTGCCCTGAAAGGGGCTGGACACATGAATAGGGGTGGTTGCGGCGGCCGTGGATAGATTCATGCTGTGCATGAATCTATCCACTGCATATAGGGGGTACCGTGGAAAGAGGGGGCAGCACCCGGGTGCCCCTAATGGACGGGCCGCCACTGATTGGTATACCTATACCAACCCTCAAAAAATCCAGTCGCCTGCTCCCATTTTGCGAGTGGATTTTGAGGGCTGGCGAGGAAGGGCTGCCTGGGAGCGGGGGGCAAGCCGGCAGCCTGTGTGGAATGGGAGTCCTTCTCCCAGCGATCACGGAGGGGAAGTTAGAGAGAGATGCCCAGGTGTTCAGAGCACAGCGTGGGGAACACAGCGATAACAGCTTTCATTTTGAAAGCCGTGTTCCCACGCCGTTCGCTGTCACATACAGCCCAATCCCAGAGACGGGTGATCTGTCAATCAAAGTTCCCCAGCCAGGGGGCGGGGCTGTATAAGACGTTGCGTGGCGGCAACACGGCAATTGAAATGAAAGCTGTAATCGCTGTGTTACCCGCGCTATGCTCTGAACACCTGAGCAGCTCTCCTGTTCCTCTCCTCCCCTGCACAGGTAGGCTGCATGGTGGACACAAGACTGCATTGGTGGGCACAAGGCTGCATGGTGGACACAAAGCTGCATTGGTGGGCACAAGGCTGCATGGTGGACACAAAACTGCATTGGTGGGCACAAGGCTGCATGGTGGACACAAAGCTCCTTTGGTGGGCACAAGGCTGCATGGTGGGCAAAAGGATGCATTGGTGGGCACAAAGCTGCATAGTGGACACAGGCTGAATGGTGGGCACACGTTTGCATGGTGGACACACGGCTGCATTGGTGGACACAAGGTTGCATTGGTGGGCAAAAGGCTGCATTGGTGGGCACAATGCGGGATTGGTGGTCACTGGGCACAAGGCTGCATTGGTGGGCACAAGGCTGCATGGTGGAAACAAGGCTGTAATGGTGGGCACAAGGCTGCATTGATGGGCACTAGAAACAAGGCTGTATTGGTGGGCACTGGGCACAAGGCTGCATGGTGGACACAAAGCTGCATTGGTTGGCACAAGGCTGCATGGTGAGCACTGGGCACAAGGCTGCATTGGTGGGCACAAGGCTGCATGGGGAACACACGCAGCCTGCATTGGTGGGCACGGATACAGTTGTTGTTAATATTTATTTTTATAATTTAATTCTGCTTAATACATTTAAGTGTCATTTCATGAGATAATTTATGAGGGTGTGTTTAGGGGCAGAATCAGGGAGCGGGGCAGGCTGGGTGAGGCAACTGGCGGCGAGTAACCCTTGAGGCCTGGCTAGTAGCTCAGGACTTGAAATTTTGAGCCCTGCCCTATACCACCACGATGGGAACCTTTTAAGCGGAGGAGCAGAAAGGAGATATCCCATCCACTGATACATGATAAAGACCTTGCAGTTTATATCATATTGCTGGTCTGATGCTTGCCATAAGCAGCAAAGTGGGTTTTTCTGTAGGTACCTTCAAAATATGAGGTAGAACTAAAAAGAGTCCCATGAACCTTCTGATGCATGACTCAAAGGTGAATTTATGAAAACTGGATCAGTCAGAATATGGAGAAGTTGTGCATGACAACCAATCAGCTTCTACCTTTCATTTTCGAAGCTTAAAGAGGTTGTAACCCTAAAAAAAAAAAAAAAGAGATCCCTTATAGCAGGTTAAACAGCACAGTGCTGTCTAATCTGTCCCTCTCTATGCTGTAAAAAAGCTGGTTAATTCTGCATGTTCTTGTTTCCCCCTTAGTGTGCTGACCACAGTAATCCATGGCTGCTGATCCATGATTACCGTGGTCAGGTTACCCATCACATGCCTGATGAAGGGTCCTGCGTGGCTCCGAAAACAACGCTCTCTGCTGTAATTATGTGATCACTGATTAAAGCTTTGGACCCTTTTTTGGAGATCCTGGTGTGCTGTGACATTACTTTCTTTAACCTAGATGCATGTGCAGAAGAACGTGCTCCACCACTGTGCTCCACCACCTATTAACTGCTGCCTCTTACCTCACAGAAAGACCCTCACAATGGTAAGGTCAGACAAAGCCTTCCCAGATCCCTGGGTCACAACACTACAGCAATACTCCAAGGACACATGGAACAGGTCTCACTTCACTCCACATTAATTAATATAGCCTTCCCACTCAGCAGGGGACATAAGAAATAAAAACTCTCATAATGTAATATGCTAACCACTCTAATATTTTATTATCCAAGAGAAAATATTACGCACAAAGAAGGTGTACGATATAATCCAGTACACTAGAAAGATATTGTTTGTTCAAAGTCAAATGTTATTGCCCCCTTAAAAATGGACATCCATAAGACAGATATGTTAAGCTGGCCGCTCGCGACTTCCAGGCTTGATGGCAGTGGTCACACCCTCTGACGTGTTTCATCACATAGTACAGTGACTTCATCATAGGGAAAAGTGACTTCATCATAGGGAAAGGTGACTTCCCTATCCCTTTCTTTCTTTCTCTCTCCTCCTCCTCTCTTTTGCACCCCCCAACAGCCCCCCCTCCATCTGCCCCCCCTCTCTCTCTCCATTTCTTCTTTCTGTTTCTCTTTCCCTTCTTCCTTTTCTATCTGTCTGTTCCTCATCCCTCTCTTTGTTTAATTTCCCTATCCTCCCCCCTCTGTCTGTCAATCTTCCTATCTTTCTCCCTTCTGTCTGTCCCCACTCTCTCTGTTTCTCTTCTCTGTCTTTCTCTCCCCCTCTCCGTCTGTCTGGCCCCCCACTCTCAGTTTCTCTTTTCTCTCTCTCCCTCCATCTGTCCCTTCTCTCTCTCTCTGTTTCTCTCTTCCCCCCTTTATCTCCCTTCCCCCTCCCTCCCTCTGTCCCTCTCTCTTGGTTCTCTGTCTGTCTCCCTCCACCTCTCTGTCTGTCTGTCCCCTTCTCTCTTGGTTTCTCTTTTCTCTCTCCCCTCTTTGTCTGTCCCCCTCTCTATCTGTGTTTCTCTTCTCTCTTTTTCTCCCCCCCCCCTTTCTCTGTCTGTACCTAGCTTCCTCTCCGTCTGCCTGCCCCCCCTCTCGTTTTCTCTTTTCTCCCTCCCCCTTTGCCTGCCCCCCCCCTCTCGTTTTCTCTTTTCTCTCTCCCCCTTTGTCTTTCCCCACTCTCTTTCTGTGTTTCTCTTCTCTGTTTCTATCTCCCCCTCCCATTCTCTCTCTGTCCTTTTCTCCCTCTCTGTCTGTCTGTCCCCCCTCTCTCTTGGTTTCTCTTTTGTCTCTCTCTGTCTCTCTCCCCCCTCTCTGTTTGTCTGTCTGTCCCCCCTCTCTCTCGGTTTCTTCTTTCTGTTACTCTTTCCCTTCTTCCTTCTTCTATCTGTCTGTCCCCTATCCCTCTCTCTGTTACATTTCTCTGCCCACCCCCCCTTTGTCGCTCACCCCCCCCCATTTCTCTCCCTTCTGTCTGTCCGCACTCTCTGTTTCTCTCTCCCCCTCTATCTGTCCCTCCACTCTCAGTTTCTCTCTCCCCCCTTTGTCTATCTTTCCTCCCCTTCCATCTGTCTGCCCCCCACTCTCAGTTTCTCTTTTCTCTGTCCCCCTCTGTCTGTCCCTTCTCTCTCTCTGTTTCTCTCTTTCCCATTTGTCTATCTTCCCCCCCTCCCTCCCTCTGTCTGTCTGTCCCCCCTCTTTCTTGGTCCGCCTTTGTCTCTCTGTCTGTGTCTCTCCCTCTTTCTTGGTTCTTTTTTGTCTCTCTGTTTGTCCCCCCTCACCCACTGTTTCTATTTTCTCTCTCCCCCCTTTGTCTGCCCCCTCTCTCTTTCTCTGTTTTTCTCCCCACCACCCCTTCTCTGTCTGTCCCTCTCTCCTTCTCCATCTGCCTGTTCCCCCTCTCAGTTTCTCTTTTCTCTCTCCCCCCTTTTTCTGTCCCCCTCTCTTTCTGTGTTTCTCCTCTCTGTCTCTCTCCCCACCACCCCTTCTCTGTCTGTCCATCTCTCCCATTCTGTCTGTCTGTCCCCTCTCTCTCTTGGTTTCTCTTTTTTGGTTTCCCTGTCTCCCCCTCTCTGTCTGTCTGCCCCCCCTCTTTATGTCCTCCCTCCCTCTCTGTGTTTCTGTTCTTGGTCCCCCACCACCTTTATCTGTCTGTCCCTCTCTCCCTCTCCATCTGTCTGTCCCCCCCTCTCTTTTCTCTGTCTCTGATCACTATCCCTCTCCGTCTGCCCTCCCCTCTCTCTCTTGTTTTCCCCTTTGTCTCTCTCTATCCTCTCTCTTTGTCTCTCTCCCCCCTCTCAGTTTGTCTGTCTCTCCCCCCTCAATCCCTCTGTCCATCTGTCCCTCTCTCTCTCTCCATCTGTCTGCACCCCCCTCTCTCTCTCTGTCTGTGCTCTCTGTCTCTATTTCCCTCTCCATCTGTCTGTTCTCTATCTCTGTTCTTCCTTCCTATCTGTCGGTCTATCTCCCCTCTGTCTCTCTCTGTCTCTCTTTTCTGTGCCTCTCTCCATCTGTCTGCCCCCCTCTCTCTCTGTTCTCTGTCTCTGTTCTCCATTCCTCTCTGTCGGTCTATCTCCCCTCTCTCTGTCTCTCTTTCTGTTCCTCTCTCCCCCTCCATCTGTCTGCCCCCTCTCTCTCTGTTCTCTGTCCCTCTCCGTCCCCCTCTATCTGTCTGCCCCCTCTCTCTCTCTGTTCTCTGTCCCTCTCCGTCCCCCCCATCTGTCTGCCCCCCTCTCTCTCTGTTCTCTGTCCCTCTCCGTCCCCCTCCATCTGTCTGCCCCCCTCTCTCTCTGTTCTCTGTCCCTCTCCGTCCCGCTCCATCTGTCTGCCCCCCTCTCTCTCTGTTCTCTGTCCCTCTTCATCCCCCTCCATCTGTCTGCCCCCCTCTCTCTCTCTGTTCTCTGTGCCTCTCCGTCCCCCTCCATCTGTTTGCCCCCCTCTCTCTCTGTTCTCTGTCCCTCTCCATCCCCCTCCATCTGTCTGCCCCCCTCTCTCTCTGTTCTCTGTCCCTCTCCGTCCCCCTCCATCTGTCTGCCCCCCTCTCTCTCTGTTCTCTGTCCCTCTCCGTCCCCCTCCATCTGTCTGCCCCCCTCTCTCTCTGTTCTCTGTCCCTCTCCGTCCCGCTCCATCTGTCTGCCCCCTCTCTCTGTGTTCTCTGTCCCTCTCCGTCCCCCTCCATCTGTCTGCCCCCCTCTCTCTCTGTTCTCTGTCTCTCTCCGTCCCCCTCTATCTGTCTACCCCCCTCTCTCTCTGTTCTCTGTCCCTCTCCGTCCCCCTCCATCTGTATGCCCCCCCTCTCTCTCTGTTCTCTGTCCCTCTCCGTCCCCCTCCATCTGTATGCCCCCCCTCTCTTTGTTCTCTGTCCCTCTCCGTCCCCCTCCATCTGTATGCCCCCCTCTCTCTCTGTTCTCTGTCCCTCTCCGTCCCCCTCCATCTGTATGCCCCCCTCTCTCTCTGTTCTCTGTCCCTCTCTCCCTCTGCATCTGTCTGTCCCCCCTCTCTTTCTCTCTTTTTTAACACTCTCTCCCTCTCCATCTGTCTGTCCCCCCTCTCTCTTTTGTAACACTCTCTCCCTCTCCATCTGTCTGTCCCCCCTCTCTCTCTCTCTTTTGTAACACTCTCTCCCTCTCCATCTGTCTGTCCCCCCTCTCTCTCGGTTTCTCTTTTCTCTCTAACTCCTCTCTGTTTCTCCTCTCTTTCTTCCTTTTTATCTATTTTACAACAATGACTTCTTGGCTGTCTCTCCTCATCCTCTATATACACTACCTACATCAATGTGCTCTGTTCTGTCCTTGGTATCCATTGTCCTTTTATTTCCAGAAAACATCCCCCTCTATCAGCAGACATTACAGAAGGAAGTGATTCTGAAGTGAAGAATAATGAGGCTTCTTTAGTAATTCTCACTTTCTACAAGAAAAAGCAAGCAATTTGCCCCCGAGCATGCAAAAATGAAAGGAATTGGAAAGTGTTTTTAACATGTTCGATAAATAATTAGAGATGTTTCTGGAGAGAAGCGGCTTGTGTCTGTACCCCTGGGAAATACATTTCCATAGGCTTTGGGGGGTGGGATAGAACAAGTGTACTGAGCACAGTCACGACTTGTGTCTGCAGAGGTCCCCATGCAGCTGGATGATTACTTGAAGCGTCATCGTGAAAGGGAGCGCTTATGCTGGAAAATGATTTAACTGCACTGCCGCTCTTCTCTATCCACAGCACTGGCCCCTAAGGGCTTGTTCACATTAGCCCCTTTGGGCAACATTGCCCAATGCAGTCCCAGTGTACAAACAAGACAATTTGCCTTATTTCATGTTGTTCCAGTTCCCAGTTGCACTGAGAAAAGAGGGACACGTGCCATATTTACACACTGTTTGTCTTTCTGTCCCCCCTCTCTCTCGGTTTCTTCTTTCTGTTTCTCTTTCCCTTCTTCCTTCTTCTATCTGTCTGTCCCTCATCCCCACTCTCTGTTTCTCTCTCCCCCTCTCCAGCTATCTGTCCCTCCACTCTCAGTTTCTCTCTCCCCCCTTTGTCTATGTTTCCTCCCCCTCCATCTGTCTGCCCCCCACTCTCAGTTTCTCTTTTCTCTGTCCCCCTCTGTCTGTCTCTTCTCTCTCTCTGTTTATCTCTTTCCCATTTGTCTATTCCCCCCCCCCCTTCCTCCCTTTGTCTGTCTGCCCCCCACTCTCAGTTTCTCTTTTCTCTGTCCCCCTCTGTCTGTCTCTTCTCTCTCTCTGTTTATCTCTTTCCCATTTGTCTATTCCCCCCCCCCCTTCCTCCCTTTGTCTGTCTGCCCCCCCTCTCTCTTGGTTCTTTTTTGTTTCTTTGTTTGTCCCCCCTCTCCCTTTGTTTCTCTTTTCTCTCTCCCACCTTTGTCTGCCCCCCCCCCTGTCTTTCTGTGTTTCTCTTCTCTGTCTGTCCCCCCCCCCCTTCTCTGTCTGTCCCTCTCTCCTTCTCTGTCTGCCTGTACCCCCTCTCAGTTTCTCTTTGTCTGTCCCCCCTCTCTTTCTGTGTTTCTCCTCTCTGTCTCTCTCCCCACCACCCCTTCTCTGTCTGTCCCTCTCTCCCGTTCTGTCTGTCTGTCCCCTCTCTCTCTTAGTTTCTCTTTTGTCTGTCTCCCCCACTCTGTCTGTCTGCCCCCCCCCCTTTATGTCCTCCCTCTCTCTCTCTGTTTCTCTTCTCAGTCCCCCACCACCTTTCTCTATCTGTACCTCTCTCACTCTCCATCTGTCTGCCCCCCTCTCTCTGTTATCTGTCTCTGTTCTCCGTTCCTCTCTGTCAGTGTATCCCCCCTCTCTCTCTGTCTCTCTTTCTGTCCCTCTCCATCTGTCTGCAACCCCCCCCCCCCCCTCGTCTCTGTTCTCTGTCCCTCTCCATCCCCCTCCATCTGTCTGCCTCCCCCCTCTCTCTGTTCTCTGTCCCTCTCTCCCTCTGTGTCTGTCTATCCCCCCTCTCTCTCTCTTTTGTAACACTCTCTCCCTCTCTGTCTGTCTGTCCACACTCTCTCTCTGTTTCTCTTTTATTCCCAGAAAACATCCCCCTCTATCAGCAGACATTACGGAAGGAAGTGATCCTGAAGTGAAGAATAATGAGGGTTCTTTAGTAATTCTCACTTTCTACAAGAAAAAGCAAGCAATTTGCACCCGAGCATGCAAAAATGAAAGGAATTGGAAAGTGTTTTTAACATGTTCGATAAATAATTGGAGATGTTTCTGGAGAGAAGCGGCTTGTGTCTGTACCCCTGGGAAATACATTTCCATTTGCTTTGGGGGGTGGGATAGAACAAGTGTACTGAGCACAGTCACGACTTGTGTCTGCGGAGGTCCCCATGCAGCTGGATGATTACTTGAAGCGTCATAGTGAAAGGGAGTGCTTATGCTGGAAAATGAATTAACTGCACTGCCGCACTTCTCTATCCACAGCACTGGCCCCTAAGGACTTGTTCACACTAGCCCCTTTGGGCAACATTGCCCAATGCAGTTCCAGTGTACAAACAAGACAATTTGCCTTATTTCATGTTGTTCCAGTTCCCAGTTGCACTGAGAAAAGAGGGACACATGCCATATTTACACACTACAATGTATCCCAATGTAGCACCTTGGAGTTTAGGCAGGGTTGTTCCTTAATTTACCTGCCAGGAGTAGCTACCTTGGCTAATTATTAGGGATCATTTGATTTCTCCCTAAGTCTGGCATTGCTGCACTTTTCTCTTCTGCAGCTAGGTGGCCGGGTACTTGGTGGCATTAGATACCAGAAGGACAATGCAAGGTCAGATTATGGGTATATGGGGCATCTCAGCCAATGGGCAGGGGTTTTCTTGAACCCCTTGGTCTGCCGGGAGAACCTATATATTTGGGTGGAGTCAGGTGATCAGTGTTCTGTGCCACCTGGACGGCTGTCTGGGTGGACGTGTGTTGTATTGCCCGGGCTGCTAGGCCGGAGATTGGGAGTTCTCCCGGGCACATCTGGCTGCTAGGCTGTCTGAGGGCCTATCCAGAAGCAAGAGAGCAGCGCAGGGTTGGGATTACGGCTTGCAGTCCAACCAGAAGTGACGATTCTGGTGGCCAGAGAACCCGTCGTGGTCGGAGGTAGAGGGGAAGCTCTAACCGATTAGATTATATCTAAACATCCCAAAATAACATTTAAAAGATCGAGATCTATGAGGGACGGCCTGGTTCATAGTCATCATCAACCCAAAACAATATTTAAGAATAAACCCAAGAAAACTTTTCCCTTTGGTAAATGCAATTTTTGTAGATTAATTTATGAAGCCCAGGAACTCACATTACCGATTGGACATATATGCAAACCTAAATTTTCGGCCAATTGTCAGTCAATAGGGGTGGTTTACATTATGCTATGCGACTGTGGAGCGTTTTATGTGGGAAAGACGAAAAGACCGTTTTTTCATTGTATACCTGATCGTGTCTCCCTATTTTCTAAATCAAGGATGGAAACACCCATTAGAAGACATATGGGCCTAAATTTGTCTAAAATGCATTTTTATGCTTTAGACTTTTTACCATTAAATGAAAGAGGAGAGGATAATGATAGGCTGCTGCTGCTGCTGCTGGATTTACAACTTGTCAGCTTTAAAGGATGCCTTCAGTTATAAGCCATTTGTAAGTGGCTTTCGGATTCCCCGTAATGCCCTTCACATAACCCACTCTAATAGACAGACTAAATATCTGTTTAGGTTAAATAGCTAAAATAAACAATTGGAAAACTTTGATTATTATTTCTATATTGACTCTTGCATTGCTTGTAATAATTTTTATTATTGTACATATCAGGCCCAGATGGAAAAATCTCTTCCCTTGAGTAAATCAGGAACTGGACCCCTTTGGGAGTCCTCAGACAAAAATATAGCACCAAAGTGAAAAGACAGATTAAGGCTGCTGGATCTTGGCACTAGCAACCATGCGGATGCCCCAGGGACTTGTTTGTCAGTGTCAGGGCTGGGCTCAGCCCTTCCTTCTCTGAGCTGGCCGCTCAGCTGTCGGCTAATTGCCAGCTCCTATCTCTGCCTTTGCCTTGGTCAACATCACAGAGACTATCTCCTGGGTTCCTGTTAAAGACTTGCTTGGCTGACAACCCTTTTGGCTCCAGATCCTGCTTGCTGTTCCACTATACTGATCCCTGACCTTCTGGCTTGGCTGACTATCCGTTCTGGTTACCGAACTTTGGCTATGTTTTGACTACGTATGTTCTATTTACTTTTATTATTAAACAAGTGTGATTTAACTGTACTTCTGTCTAAAATCCTACAACTAGCTCATGTATCTTCAATTTCCTCTAAGGTAGCAGAAATGAATTACAAACTAATGACAATATGGCATTATACATAAGCTAAGCTACATAGTATGTTTCTCTCCAGTTCCCCGCTTTGATGGAGAAACTGTGGGAACACAGCTTCTCATGCTCACATCTGATGGTCGTGCCCCCTAATCCAACCTTTCTGGTCAGACATCATCAATCTCATCAACCGCATAGTGGGCTTTTCTCTACCCTCGAACCCCTGGACAATACTCCTGCATAACACCCTTGAATCAGTCAGTCCCTACAAACGTTGACTCACTCCTCACCTGCTGAATGCTGCTAAGGCCCTCATTCCTGTCATGTGGGGCCAACCCACTGCCCCCTCACTGAAAAGCTTGATAAAGAAAGTGGAAAACATCTGCCTCATGGAAGAACTCACTCTCATAGCTAAAGACAACATTAAACGACACACTGCAACATGGGCCCAATGGATTGAATTCAAAAGTACTTCATGGTACAAGGACATAATGCTTGCGTCCCCTGAAGGTACACAGCCAATTCCTATCCCTTAACTGTTTAATTTCTTGGTGTGATGACTTCAACCATATGACTAGCAATTATCACTACTCAAGTTGTCTTGAACAGTCCATCAATTACCAGCCTCCTACTACCCCTCTTTTCTTTCTCATCCCTCTTCTCCCTTGTACCCATTCTCTTACCTTTCTCATCTTTTCTCCTCTCCCATTTTCCTCCAATTATCCCCATAAATCCCTATTATTTTTTTTAGAACATTTGAAAGTAACAAATGTCATTCATGTATCTACCCGGACCCAGGTTAATACTCAGAAGCGTACTTCTTATCTCTCTTTCATATTAGTTTACCTCCCCTGAATGTCTTCGGGCAATGTTTACCTTGTTTGTTCTTTCATATGTATTCCTATGTCATACTTATGACAGTTTTGTTTATTCTTTATGCCATTTTCTTGACCAATAAACATATATTAAAAAAAAAAAAAATGCACTTCTGTCTCGGTCTGATTCATGGTTTCTGACAGTCGGGTGTAAGACCAATCACCTTACAACTTGAGCCCTAGAGTGTCATGTGACGCTTGCTTAAGGGGAACTATAGCGAGCGGACTGCATGAGCTTTCCGTGTCGTTGTATTTTTGCCCTCCTGTCCTGTGGCACTGGGAGGCGGACCTGAAATATATTGGTCCGTCCCCTAAGCATCATAAGAGCAGAAGACTTTCCAAAATGTCGATGTGCGTCATCACGTTGTGCTGGAGCCACGCCTGCGCAGTGACATGCCTTACATGTCCACGCCCCGCTGATTACATCAGACACCAGCGGGACGGGTAGAGATGAAATTGATGGCGTTCAGCCATCCATTCCTGATGGAGGATCTGTGAGAGAGAGTTTGTCAGCCTCTTCTCTCCCTCCCTTTTTGCATTACCTTGCTTCCTGTTTAGGACTTGTAAGTATTATGAACGTTAACAATTTAATATATTTGGATTATGCATGTGCTGGTGAACCGCCATTACCATTTAAATGGGGCTGGTAATGCCTTTACCAGCTGGCTATTAGCAGCTTTTGCATAGGACAGATTGTTTGCCAGGCCTGTCTTTTATGGCGAATTGGCGGCAAGCCTGCACATAGCATTAGATGACCTTTTATTTATTCTATTTAGTTTAAACAAGTTTGTTTTTTCGTTTTTTCTTTGTTGGATTTTTTGCTGGAACATTGATTTTTGAGCTCATAAATTTATGCAATAGCGGTAAATCCCGCTGCTGGATATCTTTACCTCATTCTGAGGACAGCCCCCGAAGAATCAGGTGAATCCAACTGCTGATTGGCTCTCACAATTTTCTATTTTGCTGACCTCTTCATAAAGAAATGAGGAAATCTATTGGTCATATTTCTATCTATTTATCCCTAAAAATAAGGTAATTCCTCAAAAGGTTCATTGAATAAGCAGCCTAATATTGAATATTGGGAAATCCCTATTTAATTAAATTCATTTCAAACAATTTTTTATACAGCATAAAGGAAGTCTTCTCTCCTTATGGTTGCAGCATAGGGGTTGATTTACTAAAGGGAAAAAGACTGTGCACTTTCCAAAGTGCAGTTGCACTCTGCAAGTGCACTTGCTCCAGAGCTTAGTAAATGAGTAGAAGCTCTGCTGACGTCCACCATCCAGTCATGTTCAAGCAAAAATTCTGTTTTTTTTATTTTCCTTGCATGTGATTGGGTACTCTTTGCAAGGTGAAGCCTTACCTCATTTACTAAGCTCTAGAGCAACTGCACTTTGCAAAGTGCACAGTCTTTTTGCCTTTAGTAAATCAACACCATAGTGTCTTGACCTAGGTCTTGGAAGATTGGTTCATTCGTTACAAGAATTGGTTTTAGATTAATAGATAATAGGTCTGATAATAATTTGACGATTTTTTTGAAATGTAAAATTGATTATTATTATTATTGAATTGATTTGTAATGATGTTTTAATGTTATCCATGATTGGTAATATTATATACTCTCTTTACAGAGCAAAACATGTTGAGTAAAAGTGGCTGTATTAGTGCATGAAATTTATAACTGAATATTAAAGGTATTCTTTTTAAATATATTGTTTTTTTCTATTGGCACCTTAAAAGTCCCACTTTCTGTATTCTAAAATTTCATATTTTTAGGGATGTGGTGCCTGCTTCGGCTTTTCAGTACCCTAAATCTTTTTATTTGTAGAGGGGAAGCTGTCGCCACTGAGGGTCCAGCCACCTTATTACCAGGGACCACAATGAGTAGCTGAAGCAAGTACAAAAGCAGTATTCTCACCAACCGGGGACGGTGAAGAATCGGGAAACTTCAGTGGGTATCAAGCCAGGGACCCAGCCAGCAGAGGTGACTTTTGCAGAGCAGCCTTGTGTGTCAAGTAGACATGTGCACACTGAAATATTTCGTTTCGGAATTTCGTTTTTGTCCGAAAAATAAATTTATTTAGTTACTCCCGAAATTCGTTTTTATTTATTTCCTTTTTCGTTAAAAATTGCATTCGTCTGAAAATCCAAATTAAGGTAGAATCTGTCATTGAAGGCTTATGGTGTCTGTCGAATGTTCAAAGAAGATTTGACGGAGCAGCTAAACTATACGACGCCGTATAGTTTACCTGCTCCGTCGAATCTTCTTAGAACTTTCAACAGACACCATAAGCCAAAGTACGTGTGTACTTAGTTCTAGCTATTTTACTGCTCCTCCTCTTTGGTTACAATCAACCAATAACATTCATCATCATCATTATTTTTATTTATCTTTTCTCCCCTACGTCAAATCTTTTCTCCCCTACGTCGAATCTTTTTTTCCCTACGTCGAATCTTTCTCCCCTACGTCGAATCTTTTCTCTCTATGTTGAATCTTTTCTCTCTACGTAGAATAATCTTGGACTAATAGAGTTAAGGTTAGGCACATTCGACCACAGGTTTGATGGACACAGATTGTTATTGTCATCATTATGTTGAATCTCCTATCTATATCGAACTGTTGTAGCAACGAAAATGAAAATAAAGCATTTGTGTATGTCGGATCTTTCGTTTTTCGGATTCTGCACTTTCGTTATCGTTTGTTAAAACGATAATGAAACTACCTAAAATTCAGACGAAAATGCATTTGGACGAAAACGAATGCACATGTCTAGTGTCAAGCCAGGGACCGAGCAGGCCAGTGGGGTAAAGCTTAAGAAGTATCTTGAGTGCCAAGCTAGGGACCCAGCAGAGAGGCGGGGGTGACGCTTGAGGAAGATACTACCATGAAGATTGGAGGAGCTCAAGGGATTCAGTGGCAGTGAATCATCTAGTCTAGTGAGAGAGAGACTGGGAGCTCAGTGGGCTGAAGAACTGAAAGAAGAAGAAAAAAGAAGAAGTGATTGTAGTGGGAGTGAAGGAACTGTCGGACTTTGTTCGGACATTCCGACAACAAAATCCTAGGATTTTTTCCGACGGAGGTTGGCTCAAACTTGTCTTGCATACAGACGGTCACACAAAGTTGTCGGAAAATCCGATCGTTCTGAACGCGGTGACGTAAAACACGTACGTCGGGACTATAAACGGGGCAGTGGCCAATAGCTTTCATCTCTTTATTTATTCTGAGCATGCGTGGCACTTTGTCCGTCGGATTTGTGTACACACGATCGGAATTTCTGACAACGGATTTTGTTGTCGGAAAATTTTATATCCTGCTCTCAAACTTTGTGTGTCGGAAAATCCGATGGAAAATGTTTGATGGAGCCTACACACGGTCGGAATTTCCGACAACAAGGTCCTATCACACATTTTCCGTCGGAAAATCCGACCGTGTGTGTACGGGGCATTACACTTTTGTTAGGAACTGTTAAAGAATGTTGCCATAGGAGACAACATTCCTACACATGCAGATGTGGCGTCTTGTTGGATGCCTTTCCCTGCATGGCTGTCCTGTTGAAGTCTCGATTAATCTTGCAACTACCTAAGAGTTTCCTAGCCTAACCCTCTCTCCCAAAGTTCTGTTACGAGAAAAAAAAAACTCTTTTGCATTCAAGAAGTGTCCGGCGCCCAATGAATCTATTTGCTTTGCACCCACCATACCTCAAAACCCACCATATACAGAAGGATGTCAGCTATCCCTGGCCCTGGAGGTTCTCATTAGACCAAAGGAGGCCTGGGACCTTGCTACACCAATATGCTGCGGTGCACAGAGTTGAATGAAATGTAATTTTGAGACATTTTGATAAAGTAAAAAAAAAAAGGAAAATGTATAATTTTCACAATGCTTCGCACCACCCCTATACAATGCGCACCACGAGGCATAACGCACACCAACCGATATAAATGGGCATTAACGCTGCTTTCACATACGAGCAGAGCAATTTTCAGGCGTTTTTAATAGAGCATTTTGTGCACATATACAAGCATTTTAGAAGTGTATTACAAGCGTTTTACATGTGTTTTCAAGCTTTAGGCAATTTTGTTTTTAACCAATGGAAAGCACTATAGGGAGGAGACCAGTTCTTACAGACTCAAGAATCCTTAAATACATCTGAAAAAAAACATTTACTTACTTTGACTGTGTTCAGGCATTCCTATTAAAGTCTATGGGAACAAAAACACCAAAATGAAAAAGTATACTATTTACAAATAAAAGTACATTAAAACCTTTTTTTGAGAGTACCTTGGTTTGAGAGCGTTTTGCAAGACAAGCAACATTTTTAAATAAACCTCACCTACTATGTAACTATGTAATATACAAGCGATGTCTTGATATACAAGTAGCGTCATATCACAACTGAGTATAAAAGGGAAGAGAGGCACCTCTAAGTGTAGCAATATAGTTACATTTAATGAAGGTACAACATTTAGCAACATATTGCAAAACTTCGAGGTGCCTCTTTTCTCTTTTATACCCTGTAGCTCCTGCTGGATTTTGCTTCTAATCCCCTTGTGGAGGCTTCCATTTGTGGATGGACATTTTATGGTTACACAACCTGATCACATTGCTATAATCTTTTTATATGGACTATAAACTGAAAGACCTATGAATAAATGGTTGTGGGACGAATCATTTGAATAAATGGTTGTGGGACGAATTATTTGAGTTTCCATTATTTCTTATGGGGAAATTTGCTTTGATATACAAGTGCTTTGGATTACAAACATGTTTCTGGAACTAATTATGCTCACAATCCAAGGTTTTACTGTATACTATAGACAATTATACTACTGGCCCAAATAACATTGCTGGGTGTAACAAAGAGGTCACATTACAATTTTGCAATGGGGCCCTATGATTTAAAGTGGTTCCCCTGTTCAAACTCAGATTATTGCTCCAGCTTCTATAGATCTGCCTATACAAGTGCCCTTTAAAAACCCCCTTGAGCTCACAGAATTTCACATATGGAAAAACACTGCATAGAAATACAAATAAACATTGCAAATGGGATATTTCTTCCAAACTAATAGTAAATGTCAGCCTTGCAAACTTCAGATTTACAGATGCCTCGGCCGAGAAGGAAGGAACATGAGACTCATTTAGAATGGTGGATTACCCAATTATACCGCCACAGCATTGATAGTAATAACATCAAAAGTTTCTTAATAATAAAAAAATAATTATTGTCTTTCCCTTTGTGGCTCCGGTGTGCGATAAGTCATCCCCTTATAGGGAAAATATTATATTTATTTTATGATTACAGGGAATTGTTCTTAATAAACTGCTTAATTTGTCTGCAGCAGAAACGTATTACCCCTGACAGCCAGCACCGCAATAAATGATTCCCATAGTCTCCTGAAAGATTTAATCCTGCCTTTTTAATTGCCTTCTGATCTTCTGGGCTTGGGTGGTGAAACTTTTCCTACTGATACTCCATTGCTCAGGAAAAAAGTCAAGATTTGTCATTTATTTTATAATTTATCACAGGTATTTACTGTGTATAGCGTCAGCAATTTACACAGCACTTTTAATAATACATCCACATCAGTCCTTGCCCTCAAGATGCTTACAGTCCCAGCTCCCCATTTCATATCCATACATACATGCATATACATACGAGGGACAATTACAGACAGCAGCCAATTTAGCTACCAGCATGTCGTTGGAGTATGGAATGAAACCAATGAAAGCACAGGGAAAACATGCAAACTCCATGTAGATAGTTTCCTACTCCAGGATTTCAACGAGGGTCCCCAGCACTGCAGGCCAGTCTAGACCTTTCCCCAGTTTGAGTTGTGCAGTTTTGTGTCAGATTTTCGTTAAAACCCAAATCCAGCCAATTCTGTATTTATTCATTTATTTCTGAGTATAATGAAGAAGGCCAGAAACCCCTTTTAGCCTTTTATTGGTGCCCATGTCAATACAGCACGATAAATTAGGGGAATGTATACAAAATCTGATGAGAGTTCCAAACTAAAGGTCTAAAAGTACAAAATCTTTTAATATTATTAATAGTTAATAACAAGAACAAAAAAAGTGGGGACACATTTTTAGAAGCTCAAAAGATCTCCCCCTTCTTCATTCTAAGTAGTTAGGAGGACCCAGAAAGGGCCCAGTCACCAGGATTCATTTCCTATAGGGTGAAAGTTCAAGTAAGCCCAGAATCATTGTATCACTAAAAAATGTGTTTTGTTGATACACCGATCCTGGGTTTACTTTAATGTCCCCCCTACAAACAATGAATCCTGGTGATTGGGCCATTTCTTAAACCTCCCAACTACTTATAATACTGAAGCCCTGAAGAAGGGGGAGGTTCCTCCAAAAATGTGTTGGATGATTTCTCTTTTATTGTTATGAACTAAGTCAGGGGCAATAGATATTTAAAATTGTATTATTATCATTATTATTCAGGATTTATATAGCACCAACAGATTTCTAGAGCTAGAGAGCAGGAGGTCTTGGAAGAAGTAGAGTGGAAAGTTTGGATGATATATTGAGACAAGATTAACCACTTCAATACTGGGCATTTTTACCCCCTTCCTGCCCAGGCTAATTTTCAGGTTTCAGCACAATTGCGCGGTCATGCAACACTGTACCCATATCAAATTTTTATAATTTTTGTCACACAAATAGAACTTTCTTTTGGTGGTATTTAATCACCACAGTTTTTTTTATTATTTTGCTAAAAGAACAAAAAAAAGCCAAAAATCTTGAAAAAAAAACGCATTTTCTTAATTTCTGTTATAAAATTTTGCAAATAAATAATCTTTCTTCATAAACTTGGGCCATGTTGTATTCTGCTACATTTCTTTGGTGAAAATAACCCAAATCAGTGTATATTATTTAGTCTGTAGGAAAGTTATAGCGTCTATAAACTATGGTGTATACAGATGTGCTCATAAGTTTACATACCCTGGCAGAATTTATGATTTCTTGGCCATTTTTCAGAGAATATGAATGATAACACAAAAACATTTCTTTAACTCGTGGTTAGTGTTTGGTTGAAGCCATTCATTATCAGTCAACTGTGTTTACTCTTTTTAAATCATAATGGCAACAGAAACTACCCAAATGACCCTGATCTAAAGTTTACATACCCTGGTGATTTTGGCCTGATAATATGCACACAAGTTGACACAAAGGGGTTTGAATGGCTATTAAATGTAACCATCCTCACCTGTGATCTGTTTGCTTGTAATTAGCGTGTGTGTGTATAAAAGGTCAGTGAGTTTCTGGACTCCTGACAGACCCTGGCATCTTTCATCCAGTGCTGTACTGACATTTCTGGATTCTGAGTCACGGGGAAAGCAAAAGAATTGCCAAAGGATCTGTGGCAAAAGGTAGTTGAACTGTATAAAACAGGAAAGGGATATAAAAAGATATCAAAGGAATTAAGAATGCCAATCAGCACTGTTCAAACTCTAATAAAGAAGTGGAAATTGAGGGGTTCTGTTGAAACCAAACCACGGTCAGGTAGACCAGCTAAAATTTCAGCCACAACTGCCAAGAAAATAGTTTGGGATGCAAAGAAAAACCCACAAATAACTTGCCAAAGTATCCCGCTCATAATACGCCAAACAGCACAGAGACAAGCCTCAAACCTTCTGGCACAAAGTAATTTGAAATGATGAGACCAAAATTCAGCTTTTTGGCCACAACTATAAATGCTACATTTGGAGAGGAGTCAACAAGGCCTATGATGAAAGGTACATCATTCCTACTGTGAAACACGGAGGTGGATCGCTGATGTTTTGGAGATGTGTGAGCTACAAAGGCACAGGAAATTTGGTCAAAATTGATGGCAAAATGAATGCAGTATATTATCAAAAAATACTGGAGGAACATTTGCATTCATCAGCCAGGAAGCTGCACATGGGATGTACTTGGACATTCCAACATGACAATGACAAAACACAAGGCCAAGTCGACCGGTCATTGGCTACAGCAGAATAAAGTGAAGGTTCTGGAGTGGCCATCTCAGTCTCCTGACCTCAGTATCATTGAGCCACTCTGGGGAGATCTCAAACGTGCAGATCGTGCAAGACAGCCCAAGAATTTATAGGAACTGGAGGCTTTTTGCCAAGAGGAATGCATACCTCCCAACTTTTTGAGATAGGAATGAGGGACACCTATTAGCAAAAGTATGTAGGCATAGGACAAGCCCCCTTAAAGGAGAATTGTACAAAAAATGGTTGGTTAAACCCAAGAGTGCTTTTATACCACTACTATTCCTTTATATTTGCTTTTGGAATTTGCAAATACAGTGATTTAGAAATTGGATTAAAGGTTTAGCACTGGAAAAATCTTTTTGATGGGCAAGTAGTGCTTTTTTTTATAAAACTATATAGATCAGACCAAAATGAGGGACAAATGAGAAGGAAAGAGGGACAGACGGACTTTGTTCTGAATGAGGGACAGTCCCTCGAAATCAGGGACAGTTGGGAGCTATGGGAATGAGCAGCTTTACCATCTGAGAAGATAAAGAGCCTTATCTACAAATACCACAAAAGACTTCAAGCTGTCATTAACCACTTGACGACCGCCTCACGCCGATTTACGTCGGCAAGGTGGCACGGACAGGCAAAATCACGTACATGTACGTGATTTGCCTTCCGCGGGTGGGGGGTCCGATCGGACCCCCCCCGGTGCCCGAGGCGGTCGTCTTTTCTCCCACGGCGATCGGAGATGAGGGGGAGGCCATCCGTTCGTGGCCCCCCCCTCGCGATCGCCGCCGGCCAATGAGAACATTCCTTTGCTGCTGTATGCTAAACAGCAGCAAAGGAAATGATGTCATCTCTCCTCGGCTCGGTAATTTCCGTTCCGGCCCGAGGAGAGAAGACAAGTGAGTGAGTGCACAACACTACACACACACACAGTAGAACATGCCAGGCACACTAAACACCCCGATCCCCCCCCCGATCGCCCCCCCGATCCCCCCCCAATCACCCCCCCCCCCCCCCCAAACACAAACCATCACCCTTTTTTTTTTTTTTTCCTGATTACTGTATTGGTGTCAGTTTGTGACAGTTACAGTGTTGGGACAGTTACTGTTACCCCCCTTTAGGTCTAGGATACCCCCCTAACCCCCCCATATAAAGTTTTAACCCCTTGATCACCCCCCGTCACCAGTGTCGCTAAGCGATCATTTTTCTGATCGCTGTATTAGTGTCTCTGGTGACGCTAGTTAGTGAGGTAAATATTTAGGTTCGCCGTCAGCGTTTTATAGCGACAGGGACCCCCATATACTATCTAATAAATGTTTTAACCCCTTGATTGCCCCCTAGTTAACCCTTTCACCACTGATCACCGTATAACTGTTACGGGTGACGCTGGTTAGTTTGTTTATTTTTTATAGTGTCAGGGCACCCGCCGTTTATTACCGAATAAAGGTTTAGCCCCCCGGTCGCCCGGCGGTGATATGCGTCGCCCCAGGCAGCGTCAGATTAGCGCCAGTACCGCTAACACCCACGCACGCAGCATACGCCTCCCTTAGTGGTATAGTATCTGAACGGATCAATATCTGATCTGATCAAATCTATACTAGCGTCCCCAGCAGTTTAGGGTTCCCAAAAACGCAGTGTTAGTGGGATCAGCCCAGATACCTGCTAGCACCTGCGTTTTGTCCCTCCGCCCGGCCCACCCAAGTGCAGTATCGATCGATCACTGTCACTTACAAAACACTAAACGCATAACTGCAGCGTTCGCAGAGTCAGGCCTGATCCCTGCGATCGCTAACAGTTTTTTTGGTAGCATTTTGGTGAGCTGGCAAGCACCAGCCCCAGGCTGCGCCAGTACCACTGACACCCACGCACGTACCATACACCTCCCTTAGTGGTATAGTATCTGAACGGATCAATATCTGGTCCGATCAGATCTATACTAGCGTCCCCAGCAGTTTAGGGTTCCCAAAAACGCAGTGTTAGCGGGATCAGCCCAGATACCTGCTAGCACCTGCGTTGTGCCCCTCCGCCCGGCCCAGCCCAGCCCAGTCCACCTAAGTGCAGTATCGATCGATCACTGTCACTTACAAGGCACTAAACGCATAACTGCAGCGTTCGCAGAGTCAGGCCTGATCCCTGCGATCGCTAACAGTTTTTTTGGTAGCATTTTGGTGAACTAGCAAGCACCGGCCCCAGGCAGCGTCAGGTTAGCGCCAGTACCGCTAACACCCACGCATGCAGCATACGCCTCCCTTAGTGGTATAGTATCTGTACGGATCAATATCTGATCCGATCAGATCTATACTAGCGTCCCCAGCAGTTTAGGGTTCCCAAAAACGCAGTCTTAGCGGGATCAGCCCAGATACCTGCTAGCACCTGCGTTTTGCCCCTCCGCCCGGCCCAGCCCAGCCCACCCAAGTGCAGTATCGATCGATCACTGTCACTTACAAAACACTAAACGCATAACTGCAGCGTTTGCAGAGTCAGGCCTGATCCCTGCGATCGCTAACAGTTTTTTTGGAAGCTTTTTATTGAACTGGCAAGCACCAGCGGCCTAGTACACCCCGGTCGTAGTCAAACCAGCGCTGCAGTAACACTTGGTGACATGGCGAGTCCCATAAGTGCAGTTCAAGCTGGTGAGGTGGCAAGCACAAGTAGTGTCCCGCTGCCACCAAAAAGACAAACACAGGCCCGTCATGCCCATAATGCCCTTCCTGCTGCATTCGCCAATCCTAATTGGGAACACACCGCTTCTGCAGCGCCCGTACTTCCCCCATTCACATCCCCAACCAAATGCAGTCGGCTGCATGAGAGGCATTTTTATGTCCTCCCGAGTACCCCTACCCAACGAACCCCCCCAAAAAGATGTCGTGTCTGCAGCAAGCGCGGATATAGGCGTGACACCCGCTATTATTGTCCCTCCTGTCCTGACAATCCTGGTCTTTGCATTGGTGAATGTTTTGAACGCTACCATGCACTAGTTATTAGCGTAGGGTACAGCATTGCACAGACTAGGCACACTTTCACAGGGTCTCCCAAGATGCCATCGCATTTTGAGAGACCCGAACCTGGAACCGGTTACCGTTATAAAAGTTAGTTACAAAAAAAGTGTAAAAAAATATATATATATATATATAAAATAAAAAAAAATAGTTGTCGTTTTATTGTTCTCTCTCTCTATTCTCTCTCTCTATTGTTCTGCTCTTTTTTTACTGTATTCTATTCTGCAAGGTTTTATTGTTATTGTTATTATGTTTTATCATGTTTGTTTTTCAGGTATGTAATTATTTATACTTTACTGTTTACTGTGCTTTATTGTTAACCATTGTTAACCATTTTTTTGTCTTCAGGTACGCCATTCACGACTTTGAATGGTTATACCAGAATGATGCCTGCAGGTTTAGGTATCATCTTGGTATCATTCTTTTCAGCCAGCGGTCGGATTTCATGTAAAAGCAATCCTAGTGGCTAATTAGCCTCTAGACTGCTTTTACAAGCCGTGGGAGGGAATGCCCCCCCCCCCCCCACACCGTCTTCCGTGTTTTTCTCTGGCTCTCCTGTCTCAACAGGGAACCTGAGAATGCAGCCGGTGATTCAGCCAGCTGACCATAGAGCTGATTAGAGACCAGAGTGGCTCCAAACATCTCTATGGCCTAAGAAACCGGAAGCTACGATCATTTTATGACTTAGATTTCGCCGGATGTAAATAGCGCCATTGGGAAATTGGGGAAGCATTTTATCACACGATCTTGGTGTCATCAGATGCTTTGAGGGCAGAGGAGAGATCTAGGGTCTAATAGACCCCAATTTTTTCAAAAAAGAGTACCTGTCACTACCTATTGCTATCATAGGGGATATTTGCATTCCCCGAGATAACAATAAAAATGATTAAAAAAAAAAAAAAAAAAAATGAAAGGAACAGTTTAAAAATAAGATAAAAAAGCAAAAAAATAATAAAGAAAAAAAAAAAAAAAAAAAAAAAAAAAAGCACCCCTGTCGCCCCCTGCTCTCGCGCTAAGGCGAACGCAAACGGCGGTCTGTCGTCAAACGTAAACAGCAATTGCACCATGCATGTGAGGTATCGCCGCGAAGGTCAGATCGAGGGCAGTAATTTTTGCAGTAGACCTCCTCTGTAAATCTAAAGTGGTAACCTGTAAAGGCTTTTAAAAATGTATTTATTTTGTTGCCACTGCACGTTTGTGCGCAATTTTAAAGCATGTCATGTTTGGTATCCATGTACTCGGCCTAAGATCATCTTTTTTATTTCATCAAACATTTGGGCAATATAGTGTGTTTTAGTGCATTAAAATTTAAAAAAGTGTGTTTTTTCCCCAAAAAATGCGTTTGAAAAATCGCTGCGCAAATACTGTGTGAAAAAAAAAAATGAAACACCCACCATTTTAATCTGTAGGGCATTTGCTTTAAAAAAATATATAATGTTTGGGGGTTCAAAGTAATTTTTTTGCAAAAAAAAATAACTTTTTCATGTAAACAATGAGTGTCAGAAAGGGCTTTGTCTTCAAGTGGTTAGAAGAGTTGGTGATGTGTGACATAAGCTTCTAAATGTTGTGCATAAAATGCCAGGACAGTTCAAAACCCCCCCCAAATGACCCCATTTTGGAAAGTAGACACCCCAAGCTATTTGCTGAGAGGCATGTCGAGTCCATGGAATATTTTATATTGCGACACAAGTTGCGGGAAAGAGACGAATTTTTTTTTTTTTTTTTTTTTTTTTTTTGCACAAAGTTGTCACTAAATGATATATTGCTCAAACATGCCATGGGAATATGTGAAATTACACCCCAAAATACATTCTGCTGCTTCTCCTGAGTACGGGGATACCACATGTGTGAGACTTTTTGGGAGCCTAGCCGCGTACGGGACCCCGAAAACCAAGCACCGCCTTCAGGCTTTCTAAGGGCGTGAATTTTTGATTTCACTCTTCACTGCCTATCACAGTTTCGGAGGCCATGGAAAGCCCAGGTGGCACAAAACCCCCCCAAATGACCCCATTTTGGAAAGTAGACACCCAAAGCTATTTGCTGAGAGGTATAGTGAGTATTTTGCAGACCTCACTTTTTGTCACAAAGTTTTGAAAATTGAAAAAAAAAAAAAGTTTTTTCTTGTCTTTCTTCATTTTCAAAAACAAATGAGAGCTGCAAAATACTCACCATGCCTCTCAGCAAATAGCTTGGGGTGTCTACTTTCCAAAATGGGGTCATTTGGGGGGGGGGTTTGTGCCACCTGGGCATTCCATGACCTCCGAAACTGTGATAGGCAGTGAAGAGTGAAATCAAAAATTTTCACCCTTGGAAATCCTGAAGGCGGTGCTTGGTTTTCGGGGCCCCGTACGCGGCTAGGCTCCCAAAAAGTCCCACACATGTGGTATCCCCGTACTCAGGAGAAGCAGCTAAATGTATTTTGGGGTGCAATTCCACATATGCCCATGCCCTTTGTGAGCAATATATCATTTAGTGACAACTTTGTGCAAAAAAAAAAAAAAAAAAAAAAAAGTGTCACTTTCCCGCAACTTGTGTCAAAATATAAAATATTCCATGGACTCAATATGCCTCTCAGCAAATAGCTTGGGGTGTCTACTTTCCAAAATGGGGTCATTTGGGGGGGGTTTTGTGCCACCTGGGCATTCCATGGCCTCTGAAACTGTGATAGGCAGTGAAGAGTGAAATCAAAAATATACACTCTTAGAAATCCTGAAGGCGGTGCTTGGTTTTCGGGGCCCCGTAAGCGGCTAAGCTCTCAAAAAGTCCCACACATGTGGTATCCCCATACTCAGGAGAAGCAGCTGAATGTATTTTGGGGTGCAATTCCACATAGGCCCATGGCCTGTGTGAGAAATATATCATTTAGTGACAACTTTTTGTAAATATTTTTTTTTTTTTTTGTCATTATTCAATCACTTGGGACAAAAAAAATAAATATTCAATGGGTTCAACATGCCTCTCAGCAATTTCCTTGGGGTGTCTACTTTCCAAAATGGGGTCATTTGGGGGGGGGGTTTGTACTGCCCTGCCATTTTAGCACCTCAAGAAATGACATAGGCAGTCATAAACTAAAAGCTGTGTAAATTACAGAAAATGTACCCTAGTTTGTAGACGCTATAACTTTTGCGCAAACCAATAAATATATGCTTATTGACATTTTTTTTACCAAAGACATGTGGCCGAATACATTTTGGCCTAAATGTATGACTAAAATTTAGTTTATTGGATTTTTTTTTATAACAAAAAGTAGAAAATATCATTTTTTTTCAAAATTTTCGGTCTTTTTCCGTTTATAGCGCAAAAAATAAAAACTGCAGAGGTGATCAAATACCATCAAAAGAAAGCTCTATTTGTGGGAAGAAAAGGACGCAAATTTCGTTTAGGTACAGCATTGCATGACCGCGCAATTAGCAGTTAAAGCGACGCAGTGCCAAATTGGAAAAAGACCTCTGGTCCTTAGGCAGCATAATGGTCCGGGGCTCAAGTGGTTAATGTTAAAGGGGGCAATACACGGTATTAAGAACTGGGGTATGTAAACTTTTGATCAGGGTCATTTGGGTAGTTTCTGTTGTCATTATGATTTAAAAAGAGTAAACACAGTTGATTGATAATAAATGGCTTCAGCCAAACACTAACCATGAGAGAAAGAAAAGTGTTTGTGTTATCATTCATATTCTCTGAAAAATGGCCAAGAAATCATAAATTTTGCCAGGGTATGTAAACTTATGAGCACAACTGTATACCATACGACACCAGAATTGAAAAAAAATCAAACAAATAATAAAAAATTAATAATATAAATATAGTCCAAATCAATTTATTCAATATATCTTTACAGATAAAGTCCAATCACTGTGAAAAGGAAAAACAAAAATTCTTCAAATAGTGCTCCACCGCAGAGTGAACAAAATGCAAACTCACCAGAGCTTTAAAGTAAAAAAGCCTTGTGGTATTAAAAGGTTTCTTCAATCCATTTTGGTGCTAGCATTTAGCACATTTAAATGTAAGTATGCATTACTACACTTATTTGCCTTTGTTAATTTTTATCTAACAAATTGCGCTATGATTACCTATATGTTTTTCCTGAGCTTCACTGCCTGATAGAAGGATCACTCTCACTTATGCTGTGGGTTGGAAGAAACCTTTTAATACCACAAGGCTTTTTTACTTTAACGCTCTGGTGAGTTAGCATTTTGTTCACTCTATAGTGGAGCATCTTAAACCATAAGTGATATAATCATATATACTATACAACACCAGAATTGAAAAAAATCAAATAAATAATTAAAAAAAATAATAATATAAATATAGTTCAAATCAATTTCTCCAATATATCTTCACAGATAAAGTCCAACCATGGTGAGAATGAAAAACAAAAAAATTCTTCAAATAGTGCTCCACCGTAGAGTAAACAAAATGCAAACTTACCAGAGATTTAAAGTAAAAAAGCCTTGTGGTATTAAAAGGTTTCTTTCAACCCACAGCATAAGTGAGAGTGATGCTTCTATCAGGCAGTGAAGCTCAGGAAAACATATAGGTATCATAGCGCAATTTGTTAGAGAAAAATTAACAAAGGCAACTAAGTGTAGTAATGCATACTTACATTTAAATGTGCTAAATGCTAGCACCAACATGGGTTGGAAGAAACCTTTTAATACCACAAGGCTTTCAGTGTTCTTTTCTGTAGTAACAAGGACAAAATTGGAAAGTATTGAATGTGGTTTTAGACAGGGTATGTTAAGTGGGGGAGATATCTGTGCAGTGGAGCTGTCCCCACATATTGCACCAACCTTGTTATTGAAGTGATTGTCAATTTTTCCCTGGCAATTTGTTGGGGCAATGGCTGGTGTTGGCGCTTCAATTATCCTGGCACCATGGTTGATATGGTGTCAGGGTGATTGAAGCACACGATTTCTATTGTTACATTGTAATATATAACGAAGCAGTTCAACTCACCATAATGCAGAATCAATGGGACCCCCGCCACCAGATGCAGCTTGTCACTTGCCACCATCACCTGCCACCAGATGCGGATTGCCACTTGCCACTGTCGCCTGGCACCAGATGTGGATTGTCACTCGTCACTGTCGCCTGCCACCAGATGTGGATTGTCACTTGCTACCATCACCTGCCGCCAGATGTGGATTGTCACTTGCCATGTCGCCTGCCACCAGATGCAGCTTGTGATTTGCCATGCTGCCTGCCACCTGATGTGGACTGTCACTTAACACGTCACCTGCCACCATTTGTGGATTGTCACTTGCCACGTTGCCTGCCACCAGATGTGGATTGTCACTTGCCACGTCACCTGCCACCATTTGCAGATTGTGACCTGCCACCAGATGTGGATTGTCACTTGCCACGTCCCCTGTCACCATTTTCGGATTGTTACTTGCCATGTCACCTGCCACCAGATGTGGCTGATCGCTTGCCACGTCGCATGCCACTATTTGCGGATTGTTACTTGCCATGTCAGCCAGTGCCACCAAATGTGCATTTTCGCTGCATTGGTGGTAGCACTGGTCCATTTAGCACAGAGGCAGGTGCTGTGTTTGGTTCTGAGTGAGGGCAGGAGAGCGGTGATGCGGGGCCATGAGACACAATGTCATCTCGCTCAGACATTGAAGAGGCCCGGCTGTGAGGGCGGAAGAGCAGTGATGCGGAGCGGGCGGAGAGAGATGATGTCATCTTTGCTCACCCACTCGCTTCTCTCATCTGCCTGCCCGGCTCTCTCATGCAGCTTGCCCACCATACCCGCAGCCCCTGCTGCAGAGATAGCCCCAATAGCCACCCCCTAGCAACGCCACTGCATACCATGCTGTTTTTTATTAGATGATATTCTTACCTGGATTTGGCCTGTAGGACCATATCAGTGACATGGCTTGCCTGCATGAATTGTAAACTCAGCTAATCACAGCAGAAATGCAATTTGAGATTATATATATACTTTATCTCACAAAAGTGAGTACACCCTCACATTTTTGTAAATATTTTATTATATCTTTTCATGTGACAACACTGAAGAAATTACACTTTGCTACAATGTAAAGTACTGTAGTGAGCTTGTATAACAGTGTACATTTCCAATTAGCCATTTTCCCTCCCCAGTGTCATGTGATTCGTTAGTGTTACAAGGTCTCAGGTGTGAATGGGGAGCAGGTATGTTAAATTTGGTGTTATCGCTCTCACTCTCTCATACTGGTCACTGGAAGTTCAACATGACCCCCACCTGGCAAATAACTCTCTGAGGATCTGAAAAAAAGAATTGTTGCTCTACATAAAGATGGCCTGGGCTACAAGAAGATTGCCAAGATCCTGAAACTGAGCTGCAGCACGTTGGCCAAGACCATACAGCGGTGTAACAGGACAGGTTCCACTCAGAACAGGCCTGGCCATGGTCGACCAAAGAAGTTGAGTGCATGTGCTCAGCGTCATAACTAGAGGTTGTCTTTGGGAAATAGACATACAGTATGAGTGCTGCCAGCATTGCTGCGGAGGTTGAAGGGGTGGGGGGTTAGCCTGTCAGTGCTCAAACCATACGCCGCACACTGCATCAAATTGGTCTGCATGGCTGTTGTCCCAGAAGGAAGCCTCTAAGATGATGCACAAGAAAGCCCACAAACAGTTTGCTGAAGACAAGCAGACTAAGGACATGAATTACTGGAAACATGTCCTGTGGTCTGATGAGACTGATGGCTGTATTTGATGGGCACAGTGGCTGCATATGATGGGCACAATGGCTGCATTTGATGGAACAGTGGCTGCATTTGCTGGGCACAGTGGCTGCAATTGATGGCACAGTGGCTGCATTTGATAGGCACAGTGAGGCTGCAATTGATGTTTTTTTTCAGAATTTTTCAGTTTGTTTGCGCCCCCCCAAAAATTTTGAGCACCAGCCGCCACTGGTGTGCGGGCATCTGTCCGTTTTGGTTGCAGTGAGCTGCTGGTAGGGGGAAGTGTGTTGTCGTGTGATGCACGTTTAAGCATATCAGTTTCCTTTTTTTTGTCTCACTGCACGAAGTAACACTTCATTCATGTCACCGCACAGCAGCATGGTGCATTGCATTTGCTGTGCGGTGACATACAGGGACATACAGTGAGATGTGATATTAGGCCTGATTCACACCTATGCAGGTTGCAGTTTGCATATTGCAGGTGCATTTTGCGTTTTTCTTTTTTTTAACAAACAGATGTGCTTTTTTGACAGATGCACGGTAAACAACAATTAAAAAGAAACAGTGGTTTTCCAATGGTTTTCCAATTACACAGTACAATAAGACAACCTATTTGAAACTTAGACAGGTAGGGCAATTTAAACCCGTGCTAGAACAACGGACAGCACAGTGTCCAGAACAAACCGAGAAATAATACAAAATACATCGTAGACATTGATATTTCCTGGTTGAGAGGACCGGTTATGACCATCACCCAATGAAGACTCAGCAGTGTGGTGGAATTCATGTCAAGGTCCAGGAGGACCAGACCTTATCAAATTTCCAGTGACACCCTCTGTTGGAGTAGATCATCTTGTATAGGGGTAGGGCTGCATCAACCAGAGCTTCCCAGGTAGACACCTCCGATGCAGTTCAAGACGCCCATTTTAGCAGAATTTCTTTCTTTGCATAGTATAGGAGATATGCTATAAGAAGCTTAGAGTGATGGGAACATTGGTCGTCATCTGGGATTCCCAGTAATGCTACAGACGGGGTGGGTACCAGAGTGAGTTATAATCTAAGATTGATTTCAGCGAAAACAGCCTGCCAGTATGACACAATCACTGGGCTTTACCAGAACATATGGATGTAGGAACCCCGGTGGAGTCTACAGCGTGGGCAAACGGGGTCTCTCTCAGGGATCAATCTCTGGAGGAAATAATAAGTTTTGGACCCTGTTCCAAGCTATCTTCCCAGTCTTCCCTGTCCAGTGAGGGGATGTCTTCCTTCCAGTAATCCCATAATTTACTCATCTTAGGTATATCGGTGCACAAGAGTGCACCGTAGAGGGATGATAATGGCTTGTCTAGGGCCCCAGGGTAAGCATTTCCTCTATGGGATCCGTTTTAATAGTGGGGGACTGAGGGAACTGAGCCCTAACTGTAGTGGGTTGTTTCTCCTGTTGCAGTTCCCCGCGTCATCCGCCTTGTACTCCAGAGCTTGGTCTGTAGGGTGCGGAGAGCCGAGGAGTGCTCTGTGATGGTGTCCTCCACGAGGCCCACTCGGTACTCCGCCTCGGTGACACGGGACCGGAGTTTGTCCAAGTCCTGCCGCATGACTCCCATTTCTAGCTGCCTCGCTTCAATCTTTGTAGTCAGGGTAGTGTAATCTCCTTAGTCTGTGGAAACCGGAGCTTTTCCCCCCTTCCAGACGTAGCTCGGGAGGATCAGCACCTCATCCGGCTGAAATCCCCTATCTGCAGATGGTATTACTGCCCAAGAAGAGGATATTAGCAGAACCTAGATCTATTGAGAGAGCCAATTGAGGCGATACGTATGTAGATGGGAAGGAGCCGAGTCTGTAACGTCACGCCAGCAGAGTGGTGAGTGAATGGACATCCTGTAACACTGTGACAAATGATTTTATCTTTTTGAAACCTTGTAAGTGCAATATTTTAAAGGAGAAATCCAAATATATTATTTAAATGGAGAGCACCATGTTTCCTGCAAATGAAATATATAAATACACTGCGCTATCAAAATATAAATCTAAATACTAATAATAATATTTTTAAAATATTAATAATATGAAGGTGATATTCGTGCAATCCATGCAATGTTGCAAATAAAGTGACAATGTGCGTACACAAAAATTCTGTGAATATGAACGTCCAAAAAAAAATATTAAAGCAATCAGAGTCCTTGAAAAAAAAAAAATATATATGTATATCACAAACAATGGTAAAAATAAAAATATATATATAAAATGGATATATATTAAAATGGAATATAAAGTGCTGCAATGTGCTGTGCAATATTCAAAATATCAGTCCATAAGTGCTCCAAAAATCATCCATGCGATTCAGTGAATGCAAAAGATCAAGTGCTGTATTTACACACAGGTGCTCCCCCCTTGGTGATAGCCGCTCACCTTAGGGCGTGTGACCTTGCTGTTAGGCTTGGTCAATGCACGCCTTAGAACCATTTATGGGTTCAGTAGTGTATCCAGGATCCTGGGTTGGTTTCACTTGTGCCTCTGTGCAACAATGGAGTGCCACTTTTACCTTGGTATATTAATAGAGAGAGGACTTCATGGTGCAGTATGTAAAATCATTTATTCATGAAACACAATAAAATCCCACACGGTACTCACAATAACATGGCGCTTCAGGGCGCCACTCTAAAACAGCGTGAATTGGTGGGATAAGCCGGACGATAACGGGTGGTGTGCTCATCATTCCCAGCAGGTCCTCTGCCCAGCGTTCTATCCTGTCCCCTTCCCCAACACGTGTCGATACAAGGGGTTTTCCGTATCTTCCTCAGGGGGTAATATGATTGAACAATAAAGCTGTCAATTAATATAGAGCGTCCATGGCCATTTTGTTGTGGCCTGAGGACACTCTAGTGTTGGATTAATGTAATTCAATGGTGGTAACGTCTATACTGGATGGATACAAATGGTAAAGGCTATTGTATATTGAATTACCATTTTGCCTGCGCCATATGGTGGCTTGAATGCAACATCAAGCACTGCAAGCTTTAGTAAACATACCCAAGATGGATGTGGAAAGATCAGATCAGCATCCCATACGTTAATCGGCTAACATATAAAAATTAAACCTTACTATTTTCAATTTAATAGTCCTAATCACTTAATAAATATATAGTCAGTGTCCATAGATAATATATAAAAATAAAAATAAAATCTTACTACCTATAATTGATTAATGTTATAAATAGGGGAAATGATTATGAATGTGTATAATTTTAAGTATATACAGTATCTCACAAAAGTGAGTACACCCCTCACATTTTTGTAAATATTTTATTATATCTTTTCATGTGACAACACTGAAGAAATGACACTTTGCTACAATGTAAAGTAGTGAGTGTACAGCTTGCATGACAGTGTAAATTTGCTGTCCCCTCAAAATAACTCAACACACAGCCATTAATGTCTAAACCGCTGGCAACAAAAGTGAGTACACCCCTAAGTGAAAATGTCCAAATTGGGCCCAAAGTGTCAATATTTTGTGTGGCACCATTCTTTTCCAGCACTGCCTTAACCTTCTTGGGCATGGAGTTCACCAGAGCTTCACAGGTTGCCACTGGAGTCCCCTTCCACTCCTCCATGACGATATCACAGAGCTGGTGGATGTTAGAGTCGCTCCTCCACCTTCAGTTTGAGGATGCCCCACAGATGCTCAATAGGGCTTTGGTCTGGAGACATGCTTGGCCTGTCCATCACCTTTACCCTCAGCTCCTTTAGCAAGACAGTGGTCGTCTTGGAGCTGTGTTTGGTCATTATCATGTTGGAATACTGCCCTGCGGCCCAGTCTCCGAAGAGAGGGGATCATGCTCTGCTTTAGTATGTCTCAGAACATGTTGGTATTCATGGTTCCCTCAATGAACTGTAGCTCCCCAGTGCCGGCAGCACCCATGCAGCCCCAGACCATGACACTCCCACCACCATGCTTGACTGTAGGCAAAACACACTTGTCTTTGTGCTCCTCACCTGGTTGCCGCCACACACGCTTGACACCATCTGAACCAAATAAGTTTATCTTGGTATCATCAGACCACAGGACATGGTTCCAGTTATCCATGTCCTTAGTCTGTGTGTCTTCAGCAAACTGTTTGCAGTCTTTCTTGTGCATCATCTTTAGAAGAGGCTTACTTCTGGGACAACAGCCATGCAGACCAATTTGATGCAGTGTGCGGCGTATATGGTCTGAGCACTGACAGGCTGACCCCCCACCCCTTCAACCTCTGCAGCAATGCTGGCAGCACTCATACATCTATTTCCTAAAGTCAACCTCTGAACATGACGCTGAGCTTGTGCACTCAACTTTGGTGGACCATGGCGAGGCCTATTCTAAGTGGAAACTGTCCTGTTAAACCGCTGTATGGTCTTGGCCACCGTGCTGCAGCTCAGTTTCAGGGTCTTGGCAATCTTCTTATAGCCTAGGCCTTCTTTATGTAGCGCAAAAACTCAGAGAGTTCTTTGCCATGAGGTGCCATGTTGAACTTCCAGTGACCAGTATGAGAGAATGAGAGCGATAACACCAAATTTAACACACCTGCTCCCCCTTTCACACCTGAGACCTTGTAACACTAACGAGTCATATGACATCAGGGAGGGAAAATGGCTAATTGGGCCCAATTTGGACATTTTCACTTAGGGGTGTACTCACTTTTGTTGCCAAGGGTTTGAGACATTAATGGCTGTGCATTGAGTTATTTTAAGGGGACAGCAAATGTACACTGTTATACAAGCTGTACACTCGCTACTTTACATTGTAGCAAAGTGTAATTTCTTCAGTGTTGTCACATGAAAAGATATAATAAAATATTTACAAAAATATGAGGGGTGTACTCACTTTTGTGAGATACTGTATATATGTATGTACATACGAATGCACACACACACACCTACAATTATATGCAACAATCAAATTACCAATACAGAACACCACAAAGAGGGGGTCCACAATATAGGGGCCCACCACAGCATAGGGGCCCAACACATGGAGATTACCAAGCCCAGGGACATCCCCATCCATATAGGGGTCCCAATTATGGTGAAGGACAATACTATTCGCCTAAACCCCAAAGGGTGAGATATGATAGATAAACTAAAGACCAGTACGAGGTACCAGTCTACACTAATTATCAACCCCTTTATGATGACATTGATTTAGCACAAGGGAATTCTTTTTTAGAGAAGGGCCGGACGGACCACCACCCCCCCAAGGATGGAAGAAACACAGGAAAAGGGTAGGACGAGCCAGACGAAGGAAGCAAGAAAAGAAGGCGCAAAGATAAAGGGAAGGAGAAGGTATCTATAATTTGAGCGGTATCGATCTAACTAGGGAAGAAACACTAACTTTGGATCAGGGCATCAAATTTGCCCGGAAAAGGGGTCTCAATAAATTTGAGCCATATATAGGTATCCAGAAGTTCGTTCATAAACTGAATATAAAGAAATATTATGCCCAGAACCCTGTGGAGAAAGCAGCTATAGGGAACAATTGCACCCAATTAAGAAATAATTCAGTCTTCAACCCACATATAGTGAACAACAAGTATATTGATCTCTCTAAGAAATTGGTTACAACCGATTTGGAACAGCTCCGGTAAGTTAAGAAAATATACGAACAGAAGGATATAAGGAAGGGCCTTAAGAATCTGGAGGAAAGAAAAGACATTGTCATCCGCCCAGCGGACAAGGGAGGAGGTATTGTGGTATTACCGTATATACTTGAGTATAAGCCAAGTTTTTCATCACTTTTTTTGTGCTGAAAGTGCCCCCCTCGGCTTATACTGGAGTCAAGCACTTTTCTGGCGCAAAGAATGACATTTTCCGAACCGAATTTGGGGCCCCGTATCTCAGGACCACTTAGTGCTAGGAACCCCAACATTGGTATGCAAACCTAGTGGAACCAGCACTACAACATATCCAAAGCTGGGGTTCCTAGCACCAAGTGGCCCCAAGATATGGGGCCCCAAATTTAGTTCGGAAAATGTCATTCTCTGCTGCAGAAAAGTGCTTGACATTTTCCGAACCGACTTTTGGGCCCCGTATCTCGGTGCCACTTGGTGCTAGGAACCTTAGCTTTGGTTGTGTTGTAGGGCTAGTTCCACTGGATCTGCACACCAAATTTGGGGTTCCTAGCACCAAGTGA
This sequence comes from Aquarana catesbeiana, assembly GCF_042186555.1. NCBI lineage: Eukaryota > Metazoa > Chordata > Amphibia > Anura > Ranidae > Aquarana > Aquarana catesbeiana. Next base: position 552,846,149 of record NC_133326.1, read on the forward strand.
CCCCGAGATAAGGGGCCCCAAAGTCAGTCAACTGTGTCCATCTGCAGCAATGTCATTTCGGGACCCTTTGGGTCCAGAGACCCAAAATTTTGGCTGCAGCTAGGGGGCATCTAGGAACCCTTAACTACGGAGTTTGAAGTCCAGGGGACCTATGGCTGCAAATGGGCACAGTGAGGCATGCAAATTTGCACAGTGAGGCTGCAAATGGGCATTGTCTTTTCCACTTACAGTAGCTGCTCATTTCTCACCCTAGGCTTATACTCGAGTCAATAAGTTTTCCCAGTTTTTTGTGGTAAAATTAGGTGCCTCGGCTTATATTCGGGTTGACTTATACTCGAGTATATACGGTATCCTTAGAACAATACAAGAATGAGATGGATAGGATTCTGGAAGATAGAAGCACTTACCAAATATTAAAATCAGACCCTGGAACTGGAATCGATTATACTTTATGGGGTGGAAAAAGGTCTTTTAAATAAACATGAGGAGAAGTATCTGGTCCCCACCGTTAGTAGGATCCCAGTTATATATTATATTCCTAAAATACATAAGGACAAATACAACCCCCCAGGTAGACCCATTGTGAGTGGGATTGATTCCCTATAACATCCCGGTTAGGAGAATATATAGATATTCATCTTTAACCTTTAGTAAAGGAGACTCACGCCTATCTTAAGGACACCAAACACACACTACAGTTATTAAATGAGTGTACATCTAATGAAAATCTGGTGATGGCAACAGGCGACGTGGCATCCCTCTATACTAGCATAGACCATCAAGGTGCCATAAGGCCAGTAAAATGGGCCTTAAAAAATAATGATGGAATAGGAAAAATACTATGGAGATTCATTCTAAAATGTTTAAGTTTCTGCCTGGAACACAACTTCTTTTGGTACCAGAATACTTTTTATTTACAGATCAAAGGCGTCGCGATGGGCGCCAAGTTTGCCCCAAGCGGTGCCAACTTGTATATGGCCAAATGGGAGTCTGAAGGTATTCTATGTAATAGAGACCTAATATCATACTATACAGACGCTTCATTGATGATCTTCTGATCATATGTAAGGGGAACGAGGATTCTTTAACTGAAATACTCCAAACAATGAATGATAATGATCAGAACATTAATCTGACATGGAATATCAATAAAGTTATGGTACATTTTCTGGATCTGGAAATTCGAAGTACACCTCATGGTATTGAGACAAGAACATACTTCAAAGCGACAGATCGCAATTCGTACATCCCCACCATGAGTTGTCATTTTAGACCTTGGTTGGACAACATTCCACAAGGCCAATACAGGAGAATAAAGAAAAACTGTACACAAAAATGTTGACTAAAATGTTTAAACAAAAAGTATACCAAGAGAATTTCCTGGAAAAGGAGAAAAATAAAGTTAAGAACATGAATAGGGGAGATCTACTTAAAGTGGAGGTCCGCTGAAAAAAAAATATTAAAAGCCAGCAGCTACAAATACTGCAGCTGCTGACTTTTAATATATGGACACTTACCTGTCCAGGGAGCACGTGATGTCGGCAGCCGAAGCCAATCCGTCCTTCGGCTCTCGGCTGCTGCCGCCGCCATCCTCGGTAAGGGAATAAGGAAGTGAAGCCGTGCGGCTTCACTTCCTGGTTCCCTACTGCGTATGCGCGAGTTGCGCTGCGCGTCCTCTCAGGTCCCTGCTGTGTTCTGTGGCTCACAGAATACAGCAGGGGAGGACGGGGTAGGCGCCGGAAGTGGCATAGGTCACCGCAAGCGCCGCGGTGAGCTATGCCAGGAAGTGGGAGAAAATACCTGTATTAGACAGGTATCTGCTCCCCCCCCCCCCCCGAAAGGTAGCAAATGTGACACCGGAGGGGGGGAGGATTGCAAAAAGTGGAAGTTCCATTTTTGGGTGGAACTCCACTTTAAGGATAATACCAAAAACATGAGTCTCAACAATGACATGGGCACTTGTATTGTTCTGGATTATAACCCACAGAATAATGATGTCGAGAAAATCATACAAAAATATTGGAACTTTTTGAAACAGGACACTCATCTTAAAGGGAATCTATCAGAAACACCCAAGATAGTGTATAAGAGGGCATTCAATCTGCGTGATTTATTGGTACACAATGTTGTAGAACCACCTCCCTCTAAACCCAAAATGTTTTGGGACATAAAGGGTTTCCACAGTTGTGGACGCTTCTACAGTTGCACCAGGGTCCCTAATAATGTTAGGAGAGTAAAATAATTCACTAATCCACAAAATAGTCACACATACACCATTAGAGATTTTATTTCATGTGACACGATGGGTGTAGTTTACGCAGTAAAGTGCCCATGTAATCTGATCTATGTGGGTAGGATAATAAGAGCATTAAAAGAACATATTGAGGAACATGTGAGGAATATCAACAAATGGTTTGACAAGCATTTTTTATCTACACATTTTAGGGATATACATAATAAAAGTACAGAAGGTATGCAATTTTGGGGTATTGAGACACCCAAACGCCACTGGAGAGGTTCAAACTATGTAAGGGAGATCAGTAAGAGAGAATCATGGTGAATACATCAGTTAGGTTCCCTTTTCCCTGGAGGGTTGAACAAAGAATTCAACCTAAAATGTTTTTTAAGCAATTATTAATTAACATTATAATCATTAATAAGCACTCGCTAATAGATCGTTCTAACACCAAAACACTAAATTAAGAATTATGATATCACACAGAGGTAGATATCTGTATATTATTTCCAGGCGTTCTGATTACACCAATATAATGTGCAATTTTTATCGTATCATTACTACGTACAAATATAGTGGATTTTTCCACATATTTACATCTTATATTTTAATTTTTATGCTCACATATTTACATAGAAAATCATTTTTATAGTTTTTTATTACTTATCTATATTAGCAGTCTATTTTATTACGGGTTGTGATGAGACATGTGTGTGTGTGTATTTGTGTGTACATACATATGTATATACATATAATTGTAGGTGTGTGTGTGTGCATTTGTATGTACATACATATATATATATATATATATATATATATATATATATATATATATATATATTTATGGTCGGAGCCCTCCGTCCTGAGAGATATGAAGCACATAAACACGTCACAAGACTAACAACATAAAATAGACCTGAAGTGTGCCCTGGCCTGCTGTATGGTAAACCCAGATCTGCTGGGTGGTATGCCAGAGAAGGGCGCATACCTTAAGAAAGTAATGGATGTTTCTGTAGAGAAATTGTTTGAAGAGAAGTACCCCAAGAAGGGGAATGGGTGGGTACCGCGCACTGGAACCGACACAGACCATCCTGAGTGGTCTGGTTAAATACCCTCCAGGCTCCTCCCATAACTTCAGGCCGGTAAACCGGTCTTCCTATTTATGGTCGGAGCCCTCCGTCCTGAGAGATATGAAGCACATAAACACGTCACAAGACTAACAACATAAAATAGACCTGAAGTGTGCCCTGGCCTGCTGTATGGTAAACCCAGATCTGCTGGGTGGTATGCCAGAGAAGGGCGCAAAAAGACTTGGTTAGGGAGGTAATGATTTAAGTTTACTGACATACTACAGGGCAAGCTTGCCAAAGGCTTGTGATATTTCTGCTTGTGGATTGGGAATGTATCGAGTGAAGCAAGCGAATTTCTGCCTGCCCATTTTCTAGATGATGTGGTCCGGGACCCCGTTTCGTGAGGCTGCTGATGCTACTCCAATGCGAAAGAATTTCCAGAGAATTGTCCGGGGTCAAGGCCTAAGTTGGGCAAAAGATTTCTAAGGTGTCTAGTGAACTGGTTGCTACTTAGAGGGCTAGTAGGGAACGGTAGTAATGGCTGCCTTCCGAGAGGTCGGGCAGATGAACTAATAACTGGTCTAGAATGGCCACGGGCACCAGGCGTTTACGAGTCTGGGAAGTATGATATCTACACCGGGACCAGACTGTTGTGTTTCGGACACCATGAGGTGGCGGATGAAGTAACTTTGGTGGCGTGTCAGGTGGCGTCTATGTAACATGTTACTGGGGCCGGTGACCGTGAATTCACTGGGGCATAAGAAACCGCAGAAAGCCAGGTAGATGGCTGCGTGAACGACTGGGCTGAAATTAACCCAAAGGGGAATGTGACAGGATGGTAGACCTGTCTTGGAATATGGTGCTGGTCGCAGGCAGGCGTTTACTGTTGATTTGGAGTTGTCTGTGACTACCGTGCAGTGTAGACTTGACCGCATGGGCGGCAACCAAAGATGGTTTGGTAGGATTTTGTAAGGAGATGAAATGCTGGATGCCAGCTAAGTAGAGACTAATGGTATAGTGTAAAAATGCCAACTGTGTGTGGCAAGATGATATGAAGGCCAGGATGTGATGGAAATCTCCTGATACTGCCCCAGGGTTTGAGACTAGGAACCTGTCATGGATATTCCAGGCAGTACGGTAGGCCTTCAGGGTGTTTGTGAGAAAATTATAGATTAATAAGGCGGGTAGCATTGTGAAGGTGTTTGTTTTAATCCGAGGTTAGCTACGACCAATGTGGGATAAGAAACATGGTCGGGTCGGTTCCAGATCCCTGCGAAAGAATAACGCAAAGTTAAAACGGGTAGTGCGTCGGCCAGAGTATTGCATTTGCCTGGGATGTAGATGCAGCGAACATTATTTGGTGCTGTGGGGATAGTTGCACCAGCCTGCTCAGGAAGGCCATGATGGCCAGCGAGTTGAACCTGCTTTTATTTAGAATACTAGCTGTGGCTTGGTTGTCTGTGGCAAACGACAGTGTTTGTCCTGCCCAGTTACTGCGCCAGACAAGAGCTACTGCAATAATGGGGTAGAGTTCAATCAAAGAAAAGGACTAACTGAAGTCGGGAATCAAAAGGATTTCTGATGGCCATGGCCCTTCAGACCAAAGATAGCCAAAAAATTGACGCGAGGACCTGTGGAGGCTGCGGCATCCGTGACTACCTGAGATGAAGAGGGAGATGCTAACGGAATGAACATTGACATACCATTCCAGTTGATGAGAAATTCATTCCATCTGGGCAGATCCGCTATTTCTGGCACGTCTAATTTTAAGGATTTAGTCAGGAACTTGTACTTGGGAGAGAAACACTAGGAGGCGTGAGATAAGGGTCACCTCCAGTCTGTTTTTTTTTTTTTTTTTAAGTGCTACTAAAAAGATGAAGTGGGCTGTATGAGCGCCACTGAGTGTGCTTGCAGAGATTGCAAGGAGTATACGTTGATATGCAAGTTTGCAGCGATTGCAAATGGGTATATGCTGAGATGCGTGTTTTTGCAGCGATTGCAAGGAGTATATACTGAGAAGCGTGTTTTTGCAGCGATTGCAAATGGGTATATGCTGAGATGCGTGTTTTTGCAGCGATTGCATGGAGTATATACTGAGATGCGTGTTTTTGCAGCGATTGCAGGGAGTATATACTGAGATGCGTGTTTTTGCAGCGATTGCAAGGGGTATATACTGAGATGCGTTTTTTTTTTTTTTTTTGCTGTGACTGCAAAAATGGGTAAATGCTGAGATGCGTGTTTTGCAGCAATTGCAAAAAATGGGTATATGCTGAGCCGCGTGTTTTGCCGCGATTGCAAGTGGGTAAACACTAAGATGCGTGTATTTGCAGCAATTGCAAGGAGTTTATACTGAGATGCATGTTTTGCAGTGATTGCAAACGGGTATGTGGTAAGATGCGTGTATTTGTAGCAATTGCTCGGAGTTTGTACTGAGATGCATATTTTACAGAGATTGAAAAAATGGGTATATGCTGAGATGCGTTTTTTTTTTTGCAGCAAATGCAAGGAGTTATGATGAGATGCGTGTCTGTGAATGTTAATGCTTTAATACACATAAGGCTGAAGATCTGAATCCTAAGTTCCACTGTATTCGTAAGCGCCGATGCAACTAGTTCAAACCGGGCTGAGGTGTAAGCACCGGTGGGGCTTTATTTGTGAAAGATCAGTCGAAGAAGTTTTGTATTGCCCAGGATCCGAATCGTTGAGCTGGTGCTGCGATTTGGACTCGGATCGGTCGGTGGAGTTGTACGGTTGGTGGAGTTCGTATTGCCGAGGATCCGAATCATTGCACTGATGCTGTGACTAGATTCGGGGGCTTGTATGGATTGCTGGATTGCTAGATCCGATTTGCTGAGCCGGTGCTGCGACTGGACTCGGATCGGCTGGTGATGCTTTGTATTGCAGAGGATCCGAATCATTGAGCCGGTGCTACGACTAGACTCGGATTGGCCGGTGGGGTTTGTAATGCCGAGGATTCTGCATCATTGAGCCGATATGCGACTGGACTCGGATCGGTCGGTGAAAGTTGGGTTGGCAAGGATCCGAATCGTTGAGCCAATGCTACGACTGGACTCGGATCGGTTGGTGACGCTTTGTATTGCAGAGGATCCGAATCACTGAGCCGGTGCTACGACTGGACACGGATCGGTGGGTGAAAGTTGGGTTGGCAAGGATCCGAATCGTTGAGCCAGTGCTACGACTGGACTCGGATCGGTTGGTGACGCTTTGTATTGCAGAGGATCCGAATCATTGAGCCGGTGCTACGACTGGACTCGGATCGGTCGGTGAAAGTTGTATTTGGCTAGGATCTGAATCATTGAGCCGGTGCTACGACTGGACTCGGATTGGTCGGTGAAAGTTGTATTTGGCTAGGATCTGAATCATTGAGCCGGTGCTACGACTGGACTCGAATTGGTCAGGGAAAGTTGGGTTGGCGAGGATCCAAATCGTTTAGCCAATGCTACAACTGGATTTGGATTGGACGGTGGGGTTTGTAATGCTGAGGATTCTGAAACATTGAGCCGGTATGTGACTGGACTCGGATCGGTCGGTGAAGTTGGGTTGGCAAGGATCCGAATCGTTGAGCCGGTGCTGCGACTGGACTCGGATTGGACGGTGGGGTTTGTAATGCCAAGGATCTTTAATCATTGAGCCGGTATGCGACTGGACTCGGATCAGTTGGTGAAAGCTGGTTTGGGAAGGATCCGAATCGTTAAGCCGGTGCTACGACTGGACTCGGATTGGATGGTGGGGTTTGAAATGCTAAGGATCCGAATCATTGAGCCGGTGTTACGACTAGACTCGGATCGGTCGGATGAAAGAAGCACACTGTTGGTGAGTGCTTGTGTATGCTGAGGATCCGAATCATTGAGCCGGTGTTGCGACTGGACTCGGATCGGTCGGGTGAAAGAAGCACACTGTTGGTGAGTGCTTGTGTATGCTGAGGAACTGAATCATTGAGCCGGTGTTGCGACTGGACTCGGGTCGGTGGGATGAAAGAAGCACACTGTTGGTGAGTGCTTGTGTATGCTGAGGATCCGAATCATTGAGCCGGTTTTGCGACTGGACTCGGATCGGTCGGATGAAAGAAGCACACTGTTGGTGAGTGCTTGTGTATGCTGAGGATCCGAATCATTGAGCCGGTGTTGCGACTGGACTCGGATCGGTCGGGTGAAAGAAGCACACTGTTGGTGAGTGCTTGTGTATGCTGAGGATCCGAATCATTGAGCCGGTGTTGCGACTGGACTCGGATCGGTTGGTGGAGTTCGTTTTGCAGAGGATCCGAATCTTTGCGCTGATTATGCGACTAGATTCAGATCGGTTGTGGATGTAAGGTGACGATGGGGCTTGTGTTCCGGATCCGAATCGTTGAGCCGGTGCTACTCGGATCGGCTGACGGTGTTAGTGGTTGAAGGGGCTTGTGATTTGCTGAGGATCTAAATCATAGGGCCGATGTTGCGACTACATTCGTTGTAAGTGACTTGTTCCCGAAGGTGGCTTGTGCTAATTCGTACGGTTCTTACCGCCTAGTCGGTAAGATACCAGTGGTGCCGAGTGGAGGCTGTCATGAGTCGTAACATCGCGGATGCGACTGGGCTCGAATGAGGAACGGAGAAAGGCAGTAAGTACGGATGTGCGAATAACCGAGTAAGACCTACGAAGTTGTAGGTGGTTTACGAAGGGGAACATAAAGTAACGGTTCGGTAGCAGGAAAGCACAAGTGCTACCTGCGACGGTGAGTGTGGGACAATTGATAAAACCTACGACCAATCTCGAAGGACATGCAGTGAGTTGGTAGAGTCGGCCTCTGCAATGCATCTGATATGAATCAGTTTGTAAAACATATTAAATTAATCCGATATAAATCGGTAGTAAGGAGTATCTGATACAAATTGGTTGTAGAGTGTATGCCATCCCTTACTGTGAAACTGAACACCTATCAACCACCCATCCCCCCAGGCTAATCAAGTGCAGAGAAGGCACCAGGTGGGCTCAACCACACCTCAATCAGCCACAGAAACCTATACAAACAATATATGCTGATCTCCCAGTGAATGAGATGGCAACCCCATGGAGCATGAATTTTTTGACCAGTGAAGCCTATTGCGAGTGATATTGAGAATGACCTGTAGTGACTGGAGGCTTGGGTCTACGAATGAATCGTATATTTGTCAGAAGGAACTTTACGAATGTACTATGCCTGTGCCGAATGATGTCGGGACATGAGCGGCAACAACTCCGGGGCAGGTTTTTTCACGAAAGGGGTGCAGGATAAGAAGCATAATAAACCGCAAGATTTTGCACATGACACGAAAGTTTGGATACTACCTGCGACCGTGAGTGGGAACCGCCGACGAAGACCACGAATGAAAAGCCGGAGTGCACCTGCGATTGAATGCACAGACTGCCGAACGTGAGGTGAGCTGGGAAGAGTCAGCCCTGTGATGTGAGCTACCGCGCACTGGAACCGACACAGACCATCCTGAGTGGTCTGGTTAAATACCCTCCAGGCTCCTCCCATAACTTCAGGCCGGTAAACCGGTCTTCCTATATATACAGTATATATATATATACTTAAAATTATACACATTAGTAATCAATTCCCCTATTTATAACATTAATCAATTATAGGTAGTAAGACATTATTTTTATTTTTATAAATTATCTATGGACACTGACTATATATTTATTAAGTAATTAGGACTATTAAATTGTAAATAGTAAGGTTTCGTTTTTATATGTTAGCCTATTAACGTATGGGATGCTGATCTGATCTTTCCACGTCCATCTTGGGTATGTTTACTAAAGCTTGCAGTGCTTGATGTTACATTCAAGCCACCGTATGGCGCAGGCAAAATGGTGATTCAATATACAATAGCCTTTACCATTTGTATCCATCCAGTATAAGTATAGACGTTACCACCAATGAATGACATTAATCCAACAGTAGAGTGTCCTCAGGCCACAACAAAATAGCCGAAGACGCTCTATATTAATTGACAGCTTTATTGTCCAATCATATTGCCCCCTGAGGAAGATACGGAAAACCCCTTGTATCGACACGCGTTGGGGAAGGGGACAGGATGGAACGCTGGGCAGAGGACCTACCGGGAACGATCAGCACACCACCCCGTTATCGGCCGGCCTATCCCGCCTATTCACGCTGTTTTAGCGCTGAAGCGCCATGTTATTGTGAGTACCCTGTGTGGAATTTTATTGTGTTTTATGAATAAATGATTTTACATACACACCATGAAGTCCTCTCTCTATTAATATACCGAGGTAAAAGTTGCACTCCATTGTTGCACAGAAGCACAAGTGAGACCAACCCAGGATCCTGGATACACTACTGAACCCATAAGTGGTTCTAAGGTGTGCATTGACAAAGCCTAACAGCAAGGTCACACGCCCTAAGGTGAGCGGCTATCACTAAGGGGGGAGCACCTGTGTGTGAATACAGCACTTGATCTTTTGCATTCACTGAATCGCATGGATGATTTTTGGAGCACTTATGGACTGATATTTTGAATATTGCACAGCACATTGCAGCACTTTATATTTCATTTTAATATATATCCATTTTATATATTTTTTTTTACTTTTACCCTTGTTTGTGATATACACATATATATATTTTTTCAAGGACTCTGATTGCTTTAATATTAATTTTTTTTGGACATTCATATCCACAGAATTTTTCACGTGTATGCACATTTTTACTTTCTTTTGCAACATTGCATGGATTGCACGAATATCACCTTCATATTTTTAATATTTTAATAATATTATTATTAATATTTAGATTTATATTTTGATAGTGCAGCGTATTTATATATTTCATTTGATTACTTCTGCATGATTTATGAGACATGTGCAACGCTAGCAACTGATTCAAAATAGAAGCACTGGTTTTGGAAACCTCATTGGTCTCATAGTTAGTGGTGGCTCACAGGACGTTATATCAAAACACTATGTTTCCTGCATTTGTATTTGCATGAATAGGGACCATATCCTGAGGGAAAAGTCTCGTCTGTGAGCTGTTCACATAACAGGCTGGAGCAGGAAAGCTGATATTGGAGTGGAGAAAAGAGGGAGTTCCCATTCAGAGCTTGTGTGGCTCATTATGATGATGAATGTGAGAAAAGTCCTGGACAGCCACACTTAAAATGAAATCGCCTTTATTAATAAAAACAACAAAAGTACATGCCACAGCAAGAAGTACAGGAAAGCTGACGCGTTTCACACTATAGTTAGTGCTTAATCATAGCCAATGAGCTATGATTAAGCACTAACTATAGTGTGAAATGCGTCAGATTTCCTGTACCTCTTGCTGTGGCATGTACTTTTGTTGTTTTTATTAATAAAGGAGAATTCATTTTTAGTGCAGCTGTCCAGGACTTTTCTCACATTCATCGTTATCAGCATTGCCGGCACCTGGGGCTTCCAGTTTGGAGAAGAGGTTCCTGATTGACCTCCTTAGAGCGGTGATTTTTCTTTCTCCGTAACTTCTGGATTTTGTGTGGCTCATTGTTGAGGTGAGCAGGCATAACAGCTGGTGGAGGTGTGCACATTTTTTGTAATACTGGAGAAGTGTGATAGATACACAGCGGTGGATTACTGATGCACAGCATTCAAGAGATTAGAAAAGTTGATTGATATTTGAACTTTTGTACATTTTATTCATTATGGACATTTATTGATTATATTTTTCACTGTGTTTAAATCGGTATATTTATTTGATTGATCACATGAGAGCGAGCAGCGCTGCACTATTTATACAATAAATATTTTAGTTGGTGTAGTTATACACCGGAATGCCCTGTACACACGACAGGATTTTCCAACAACAAAATCCATGTTTTTTTTTCCAACGGATGTTGCCTTAAACTTGTCTTGCATACACACGGTCACACAAATCTTGTTGGAAATTCCGAACATCAAGAATGCGGTGACGTACAACACGTACGACAAGCCCAGAAAAATGAAGTTCAATAGCCAGTGCGGCTCTTCTGCTTAAATCCGAGCATGCGTGGAACTTTGTGCGTTGGAATTGTGTACACACAATCGGAATTTATGACAACGGATTTTGTTGTCAGAAAATTTGAGAACCAGCTCTGAAATTTCCAACAACAAGCTCCTATAGAACATTTTCCGTCGGAAAATCCTATCGTGTGTACGGGGCATAAGTGTTCAGCAGCTGTAGAAATTTAGTTTAATTTATTTTAATTTTAATTGTATAGTTATTTATTTAGCACATAGCACTTTGTGTGGCGCTGATTGACTTTTACACAATATTAGCAGAACCTGCCAGCAGAGCTCTGACGTAAGCGGCCATTTAGGTGGCCATCTTGGACACGCCCCCTGCATTTTGCCTTTTTCAATATACGCTTTTGATCCATTGAAGTCTATATGGAACCAAAAACCAGGAAAAAGTCCCTGGCCCTTTCCGCAAAACGTAAAACGCACAAAAAAATGCATAGGTGTGAACCAGGCCTTATGCAAACATGTTGTATATCACACATTTCTGGAACCCAGAGAAACACAGTGTTCTGGTATGAACATGACAGATAAAAAACTATTGTCTTCTGAGGGTCGTTGTAGTTACCTGCATTGATCCATGAGGAAAAAACGCAGGTAACTGCAAACAGTGTATAAAAAAAAAAAAAAAAAAAAAAAAAAAAAGGCGCCAAATCCTGGTGATCTCTGATCTCTTCCATGTTGTTCAGATAGATCTCCACCTCTCAAAGGTTGCCTACCCCTGGTATAAAGCATGTAAGCAAATTTAGCTGCCATGTGATTTTATCTGCTTTAATATTAATTGGACCCTGGGCAAAACTTTTCTTGGGCCCCCCCCATGCAGTTTCGCTCTCCACCTGCTCTGAGACATACAATAAATAGCAGCTGGACCGAAATCAGTTTACTGAATCAGAACAGGCAGCTATTGCGATTGGTTGCCAGAGGTTACAGTGTATCATTAGCGCTCAGTGACTGGTTGCTAGAGGTTACAGCACACATTACGGCTCACTGATTTGTTGCTAGAAGTTATAGCACATGATTTCTGCTTGTTGATTGGCTGCTAGAGATTACTGTGGATATGACCTCGGGGGGCATGTTATACATATTAATGCCGCCGGCCGCCGCTATTTACATATGAATGCCGGTAATTTACTTGCAAACACAGGGTCTGCAGGTGAGTCATCTGTACACAACAATAGGGCAGAGCTGGGCAGCATTAGTAGCAGCACTTCACACTGAGATACTGGCACACAGCACGGGACTAAAACCTCAAGGGACGAGGGAATTTAAACCAGGATAGTTGGCAAGTATGAGGCAGCTGCTTTGGGCCCCACAACAATGACAGGGCCCTGGGCAGCTGCCCCTTTTGCCCTGGCTTAAAAACGACCCTAAGCTGCTGTCCTCAATACACTGATCTCTTCATTTTCTGCTGCACAGGTGTGATTGTTACATTGTATAGTGTATTATACGCTGACTAGGGATGCCACTGCTGAGTTCTTGGAAATAACTCTTTAATATATATAAAGAACACAGTCACACTACATAGTATGAGAAAATGTCTTCCTTTATAAAGAATGGTCACAGATTTGTCAGTTCAAATTTTACCTGGAACACTTCAAAAAATGAACATTTTTTTTAGCAACACACATTTGCATACAAACATATCTTCAGTTGGTTATTCCTGCCTTGTAAGGCCATGCAGAAAAATTGTCCATGAACACAGTGTGGAGAGGGATGGATGTACTTGTGCTTCTCAGCCAGCATTGCTGTTCGCTCCCCTGCCAGCGGGTGGTGCCTCAGCGCTCACTGGTTTGGGGCAGAGATAATGGCAGTCTTCTCTGCCTCTGGATGATTGTTAAAGAAAGTCAGAAATGAAATCACTTGTGAAGGGGTCTTCAGGACACCATGCTCCAGATCTATGCAGCTCTGAGGAAGTCAAGGAATCATCATTCAAGAAATATCACTATATACAGCAACAGTATCATCTTTTTAAAATAAGTTCCACCTTTTGTCATTAAAGAGTATGTAAATCCAACATTTTAATTCTTGATATGTGTCTGCTATACTCACAGTATTTGTATGAGAAAGTTTCCTGTTCTCTTTGCATTTCTTCCTGTATGTGAAATACCTGGTGTTTTCCTGCCAGTCCCTCTACTTTCCTATTAAAAACTGACCACACAAAACACAGCATGGTCAGTTCTCTAGCTATGCTGAGAAGTCAGCCTGCTCTTCTCCAATTATCGGAATTGTCCTGACACCCCCCTCCTCCTCCTCCTTGCACAGCCTTTGACTGGGAAGATGAGTGTACTGCTGCTTCTCCTCCCCCAGCTTTAATGCAGCTGAGATCAGAGGGAATGTGAAGGGAAAATAATAAAAAGGGGAAAAAAGTGTTTATATTTTTTTACATCTATACACAAATGTTTTGCCTTTCATTTCTTTTTTAAACTGAATGGGTTGTTTTATAAAGTGATCGTTTACAATAATTTTAAAAAGTCATCCTTGAGTGGGTTTGCCTAGGCTGAGATGATGTCGCAGACAGGAGAAAGCAGTTCCTCAGTCAATTTTCCCCAGTGATCAAGCTACAACATTGTTAATTTGTAGCAAGTCACAAGGTGAGAGGCTACAACAGGGGCAAACCTGTGTCAGGCATTTGTGAACACAGCCACAAACTGCACGGGCACCAGGATGTACAGGACTGAGTCATCTCTGAGATGGCACTTAAAGTGGACCTTCAGTACTTTTTTTGACTTTCCATCTATTAAACCTTCTGCCCTTGTCGGTTTAACTTTGGATAGTAAAACATTTTTTTTCTGCCAGTAAATACCTTATACAGCCCACTTCCTGTTTCTTGTCTGGTAAATAGCCTAGGCTTATGACATCATGCACAGCTCTCTCTTTCAGTCTCGTGAGAGTTTGCCAGGAAGGGAGGGGGGATGAGTCATAAGAGGGCCAATGAGAGCTGCAGAGCTGGAGGTGTGCCTCTGTGTGTCTGTGTAAATCCAGGAAGTGAACAGGCAGCAGCTTCAGCTGCCCACAGTTAAAATGGTTGCAGCCAAAGTCAGTGGAGGGAGATTTCTGCAGCATATTTGGCAAGTACAGAATCACAGTATATATAAAATCTGCAAAGTGGTTGGAGGGAAGCTTCAGAATGGCAAAGATGTTTTTATAACAAATTATGTGAGCAGACTGCAGTTCCTCTTTAAAGTGTTACTAAACCCAGGACCCTGCATTCACTATATCTGGTCTCCCACAGTACACAGAACATAGAAATGCAATTATTTTAGTAAATATAAACTGCTAAATACCTTTTCTCATCAGCCGTATATAACAGTCTTATGACTAATGCCGCGTACACACGGTCGGACTTTTTAGCTACAAAAGTCCAACAGCCCGTCCGACAGCCTGTCCGACAGACTTTCGATGGACTTTCAACAGACTTTCTAACGACCGGACTTGCCTACACACGTGATGACATACACCGGACTAAAATAAGGAAGTTGATAGCCAGTAGCCAATAGCTGCTCTAGCGTGGGTTTTTGTCCGTTGGACTAGCATACAGACAAGCGGATTTCTGGGTCCGGCGGAGTTACGACGTAAAGATTTGAAGCATGTTCCAAATCTAAAGTCTGTCAGATTTGTGACTGGAAAAGTCTGCTGAAGGTCCGGTGAAGCCCACACACGATCGGATTGTCCGCCGGATTTAGTCCGTCGGCGTCCGTCGGACAAGTCCGGTCGAAAAGTCCGACCATGTGTACGCGGCAGTGTCCAGCTGAACACTGATTAAAGCTTGTGGAAGGAGTTTTCATTCTCCTCTGACTGTCCTATGAGGCTTCATGACCCCTAAGCCTCTGTCTGGACAGTGCTGATTGGCCCTGTGCTGATCACATGCACCCTCCCAAAAAAAAGTCCAGGAAGTGGACAATGTCTAAACAAAGATGACTGCCTGGAGGGGGTTAGTGCATACTTACCAACTGTCCTGAATTTCCCGGGACATTTCCGAGATTTAGACTATTTTCCCGATTTTATTGTTTCCTGGGAAATGTCCTGAGAAATCCAGTTTTTCCACGATTTACCGCCGCCACCGCTAGAGGTCCGCAGCCAGCGGAGACATTGTCTGTAAGCGGCTGGGCGGCTAGACGGAGCTCCTGTGTCGCCACCCACCCTCCGCCCCGCTCTGCCCCGCCTACCCCCCGTCCTGATTCAATCCGAGCACCCCCCGCCCCACTCCACCCCGTTCTATTGTAACCACGCGGCCGGCAGAGACCTACTAGGAAACCTGTTGTAAGGGGGGCTCCGCTCTGGACACCGGATGTAAGGGGGGCTCCGCTGGGGAAACCTGATGTAAGGGGGGCATCGCTGGGGACACCTGATGTAATGGGGACTCCACTGGGGACACCTGATGTAAGGGGGCACCACTGGGGACACCTGATGTAGGGGGGGCTCCGCTGGTGACACCTGATGTAAGGGGGGGCACCGCTGGGGACATCTGATGTAAGGGGGGCTCCGCTGGGGACATCTGATGTAAGGGGGGGCTCCACTGGGGACACCTGATGTAAGGGGGCTCCGCTGGGGACATCTGATTTAAGGGGGCTCTGCTGGGGACACCTGATGTAAGGGGGGCTTCGCTGGGGACACCTGAAGGAAGGGGGGCTTCGCTGGGGACATCTGATGTAAGGGGGGGCTCCGCTGGGGACATCTGATGTAAGGGGGGGCTCCGCTGGGGACACTTGATGTAAGGGGGGGTTCTGCTGGGGACATCTGATGTAAGGGGGAGCTCCTCTGGGGACACCTGATGTAAAGGGGGCACCGCTGGGGACATCTGATGTAAGGGGGGCTCCGCTGGGGACACCTGATGTAAGGGGGGGGCTCCGCTGGGGACACCTGATGTAAGGGGGGGGCTCCGCTGGGGACATCTGATATAAGGGGGGGGCTCCGCTGGGGACACCTGATGCAAGGACGGACTCTGCTGGGAAACCTGATGTAAGGACGGACTCTGCTGGGACACCTGATGCAAGGACGGACTCTGCTGGGGGCACCTGATGCAAGGACGGACGGCTGGTGGCAGGTAACATGCTCAGGGATCCCACTGATTGCGACTGGAAAAGTCCGCTAAATGGTCCGGTGAAGCCCACACACGATCGGATTGTCCGCCAGATTTAGTCCGTTGGCGTCCGTCGGACAAGTCCGGTCGAAAAGTCCGACCGTGTGTACGCGGCAGTGTCCAGCTGAACACTGATTAAAGCTTGTGGAAGGAGTTTTCATTCTCCTCTGACTGTCCTATGGGGTTTCATGACCTCTAAACCTCTGTCTGGACAGTACTGATTGGCCCTGAGCTGATCACATGCACCCTCCCAAAAAAAAGTCCAGGAAGTGGACAATAACTAAACAAAGATGACTGCCTGGAGGGGGTTAGTGCATACTTACCAACTGTCCTGAATTTCCCGGGTCATTTCCGGGATTTAGACTATTTTCCCGATGTTATTGTTTCCCGGGAAATTTCCTGAGAAATCCAGTTTTTCCACAATTTACCGCCGCCACCGCTAGAGGTCCGCGGCCGGTGGAGACATTGTCTGTAAGCGGCTGGGCGGCTAGACGGAGCTCCTATGTCGCCACCCACCCTCCGCCCTGCTCCGCCCTGCCTACCCCCACCCCCCCGTCCCGATTCAATCCGACCACCCCCTGCCCCACTCCGCCCCGTTCTATTGTAACCACGCGGCCGGCGGAGACCTACTAGGAAACCTGTTGTAAGGGGGGCTCCGCTCTGGACACCGGATGTAAGGGGGGCTCAGCTGGGGAAACCTGATGTAAGGGGGGTTCCGCTGGGGAAACCTGATGTAAGGGGGCTCCACTGGGGACATCTGATGTAAGGGGGGCTCGGCTGGGGACACCTGATGTAAGGGGGGCTCGGCTGGGGACACCTGATGTAAGGGGGGCTCCACTGGGGAAACCTGATGTAAGGGGGGCTCCACTGGGGAAACCTGATGTAAGGGGGGCACCGCTGGGGACATTGGATGTAAGGGGGGGCTCCGCTGGGGACATCTGATGTAAGGGTGGCACCCCTGAGGACATCTGATGTAAGGGGGGGCACCGCTGGGGACACCTGATGTAAGGGGGGCACCACTGGGGACACCTGATGTAATGGGGACTCCCGATGTAAGGGGGCACAGCTGGGGACACCTGATGTAGGGGGGGCTCCGCTGGTGACACCTGATGTAAGGGGGGGCTCCGCTGGGGACACCTGATGTAAGGGGGCACCGCTGGGGACACCTGATGTAAGGGGGGCTCCGCTGGGGACACCTGATGTAAGGGGGGCTCCGCTGGTGACACCTGATGTAAGGGGGGCTCCGCTGGGGACACTTGATGTAAGGGGGGCACCGCTGGGGACACCTGATGTAAGGGGGGCACCGCTGGGGACACCTGATGTAAGGGGGGCACCGCTGGGGACATCTGATGTAAGGGGGGGCTCCGCTGGGGACATCTGATGTAAGAGGGGGCTCCGCTTGGGACATCTGCTGTAAGGGGGGCTCCGCTGGGGACACCTGATGTAAGGGGGGCACCGCTGGGGACACCTGATGTAATGGGGGCTCCGTTTTGGACATCTGATGTAATGGGGGCTCCGCTGGGGACACCTGATGTAAGGGGGGCTACGCTGGGGACATCTGATTTAAGGGGGGCTCCGCTGGGGACGCCTGATGTAAGGGGGGCTTCGCTGGGGACACCTGATGTAAGGGGGGCCCCGATGGGGACACCTGATGTAAGGGGGGGCTCCGCTGGGGACACCTGATGTAAGGGGGGGTTCCGCTGGGGACATCTGATGTAAGGCGGGGCTCCGCTGGGGACACCTGATGTAAGGGGGGCTCCGCTGGGGACACCTGATGTAAGGGGGGGCTCCGCTGGGGGCTCCTGATGCAAGGATGGGCTCTACTGGGAAACCTGATGTAAGGACGGACTCTGCTGGGACACCTGATGCAAGGGCGGACTCTGCTGGGGGCACCTGATGCAAGGACGGACGGCTGGTGGCAGGCGACGTGGCAGGTGACACGCTCAGGGATCCCACTGATTCGGCATTATGGTGAGTTGAATGATTTCATTTTATATTACAATGTAATAATAGAAATAATGCACTTCAATCATCCTGACACCATAACAACCATGTGTTTGGAGTATCTTTATCTGCTGATTGTTAAACTTTCTGGAATACACATATTTCTATTGTT
Organism: Aquarana catesbeiana; assembly: GCF_042186555.1. Classification (NCBI taxonomy): domain Eukaryota; kingdom Metazoa; phylum Chordata; class Amphibia; order Anura; family Ranidae; genus Aquarana; species Aquarana catesbeiana. The sequence continues at coordinate 552,864,688 of NC_133326.1, forward strand.
GTGTAGGATCTGGGGCTGCTGTCCCTCCATCCCTCCCTCCCTCCCCCTCCATCCCTTGTTCAACTTAGACGCTAACCACACCCCCTTTGAGCCACGCCCATTTAAGACACGCCCACTATTTTGCGTAAACCGCGCCACATTTTTACTTTTCCCCTGTGCCACACCTACAAACGCATGCCCTGCCCTCTAATTATAATAAGACTGCGCCTACAGCCAAAAAAGTTTCCCTAAAAATTTTTTTACAATGTTGGCAACTATGTTAGTGTGATCTCTGTGAGAGATAATAAATACCTGGAAGTATTACACTCACTTAGGGTGCTTTCACACCAAGGCATCGCTAGCGGGCAAAAAAGGGTTAAAACCGCCGAAAAGTGCCGCCGTAGCGGCGCTTTGCTGGAAGTTTGACAGCCCTGACCCATCGATTTCAATGGGCAGGGGCGCTTTAGGAGTGGTGCGTGCACCGCTCCTACAGCGCTGCAAAGATACTGCTTGCAGGACTTTTTTTCCCATCCTGCAAGCACTCGGGCTTTCACACTGGAGAGACAGGAGAGGCTCTTTACAGGCGCTATGCAGGCACTATTTTTAGCGCTGTAGCGCCTGTAAAGCGCCTCAGTGTGAAAGCAGTCTTAAGATGAAAAAATATACAGTATCTAACAATAGATCTAAAACTTGGGTGATATGGGTGGGATCTGAGTGTGTATGTGTAATAATAATATTAGTAGTATAGTATTAATGGAAATATGGTACAGCAAGCATGGAAAAGATATTTAAATGTAACGGTTTTCAAGATGAAGGCACCCCACAGCCATGGAACAGAAAATGCAGAACATACCTTGAGTTTTACCAGTGTGTCCAGACCGATGCTGAATTCTGCACTGCCGTCATCTGTTAGGGGGGAAATAGATTTCACTGCAAATATCCAACAGAAAGCTAATGCCGTGTACACACGCTCGCACATTCCGACAAGAAAATCCATGTTTTTTTTCTGACGGATGTTGGCTCAAACTTGTCTTGCATACATGTCGCACAAATGTTGTCAGAAATTCCGAACGTCAAGAAAGCAGTGACGTACAACACGTACGACGAGCCGAGAAAAATGAAATTCAATAGCCAGTGCGGCTCTTCCGCTTGATTCCGAGCATGTGTGGAATTTTGTGCGTCGCAATTGTCTACACATGATCGGAATTTCTGACAACAGATTTTGTTGTTGGAAAATGTGAGATTCAGCCCTCAAATTTTTGTTGTCGGAAATTCCGACAACAAATGTCCGATGGAGCCTACACACGGTCGGAATTTCCGACAACAAGCTCACATCGAACATTTGTTGTTGGAAATTCCGAGCGGGTGTACGCAGCATTAGAGTAACAATGTATAAATCACTGCAATCGTTTGTATGCTGCTGTCGCCTACTGTTGTGGAAATTTTATGAAGATGTATTTATTATGTATTGTCACAGTGTCTCCCAGTGTTAGTTCTCACGCATCCCGCTCTAAAGAGCTGACTGGGGCAGACTGACACTGGTTGATATCCGCTTGGTAGTGGAAAGCATTATGGTCGGACAGCGTCCATGATTTAGCCCAGCCATGCAGCTTCCATTGTACAGCTTACAGAGACAGGGGGCGGGAAATCATACACGCTGCCCATGCCCAGACACGCCCATAAGACTCCCCTAGTCATTGTTCATTGGTTGTTGTATAACCCCTCCTGTTTGAGGGAATGCCTGTGCTTGATTGGTCCATTGTGAAACCATGAGGCTCTATTGTTTACATGAATAAAGTTGACTCCCAGGAAGGGATCAGGTTAGTTGGTTTGAGCGATGGCGCTAACATCAGAAAGGTGACTATGTCTGTTTATTGGGAAATGCGGGAGACACGGGTTGTTTAAAGATGCATTATACGGAAAAGCTGGAAGGGCGCCTAATAGCACAAAAGTGTATAGTGGGTTTTTCTACGACACTACACGGTGTCAGTATAGACTACTCACTGCCACGTTGTCACTTCTATAGTCCTTTCATGGGAAGAAATGCAGAGCCAATGTATAAAAAAAAAAAAAAAAAAAAAGAAGCAGTTTAATTCTCGGGGGGCTCATTCACACGCGTGAGTTGTGGCAACGTGCACTTCATTGTGAATAGCATTCCAACGCATTGTACATTGTGCCTAACACACTGCAGCGTATCATAACACATATACTGTCCGATGGTTAAAAAAGCATGATGCTCATTTTTCCATCCATTGTGGTGCATAGGGGGCTCATTCATAGTGAATGGACTGCAATTATTCAAGACACGTTAATGTGTGCCATAATCTGCATTGGAATGCTTAAAGCAGAGTTCCACCCGCCCCTTTAAAAATTAAAAGTCAGCAGCTACACATACTGTACATATACTGTACTGTACACATACTATACACCTTCTGTACTGTACACATACTACACACATACTGTACACATACTGTACTGTACACATACTATACACCTTCCGTACTGTACGCATACTGTACTGTACACATACTGCACACATACTATACTGTACACATACTGTACACATACTGTAGCTGCTGACTTTTAACATTAGGACACTTACCTATCCTGGAGTCCAGCGATGTTGGCACTGCAGCTGTAAAAAACATATCCTCTCCCCCCGAAAGGTGCCAAATGTGGCACCGGAGGGGGGGGGGGGTCAGATAAGCGGAAGTTCCACTTTTGGGTGGGACTGCACTTTAAGAGTGAGGGTCCCAAGGGTACCTGTCTTCCATCCTTGCCCAGCATTGCATGAAGGCAGTTTATCTCATGAGTAATGGAAAGCTTCATGCCGATTCCTGTACATGGCATCATTAGATAACATGGCATGCAAATCCCCCTCCCCCATCCGGATTCTGTACTGCGAGTGCCACCATCTGAGCTTTAAGGCAGCTTCACAATCAGTTGTGCTGCAGTGCAAAGAGGATGCTGATAAGAGGAGAGAGCAGAGAGATCAGCTCATCAGTCTTCTGCTCATCCTTTTCCGGTCCAGTCACAGGCTTTGGGAGGGACAAGACATGTAAATTTTACTGAAATGCAGAAAGGAAAATAAAAATTAAGTCTCGTCCCCTCTGTTAGACAGAGCAGAGCAGTGTGAATCTCAGAACTGGATGGACAGAAATACAAAATGAATTTGACAGTAACACTGCTCCCTTGTTTGTACTTCATCTGGGTATTAAGCTGCTTGCCTGGATTTTAGCTCTAATATGAAGGCTACCATTGCCGCTCTTCTTCTGGAAACGCTATTTTCCTGACTGCTAATTGCTGTTAGATGCTGATCCAATGATTTCTGTGATTCCTGAGTCACTGACCCGCAGAGCAAGGTGAGGACTCCTGATTTACATGCTTATCTTAAGTCAGGAAATAAGGAAACAATAAGACTGGCTTGACAGCCAGGCAACTAGCATTTTTCTTGGCCAGAAACAGAAGGCTCTTTAATTGTTTGTTTTCTAATCCATCCCACAATGAAAGTCTCAGACAGAGTGTCACTGCCCCAACTGAAAATACAAAAGCTATTGAGCCCAACATAAGTGGGGCAGCCAAATGTAAATGCTTATCACACTGTATATACAGCTCTCTATATACAGTGTCCTCTCATGACGTTACTGGCTCCACATCAGGAGAGGGGCTCAGTGCACTGAATCTGTATAAAATCCTGTTATGATAACAGACACTTGGCTCCATTTACAGGGATAACATACCAGGATAAGTATACAGTCATTGTTTTAAAAAGTCAGTTATTTTTAGCTGGGACCAACGAGCCATATAGCTGAACTAGAGCACCTATTGTGCTTCCACTACGATGGGTGGGCTAACCCCTTCATTGCCAGGGATATTCTGTTCCTTCTTCACCAGTCATCTGTAACTGAAATTTACATATTTTAAATGTAGCTTACATATATTAAAGTTTGAAGACAATTATGTTAGGATAGAATACAGTATAAAAGGGTTAGACAAGGGGCAGGCAACCCTGGAGAGGTGGAGACCTATCTGAACCACATGGAAGATATCAAAGATCATCAGGGCGCTGCATGCTTTTTTAAGGATATACAGTATCTCACAAAAGTGAGTACACCCCTCACATTTTTGTAAATATTTTATTATATCTTTTCATGTGACATCACTGAAGAAATGACACTTTGCTACAATGTAAGGTAGTGAGTGTACAGCTTGTAAAACAGTGTAAATTTGCTGTCCCCTCAAAATAATTCAACACCCCTATGTGAAAATGTCCAAATTAGCCCCAATTATCCATTTTTCCTCCCTGGTGTCATGTGACTCGTTAGTGTTACAAAGTCTCAAGTTTGAATGTGGAGCAGGTGTGTTAAATTTGGTGTTATCGCTCTCACTCTCACATACTGGTCACTGGAAGTTCAACATGGCACCTCATGGCAAAGAACTCTCTGAGGATCTGAAAAAAAAAATGATTATTGCTCTACATAAAGATGGCCTAGGCTATAAGAAGATTGCCAAGACCCTGAAACTGAGCTGCAGCACGGTGGACAAGACCATACAGCAGTTTAACAGGACAAGTTCCACTTTAGAACAGACCTCGCCATGGTCGACCAAAGAAGTTGAGTGCACGTGCTCAGCGCCATATCCAGAGGTTGTCTTTGGGGAATAGACATATGAGTGCTGCCAGCATTGCTGCAGAGGCTGAAGGGGTGGGGGTGGGGGGGTCAGCCTGTCAGTGCTCAGACCATACGCCGCACACTGCATCAAATTGGTCTACATGGCTGTCGTCCCAGAAGGAAGCCTCTTCTAAAGATGATGCACAAGAAAGCCTGCAAACAGTTTGCTGAAGACAAGCAGACGAGGGACATGTATTACTGGAACCATGTCCTGTGGTCTGATGAGACCAAGATAAACCTATTTGGTTCAGATGGTGTCAAGCGTGTGTGGCGGCAACCAGGTGAGGAGTACAAAGACAAGTGTGTCTTGCCTACAGTCAAGCATGGTGGTGGAAGTGTCATGGTCTGGGGCTGCATGAGTATTGCCGGCACTGGGGAGCTACAGTATATTGAGAGAACCATGAATGCCAACATGTACTGTGACATACTGAAGCTGAGCATGTTCCCCTCCCTTCGGAGACTGGGCCACAGGGCAGTATTCCAACATGATAATGACCCCAAACACACCTCCAAAACGACCACTGCCTTGCTAAAGAAGCTGAGGGTAAAGGTGATGGACTGGCCAAGCATATCTCTAGACCTAAACCCTGTTGAGCATCTGTGGGGCATCCACAAATGGAAGGTGGAGGAGCACAAGGTCTCTAACATCCACCAGCTCCGTAATGTAGTCATGGAGGAGTGGAAGAGGATTCCAGTGGCAACCTGTGAATCCCTGTGAACTCCATGCCCAAGAGGCAGCGCTGGAAAATAATGATGGCTACACAAAATATTGACACTTTGGGCCATATTTGGACATTTTCACTTAGGTGTGTGCTCACTTTTGTTGCCAGCGGTTTAGACATTAATGGCTGCGTGTTGAGTTATTTTGAGGGACAGCAAATTTATACAATCTGTACACTCACTACTCTACATTGTAGCAAAGTGTCATTTCTTCAGTTTTGTCACATGAAAATATATAATAAAATATTTACAAAAATGTGAGGGGTTCAGGGTTCCTTAGTAAGTTACGCAGAGTTGAGTGGTCAGAAGTAGGTAATGCAGAGTATAGGAGTCAGTAGTTATTAATGCAGAGGTCAGAGGTCAGGAGTAAGGAACGCAGAGTGCAGGGGTCAGTAGTAAGTAATGCAGAGTTCAGAGGTCAGGAGTAAGTGACAGAGTTCAGGAGTAAGTAAAGCAAAGTTCAGGGATAAGGAGTATTACATAGTTCAGAAGTAAGCAACGCAGAGTGCAGGTGTCAGTAGTAAGTAACATAAAGCTTAGATGTCAGGAGTAGTTAATTCAGACAGCAGGGTTCAGTAGTTATTAACGCAGAGTTCAGAGGTTAGTAGTAGGGCACGCAGAGTGCAGGGGTCAGTAGTATGTAATGCACATCTCAGATTTAGGTAATGGAGTGCAGAGTTCAGAAGTATGTAATGCAGAGTTTAGGTGTAGGAAGGAACTCAAAGGTCAGGAGTAAGTAATGCATAGTTTAGAGGTCAGGAGTATGTACTGCAGAGTAAGGGGTCAGGAGTAAGTAATTCAGAGTGTAGGGGTCAGTAAGGTCGGGAGTAAAGCATGCAGAGTGCAGGGGTCAGTAGTACGTAATGCACACCTCAGATTTAAGGAGTAAGTAATGGAGCACAGAGTTTAGAAGTATGTAATGCAGAGTTTAGTGGTAGGAGGTAACTCAAAGGTCAGGAGCAAGAATTGCAGGGTTTAAAGGTCAGGAGTAAGTATTGCAGAGTAAAGGGGCCAGGAGTAAATAACACAGAGGACAGGAGTAAGTAATTCAGAGTGTAGGGGTCAGTAGTATGTAATGTAGATGCAGTGATCGGTAGTATGTAATACCAGGTGCAGTGGTCAGTAGTAAATACAGAATGTCATTTGTAGGTAATGCAGAGTTCAAAGGTCAAGGTTACGTAAGGTAGAGTGCAGGAGTCATTAGTATGCAGCACAGAATTCAGAGGTTAGTAATATGTAATACAGAGTGCAGAAGTACAGCACAAATGTCCTTACCCTCCGTAAAATTTACTCACTAGATCAAGGATGCAGCATCTCTGTCCCCTCTTGTAGTTTTCTGCAGGCAGTCTGTAGTGGGTGGGCCTGTTGGGCCCCTCTCACAGCTCTGCTGTCTACATGGGCTATGTGTAAAGGAAGGTATCCATGTGATCCCAAAGTGCAATGGTAAGTGGCAATCTCAGCCTGGACCCAGGCCAGGCTACACCTCTACGCGTTTCGCTTCTCCCCTCGGAGCTTAGTTATGGGTATGGAGATCCCAGGCATGTGGGGGAGTTTTATGCATCATCGGCTGTCACGTTTAGTGAAAAAAAAAGAGTGTCAGGTGTGTGTGGATCTATTATGGAGCTATGTGAGAGACAAAACAAGTTTGTAATCAGACTGCAGAGACCTATAAAAAATATTGGCTTCCTCTTTTAATTTTTGCATTTAGATATCAATGCTATCCAATATTTTTTTATAGGTCTCTGTGGTTCATGATTCATGATCTCTGTGGTTGATTACAAAGTTGTTTTGTCTCTCACATAGCTCCATAATAGATCTGCACACACCTGAAACTTCTTTTTCACTAAACGTGACAGCTAATGATGCATTAAAACTCCCCCACATGACTGGGACCTCCATCCCCTTGACTAAGCTCCGAACGGTGGAGCAAAACACATTGGAAAGTCCAGGCTGAGGTTGCCACTTACCATTGCACTTTGGGATCAGATGGATGTGTGGTCACAGGTTTACCTTCCTTTACACTGAGCAATCTTAGGAACAGGGGCAAGCTCCCTCCCGACCAGCACTCCCAGTGGTGGATATCAAGGACTAGCACCCCCTTCAGTGAGCCTGAGCGGCACATGATACAGGTCTATTGGGTTACATGGGCTATGTACAGCACAATCATGATGTCACTGCTACTTTTACAAGATAATATCTAGGATTGTAAAATCATTTGGTGCACACAGAATAAATTTAAATCCTGTGTGGTTATTAACCACTTCCTGCCCAAGGTACGTCATATGACATCCTGGAGTGGGGCTATCTGAATGATGCCTGCAGCCGCAGGCATCATCCAGATATCATTTTGTTCAGCCGGCGATTCCCTGCAACTTAAGAACAATCATAGTGGCAGTTCAGGTGCTTGATCATTCTTACAGGCCATCTGGCTAACTTCCGGCATCAGCGGAATTGTTCTTCTGCTCGCCGATCGCAGGGGCAAGCCAGTAGAAGCACCGGAGGGCGGCGGGAGGAGGGGGGCCGCTGAGGAGATCCACCCCGTGTGAAAGGGGCCTTATACAAAAATATTGGGCTAACGTTACTGTTCTGGGTTTTTTTGCTTTATTCATGAAACTATTTTTTTTTCAAAAAAAAAAAAGTGTTTGAAAAATCGCTGCGCAAAGACCCTGTGACATAAAAAATGGTAATGACTGCCATTTTATTCCTTAGGGTCTCTGCTAATAAAAACATATATATTGTTTGGGGGTTCTGAGTAATTTTCTAGAAAATGTAGGAGCGAAGTGCCAGAATAGGCCTGGGCTGGAAGTGGTTAAAATGGTTGTTAAGCCACTGTAATATAATCTTCCTATTCCCTCTGTATCATAAGAACATGTGTCCCTGTACTTTTTAATATAAAAAAATCCGCCGATCTGTAACGATATAAGCCCTGCTCCGTTCGCACAGCTGATTGCTCTCCTCTCTTCTGTCTCGGCTCACAGCTGCAGCGGGCAGGGCCGAGCTGTCCCGCTCACGTAAGCTGGGGAGGCGGGGGAGAGAGGAGAGTGAGAGCCGACAATCAGCTGGGCACCGGGAGCCGTTTATACAGGTGCAGATTGGTGGAGTTTTTACATTACACAGGCACAGGGACACATGTTCTAATGATACAGAGGGGATAAGAAGATTTATGATAGGTAAGAGAGGAGCAGGAGCAAGGGGGGGGGTGGTGGCCCAGGTATGAGCAGGGAGGGGGAGGGGGGAGGAGGACAGAGGACACAGACATGGGAGAGCTGCAGACAGGAGAGATGCGGCTGACGGAATCACGCAAATAGACCACAATGTCAGGGCTTAGCAGACATGATTATCGTGGTCTGTTTGTAGGGGGAGGGTATAGCCAGGCAGGATCAGCTACGTTTTTTAGGGTATACAGGGGGCCAAATGACACAGCACAAGCACTGTGCTGTATAACATGCTTTAAGGGAACAGGATCAGGTTTTTTTTTTTTTTTTTGGCTGAACAAACAGTATGAATAAAAGATTTTGTCCCTGGACTTCAGATTCAAGTTAATCCTCAGTAGATCCTTCTAAAAACAGTAGGTTATCTGCATGTCTCACTTCACTCAAACTTTCAAAAGTAGAGGGTTTTCTTCCCCATTTTAGTACAAGTGTACATCCAGAGGCGGTAATTTACAGCCCACATACAACCAAATATTATAAAGCCCTTTATCCCAAACTGTAATACAGCTGTTTTAGACTTTTGGGCCAGCATCAGTGTATGGAAAACCATGGCTTCCAGGGTGGATGGCTTGGGGACCTAGACAAAATGGAAAGATTTGAATGTCTAAACCTACTATCCTAAAATGAGGCGTAAACCTCTTTAATTTTTGTATTTCTGAAGGAAGTCCATCTCACCTTACCCTGTCTGGTCATACTTTCTTCTAAGGTCCCATACACACTATTAGATTTTCTGCAGATTTTTGTCTTCAGATTTACCAAAACCATATAATATGAGGTCAAACCTTAATGCCACGTACACACGAGCAGACTTCTCGTCAGACTGAACTCTGAAGGACTTTTCGACGGAGTTCCGACGAAACGGACTTGTCTACACACGATCACCCCAAAGTCCGATCCTTTCGAATGTGATGACGTACGACCGGACTAGAAAAGGAGGTTCAATAGCTAGTAGCCCATAGCTGCCCTTGCATCGTTTTTGGTCCGTCGGACTAGCATACAGACGAACGTTTTTTTCAGATAAGAATCGAGTCCGTCGGAAAGATTTGAAACATGTTCTATTTCTAGGTCCGTCGGAATTTGACAGAAAAGGTCCGATGAAGGTCCGATGAAGCCCACGCACGATCAGAATGTCCGCCGGAATAGTTCTTTCAGACCTTTGCTGCTGGAAAGTCCGCTTGTGTGTACGCGGCATAAGAGTTTCAAGTTGTATGCAATCAGACAGGCCCTTGCACTACGTGGTTTTGGTAAATCTGAAGACAAAAATCTGCAGAAAATCTAATAGTGTGTATGGGGTCTAAGGCTGGTAATACACTATACAATCCTAGTCTACAGTGATTTTTAGATTTACCAAAACATGTGAACTTAGAACACACCTAAACTATTCATTCAATTTGCATCAAATCAACCAGGCCTTTGCACTACATAGATGATAGATGAGATTGTACAACGAGATTGTAAAGTGTATGGTGAGTTTAAGATTAAAAGCTGTCTGGCACAGTGTAGCAGTCCATCTCTCTCTCCGAGTCCCACCATGTTTCCTGGTTTGTGTTGCTTTGTGATTTCATAATGCCCTCATTCCATCTCTGTGATGTGTCCCCCTTTCTGTTGCTAGAATCTGTCATTGTCTTACCAACAATTACAGCACTGCTTGTCAGTTTCTCGTTTCCTACTTCGACGTCCACAGGCACCCTCCCCTGAGGGTCACGTAACCTCTGCAGCCTGAAAATCAAACTTTAAATAGTTAATTCATACAAATGCAAGGTGGATAAAGATGTAAGATGTGTACATGGACATACTTGAAAACCAGATTTCTAGGATGGCTGCCTGCATCGGCATCTTTCAAATTCTCTAGTAGATAGCTCTGGTTTGCAAACTGCATTACCACCAATGGCCAGCAGGTCACCAGCAATGTTTTAGCTGTAGCCAGCAGGTTGGTTTGTAAAAATCACTTGAAAGGTTGATTAAATGCACAACCCCCCCCCCCCCCCCCCCCCAAAAAAAACACCTTGTAATCACTGTGGTTGGCTGTCATGTTGGTCACATGCGGATGTTATGGTGACAATGCTAATGTGTTCTCACCAAATAGTTTGAGACCCTTGCTGTCAGTGACAGTATGGTCTCAGAACTAGGACACAGGTGCATGCTTCTAATTTTAAAATGGAAAGCAGGTTAATGTTCTCTCAGCATATTGCACATTGCCTGAGAACATTAAAGTGATACTAAAGAAAAAAGAAAAAAAAAAAAAAAACAACAACAACAAATATGGAGTCCAGGTTGAGGTTGCCACTTACCACCATACCTTGGGATGCTATGGCCTTTAGAACCACTTTAATGTAAAGTTTGCCATAGGAAAGTACAGTAGATATGCATCTTTAATGCTACACTGCATATTAGAAAGCAAAACATCGATTAAATGCACAACTCTATTGATCCATTGTATCTAAAAGCTACATGTTCTACCCTGCTTTCATTTCTTCTTTATGTGCTATATGGAACTGTATTAAGTTGTTATTCTTTTGTTGTATGCTGACATGTAGTGGCGGTTTTAGGCCACTACAGCTTCTAATGTGATTTTAGTGCTAGATAGTTTAGTTCTAGACCCTTGAGACCCTCCCCACTTCTTCTATCTTCCTTCAGTCAGTATTAGCTATTTACAAGTACAGGGCTCAGTGAAGTCTTTGTCTTCTTACACTTCGAAAGACTGCAAAACATCCTCTGTATTGCAATTAGCAGAAGTAAAATTGCATTGGATTAAACTTCTGTGTCTTACTGAAGAGTTAAAAGAGGTTGTAAACCATCAGGGTTTTTCTATGCATTAAGTTGAAAAACATTTTGTGCTGCAGCAACCCCCCAGACACCCCATTTTTCTTACCTGAGCCGATCGTTCAGTGACGGGGATGAGCACAGCAGCTCCAGCCGCTGTCTCTGGGCTTAATTTGATAGATTGATAGCAGCAGGAGCCTTAGCCATAGGCTCCCACTGCTGCCAATCAAATCCAGTGAAACTGGAGCCGGGGCCGAGGCGAAGTTCTGCTGTCTGTGTCAATAGATGCAGCAGCAGGACTCGGGAGCACACCCGCACAAGTGCCCCCTTGGAAAGCGGCTCTCCATGGGGGGCACTCAAGATGAGGAGGAGCCAGGAGCGCCAAGGGGGGACCCCAAAAAAGGAGGATTGGGACCGCTCTGTGCAAAATCCTTGCACAGAGGAGGTAATTATAACAACATGTTTGGTATTTAAAAAAAAAAAAAAAAAAACCTTTACAATCACTTTAAGCTGCCTGTGGATGGAGCCAAGTCAGCAGATGACCATACTGTCAAGACAGACTGGGTCTATTGAGGTATGTCAATGTATAAAGCTGCATTTGAAACAACACTAATGGTGGTAAACAATGCTAAGGAAGGAGTTGTATATATTCCATATTTGTGTGCTGTTAGCATTTCAGGTCTCAGTGATTATTGTAACTGCTGATGAAGTAATTATAGTGTAAGGCAAGGGACTAGCCTGCTAGGATTTGGGACCACATCTTACCCCAGTCTTTGCATGCACGACCTGGAGATGAGATTCTCATAGCTTTCAATAGACAGCCTGCAAGAGACATCCTGCGTACACACCTGAGAGAAGAGAAAAAACGTTAACATCAAAGAGAATTCATGTGTGCTTTCTAAAACATTTTGGTAAAAGTAGCTCTAGTCTGCCAATATGGAGATTGAAACAGGATGAACTGAGACCCACAAAGGTAGGTAGGACCACCAAAAACCCTCAGTTGTGCAGAAACACAGCTGGGACTTATGAAACTGAAATCTCACAGCTGGAGTAGCCAAGACATGTAAGAAACCGAGGGCTGACTCAGTCCACCAGCTACCACTTTTAACTAAAATATCACTTTAAAGGGGCGGACTCCTTAAAGCTACCAGCCACCCCCTAACCCTTTAGGAAGCCTCAACCTCCATACATACACATAACTGTCCCATTTCCAGGGACTGTCCCTCATTTTGCTCTGATCTATATAGTTGTATATACAATACACTTTTTATCTTTCAAAGAGTGTTTCCTAGTGCTAAACCTTTCATCCAAATCCTAAATTGCTGCATTTTACAGGCCAATATAAAGGCATAGTAGTGGTAAAAAAAATAAAGCCCTTGTGGATTTACTTAACCTTTTTTTTGGTTAATTCTCCTTTAAGGGGGTGTGACAGGGGGCGTGTCCTATGCCTACATACGTTTGGTAGTAGGTGTCCCTCATTCCTATCTCAAAATTGGGAGGTATGCATACATTTTTTCTGCAGCCTTCTTGTCGGTCCCATTACATCACCGCAGCTTCTTCTTCCTCTTCTTCTTGCACTTCTCTGAAATGAGGGACGCCCAAGTAATCACATGTGAGCGTCACTCAGTCCTAGAGTAATGTAAGTCCAGCCAGTGTAATAACTTACCCCCTGAGGGGTGTAGATGATATTCGGGGCCCACAGGAATTGGTGAGAATGATGGTGTTGATTTTGCCCCAAGAAGCCCTCCAGTCCTGGACCGAGGAGGAAATCAGGAACAGTGCTGGAGCGTTGCTAGGGTAAGTACAGATTGGCGCTACTTTTTTTTCTTTAAATGGAAGGGGGGACTTGAATGTATCTATGGTCGTATGTGAATTATATACTAATTTCTACATTGTATTTCAATTGTCTCTAGCCTTGAGATCCCCACACATTTACTTCTTTGAATTCTTTGACAGATATTTACTATGCCCTGTGGGTAGGCACCGCTGTGTCACACATTTCATAGAGCCTGCCTTCTGAACTACAGAGGTGCTGAGAGGAGGCGTTTCAGGAGGCGGAGTCACTACAGCAATCACTGGTTGCAGACAGCAAGGTGCCATGGGGTATGTAGTCCTTAGAATTTGAAAGTAAATAGCAGAGTAGATTTCCTTCAAACATTGAAATAAAAACTGGCTTTCTACCAGTGGTGTTGGGGCGGCAAACAAACAAAGTGCCCCCCACCCTCCCCTCGGTCAGTCCAACCCCCCCGTTCTGTCAGTAAATATTCCCCACCTCTACGCCCTGAGCCCACCCTTTTTTAAGACAATTAGAGCCTCAGGCTCTAATCACGTTTAGGGCGTGACCCCTGCTCCCCTAGTGGAGCGGCCACCATTGGTTTCTACTGGCTTCATTATCTGATGGTACCAGGGTTGATTGAGATTTTTAGGTAAAAGAGTCTAAATTTTATTTAGTTTTAGATGACACAGAGAAGGGTTAGAGCCCCTGATAAGTTTTTACTACCGTTTGTGGGTTTCCCCTCATTGCCAGTTTCGTATAAACTTTATTTTGTCAATGGGGACATTGATGAAAAGAAAAATACAGTTTTAGCAGAGTGGGGAAGAGATAGATTTTTTTTTTGACAGTGTTTTTATTGGCTGTCTTGGCCTTCCTGTCCCAGTGACACCTATACCTCCATTCCTTTGTAGCGCACCCCCTAAGTAGAAAGGGATCCCCACCCTGCACAACCAGGCACATCGCATCTTCACAGCACACTTGAGTCAGAAGAACAGTGCAGTGCTTTGTTTTTATGTTTTATTCAGGGGAATCAACTTGGATAGGGAAATTATGGGATGCCCACTTGATCAACTCTTCAGGGACACAACTATATACATTCCGTATATACACTTCTCCTTTTACCTCCAGCACAAATCTTGCTTGTAGAACTAAATCTCCAAGGACCAGCTGACACTGCATGGATGGTCTGACAAGAGTGCTGGGACCGTAGGCCCGTTTGGTAGTGTAGGCAAAAGTCCTAGTACCTAGCTGTTCTCTTCTGGCTACTGATCCCAGCACCACCCCTCAGGCACTGCCAGCCCACCTGGCTACAGCTGCCCCTTTTACTAGCCCTCCTGGCTAAGACTCCACAGTCCTCCCAGATTGGCTCTGCATTCATCCCAAACTGCTGTACCCAGTCCTCTTGACTGCAACATACACTAGCTCACCTGGCTGTCTTCCTCCCTGGAGATTTGCCCAGCAATGTTCTCCTGCTGTCCTCCACTTGTTTCCGTTCCTCTGGTCAGGACACCACTGTGTGTTGTGAAGAAGATCCCTTCAACACCCGAGCCCAGGCCCAAGGTCACCCCCCCAGACTAGGGGGCACCCTCAAGGGCTACCGACAGCCTAACACTCCATCTCCAGCTTCCACCCAAACTCCACTGCCCCAGCTGGGCTGACCATGGGTATTTGAGGGGGTCTGCCCCCTGCCAACCCATCTGTTGGGGATTGGTCAGGGACCTCAGAATACTCCAGGCAGCTCCTCCTCTTCTCCACTCCCATTCTTCTAGAATCTTCTGCAAGTTTCTAGATGTAGGGGGAGGTCTCAGAGATGCTGCCCGTGGGTCATCCAGCCCTCCCTGAGTCACTCAAACCCTCACCCAGAAAAACACATAGGCTTGGCTGCCAACCAAGCCTGAATAATTTACCTACACTAACAAGAAAAAATCCTAGCACTCTCACAACACAGCTAGGGGGTGCTACACCTTCTATGGATGTCAACGGGACAGGAAGTAAGAGAAGAGCTCTCCAATGAGGTCACAAAAAGAACCAAAGCTGAACTTCTGCCACAAATGCTTTAATTAAAAAATTCTTCTCAATAATCGCAAAGAATGTAACTCAATTTTGTGTGGCCAAACATCTTTTGGAAACCCAGATATTACTTTGATAAGGTAGCAGTAATACTCTGCTGTACAGAAAGAAGAGCTGTGGGAGAGACTCAGCAGTCTCCACCCATTACAGGCTGTCTGCAGAAAGCTCCAAAGGGGGTGGAGAGACCAGTCACCCTGCACAAGTAGAGAGAGCAGCAGTGACCAGTCTTTATTACAGGAAGCTCCTGTACATAGGTAAAGTTTAACACTGGATTACTGAGATCTGCACAGATCTGGAAGAAATACACAAAGCACACCAAGACTCAATTATTGATACAAATGCTTCTTGTATTTAGGCAATATTTGCTTATCCTGGATTTGAGCTTTAACTCCCCCCCCTCCTTTTTATCCAAAGCCAAAAAATAAAATTGACTAGAATTAGGCTTTAAAGAGGAACTGCAGTCTGCTCACAAAATTTGTAATAGAAACATCTCTGCAATTCTGAAGATTCTCTCCAACCACTTTGCATATTGTTGTTTTATATATACTGTGATTCTGTACTTGCCAAATATTCTGCAGAAATCTTCCTCCACTGAGTCTGGCCGCAACCATTTTAACTGTGAGCAGCTGAAGCTGCAGCCTGTTCACTTCCTGGGTTTACACAGACACACAGAGGCACACCTCCAACTCTGCAGCTCTCATTGGCCCTTTTATGACCCCCCCCCCCCTTCCTGGCAAACTCTCAGGAGAGTAAGAGAGAGAGAAAGCTGTGCATGATGTCATAAGCCTAGACTTTTTTCCAGACAAGAAACAGGAAGCGGGCTATATAAGGTATTTACTGGCAGAAAAAAAAATGTTTTACTATCCAAAGTTAAAACAACAAGGGCAGAAGATTTAATAGTTTGAAAGATAAAAAAATGACTGAAGGTCCGCTTTAAATATTCAAGTTGGGATGTTGGGATTGCTACAGTTGTGTCTTTGAGTGAATTATGTACCATGCGTCTCACCTTACAACTAATCAGCAGGCTGCGTTGTGCCCAGCTCCCCGGAGTCTCCTTAGAGGTATCAGGAGCTGTTGGCTGGTCCTGGACCGTATCAAAGTCTTCATCAATCCTCTCTCCTACTTTAGCTGATTCATTGGTAGATTGCACCCCCAGGTTACAGAGATGGAAGGACGGTACTAAACTGCTGGTCTCTTTTATAGGGCTCCCACCTAGAAGACGCCTCTGGATCACACTGTGAGGTTGCTACATCCAGAAACAAAGAATGACATCAGTATTGACACCACACAGATTTTACATTGATTTCTATTTACAGAGTACAATGTACTAACCTTCCACCTTATTCTCTGCACCCCTCATCTGTCATTAGCAATAAGCTTGCATCTAAATTAAAATATTCTCTATGGCATGGCAGGGTAATTCAGCTCATTAAATATAACCTTTAACTAATTAACAATTTTGTCTCAGCTTATTCTAAAGCCTGGACTGCTTACCCAAAATCAACGAATCAAAACCAAATTACCGGAGCCATTTTTTTTCCCTGAGTCTGCCCTACTTTAAAGTATACCTGTACTCGTCTGAAACTTGCTAAGCAGTACCCAGTAGCAGGCAGGGTCAGCTGTGTCCTAGAGCCCCCAAAGGATCCCCAAAACAATGGTTGCTCTATTATACAATTTTTTACTTCACTTAGGAAGACAGCGCATGCCTTCCTGTTTGCCCATCCCAGTTATGGGCAGCCATGCCAAGCAATAATGGAGGTGCTAGAGGGGGTGGTGCTGAACACTGACTTCTTTGGCAAAGTCAGTGTTTACATAATAGTGCATGCTGGGTTTGGGGGTTCTAGAACAGCATTGATACTGCCTGCAGGCATCTAAAAAATATGTACAAGGATTTTCACTAGCAAATGTTTTTTTATATTTTGGTTCTTCGGCTTAGATACATTTTATTCTCAAAAAGTGCTGCGCATATGGAGGACTATGAGATAAATATCTAAATGTGCACCACACAAATCAAATATCACCTTATAAAAATACTTTCTGTACAAAAACAAACAATGGTGAATGTGTTGCAAAACCAGAAAAGCCAAAGCCCTGTTGAAAAATACTTCCTGAAAAAAAAACCCCAATACTAAATATATTGTAAAGCCAGCTATTATTAACCTGTCAAGGTAAGTGAATATAGCTAGTGTGTAAAAAAACAAATAATTTTGTATAGGACCAAATATTGGCCTAAGTGAATACATATTATACAGACTCTACTAATCTGTGCAATACCATCCAAATAGACAAAATATTGAGCGGTTTACGGTAGGTGGCAACACAAAATTGTGCAATACATATGTGTGAATAAAAATGGGATTTTTCACTTAACGTAAAATCCATTTCTCTAAGTTCATTGACAGACACATCGCTCCATTATTCAGAACCATAGGGTTATATCGCCCCCTACAGAAGTGGAACACTAGGCAGAAAAAAGACTTGGCTACGCCTATGGGAAGTCCTAGGTGATAGACACCTCCCTCTCTGCTATAGGCCTTCAGTTTAGTAACAAGCATTGTCAGAAGCATTAAAATCTCCTTAGAGGGTTGGGTGCTGTGTCTGTCAATGAACTCAGAGAAATGGATTTTACGGTAGAGATTTTTTACTTTTCGTTCATTGACAGACACAGTGCTCCATTATTCAGAACCCGCCTGCTGCGAGTGCACAGGTCGGCGGGGGCACTGGACCAGGCTAGAGCTGAGGAAGGAGGGCGGATGCCCGCAACGGAGAGCGGCGACCTCCTCCGCCCGCTCTAAGGCCGCCCCGCACATCGCCCGCAAAGCCGCGGCCTAAATTAGTGGTGAGCCGCCACAGGGGGGCACGGATCTGCGGATGCCTGGTCATCCACCCAACCATCAGGTGCCAAGTTATACCCCCCATAGTGACAACACTGGAGGGGAGAGGGGGTGGTTGACAGAGTGTCAGAAGCACCTAAGCCAGAGGCCTGGGCCTCACCTGGGAAGTGTGGATGTGGAGGAGAACACCAGAGGGACTGACCACCCCAGGGAGTACTCGCACCCCACACCACTCCAGGGAAGGAGAGGAGGGGGCCCCTTACTTATCGCTCCAGTGAGTAACGCTCCCAGACAGATCCTCCTCGCCACCGAAGTGGGGGGGCTGTCGGCCATGAGGAATGCTGCGACACAGGTCGAGACCCGGTCTTATGCGACCTCGCGAGACGTTTAACTCGCAGGGCCAGCCCCCGTCCAGTGGGGCTATGTCGCGGAAGACCTAGTGCGTAGCTGCGGTCTGCACACGCTCACTGGCCAGACTGGGGAGACCACTGGATCTTAGTGTCCAGCCCATTGCCCAGTCCGGCAGTTGATTGTAGATCTCACAGGAAAAAAGTAGCTTAAAAAGCAAAAACAAAAAATTGCCAGGACCAGAGATCCCAGCAGGGAACGAGGTCCTTTCTCCTGACTAGGCAGAAAAAAAACTGAAGGCCTATAGCAGAGAGGGGGGTGTATATCACCTAGGACTGCCTAAAGGCGTAGCCAACTCTTTTTTCTGCCTAGTGTCCTACTCCTGTAGGGGGCGATATAACCCTATGGTTCTGAATAATGGAGCGCTATGTCTGTCAATGAACGAAAGCGAAATATATATTTTCAATCTAAAATACATATAAAAAAGAAGTCCACATGAAAAGAAAGTTTGTGTAAAAGGAAAAAAAGAATTTTCCAAGGAAACAGTTTTGAATCCTCTTGATCAGGTGACAGATATTACTTAAGGCTCCACAGGTGCACAGCACTCTATGCAAAAATATACACTTACCAGAAATGTTTGACCCTTACTTTAAAGAGCGGTCAAACAAAGTTTTATGAGAGTGTCTCCTGTGGCTTCAGCTCTATCCAAGTGCACCCATACATAGCTGCCAGAAAAACCCTCATCCATCCATGATCAGAATCCACTTGAAGGGGGCTAATCTTCCAGATCAAACATGCAAAAAACAGACACGCTCTCCTTAGTGTGAAACCAGCGATCCGAAAATGTATGAAGTTAAAATTGCACTTACAAAGCAACATAACAGTGTTGTGTATAGTAAGACACCAATGTTGCCAACATCCAAGATGGGCACCATTTGGCACGCATGCGTGATGACATATGCCATGGTTCCCAATGTGTTTTGTCAGATGTGACATCATCATTGTTAGCAGGGCAGGAAGTGACCTCAAATATCTCTAACGGAGCCCCAGATAGCAGTAAAAAAACAAAACAAAAAACAACAGGGTCTCTAATTCTTCCCAACTCCACCCAGAACCTAAAAGAAAATCTTTTATCTGAGTTACACCTCAACTGTTGGCCTAGATCTGAATCTTGATGTTATTATAATTGGTGACACAATAACCCTCCCTATGTTGGGTTACTAACTATCCAGAAAAATGTGAAGAGTCCATACAAAACACAGAAATATACAGCAGATTGTCAGGAAAACCCATAAAGTAATTTTGTTTGCTTTTTTTAATTTGATGAACAGCCGGTTGGAGCCTGTTCCCACGATGATGATGCAGTGAAAATTAATTTGTTGTCAGCCTGGCACAGAGCATGGAGTATTTTGTACATCACACAGCAAACTACAGAGTGATGCCAGCCTGCCCAGGCACACAGCAATGATCATACTGCCAGATAACTGTCCTGTGGGCTGGTCACTGATGTCTCCATAAAAAATTAAGCTGTTGGTTTATTTTTGTACAATTGTCTGAAAAATAATTTATTTTGGTTTGGCAAAACCAGCCCTGTCTCCTTTTAAGAGTAAGAAGGAATGTTGGCAAGCCTGCCCTCAACACACACACACAGCACTTCCAAATGCCATTTCTTGATGCAGCAAAACCAGATAATACTGATCGAAGATGATTCTGCTTGTGAATCCTGAGACTGCAAGAAATGGCAGATCTTCACTGGTATGATTGTTGTGGCTGCATTCTTACCTCCTACCCCCCCCCCCCCCCCACAATCACCCCTTTCCACTAATTTACAGTTACACCCCTGAGCAGTTTCTTTCCTCCTGTATCCTGTGAATAACAGCGACACCCCTGACCAACCCCATTCCTCCTGTATCCTGTGAATAACAGCGACACCCCTGACCAACCCCATTCCTCCTGTATCCTGTGAATAACAGCGACACCCCTGACCAACCCCATTCCTCCTGTATCCTGTGAATAACAGCGACACCCCTGACCAACCCCATTCCTTCTGTATTCTGTGAATAACAGCGACACCCCTGAGCAACCCCATTCCTCCTGTATCCAGTGAATAACAGCGACACCCCTGACCAACCCCATTCCTCCTGTATCCTGTGAATAACAGCGACACCCCTGACCAACCCCATTCCTTCTGTATCCTGTGAATAACAGCGACACCCCTGAGCAACCCCATTCCTCCTGTATCCTGTGATAACACGACACCCCTGAGCAACCCCATTCCTCCTGTATCCTGTGAATAACAGCGACACCCCTGAGCAACCCCATTCCTCCTGTATCCTGTGAATAACAGCAACACCCCTGAGCAACCCCTATTCTCCTGTATCCTGTGATTTACAGTTACACCCCTGAGCAACCCCTATTCTCCTGTATCCTGAGAATTATAGTGACACCCCTGAGTAGCCCCTTTCCTTCTGTATCCTGTGAATGACAGTGACATCCCTGAGCAACCCCTTTCCGCCTGAATTTTGTGATTTTACAATACCATCCCCGAACAGTCCCTTTCCTCCTGTATTCTGTGAATGACAGTAACACCCCTGACCAACCCCATTCCTCCTGTATCCTGTGAATAACAGCGACACCCCTGACCAACCCCATTCCTCCTGTATCCTGTGAATAACAGCGACACACCTGACCAACCCCATTCCTTCTGTATCCTGTGAATAACAGCGACACCCCTGAGCAACTCCATTCCTCCTGTATCCTGTGAATAACACGACACCCCTGAGCAACCCCATTCCTCCTGTATCCTATGAATAACAGCGACACCCCTGAGCAACCCCATTCCTCCTGTATCCTGTGAATAACAGCAACACCCCTGAGCAACCCCTATTCTCCTATATCCTGTGATTTACAGTTACACCCCTGAGCAACCCCTATTCTCCTGTATCCTGTGATTTACAGTTACACCCCTGAGCAACCCCTATTCTCCTGTATCCTGAGAATTATAGTGACACCCCTGAGTAGCCCCTTTCCTTCTGTATCCTGTGAATGACAGTGACATCCCTGAGCAACCCCTTTCCGCCTGAATTTTGTGATTTTACAATACCATCCCCGAACAGTCCCTTTCCTCCTGTATTCTGTGAATGACAGTAACACCCCTGAGTAGTCCATTTCCTCCTGTTTCCTGTGAATGACAATAACACCCCTAAACAGTCCCTTGATCTTACCATAACATCCCAGAAGAGTCTCTTTCCTCCTGTATTCTATGATTTACACTAACATCGCTGAACAGTCCCTTTCCTCCTATATCCTGTGACTGACAGTAACACCCCTGAGCAGTCCCTTTCCTCCTGCATCTTGTGATTTATGGTGACAACCCTCTTCTGCTTCTAGTGACTGACTTAAGACCTTAAAGCAGTCCCTTTCATTTTCTATCTCGTGAGTGTCAGTGATACCTCTGACCAGTCTCTTTCCTCCAGCAGGTAATTTACAGAAATACCCCTGATTGCAGTCACACCCTGAGCAGTCCATTTTGGCACCCCAGTGACACCTTTGAACGATACCCTGTGATTTACAGTGACAGCCATGGGCTCTCCTTTTTCCTGCACCCTGTGAGTGACAGTCCTGAGCACCCTCTTTTTTTATTCATCCTGTGATTGTCAGTGGCATCCCTGAGAAATCCCCTTTTCATGCATCCTGTGATTGAAAGTGACACCCCTAAGGAGTTTTTTTTTTTTTTTTTTTTTTCGCTACCATCCAGTGACTAATAGTGACACCCCTGAGCATTCTCTTTTTTCTTGCATCCTGTGATTGACAGTGAAGCCCCTGAGCAGTTTTTTTTCTCCACCATCCAGTGACTAATAGAGACGCCCCTGAGCATCCCCTTACGTAATTGACAGTGACACCCCTGAGCACTCATTTTCTTCTCCCTTATTCTTGTATCCATTGGCAAATAATGACACCTCTACGCAGTCCCTTTTCTCCTGCATCACGTATATACTAGACAGTCAATAACTGAGCTATTTGTAGGATTCTTTGAAGATTCAAAATCTTTGCATGATTGGAATAATGGTAAGTAACAATAATAATATCCTGTATGGTAGTAGTCTATATTTTACCATCTTTCTTTACACCTTAAACAATAGTCACTTGATTGATGTTTTTTTTTTCTCTCTATCTTAAACAGTGAATGATACTATTAGACCATCACCCTTTTACGCTAAAATGACCACTGGTATCAATAACTGTTATGGATCAATAGAAAATTCTACTGATAAATTGGAAAATCTTTTTGACCGATTTTGCCCTAATTTTGCGAGTCATTGTTTTTGTATGTTCCTATTGATCTTTGTGCACCCCATAGCTTTGCCTGAAGTGTTATAAAAAAAAAAAAAAGCCTTGCTGTCTGTGGCGAGACCTGTTCACACTAGGGTTGCCACCTCACACATATGAATTACACAGGTTCTGAGGCTAATTTAATTCAGATGAGGCACCAAGTGAGTTTAATTATCTCCCTAATCTGCCACAGAACCTGTGTAATTAATATGTATTCAGTTTTAAAGGAATAAGATGGCAACCCTAGTTCACGCAGGACCCCCACAGTGCTGCTTGCACGGCTTCTAGTGCACAATCTAAAATTTTACAAGTGACGCATCATCGTGACCCCGTCCCACCTGCTGCATAAACCCAAAAGCAGTTCCCTTATCCCCCTCCCATTCCTTTCCAGTTTACTCACCAGGTCCTTGGAGGTGCCCAATCTCCGCAGCTGGTCCAGCGGCAGCAGATCTGCAGAATCCTTGTGCACAAACTGGGTGGCCTGTTTGAGGCGCCTCTGTTGGTGCAGGATGGCTGCGCCCCTCAAGTCCTGATCTTTTCTAGGGGATCCCCTGATCTTGGCATCTTCTGGCAACCCCACCGGTGGCTTATGAAAGCTCATTGTGCAAAGTAGGGGGCCCTCTGTGGATGGTCTGTACCCCCCTGCCCTCTTGTTATGTTGCTGTGTGTGCCCCCCTGGATTGCCTGTGTCCAATCCTTCTGATATGTCTCTGTGTTCTGGGGGATTCCTCTGTTAATTCCCCTCCTCCTCCTCCTCTGCAGTGATTCCCCTTTCCCTGCCTCCTCCTTTACAAGCTAGCCATCCTCTGCCACTGTGCACAGCTCTCTCCCCTCCCCTCCCCTCCAATCTTTCCCCCCCACTGCACAGGTTTCATGTACAGTCCTGTTACGCAGTTTAATGGGTCCCTGTTTCCTCTACCAGCTACTTCTGCAAAAGCATCACATCCCAGCGAGTCTGTCTGCGCAGAACGCCAAATCTTGGCTGAACGGAGCTGTTAAGAAAAAAGGATGCACATTAATCTGCAGGGCTGCAAAAACCTCAAGAGTATATTTTTTACTGACAGATACCTAAATGTTTGCTGACAGCTAGCATTTATCTACAGCCCATTGTTATGCAGAGCGCAAACGCAGGCTGCAGATAGGCGATGATTGCACAGCATTGAATTTGGTTTAAGCTGGATACACACTATACAATTTTCTTTTGTTTTTCTTTAGATTTACCAAAACCATATAATATGAGGTCAAACCTAAACACTTTCAATTTGTATGCAATCAGGCAGGCCCTTGCACTACATAGTTGAAGGTAAATCTAAAGGAAATTGAACAGCAAAAGTTGTATAGTGTGTATCAAGCTTTAAGCCTCGTACACACGATTGGATTGTTGGCCAACAGAGCACCAGGCTTTTGTCCCAAGGGCGTCTGCCAGGAACTTGTCTTGCATACTGACGGCACACAATTGTCAGCCAACAAACACGAACGTAGTGACGTACTACGTGGAATTTCAGCTCTTGAGCGCCACCCTTTGGGCACCTTTTGCTAATGTCGTGTTTGGTGAGCATTGATTCCGAGCATGTGTGTTTGTACTTTGGACTTTTGTGTGACGGACTTGTGTACAGACGATACGAAAATCTGACAACAGACCGTTGTCTGCTGAAAATTTCCTAGCCTGTCATCCAACATTTGTTGGCAGAAAGTTAGACAACAATTGTCTGATGGAGCGTACTAATCGGTCGGATTTTAGGCAAACACTCTGTCATCACCCAATTCCCTGCCGAAAATCCGATCGTGTGTTTGAGGCTTTAGGCCTCTTTCACACGGACTGTCCGTTCAGGTCCATCTGTCAGTTTTTTAGGCGGACCTGATTGGACCATCCATAGACATCTATGGAGCGTCGGATGTCAGCGGTGACATGTCCGCTGACATCCGACCCGCTCCGATCCGAAAAAGTGTAATGGAGGAAAAACCTACTTTTCCATCCGTTATCGGATCGGGTGACGACGGACTCCACGGTCTGTCGTCACCCGATCCCCCATAGGGGAGAGCGGCGCTCTGACAGGACTTGTCATTTTCCTGCTCAGCGGGGATCGGTGGAGCGATCCCCGCTGAGCAAGCGGATGTTCACGGGGCGGATCATCACTGATCTGGTCTTTTTTTTGTATTATTTTATTTTATTTTAGACATTATGGGGGAGATTTACTAAAACTGGTGCAGCTGTTCATAGTAATTAATCAGCTTCCAGGTTTTATTGACAAAGCTTAATTGAACAAGCTGAAGTTAGAAGCTGATTGGTTACTAAGCACAGCTGCACCAGGTCCTGTGTGCACCAGTTTTAGTAAATCTCCCCCAAGGTTTGTAGACATTAACTGACAGCTGTGCTTTATATGCTACATAGTAAAAACACAGAAGCTAAAAAAAAATAATATGCAGTTTTGGAAAATTGTAATTTTATTTTTTGTTTCTTTCTACTGACAGTTTTGAATACAGTTACTGACAGTGTAAATGACCAGTGACACAGAGGTAGCAGAATTGCACATTGTTTTTATATGTATTGACAGTTATGTAAATGTTTACTGACAGATTCATCTCCAAAGTTTTATTGTGCAATAATAAAAAAAAAAAGCGACAGGGCAAAAGAATTTATCGAGATTGCTAAACATAGAATAGGTCTGTACTGACAGAATGAAAATATTTTCTGACAACATGTAGACAAACATGCTTTGCAGGAGAAGGATGGATGGGGGGGATCTCTTTGTGCCTGGAGGAAAATATATTTAACCCTTTTATTACCAGAAGTCACTGAAGTGTAGATGTCCAGGCCAAGTTTAGCAAAGCCGCTACACATCCGTTAACATGACAGTTACTAATTTGCTCACCTAAATAATGCTTACATTCGTATAGTATAGGCTAACAAATAAAAAAATGTTTAGAAGAAAAAGCAGTATTCATTTTAAAATGTAAAATACTGGTTTAAAGTGTATGTTACCCCAGTATTTCATATTCCTGATATGTATCTTTTGTACCATGTACTTGAAACTGTATCCTAGTCTCTTATGCCCCGTACACACGGTCGGACATTGATCTGACATTCAGACAACAAAATCCTAGGATTTTTTCTGACGGATGTTGGCTCAAACTTGTTTTGCATACACACGGTCACACAAAGTTGTCGGAAAATCTGATCGTTCTAAACGCGGTGACGTCGGGACTATAAACGGGGCAGTAGCCAATAGCTTTCGTCTCTTAATTTATTCTGAGCATGCGTGGCACTTTGTGCGTCGGATTTGTGTACACACGATCAGAATTACCGACAACGGATTTTGTTGTCGGAAAATTTTATAGCAAGCTCTCAAACTTTGTGTGTCAGAAATTCCTATGGAAAATGTATGATGGAGCCCACACACGGTCGGAATTTCCGACAACAAGGTCCTATCACACATTTTCGATCGGAAAATCCGACCGTGTGTACAGGGCATAAGTATTGCTTCTGGTGCATGAAATACCTGGTAATCCTGCCAGTCCCCTGCTTACCTATTTCAAACTGACCACTCCAGGCATGGAAGCACAAGCATCCTAGTGTGATCAGTTTTATTCTTGCATTCTACTTGGGAGTACAGCCTGCCTGTGATCCAGTGGTCGGACTTGTGCTGACATGCCCCCATTGCAGAGCTAATTTCTTGGAAGATCAGTGTACTGCTGTTTCCATCCCCACCTCTCTAACTAAGCCCCTTATGCAGCCTATAGCAGAGGTCATGTGATCACTTATTTTTTAAAAAAGGTATTTACAATGAAATATATACTATATTACAAAAGTATTGGGACGCCTGCCTTTCCATGTACATGAACTTTAATGGCATCCCAGTCTTAGTCCATAGGGTTCAATATTGAGTTGGCCCACCTTTTACAGCTATAACAGCTTCAACTCTTCTGGGAAGGCTGCCCACAAGGTTTAGGAGTGTGTCTATGGGAATGTTTGACCATTCTTCAAGAAGCGCATTTGTGAGGTCAGGCACGGATGTGGACGAGAAGGCCTAGCTCGCAGTCTTCTCTATAATTCATCCCAAAGGTGTTCTATCGGGTTGAGGTCAGGACTCTGTGCAGCCCAGTCAAGTTCTTCCACCCCAAACATGTTCATCCATGTCTTTATGGACCTTGTTTTGTGCACTGGTCCAAATCATTTGGTGGAGGGGGGGTTATGGTGTGGGGTTGTTTTTCAGGGGTTGGGCTTGGTCCCTTAGTTCCAGCGAGGGGGAATTTTTAAGGTGTCAGGATACCAAGACATTTTGGACAATTTCATGCTCCCAACTTTGTGGGAACAATTTGGGGATGGCCCCTTTCTGTTCCAATATGACTGCGCACCAGTGCACAAAGCAAGGTCCATAAAGACCTGGATGAGAGAGTTTGGGGTGGAGGATCTTGACTGGCCTGCACAGAGTCCTGATCTCAACCTGATAGAGCAACTTTGGGATGAATTAGAGCAGAGACTGCGAGCCAGGCCTTCTCATCCACTTCAGTGCCTGACCTCACAAATGCGCTTCTGGAAGAATGGTCAAACATTCCCATAGACACTCTCCTAAACCTTGTGGACAGCCTTCCCAGAAGAGCTGAAGCTGTTATAGCTGCAAAGGGTGGGCCAACTCAATACTGAACCCTACGGACTAAGACTGGAATGCCATTAAAGTTCATGTACATGTAAAGGCAGGTGTCCCAATATTTTTGGTAATATAGTGTATGTGTGTGTGTACACACACACTGCCTTAAAAATGTATTCATATCCCTTGAAATTTTCCACATTTTGTCATGTTAAAACCAAAAACGTAAATGTATTTTATTGGGATTGTATGTGATAGACCAACACAAAGTGGCACATAATTGTGAAGTAGAAGGAAAATGATGGTTTTCAAAATTGCTTACAAGTAAATATCTGACAAGTGTGATGTGCACTTGTATTTAGTCTCCTTTACTCTGATACCCCTAACTAAAATCTAGTGGAACCAATTGCCTTCAGAAGTCACCTAATTAGTAAATAAGAGTCCACCTGTGTGTAATTTAATCTCAGTATAAATACAGCTGTTCTGTGAAGCCCTCTGAGGTTTGTTGGAGAACCTTAGTGAACAAACAGCATCATGAAGGCCAAGGAACACACCAAACAGATCAGGGATAAAGTTGTGGAGAAGTTTAAAGCAGGGTTAGGTTATAAAAAAATATCCCAAGCTTTGAACATCTCACGGAGCACTGTTCAATCCATCATCTGAAAATGGAAAGAGTATGGCACAACTGCAAACCTACCAAGACATGGCCGTCCACCTAAACTGACAGGCTGGGCAAGGAGAACATTAATCAGAGAAGCAGCCAAGAGGCCCATGGTAACTCTGGAGGAGCTGCAGAGATCTACAGCTCAGGTGGGAGAATCTGTCCACAGGACAACTATAAAGCCTCGTACACATGATTGGATTTTCCGATGGGAAATGTGTGATGACAGCTGTTGGTGGAAAAGCCGACCGTGTGTATGCTCCATCGGACAACTGTTGTCAGATTTTCCACGGACAAATGTTAGATGGCAGATTTTAAAATTTTCTGTGGACAAATGTCTTGTCGGATTTTCCGAGCGTGTGTACAAAAGTCCAATGTACAAACACGCATGCTCGGAAGCAAGGACGAGCCAGAAGCAGTCGGTCTTGTAAACTAGCGCTCGTAATGGAGAATTAACATAAATTATGAAATCTCCAAATGCAGCACACAATTCTCTTCTTCTCTAATGGGATAATAATGAAGCTGCTTTGCCGGTGATACTGATGGAGTTATTGCAAACAAATTTTCAAATGCATTTTTTTTCTAGTGATATCAAAAATAATATTTTTTTTTTTTTTGGGGGCAAGTTACCACAGCACCATTATCCCGTAGTTTTTAATATAAAAGATACAACCTATGTTGGTGTCCCTTGTTAATTTTACATTGTATTTTTTTAAATGTAACTGCCTACTCCCAAACTGTCATTTGAAGTAAAACACATAGCCAAGTATTAAGCATTAAGCATTAAAAAAAAGAAAACAAATACAATTAGGACATGCTATCTGCCAATAGAACTTAACCAAAAAGTGCATTCTATGCATCCAAAAATATAGAAAATATACCAAATCAAATCATTATTCAACCAAAAAAGTAATGTCAAAGCAATAACTCCAAGGCCAATAATAAATAACACGTTATCTCCGATTTTGCAACATGTCTGGTTGACGAACGGCTGTTCAGAAACGAACTGAAAAGCATGAAATGAAAAGCGCTAAATGAAAAGCGCTAAATGAAAAGCGCGAATCAACACTCACCAAACTTCTACTAACATGAAATTAGCAGAAGGAGCCCGAAGGTTGGTGCTAAAGAGCTGAAAAACCATGTAGTATGTAACTACGTTCGTGATCGTTGGCCAACAATTGTGTGCCGTGCATATACAAGACAGTTTCGGCCAACGCCCTTCAGACAAAAGTCCACGGTTTTGTTGGCCAACAATCCAATCTGATCGTGTCTACAAGGCTTTAGTCATGCACTCCCCAAATCTGGCCTTTATGGAGTAGAGTTAAGAAGAAAGCCATTGTTGAAAGAAAGCAGTGGCGGCTGGTGCTCCATTGGTTGGGGTGTGGGCATCAGATGGACCCAGCCCATCACCGCGAACCCCCCCCCCCCGCTCACTTACCATATGACTGTGGTCATGGTTTAGCAGACAGATTGCAGTGTGATCAAAGCAGGGAGCTCCCCCCCTCCCTCCTTCAGTGCACAGTGCAGGATGACAGCATGCAGCACTTCCACTACAAATACAGATGTGCAATCCTCACATATACTGCAGAGGACTGCAAAGAGGACAGGATCCCAGAAGAGGGTGAGCCTGGGGAGGACAGATCCACAGAACAGTGTGGGAATGCCTGCTGCTGCAAGGAGCTGGGCAGAGGGGCTCCCGCCGTGTATAAGTTCATCCCACGGCAGCTTCTGGCTTCCGTGTCCCCCCTCCATCTTCTCCTCCCAGCCAATGGGGTCTTAGGACTCCAGGCCAATGGGGTCTCAGGAGCCGATTCCTGATTGGCCGGGAGGAGTAACAGGAACACATTAGCGAATATTAATTCGCTAATGTCACACAACTGGGTGGGTAAGTGTAGTGCTCTGCGCCCCGTGCCCACCCTTTTTTGAAGCCAATTAGAGCCTCAGGCTCTAATTATGTGCTTCTAAAAAAAAAAAAAAAAATATATATATATATATATATATATATATATATATATATATATATATATATATATATAAAGAACCCTATTGAAATCCATGCGTTCTTCACCACGCATGTAGGTTAGGGGGCTGGACGCATGGATGGGGGGGCCGACTCCTGTGCGCCCCCTATGGACGGGCCGCCACTGAAAGAAAGCCATAAGAAATCCAGTTTGTAGTTTGTGAGAAGCCATGAGGGGGACACAGCAAACATGTGGAAGAAGGTGCTCTGGTCAGATGAGATAAAAATTGAACTTTTTGGCCTAAAAGCACAATGCTATGTGTGGTAGAAAACTAACACTGCACATAACCCTGGACACATCATCCCCACCACCACACTTTTCAGATATTTATTTGGAAAAAAAAAAATTTAAAAACCATTTAACATTTTCCTTCCACTTCACAACGATGTGCCACTTTGTGCTGGTCTATCACATAAAATCCCAATAAAATACATTTACGTTTTTGGTTGTAACATGACAAAATGTGGAAAATTTTAAGGGGTATGAATACTTTTTCAAGGCACTGTAATTGCCTTTGGGGATCTGGAAATCATATTTCCCTGTTAGAACATGTTTTGGATTTCTGGCAGGTTTTGGGTTCTGAAGATGTAAGTTTTTTTTTTTTTTCAGCCTGGCTTATTATGTAACTATTTAGCCCCGATGCATATTAGGCTATTCGGGAACAGATGCCGTGGTACAATCTGCAGACTTGCAAAAACCCAGCAGCTGCGGAGCTGCGAGTTTGCAGACTCATCAGTATTGATATTTACTGAAAAGATTTTTAAGGAAACATATTCTATGTCTAATATTGGAGCAGCGATTTTTGACCTTCCTCTGACAATGCTACTTACCTGGCTCTCGTGCTGATCCTGAGTCACTAGCCTGAAATAAATATGCAACATATGAAAGAAAAAAAAGATGAAATTCATAGCAACACTTCAGCAGGGTTTGTTTTAATTTTCTGCAGCATATGGGGTTAATCTACAAAACCTTTTGGTAACATCAGCCAAGCTCTGTCATGCGATTCTGGACTCTTTCAAATATTTAGATCCATCTGCAGAAAGTTTAGCGGGAAGGTTATTCCCACGCTCCGTGTAAGACAGGAACAGATGGATCCATTAATAAACATTGGTCGCCTCTGTCTATATACCGTCTGCCCATGGTGTTTACTTGTACCGCGTGCTGATGATCCTCAGATGGTTCTGTGAAAGTGAGCCTGTCCAGAACTCCAGAATTACAGCATGGATTAGCAGAAACGTCTGTCCAGAACTGGAAGGTTCTAAGGACCCTAACACTTGGTTCCGGGTGTTCACATTAACCAACAGATTTAGGTACTGAGCCCATGCAGGCTTGTCTGACCATTAAAATTACCTTGGATGGTAACTAGAATTTTAGGTGCATCTAGTAGCCAATGAAATGTCAGCAGGGCTGAGTTCACACCTTTCCATGTTTGTTGTCATGCATTTTGTTTGCATTATCAACAATCCCATGTTATACTGTTGTCATCAGTAGGTCCTATAGCACAGGGGTAGGCAACCTTGGCCCTCCAGCTGTGGTGAAACTACAAATCCCATCATGCCTCTGCCTCTAGGAGTCATGCCTGTGATTGTTAGGGTCTTGCAATGTCTCATGGGACTTCAAAACTGAGGGCTGAGGTTGCCTAGCCCTGCTATAGCACACATCAACACATCAAAAGCACAAAGCATGTCAACATGCTGCACAGATGTGCACTAGCATCATTTAAAATAAATGTTTAACCTGTGCACCTGTATTGATGTGCGTTTAAGTCTGCGTTGAGGCACTGCACATAGTGGCCTCCCCTTTGTGCTGCTTGTGTGCGCCCTCTAGTGTGCACAAGCACCCTGTGTGATCACTGTGTCCATTAGACACAATAGAGCACAGAGCAGGGTACAGAGCCAATTAAGTTGGCTCTGTACCATGTAATCACTGTGACTCAATCATAATTATAAGCAAAGGCTACATTTTGTCACCACGCTGTGTTCTCTCTCACACACTAATCACCTGTGAGAGGAAACAGAGAGGGGAATTTATCAAAACTAAAGCAGCTGTGCACAGCAATCCATCAACTTCTTTCATTTACAAAGCTTAACTGAACAAGCTAAAGATAGCAACTGATTGGTTGCCATATACAGCTGCTCTAGTTTTGAAAAATTCCCCCCCAAAAGGATCAAGAGCAACATTTTTAGTGTCCCTTGCTAACCATAACAGTGCTTTCTCACCAGACCAGTGTCCCTGATTGCTAGCCCCACCAGTTAGCCACAAGAGTTACAATGTCATCAGACTAGTGTAAGCTTCTCACAGTGTTCCTGATCACCACCACACCAGCCCCAGCGTTACCAGACCAGTGCATCCAGCAACAGTGTTCCTAAACGTCACCATACCAATACAATATCACCAGACCAGTATAAACCAGCAACAATGTTCCTAATCGCTAGTCACACCAGTTCCAGTGTCGCTAAACTAGTGTAAGCCAGCAACAGCGTTCTTGCTCACTAGCTACACAAGTACATTGTCACCAGAACAGTCGGTGTAAGCCAGCAACAGTATTCTTGATAGCCTCCACACCAGTCTCGGTGTCACCAGACCAGTGTAAGAAAGCAACAGTGTTCTTGACTGCTGTCACACCAGTCCCATTATCACTAAACTAGTCATGTAGATCAGCAACAGTGTTCCTGATAGCCACACCAGTCCCAGGGTCACCAGATCAGCGTAAGTAGCAATGGTGTTCCAGATATTGATTACTCCAGTACACTGTCACCAGAGCCAATGCAGCCAGCAACAGCGTTTTTGATGCTAGCCTCACCAGTGCCAGTGTATTTTAGCAACAGTGTTCCTGATTGCCACCACACCAGTCCTAGTGTCGCCAGGCTAATGAAACTAGCAACTTATTGCGATGCATACTAGCGCATTATAATATTGCCTTGCAGGGGGAAATTTTTTTATTTTATTTATAGACTTTACTACCGCTTAAACATGCTGGTCTTCAAGTGGTTAAAGTCTTCGTTGTGATCTTTGAGGATTATTATTTTACAGTGAAAAAGTCTTGAAAGGTCCAGGATAGTTTGCATTAAAGCAGTATTAATCCTAAAAAACTGCAAAAATATTGCAGCTCATCCATCCTTATAGAATATGTTACCCTACATTTCATATTCCTGATATGCGTATGTTGTACCATGTACTTGTGTTAAAAAGTATCCTTTTCTCTTTGTATTGCTGCCTTTGTGTAAAATACTTGGTGTTCCTGCCAGTCCCACTCCTTTCCTATTTCAATCTGACCATGCTAGGCATAGAAGCGCTTCTTTCCCAGTGTGGTCAGTATTCTGGCTGTGCTGAGAGAACTGCCTGTCTTTTCTCCAATGACCAGACCTGTGCTGGAACCCCACCCCCCACCACCACTGAACATCCATTCACTGAGAACATCAGTGTCCTGTTGTTTCTTCACCCCCCAGCTCTCTAAGCCTCTTACCTTTCATTTCTATTTTAAACGGAATGGGATGTTTTAAAAAGATAAGGGTTTCACATGTACTTTAAGGCCTCATGCACACATTTTAGAACTGCCAGTAGCGTTAGCTGTAGAAAGCTTTAGAATGAGTTTCGCAGTGTTTTTTTCAGCAAAACTATACTACCACAAAAGCTTATGTTTCAAAAATGTTCATTTAAAACACGTTTTTCAGAATTAGAGCATTTTTACAGCTGTAAAACTCCTCTTCAAGCCCAAGAGTTCTGGGGGGGGGTTCCAGCCAGAAAACACCCCAGCCAAAAACGCTGATAACAGCCTATGTGTGCATGGACACATAGGATAACATGCTGGGGAGTTTATTGGCTGCAGAAAAAAATGCCTGAAGCGAAAAACAGCAGCTGTAAAAATGTCCAGTGTGCATGAGGTCTTTTAATGTAGTGGCTGCTTTAATTTTTTAGGCTTTTTTCTTATTTCTTATTTTATTAATTTCATTTATTTTCACCTGGAGATCCAGCCAAGGGTGTCTCTACTCCACCAGAGGAGCAATGGAGACACCTATGGCACTGTCAATCTGGGGAGAAGTTAGTGTTATGCCATGTACATACAATTGGAAATTCAGGCAGCAATAGAGACAAATGAGAGCTTTTGGTCGGAAAATGCGACCGTGTGTATACTCTATCGGACTTTTGCGGGCGGAATTCCCGCCAACAAAAGATTGAGAGCAGGTTGTCAATTTTTCGGTCCGAAAAAATTCCTATCCGAAAATGCGATCGTCTGTACAAATTACGACGCACAAAATTCCTACGCACCCTCGGAAAAAATTCGACGCATGCTCAGAAGCATTGAACTTCATTTTCTCGGCTCGTCGTAGTGTTGTACATCACCGTGTTCTTGACGGTCGAAAGTTCAGAGAACTTTTGTGTGACCGTGTGTATGCAAGGCAAGCTTGAGGGAAAAACTATCCAAGTTTTTTCCGATGGAAAATCCACTCATGTGTACGCGGCATAAGATGCACTAGCAGGTTTGGATGAACAAAGTAAAGCTCAAACTTCAGGACACTTTTCAAGTAGTTACAGCAACAGTTTTGTTTTTTTTTTTTTGGGGGGGGGGGTTAAAGGTTTTTTTCTAAATAAATAAAAACTGATAATTGTAAACACCCCTGTCAGTGTTAAATGGTTTGCCCTAACTCTCTAAATTCCACTGAATTCTAAATTTTGCTGGACAGCTTGGTCTGTTAAAGAAAGTTGAAAAATAACAGACTTGCTGGCAGGATTCCCTTAGTGAAAAAAAGGAAAATATATCTAATGCAGCCACTTCAAGTAAGCCGCAATATATAATCTGTTGGCTATTGGGTTTAATACTGCTTTAAAGCTCTTTTACTGCTTAAGATCGTGTAAAAACTTTAATGTTCTTGACAAGCCACACTGTGTGGTAGCACATATGAAGTAAATGGTTCTCTTTATTGAGACATCAGGGGTCTATTAGACCCTGATGCCTCCTCTGCGCTCTATTGAAGCTAATCATGAACAGATAATGCAGAATGTAATCCCAGCCATGAGCTTCCCACCTCCTCGATCGTATGGCACACATTGAGAAAACTCCTCCCCTTCCTCAGCCTAGCCAAAGGCTGTTCCTGGAAT
The DNA here is from genome assembly GCF_042186555.1 of Aquarana catesbeiana. Lineage (NCBI taxonomy): Eukaryota > Metazoa > Chordata > Amphibia > Anura > Ranidae > Aquarana > Aquarana catesbeiana. Next base: position 552,899,761 of record NC_133326.1, read on the forward strand.
CATGGTGGAAGGGGAGGAGCTTCCCCGAAACGCGTTTCAGCTTCTAGTGCAGTCAGGTGGCTCCATACAGACTTGCAGTGACAGGTGTTCCAGGAGTCTACTTATCAGTCACACACTACTGCTTCACTATCACTGAGGTTTGTGAGTACAATTCTTATTGTGTGTATTTTCATTTATGTGTTCAATAAAACTTAAACATACTGCACTACTGGGTTCTGTATTGTGCCCCCTTTATTTCCCTATAGTATTGTTTTGGAGTTCCCATTCCCATCCAACCATTCAGGAGGCAGCAGCTGAGCAATCTTTTAGGGCCGGTTCACGCCTGGAGTTGCACAGGAACGTCCTTCACGTTCCTGTGCTATTCACATGTCGTTCAGAGCGGTGTGATTTGAGCCCATTCGGGCTCAAATCACATTGCACCACACCAAAAAGTAGTGTATGCACTACTTTTGGAAACTCACTACAACCGGATTACATGGCACTTTTGTACCATAAAACCGAGTGCAGGAAAACGCACTGCATTTGCGACCTGCGTTTGGGGTGTCATTACACTAGTATTGACACCCGCTGCAGATCACAACTGCAGTGCGTTTTAAATGCAGTGTGGGAAACGTGCACTAAATATAGTGTGACATTGGGGATTGTTCAGCTCAAGTGGATAGATGCATTTTGGTGCAGTGAGTCCACATCAGAGAGGAATTTATAGTCAAGGGCCTAGTAGCTCACGTTTATTAAAGGGAAAAACAAAACAAAAGTCCATCCAGGAATCCAACGCAGGGGTCCAAGCTTCAATTAAATACACAAAATCCAAATGAAAATGCTATCCCACCTGGCTACTCTTCAGCAGTAATGCTGCTATAGGTACAGGCCCCTCAAACGAGCTGCTTGGATGCACACAGTCTTAGGCTCCTTGGCCGCACACAGCTTCAAGCCCTTCAATGCACACAGCTTTGGGCTCATTGGACGCACACAGCTTTGAAGCCCTTCAACGCACACAGCTTCTGGCTCCCTGGACACACACAGCTTTGAAGCTTTTTAATGCACACAGCATCTATCCTCACACAGAGACACTCACTAGCAGCCACTGCTCCAACTCCACCTTCCTTCTCCTCTCACCAGCCCTTCGTTATATGGGCTGTGTGCACCTGGGCACACACCCTGCTGGCTGTCCACAAGACACAGGGTTGGAGATCCCGTCCCACCCAAGACTCTGAAGGATCTCCAAACTACAGAGCCCCATAGGGAACCAGCAAAACCTGGAGAAAACTGCCAGAGCAGTTTTCTCTGTTTCAAATTTATGCTCTGTAGCTCTGCACTCAGCAGATATGCAGACTCATTTTCATAGGGACAGAGCCTTAGTCTGCAACAGTAGGTTTCCCACACCGTGTTCTGGTGTGAAACAGGCCCTCAGTGACAGTTTATTTAAAGCGGTTATAAACTCTTACATATATCCAGTGAAGTGACTGGCCTCAGATGACACCCGCCGGCATCCGGATTGCTAAAATCAGACGGATGGGGATACGTTCGCCATCCGTCCGGTTGATCGAATGACAATCAGATGGAAACGGACAGGCAGTCCACCTGACTGCGCCATATAGGAGAGCGGGCCGTGTCATCCGCCTGTTCAGCGGGGACCAGCGGAGAGATCCCTTGCTGAGCAGGCGGATCCGCTCCATCTGAAAGGGGCCTTACAGTGCAGTTTCCTTTACATCACAGCCCCCTTTATATTACAGTGCACCCTTTAAAGAGCAATCCTCCTTACATTAATGTAAAGGGGCACTGTGATGTAAAGAGGGGCTGTGATGTGAAGGGGAACTGAGGACACTGATATAAAGGAGGGACTGTGGGCTGAGGACAGACTCCGTGAATAGCCCCTGCTCCAAATCCCCCCCCCCCCCCCAGTCCCTGGGGAAATTGGACGGTCCCTGGTGCCAAAAAGGTTGTGGACTGCTGTGTGTAGTTGATTTTATAGTTGTTAGACAATATCTACGAAATGTATGCATTTCGCTATACTTTGTAACATCTGATTACATAATTATCTCTCTGCTACTTTTGTTGCCAAGAGTGCAAATATTTAGATCTTCAGAGTTTGTGCTGCTTGTACCAGCATTCCAGCTAACTTTCCAGCTACCATGAGACTTTTCTGGGCATTCTTTATTTTTTAGCCGAGCAATGGAAGCTTTGAATCCAGAATTGACAAAATTATTATTATTATACAGGATTTATATAGCGCCAACAGTTTACGCATCGCTTTACAATATAAAAGGGAGACAATACAGTTATAATACAATAAAATACAAGAGGATTAAGAAGGCCCTGCTTAGAAGAGCTTACAATCTAATAGGGTGGGACAGGTGGTACAAAAGGTTGTAACTGTGGGGAATGAACTGATGGAACTGGTAAAAGATTATTAGGATCACCTGAAGGTAGCAAGAGTAGGGGATAGCCGGAAAGGTGGAGGTAGCGAGTTCCAGAGGATGGGAGAGGCTCTGGAGAAATCCTGGAGACAAGCATAGGAGGAGGAGACAAGAGAGCTTGAGAGTAGGAGGTCTTAAAAAGAGCGGAGAGGACGATTTGGGTGATATTTGGAGACAAGATTGGTGATGTAGCTCGGGGCAGACAGAGTTGTGAATGGCTTTGTATGTTGTGGTTAGCACTTTGAATTTAATTCGCTGGGTGATCAGGAGCCAGTGTATGGATTGGAGGAGAGGGTTGGCAGACACTGAGCGGTTGGCAAGGTGGATAAGTCTGGCAGCAGTATTCATTATAGACTGAAGAGGGGATAGCCTATGGAGAGGCAGATGAGAAGGGAGTTGCAATAGTCAAGGCGAGAGATAACAAGGGAGTGAATGAGGAGGGGTGAATTTTAGAGATGTTACGGAGGTCAATTCTAAAAATACTCATTGTTTCCAGGTTCATTCACTAAAGATATGATGAGTAAATTGATTTTTGCTGGTCACTCTACACTCTGCCCACCATTGCCAGCCCGAGCCCCTAGAATGGCAGTGGAACCAGAGATACATAGTGGGGGTGGTCAGCACATTCAAGGGTGCGTGGAAGTGATCGGGTGGCTTTAGCACCAGGGAGTGACAGTTCAACCAATGAATGCAGCTTAAGGACAGATTTTTAAATATAAAAGGTGGATTTTTTTGAGAAATTTCACTGTTGCTGTATATCATATCATGTCGGTAATGTATTTATGCAGACTTGTAAATACACTAAAAAGTGCACATTAAGAAGGCTCCATGCACACTCGCTTAAAAATCGCTGCTTTTGTGTTTTGCCAGTAGAAGCAGCTCAATGTTATTGTGTGTCCATGCATCTTAGGAGGATTACAAGCATATTTTAAGCTCAACGTTTAGAGGCAGGAAAAAATACCCTTCTGGTTTGTGTTTTTGATTGGAGTGTTCTGTCAGAAAAAACATTAAACGCTAAACGTGCCTAAATATATGTACAAAAACGCTCTATAAGAGTGTTTTTTTTCCAGCCAAGGGAACTGGTGTTTTTTAAGCCCAGTGCGCATGGAGCCTAATGCCGCGTACACACGACCGGACTTTACGGCATACTTGGTCCTGCGTACCTCAGTCCGTTGGACAATTCGATCGTGTGTGGGCTCCAGCTGACTTTTTTTCCTCAAAAGTTCGACGGACCTAGAAATTAAACATGTTTCAAATCTTTTGGACGGACTCAAGTCCGGACGAAAAGTCCGCTCGTCTGTATGCTAGTCTGACAGACAAAAACCGACGCTAGGGCAGCTATTGGCTACTGGCTATGAACTTCTTTGGTTTAGTCCGGTCGTACGTCATCACGTACGAATCCGTCGGACTTTGGTTGATCGTGTGTAGTTAAGTCTGTTCATTCTGAAAGTCCGTCGTAAAGTCCGTCATAGTCCGCAGGACAAAGTCTGCCGTTAAGTCCGCTCGTGTGTACGCGGCATAAGTATTCCCAGAACACCATGTTGCCTGCAGGCCAAGGGATTTTGCACAGCTGTGTGGCATAGAATATTGAGGTGACACCAGAATGAAAAAACATCAGGGCTTGTAGGCTGTACCATCTGCATGTCTTACCATGCTGCAATGCCTTAACCTTGTATGTTATGGCTGTACCATACAGATCCATCGTAGTTGTATCCTCAGCAGTCAGGGGATGAGTGGAAGTCCTTAGATAACAATACAAATATTCATAGTTTGCCTGGCTCTACACTACAATGTGTACTGTTGGAACGCTGATCAGTACTCTGATGGCTGTGTGCATTCTTCAGGTTGCTTGCATTGCAGGCTTTGGTGTGCTCATTCTGCTGTTATGTGGCACCACAGTCCGTGCACCTCTCTGAAGTTCCCGATACCTGTGCAGGATCTCGCTGTAATTTGGGGAGTTACTCTTCAGGGTCAATTTGTGGGGTTTGCGTTGATGTTGGGGGGCAGAGAAGAAGCCAGACTCCTCTGGGGTGGGGACTGCATGTTCCAAATTGCTAGCAGCACTTCTGTCAAGCGACGGGTACCTGCTGAAAACACCAAATGGATAAAAAGTGACCTGCATAGAGTTAGCATGTTCTCCCTGTGCTTGTATGGGTTTCCTTCAACACTCCAAAGACATGCTCGTAGGTTAATTGGCTTTCTAAATTGACTCTAGTATGTGTATGTATGAATGAGAGTTAGGGACCTTGTAAGCTCCTTGAGCGCACGGACTGATGTGAATTTACTGTATGTAAAAAGCGGTGCGTAAAGTTTGAGTGCCATTTAAAAAGGCCTGTAATAATGGATAAATAAATAATTTATATTAATTAACCCCTTGACGCCGGCTGTACGCAAATATGCAGCCTCCCAGCGCCTGGTCCATAGCGCTGAGGGGCCGCATATTTGCGTTAACTGCCCCCAATACACCTGTGGCGAGAGCGTGCGCCTGGCACAGCTACCATCGCTTTACCGAAAGTTTTCGGACCACGTGACAGCCAATGACGATGGTCACGTGATCTTAAGCCATGCCCCACCTCCCAGCATCATAAACCTCTTAAAAGGCCAGGAGCCCCCAGCACCAAGAGGCTAAAGTGAAAGCCCTAACTGGATGACATATAGTTTGATCTATGCACGGTTTACTATCATCAATTACTTGTTTTCACTTTTTTCATCCTTTGTTAAATCTCAGTTCTACTGATCTCCTTCAGCCCCTATGCAGCCACTTCCTGTCTACATTCACTCCAGCGATGGCTGTATGGCATTTCTCACAGATGGTGACAACAGTTTACCATGCCTGTGTAATGCCAGTTGAATTGGCCACTTGTAGTCTCTACCGGATCGGAAGCCCATGTGACAGGGTGACAACACAAAAGCACAATTAGGAGACAGAGTGTTGTCACCCTATAACAGAAAATACCTGATGAGGGCCTTTGTGGCAGGATCACTAGGCAATATTGTAATGACAGGTGCAGATTTAAAAAATAACTTTTGAACTGACATCTACATCTGTCAAAACTTATATGAGGTTTTCTTTTACTCTAATGAGTTCATGCTATTTGTATATGCACATTTCTTAGGCTCCTTTGATTTATTTCTCTCTCTGGTTGCTCTTCAGCACTCAGTGCAGAGAGCATGTGAGAAAGAGAGGACTACGCACTTGAAAAAGCAGTGACATTTTCGTGCAGCACTCGAGGGACAACTATTGGGGAGACGGCATTAATCTGTGTATTACAATCAGCTGACACTCTGTCAAGTTATATGAGCAATTCCCCTTATCATTCTATACCTCCTGGACTAAATTAATTCAGTCTGTTTGGCTGTCTTTTGTCTCTGTCCCTGTCTCTGTGTGTCTTCTATCTCTTTTCCCTGTCTGCATTGTCATTTTGTATTGTAGGCCTTTGCATAGGAAGATTTTATCAGATTCTAGTGATCAATTTTTTTTTTTTTTGTACAAAGGTCTAGTGATCAATCTTTCTTTAACCACTTCAATACAGGGCATTTTTACCCCCTTCCTGCCCAGGCCAATTTTCAGCTTTCAGCGCTGTCAGACTTTGAATGACAATTGCGCAGTCATGCGACCTTGTACCCCAATTAAATTTTGAGCGTTTTTTTTCCCCCACAAATAGAGCTTTCTTTTGGTGGTATTTGATCACCTCTGCGTTTTTTATTTTTTGCGCTATAAGCAAGAAAAGTGACAATTCTGAAAAAAAAAACCACAATATTTATTACTTTTTCCTATAATAAATATCCCATTTAAAAAAAAAAAAAAACAATTTTTTTCCTCAGTTTAGGCCGATATGTACTCTTCTACATATTTTTGATAAAAAAAAATCCCAATAAGCGTATATTGGTTGGTTTGCGCAAAAATTATAGTGTCTACAAAATAGGGGATAGATTTGCATTTTTATTATTATTATTTTTTTTACTACTAATGGCAGCGATCTGTGATTTTCATCATGACTATGACATGACAGCGGACAGATCAGACACTTTGACACTATTTTGGGACCATTGACATTTATAAAGCGACCAGTGCTATAAAAATGCACTGATTACTGTGTAAATGTGACGGCAGGGAAGGGGTTAACACTAGGGGGTGCTGAAGGGGTTAAATGTGTGTCCTAGGGAGTGATTCTAACTGTGGGGGGAGGAGACCGATCAGTGTTCCTCTGTACAAGGAACATACGATCAGTTCTCCTCTCCCCTGACAGGACGTGGATCTGTGTGTTTACACACACAGATCCACGTCCCTGCTCTGTGATGAGCAATCGCGGGTGCCCGACGGACATCACGGCTGCCGGGCACGCGCATTGGGCCCCAAGTGATGCGGCGATCCATAATGCCACAATGCCGGGAAGTCGAGGACGTCATATGACGCCTGCCCGGAAAGACGTAGGGAACTGGTTAAGGAATGTATAAAAATGTGTAAAAAGAGTTGTTTTTAGTTCCTTACCAGGGTAAATTCAACACGTAATATTTGAATAATTAATCTTTACCACTTGCAACTGGCAGCTTTTCTTGCTTTGTTTTTCTACAGCTGTGAAAAAATCTCAACAGCAGAATGAGAAGGGATTACACAGGCTCTACACAGGTTGCTTAAAGCCTAAAGCCTAAAGCTAGCCATACACTGTTCCTTTTATTTTATTTTTTTCATGATTCCCCTATCCACACAAGCAAACCCCCCCACGGGACATTGTAATCTGACAGCAGCACCCGCCGCCGAGGTGCTCCTTGGATTTTGGACCCCTCTATGCAGCTAGGCTGTGAAAAAGTCTCACGCATGAGGTATCCTCATACTCAGGAGGCATAACAGAATGTGTTTTGTGGTGTAATTATAAGTATGCCTATGCTGTGTGTGAGACATAACTTGTTAAAATTATAACTGTGTGCAAAAAAATAAAACACATATTATTTCATTTCATCATTTTGCAAAAATGTACAACCTCACAAAAATTCGCCATGCCTCTTAATAAATACCATGGCCTGTTTACTTTCCAAAAAGAGGTCATTTGAGGTGGTATTTGTACTGCCCTGGCATTTTAGAGCCTCAAGAAATGAGATAGGCCGTCAATACATACGGTATATACCATATACCAGCTTGTAGACTCTAACTTTCACACAGACTAAATAATATACACTGATTTGGGTTATTTATTTAACAGAAAAGTGATTTGGGTTATTTTTACCAAAGAAATAAAGCAGAATACATTTATTTTATGAAGAAAGATTACTTACAAAATGCTATAACAGAAAAAGGAAAAAGGTATTTTTTTCAAAAATTTCTGTTTTTTTTTTAGCAAAAAAATAAAAACCCAATGGGGATTAAGTACCGCCATAGGCAAGCTGTCTGACACAAGAAAATGATAAAGAAAAATCTATTTGGGTACAGTGTTGCATGACTGAGTAAATGTCATTCAAAGTGTGAGAAGTGCTGAAATCTGAAAAATAGCCTCAGCAGAAACAAGGTGAAACAGTCCGTTCTTGAAGTGGTTAAAGTGTTACTAAATCCAGGAGCCTGCATTCACTATATCTGGTCCCCCACAGACCACAGTATTTATTTTATTTTATTTATTTATTTCAGGTACTTATATAGCGTTGTCAATTTACGCAGCGCTTTACATATACATTGTACATTCACATCAGTCCCCACCCTCAAGGAGCTTACACTCTAAGGTCCCTGAGTGCCGGTTCACACTGCTGCGCTGTGAATTTGTTCCGTTTTTTTGTCCTGTGTGAGGTGAGATTTTACCGTGAATTTACAGCGATTTTACCACGAATTTCAGGAGTTGGACATAGCTGCAATTGATGTTCTAGCCAATGGAATCATAATGTACAAAAAAAAGGTGTTAACTTCCTGTGTACTTCCTGGTGTTTGTGGAGAGTAGTGTGGTGGAATTCGCACATATCTGAACCAACAATGCGATTCCAGAACAATTTACATTGATGTCTATGGAGACTAAATTCGCAACGCAACGCTGTAAACTCGCACAAGACCCTTTTTTTAATCGCATCGCATTCGTAGAGGAATTGCAACGCATGTATGTGAACGACCGTCATTGAAAACAATGACTTTATGGATGACATGCGAATTTAGAATGTTTTTGACGCATCACATTCGTTATGAACTCGCATCAGTGTGAACCGGCACTCAATCACATTCATACATACTAGGGACAATTTAGACAGGATCCAATTAACCTAAAAGCATGTCTTTGGAGTGCGGGAGGAAACCGGAGTACCCGGAGGAAACCCACACAGGCACAGGGAGAACATGCAAACTCCAGGCAGGTAGTGTCATGGTTGGGATTCGAACCAGCAACCCTTCTTACTGCTAGGTGAAAGTGCTATCCACTACACCACTGTGCCACCCCAGTACACAGAACATGGAAATTCTATTATTTAACCACTTGAGCCCCGGACCATTATGCTGCCTAAGGACCAGAGGTCTTTTTCCAATTTGGCACTGCGTCGCTTTAACTGCTAATTGCGCGGTCATGCAATGCTGTACCCAAACGAAATTTGCGTCCTTTTCTTCCCACAAATAGAGCTTTCTTTTGATGGTATTTGATCACCTCTGCGGTTTTTATTTTTTGCGCTATAAACGGAAAAAGACCGAAAATTTTGAAAAAAAATGATATTTTCTACTTTTTGTTATAAAAAAAATCCAATAAACTAAATTTTAGTCATACATTTAGGCCAAAATGTATTCGGCCACATGTCTTTGGTAAAAAAAATGTCAATAAGCGTATATTTATTGGTTTGCGCAAAAGTTATAGCGTCTACAAACTAGGGTACATTTTCTGGAATTTACACAGCTTTTAGTTTATGACTGCCTATGTCATTTCTTGAGGTGCTAAAATGGCAGGGCAGTACAAAACCCCCCCAAATGACCCCATTTTGGAAAGTAGACACCCCAAGGAAATTGCTGAGAGGCATGTTGAACCCATTGAATATTTATTTTTTTTGTCCCAAGTGATTGAAAAATGACAAAAAAAAAAAAAAAAAAAAAATATTTACAAAAAGTCGTCACTAAATGATATATTGCTCACACAGGCCATGGGCATATGTGGAATTGCACCCCAAAATACATTTAGCTGCTTCTCCTGAGTATGGGGATACCACATGTGTGGGACTTTTTGGGAGCCTAGCCGCGTACGGGGCCCCGAAAACCAATCACCGCCTTCAGGATTTCTAAGGGTGTAAATTTTTGCTTTCACTCTTCACTGCCTATCACAGTTTCGGAGGCCATGGAATGCCCAGGTGGCACAAAACCCCCCAAAATGACCCCATTTTGGAAAGTAGACACCCCAAGCTATTTGCTGAGAGGCATATTGAGTCCATGGAATATTTTATATTTTGACACAAGTTGCGGGAAAGTGACACTTTTTTTTTTTTTTTTTTTTTTTTTTCATAAAGTTGTCACTAAATGATATATTGCTCACACAGGCCATGGGCATATGTGGAATTGCACCCCAAAATACATTTACCTGCTTCTCCTGAGTATGGGGATACCACATGTGTGGGACTTTTTGGGAGCCTAGCCGCGTACTGGACCCCGAAAACCAATCACTGCCTTCAGGATTTCTAAGGGTGAAAATTTTTGATTTCACTCTTTACTGCCTATCACAGTTTCGGAGGCCATGGAATGCCCAGGTGGCACAAAACCCCCCCAAATGACCCCATTTTGGAAAGTAGACACCCCAAGCTATTTGCTGAAAGGCATGGTGAGTATTTTGCAGCTCTCATTTGTTTTTGAAAATGAAGAAAGACAAGAAAAAACATTTTTTTTTTTTCTTTTTTCAATTTTCAAAACTTTGTGACAAAAAGTGAGGTCTGCAAAATACTCACTATACCTCTCAGCAAATAGCTTGGGGTGTCTACTTTCCAAAATGGGGTCATTTGGGGGGGTTTTGTGCCACCTGGGCATTCCATGGCCTCCGAAACTGTGATAGGCAGTGAAGAGTGAAATCAAAAATTCACGCCCTTAGAAAGCCTGAAGGCGGTGCTTGGTTTTCGGGGTCCCGTACGCGGCTAGGCTCCCAAAAAGTCTCACACATGTGGTATCCCCGTACTCAGGAGAAGCAGCAGAATGTATTTTGGGGTGTAATTTCACATATTTCCATGGCATGTTTGAGCAATATATCATTTAGTGACAACTTTGTGCAAAAAAAAAAAAAAAATTTGTCTCTTTCCCGCAACTTGTGTCGCAATATAAAATATTCCATGGACTCGACATGCCTCTCAGCAAATAGCTTGGGGTGTCTACTTTCCAAAATGGGGTCATTTGGGGGGGTTTTGAACTGTCCTGGCATTTTATGCACAACATTTAGAAGCTTATGTCACACATCACCCACTCTTCTAACCACTTGAAGACAAAGCCCTTTCTGACACTTATTGTTTACATGAAAAAGTTTTTTTTTTTTTGCAAAAAAATTACTTTGAACCCCCAAACATTATATATTTTTTTAAAGCAAATGCCCTACAGATTAAAATGGTGGGTGTTTCATTTTTTTTTTTCACACAGTAATTGCGCAGCGATTTTTCAAACGCATTTTTTGGGGAAAAAACACACTTTTTTTAATTTTAATGCACTAAAACACGCTATATTGCCCAAATGTTTGATGAAATAAAAAAGATGATCTTAGGCTGAGTACATGGATACCAAACATGACATGCTTTAAAATTGCGCACAAACGTGCAGTGGCAACAAAATAAATACATGTTTAAAAGCCTTCAAAAGCCTTTACAGGTTACCACTTTAGATTTACAGAGGAGGTCTACTGGAAAAATTACTGCACTCGATCTGGCCTTCGCGGTGATACCTCACATGCATGGTGCAATTGCTGTTTATGTTTGACGACAGACCGCCGCTTGCGTTCGCCTTAGCGCGAGAGCAGGGGGCGACAGGGGTGTTTTTTTTTTTTTTTTTTTTTTTCTTTATTATTTTTTTGCTTTTTTAATCTTACTTTTAAACTGTTCCTTTCATATTTTTTTTTTTAATCATTTTTATTGTTATCTCGGGGAATGTAAATATCCCCTATGATAGCAATAGGTAGTGACAGGTACTCTTTTTTGAAAAAATTGTGGTCTATTAGACCCTAGATCTCTCCTCTGCCCTCAAAGCATCTGACCACACCAAGATCGGTGTGATAAAATGCTTCCCCAATTTCCCAATGGCGCTATTTACATCCGGCGAAATCTAAGTCATGAAATACTCGTAGCTTCCGGTTTCTTAGGCCATAGAGATGTTTGGAGCCACTCTGGTCTCTGATCAGCTCTATGGTCAGCTGGCTGAATCACCGGCTGCATTCTCAGGTTCCCTGTTGAGACAGGAGAGCCAGAGAAAAACACGGAAGACGGTTGGGGGGGGGGGGCATTCCCTCCCACGGCTTGTAAAAGCAGTCTAGAGGCTAATTAGCCGCTAGGATTGCTTTTACATGAAAGCCGACCGCTGGCTGAAAAGAATGATACCAAGATGATACCTAAACCTGCAGGCATCATTCTGGTATAACCACTCAAAGTCGTGAATGGCGTACCTGAAGACAAAAAAATGGTTAACAATGGTTAACAATAAAGCACAGTGAAGTGTAAATAATTACACACCTGAAAAACAAACATGATAAAACATAATAACAATAACAATAACAATAAAACATTGCAGAATAGAATACAGTAAAAAAGAGCAGAACAATAGAGAGAGAGAATAGAGAGAGAGAGAACAATAAAACAACAACTATTTTTTTTTATTTCATATTTTTTTTTTTTTTTACACTTTTTTTGTAACTAACTTTTATAACGGTAACCGGTTCCAGGTTCGGGTCTCTCAAAATGCGATGGCATCTTGTGAGACCCTGTGAAAGTGTGCCTAGTCTGTGCAATGCTGTACCCTACGCTAATACTCAACTAGTGAATGGTAGCGTTCAAAACATTCACCAATGCAAAGACCAGGATTGTCAGGACAGGAGGGACAATAATAGCGGGTGTCACGCCTATATCCGCGCTTGCTGCAGACACGACATCTTTTTTGGGGGGTTCGTTGGGTAGGGGTATTCGGGAGGACATAAAAATGCCTCTCATGCAGCCGACTGCATTTGGTTGGGGATGTGAATGGGGGAAGTACGGGCGCTGCAGAAGCGGTGGGTTCCCAATTAGGATTGGCGAATGCAGCAGGAAGGGCACTATGGGCACGATGGGCCTGTGTTTGTCTTTTTGGTGGCAGCGGGACACTACTTGTGCTTGCCACCTCACCAGCTTCAACTGCACTTATGGGACTCGCCACGTCACCACGTGTTACTGCAGTGCTGGTTTGACTACGACCGGGGTGTACTAGGCCGCTGGCGCTTGCCAGTTCACCAAAACGCTACCAAAAAACGTTAGCGATCGCAGGGATCAGGCCTGACTCTGCGAACGCTGCAGTTATGCGTTTAGTGTTTTGTAAGTGTCAGTGATCGATCGATACTGCACTTGGGTGGGCTGGGCCGGGCCGGGCGGAGGGGCAAAACGCAGGTGCTAGCAGGTATCTGGGCTGATCCCGCTAACACTGCGTTTTTGGGAACCCTAAACTGCTGGTGACGCTAGTATAGATCTGATCGGATCAGATATTGATGCGATCAGATACTATACCACTAAGGGAGGTGTACGGTGCGTGCGTGGGTGTTAGCGGTACTGGCGCTAATCTGACGCTGCCTGGGGCTGGTGCTTGCCAGTTCACCAAAACGCTACAAAAAAAACTGTTAGCGATCGCAGGGATCAGGCCTGACTCTGCGAACGCTGCAGTTATGCGTTTAGTGTTTTGTAAGTGTCAGTGATCGATCGATACTGCACTTGGGTGGGCTGGGCTGGGCCGGGCGGAGGGGCAAAACGCAGGTGCTAGCAGGTATCTGGGCTGATTCCGCTAACACTGCGTTTTTGGGAACCCTAAACTGCTGGGGACGCTAGTATAGATCTGATCGGATCAGATATTGATCCGTTCAGATACTATACCACTAAGGGAGGCGTATGCTGCGTGCGTGGGTGTTAGCGGTACTGGCGCTAACCTGACGCCTGGGGCTGGTGCTTGCCAGTTCACCAAAATGCTACCAAAAAAACTGTTAGCGATCGCAGGGATCAGGCCTGACTCTGCGAACGCTGCAGTTATGCGTTTAGTGTTTTGTAAGTGACAGTGATCGATCGATACTGCACTTGGGTGGGCTGGGCGGAGGCACAAAACGCAGGTGCTAGCAGGTATCTGGGCTGATCCCGCTAACACTGCGTTTTTGGGAACCCTAAACTGCTGGGGACGCTAGTATAGATCTGATCGGATCAGATATTGATCCGATCAGATACTATACCACTAAGGGAGGCGTATGCTGCATGCGTGGGTGTTAGCGGTACTGGCGCTAATCTGACGCTGCCTGGGGCGACGCATATCACCGCCGGGCGATCAGGGGGCTAAACCTTTATTTGGTAATAAACGGCGGGTGCCCTGACACTATAAAAAATAAACGAACTAACCAGCGTCATTCGTAACGGTTATACGGTGATCAGTGGTGAAAGGGTTAACTAGGGGGCAATCAAGGGGTTAAAACATTTATTAGGTAGTATATGGGGGTCCCTGACGCTATAAAACGCTGACGGCGAACCTAAATATTTACCTCACTAACTAGCGTCACCAGCGACACTAATACAGCGATCAGAAAAGTGATCGCTTAGTGACACTGGTGACAGGGGGTGATCAAGGGGTTAAAACTTTATTAGGGGGGGTTAGGGGGGTACCCTAGACCTAAAGGGGGGTAATACTCACTGTCCCAACACTGTAACTGTCACAAACTGACACTATGCAGTAATCAGAAAAAAAAAAAAAAAAAAAACTGCTGGTGTCAGTTTGTGACAGGGGGGGGGGTGATTGGGGGGTGATTGGGGGGGATCGGGGGGGGGATCGGGGTGTTTTGTGTGCCTGGCATGTTCTACTGTGTGTGTGTGTGTTGGTGCACTCACATAGATGTCTTCTCTCCTCGGGCCGGAACGGAAAATACCGACCCGAGGGGAGATGACATCACTTCCTTTGCTGCTGTTTAGCATACAGCAGCAAAGGAGTGTTTTCATTGGCCGGCGGCGATCGCGAGGGGGGGGCCACGAACGGATGGTCTCCCCCTCATCACCGATCGCCGCTGGACAAAAGACGACCGCCTCGGGCACCGGGGGGGGGTCCGATCGGACCCCCCACCCGCGGAAGGCAAATCACGTACCCTGTACGTGATTTTGCCTGTCCGTGCCACTTTGCCGACGTACATCGGCGTGAGGCGGTCGTCAAGTGGTTAAGTAAATATAAACTGCTAAATACCATTTCTTATCAGCAGTATATAGCAGTCTTGTGACTTCTATCTGTGTCTGGTTAAAGCTTGTAGGAGGAGTTTTCGTTCTCCCCTGACTGTCCTTAGAGGCTGCAGGACCCCTGACCCTCTGTCTGGACAGTGCTGATTGGCCCTGTGCTTATCACATGCACCCTCCCAAGAAAAAAAAAAAAAAAACTCTCTGAAAAACTAAACTGAGCATGTGCAGAGTGACTCCAAGGGCTCTGTCTTATCAGGAGATGGATTGGGGACAGTGGAAGAAGGGGAGGACCAGAGAAGACAGGGTCAAAAAGCCTTTTTACACAATGCACAGGATTAACCCCTTAGGTTCCACAGGGAGTATAACAAGCATGCTTTACTGCATACCCAGACTGATTTTATTGTTGTGGGTTTTATAACACTTTAAACTTTGCTAATCTTGCTAAACTGGTGGGTTTTGGTAATACAGGTTTACAGTTACTCCCACTAGCAGCTAAGGCTTGGTTCACACTGCTGCGACATGGGATCTGACTTGTGAGACCCCAAGTCACATGACACGTCAAATGCAATGTTTCCCTATGAGAGCTGTCTTAACTGATACTACACAAGCCGCTCCAATTTTAGAAAAGGTTTCTGCGCTACTTTGGTCCAACTTGGTGCAATTTCAGCCTTTTTTCAGGCTCCTAAATAGCATCCAAGTTGGATCAAGTCAGAAGGAAGTCACAGGGCAAAGTCGCACGACTTTGCCCTCGCAGCAGTGTGAACTGAGCCTAAAGCGGTGTCATATTTAATGCAGGTCAGTATGTTACAAGGCAGAGCAGAGGCACTCTGGGGAAATAAGTGCAACCTCAGAAATCGGAGTCACTTTGCAGGGCAGAGTATATAACAGCTAGGCAGTAGGAACTAGAGCAACTTCAAAAGGCTTATACCAACCAATTTAGTCCACTCACCATTTGTACCCAGGAGGTGGAAGTATGTTCCCTTGTGAGTCCATAGGAGGCGCTCTTCCTTGGCTCCGTATATGTAAAGCACGTGCTTCCCTCTCGTCCCTCCGAACCCCGCTGCAACGAGCAAACTTACTCCATGTGTTCTCCTCCATTCGGGAGGGCGCAGGGATGGAGTCTTGGGGTCTGGGGCTGGCTGGGGCCGCGGTTACCTGTCTCCACACAGCACTATCATATGGTCGGTCCGGCCGCAGCGGAAGGAGAGGGGGCAGCCGGCTGACCTCTAGCCAAGTCAGGTAGCCCAGGGTGTGAGAAGTGGACTGCTCCATCTTTAGAGGGCTCCTCAGTCTTCTCAGCAGCTCCAATTTTGCATCACTGTAAGGAGGGCTCTGGAGTAATATCCGATGGTTTCCACGGGGCGCAAAGCCAGGAGAGTGAACTGGGGGATCGGGTAGCAAGGGCACAGGGTGGGGGGAGGGAATTACTGCTGTTGACATGTCTGTAAACCTAGAAAGACCTGAAACAGAAATCAAGCTTTAAAATCAGGTCCAACCTGACCCATAGATTTATACTAAGAGAGATAAAGGGGAACAGTAAAGCCCAATCATTGTGCAACACTACATAACAAGCATGGCCTGCATCTATGATAAGCAAAAATGGCTGCCCCCCATGTCTAAATATATTTACAAACTACACACACACAAAAATTAGATTTCAAAAACATTTGTGCACCCTGATAAGATTATTTAAGCCCTAACAACCCTTTACAGAGGGGAAATATGGAGGCTGCCATTGCTGACCTCAATGTTCTGACATAGAACTAGTATGCAGCTAGCGAAATTGGAGCAAAGTTATAACTTTTATCTACATCCCGATCAGTGATTTAATAGGTATAGAAGCCTGTGGATCAACATAACAGGCAAGTTATTTCACAGGCCGAGGTGCAGAATGAAAACATCCGCTAAGGCTACAGCACCATCATCTGGCAGAAGGAGAATACTGCAGCCAGCAAGCATGATAGGAAAACCGCTTAGGGCCCATTCACACTTCTGTATGTGGAAACATGCATTGCTACAAAGCATCTGCTCTATGTACAGTGAAAGTCATTGTGAACGGCACTCCAATGCATTGTACAGTTAAGTACAATGCACCACAATGCTTAGGCTTCATGTACACGGGAGGTTGTTCAACCTCTCCTGATTGATTTAACTTGACAGCTAGAAACTGGCATCTAAAAACGGCCGCTTAGCCGCGTTTACATGCCGCATTTGCGTCTAGAAGTGTTTGAAAAGAATATATATATATATATATATATATATATATTTTTTCAAAATAGCCAAAACTGAAAAACGCCTGTAAACGAAACGCGGCTAAACGCGAGTTACCGCGTTTAGCGCTTGAAATGCCTCTAAACACAGCTTCTGAACACATTTTTTTGGGTTCCAAAAAAAAGCCTCTAAACGCAACTGCCTATAAATGACCTTGTGTACATGTACTGATAAGATAACATAGAGGGGAGTTCAGGAGCAGACTCCCAACTGCTCCTAAATGTCCGTTTACCAGCAGCAGTGTACATGAGACCTTATACTGTGCATTGTGGTGCACTGCATTTTGAAAGAAATGTTATATTTTTTAAAACATTGTGGTGTGTTTGCATTCCATTCACACATATGGATTTTGGTAAGACGCACTAAAATGCATATTGCAACAAAGCATGGCAATGCACCTGCTCTATGGACAGTGCCAATTATTGTGAATTGCACCCCAACACATTGTATAGTAATGCTCACCAACGCAACAGACATATACCTTGCTTTGTTTAAAAAAAAAAAAAATAATAATATTAAAAAAAAGGGTCATGCATGTTTTTTCATCCAAATAATATTAACAACCATATGCAAAGGTATGTTTAAGTGCGAATGGGCCCTTAAAGATTTTGGGGTATGTACATGATTTGTTTGAAATCGACATTTAGGTTCACATTTTCTAGCTAGGATTAGCACTACTTCCTATGAAAAATATTATTTATTAATAAACTATGCAAAAGGGAAAAAAACTAAAGGGGTTCTAACCTTTCCCTACTGTAGCCAAAAAGTTATAAATTTCAGATACACTTTAAATCGAGGGCTGAATCTGCCTCATATACAGAAACAAGGCAAGTGGAAATGCTGTGCTATACCCCATAGCAACCACTGAGAGAGGTGTTAGGGTATATGACTATCACAGTGAATGAAGTTTTTGGATTAGGAACAGATAGAAGTTACAGATAAACTCACCAGTCTAGTAGAGGTGACTTCACATTGTTTGCAGGCATGTGTATGTGTGTGTGTGTGTTTGCTATCCATGGCGACAGCCCGGGGAGGGGAGGTGTATGTGTGCTCACAAATCTCTGCTCAGTGTGTGATCAGGGTAACATAACAATGAATGGACTGCTTCTTATACCAACCACACACTCCTTTATTTGTCTATTCATTTTTCCAGATCTGGAATATTCAAAAAGCGGGAGCATAAATGCAATCTACAGTATATTATGACCTATACCACAATATTATTTACCAGAGTTCAAGGAGCAAATTTATAAAGGGAAAGATTGTCAAATTGTGAATGCTTGGTTAATGTCACATTCCCTGCTTTATAAGTAAAAAATAAAGTATGCAAACCCCACATTTTTCTTTAATTTTGGATAGAGAAGGGATGGAGCTAGAACCCTTTGTCAGCTTTTCATTGCCTGTATACCTGTTGGGTTGATTCACTCTCTCCTTTTCCTGGTGACCATTGTCACTGGGACAGAAAATTATGGAAATCCAAAATCTTAAGCCGGACATATATGGATTAAAATTTGGTGGGTTCTAGACGAATTTCGATCCATGTATGGGCTCCCTGGTTGTACAGAAGTTGATCTGGAGATCAACTTCTGCACAACCACCCTGTTGGGTTTTTTTTCCCAAATGATCAGTGCCTCTGGCTATAACCAGCCATGCTGATTATTGTGCTCTGATAATGGGGAAGGCTTCCCACCGTGAGAACACAACTCAATGGGAGTGATTCCCTCATCTACCTCAATGTATGGATGGGGGTATTGGCACATTTTTTTTCATTCAACCCACATGTTGAATAAAAAAAATAAAAAATGTATGGTCTTCCTTAGAGTTACCACCAGGTGAAATCTTCCAATGGAGACACTATTCCCCTGACATTTAAGGGGAATTCCCCTCATTTCCTGTTGTGTCTCCGGAATAGGAAGTGAATGGAAATTTTTCCAGTGGGAAACTGAGGATGGTGGGGCAGAGGTATGTATACACTAAATTCTTTATGTATAAATATATAGAGTAACATCATTACTAGGGCTGCAACTAACGATTATTTTCATAATCGATTAGTTGGCTGATTATTGTTTCGATTAATCCGATAATAACCTTAAAAAAAGTGTGGTGTATAATTTAATATGTAAAGTTTTAAAAAAGGCAATCTATTCTTAGATATCTCTATGCAGTGGTAAATATAAATAACCAACTATATGGTTAGGGAGCATAATCTCTAATCCACTCTGAGAATAACAGACAGAAGAGATATACTGTATTTACTATCGGAGGTTGAATCTGCTAAATATCATCAGACTCAGAGATCACATTTTTTATTTAGACCCCTTTCACACTGGGGCACATGTAATGTGCCCTGTTCTCACATAATGTGCCCTGCCCCCTGTAATGTGCCCTGCCTCCTTGTAATGTGCCCTGCCTCCTTGTAATGTGCCCTGCCCTCATGTAATATGCCCTGCCTCCTTGTAATGTGCCCTGCCCCCTTTAATGTGCCCTGCCTCCTTGTAATGTGCCCTTGCCCCCATGTATTATGCCCTGCCTCCTTGTAATGTGCCCTTGCCCCCATGTATTATGCCCTGCCTCCTTGAAATGTGCCCTGCTCCCACCTAATTTTCCCTGCCTCCTTGAAATGTGCCCTGCTCCCACCTAATTTTCCCTGCCTCCTTGAAATGTGCCCTGCTCCCACATAATGTGGCTTGCCTCCATGTAAGATTTTACTTTAAATGTAATTGTAATGCCTTCTATTACCTCCAGTCTATTAGCCTCCACCTTCTCTGGGTTCAGATGCTGATCTTCCCTGCTGTCAGGTCACCTTGAGGCTAGGTGACAGATGCACTCTGTAGGAGTTGGAAGTGCACCGCTAGGTAGCGGACCCTAGGACTGACTGCTGCAGATTGAACCCTGGGAGGTTCAGGAAGCAGGTCTACTGGATCACTGACACAGATCCCATTGGGAGCTAGAGCATAGATTCCCCAGGGCGCGGAGTCTAAGAGCCAGCAGGTGTTCACCAGAGCCTCTAGTGGTGAGGATGGACTGCAGTCTGGCTCCAGGTCGCGGCCCCCAGGGTCTCACAACTCACGCTCACGGTAGACTACAGGAGAAGAGGAAGGAGGCAGCAGGCTGAAACAACAAGGAAAGTAAGGGATAAGCCAAGGTCAGGCCCACAAGCAGACAAGGACAACAGAGTTCATGCCAAAGTTCAGGGTCACAGGCAAACAGTGATGGTCGGGGACATGCCAAAGGTCAGGGTCACGAGCAGACAGGAATAGTTGAGAACAGGCTAAAGTCGGTAACTGGAATCAGACGTAGGAAACACAGCAAGTACAAACGAAAGCTAACACACAATGGTTGATCAGCACTGCTGGCTTGCAGTGCACAGGTTAATATAGGCATAGGCGTGTGCACAGGGTGTGCCAGGGCACACCCTATTAATGCTGTGCTGCACAGATTCCCCCTGCTGTTTGGCTGCAGAAGAAGGGACTGGGGAATCTCTGTCTTAAAAGTGAGATATCGGGTCTGTTTAGACCTCTGATATCAAACCAAAGCCCCCTCAATGGAGCTCCTAAAAAACTGTATAATAATAATAATAATAATATATTATTAAATAAAATTTAAAAAAATAGAAAAATTGTAAAAAAAAGTTATAATAAAAAAATAAATAAAAAATATAAATAATAATAAAAAAAAAAATATTTTTTTATAAAAATAATAAAAAATAAAATAAAAATAAATAAATAAATATATATATATATATATATATATATATATACATACATATATACACACACACACATACATACATACATATATATATACATACATACACACGTGTGTTTGAGCTTTGGGTGCACACCCTAATGTCATGGTCTGCGCACGCCTATGAATATAGGGTTCCCTGATAGGGCCTGGGGTGGGGCCATGCATGCTTATAGGAGAGGTTATAAAACCAGCCAGGTGTGAGTGGCTGGCCTCTTAGTCTGAACACATGAGGAGAAGGTAAACTAACAGAGAAAGATTACTGCATAACCATGACACCTGCACAGTCTTTAAAGTCATTTTTTTTAAAAACAACAAACATGTTATACTTACCTGCTCTGTGTAATGGTTTTGCACAGAGCAGCCCTGATTCTCCTCTTCTGGGTCCCCCACAAACGCTTCTGGCTCCTCCTGCCTTCAGAGTGCCCCAATAGGGTGCAAGCTGCAAATTATAGTATAGCGAGCCCCTATAGCTAGGTAAAAAAACTTCTGCTTTTAGACCCACTCGCTTCCTGCCCAGGATTACATGTTCCATGAGGCATTGCACCTCACACATTCACATTCACAAGTTCTCAGGCACTTACTGACATGTATAGATGGTGTACTGAGCTGTATGTGTGCTGCACTGTATTTCCTGATATGTAAACAAATAATGCATTGTGTATGCAGGCCAACTAATCGGCTGGCCGATTAATCGATTATGAAAATAGTTGACAACTATTTTCATAATCGATTCGTTGTCAATTAATCAATTAGTTGTTTCAGCCCTAATCATTACTACATCTCAGAGCATTACCAATTAACCTACAAAAACAAACAAAATTTAGACACATTGCAGATTTAAGTTACATTTAGCTAATCATTAAGAATAAAAGCCTATGCAACTCTGCTATATAGCGTAATGTCTAACTATTATTCTCCTCAACTGCTTTACTCTAAATCTCTCTTTAATAAAAAAAAAACAAAAAAACCCTACCACCACTAAAAAAGAAAAGATAAAAAAAGAAAAAACACCAAAAAGCCCCCCCCCCCCGGCATCTCTCTCAGGTCCTGTGTATCACACCTACCCTCCTGATTATTATTGCACCGATTATAGAGGGAACTGATCTTTATACAAGCAGATGTATATACATGAGATCTTCCATTTCCTGGATTTCCGTAATTCTAGCCATCCAGTGAGATTTAGTGCAGGTATACATGCTTTTGCAGCCGTTAAACTGTGTTTTAACAGTGAGTTTTTATAACTTTTATTGGATAAGTGTGTATCATGGAGTAAAACCGTCTGTTCAACCATGTCCCAAAAGTCACTCGACTTCGGACATTCCCAAAAAATATGATATCTGCTCGCTACTGAGGCCTTATGAGCAAATAATACAATTCTATCTTTTTGAGTTTGCATGAAGTTAATTTGTAGATCTCTTTCCCATTGCTGAAGAAAAAGGAATATCCTATGGAGCATTGGCCATTATTAACAAGGAGTACAGATATGATAGTGAATGTCTCGTTGGCGAGACAGGTCTATTCCTTCTCCTACAGATATACACTCAACTGAGCACAGCGGAGGAAGTCCAAACTGTGGGAAATATTACTACAAATTTCTTGGTTTGTCATGAGCCGATTTTCTTGAGAAAAATGCAACAGATGGGAAAAGCCACGGCGAAAAAGTACTGTATTTATCGGCGTATAACACGCACCCCAAGTTTAGGAGGGAATTTTAAGGGAAAAAAACTTTTCAGTGCAGCCTTCCCCAGTGCAGCCTTGTCAGTGCAGCCTTCCCCAGTGCAGCCTTGTTAGTGCAGCCTTCCCCAGTGCAGCCTTGCCCCAGTGCAGCCTTGTTAGTGCAGCCTTGTTAGTGCAGCCTTCCCCAGTGCAGCCTTGCCCCAGTGCAGCCTTCGATCCTGTGATCCCTGCCATACTGGGCTTCAAAATCGCCGACCGCGATTTGAAAATGGCGCCGCCGGTGCTGAAATACACAGAGCCGGTCCTCGGCGGCTCTCGTTCACTTTCGGCTCCACTTGTAGTCCCGCCCGGGATGGGCGTGACTGAGCGGAGCTATCCGAACCTAGCCGAGTACACTCGGCTAGGTTCGGGCAGCGCTCGAGTGAAGCCGAAAGTGGCCGAGAAGAGCCGAGGACCGGCTCTGTGTATTTCGGCGCCGGTGGCGCCATTTTCAAATCGCGGTCGGCGATTTTGAAGATCTGGCAGCTCAGGATCGCAGGGGATCGTATAACACGCACCCGCGATTTTCCCCTGATTTTAAGGGGAAAAAAGTGCGTGTTATACGCCGATAAATATAGTATATAAAATTGGAGATCATTCATAAAAAAATGTAAATATTTCCCGTGAGAAAAATGGTACCAGGGTACCCTTTTATGCTTTTCCCTAGACATAACACACATGCATACAAAATTTTTTTTTATTTTGCCGAGGGTTGCGTTTTTTTATTTTTTAACTGAGCTTTTTAAAAATAGGCCCCTTGTCTGTTCTGCATGTGGACAACATGATATAGTCTGTATACATAAAGGGAGTATGTTTACCATGGGGAGTGATAATGAGCTTGTAAATGTTCTTTGTTTTCTTTTTAGACAATAGAAGTGGAGAAAGAAGCATCCACAGAATTCCATTCTAAACAGCAACAAAAACCCTACTTTCCTGACCGACTCCATGGCAGCATACGTATGGGTTAACCCCACCTCCACTCCTCCCCTATAGGACCCCACTCCCATAAATCTTTGCTCTGAGCCAGAGACCGCGTTCCTTTTTTCCGCGTTTTCCTTTTGTCCTCCTCATAAGGACCGGTTTGGTTATTTGACTACCTGAAGTTTTTCCTCTCTGCGAACAAGACCGGCCAACGGCGACCACTGGGAGGACAGGTCACAATACTCCGATAAGCCTTAGGCCCCTTTCACATGGGCGTGTCCGTGTACGGACTCCGCTTTGCTCAACAGGGATCGCTCCGTTGATCCCCACTGAGCAGATGGAAGACACGTCCGTCTCTGCACACCGTGCAGGGACAGACCTGTCAGAGCTCCGCTCTCCTCTATGGGGGATCAGATGAAAACTGACTGCTTGTCCGTTTTCATCCAATCCAATAGACGGATGGAAAACAGGGTTTCCATCTGTCTGAATTTAGCGGATCGGATGTCAGCAGACATGTCACCGCTGACATCCGTCGCTCCATAGACCTGTATGGAGCGTCTGTTCAGGTCCGCCTAAGAAACTGACAGGCGGACCTAAACGGTCCGCCCGTGTGAAAGGAGCCTTAGCTATTAGCAGGGTATGGAGTGGGCAAACGGAAGAGGCGCTGGAAGAGCTGAAGCGTGGCCATTGGCAGGCAAGCAGCGC
Source organism: Aquarana catesbeiana (assembly GCF_042186555.1). NCBI lineage: Eukaryota > Metazoa > Chordata > Amphibia > Anura > Ranidae > Aquarana > Aquarana catesbeiana. Next base: position 552,923,892 of record NC_133326.1, read on the forward strand.
AATGGCCAGATAGCCAAGCTATTAGCGGGCGGCCTTATCTGCCCCAAGTACGGTGTGATCAGCCTACCTGGTCCGGTTTGATCGTGGAAGCAGGATTGAATTGCAGATCGGTGTTCATGCCGTGTGCGTTGATGTATACTTTTATATTACATATTCCATGGCAGCAGTTTTTTTTTTTTTTCTTCTGTTTGTTTTCTTCCCATGCTCTAATATCTTCCAGTTTATGGCAGCTGGAGCACATTGGCATTCCTAGCCGCTGCTTTCTCTTTTGGCCGGGTGTCCCTGGGTTACTCCTGCCCATGGGCTCAGTGCATGCACTCTGGGGGGCAGCGGTGGCGTCATATCAGTGTAGAAATTCAATCAACGGTCAGTACTGTTGATATTGTGATTTCTCTGTGGGCAGCTTGCAGCAGTTTCCCTAAATGCTGTGTGCAGTCATCACAGGTATCTGCATTAACACCCTGGTATGCTGCCTCTGTGTGTTTCTGCTATGATTTGATCACCTGTGTAGGTTGTCTGTCTGGGCAGTTTCACACTGTGTGTTGAGTGTGCTACTCAATATTCAATACACCACTCCATGTGTCATTATGTGTCCCCAAACATTTCTAAATCACAACCTAAAATAGAATACTATTAAATAATAATACCATCGACATCAGTATATAGAACAATGTGTCATCAATTCACCATGTCCCAATTTATGGGAACAACCCCACATTCATGTGCATATAAATTTAAACATATGATCTTATAAAAAAATAAAATAGTAAAAATTAAAAGTTGTATAGTGTCCAAAAGTCCATGCGCAAAGTGCAATGTGCAATAAATACAAAGGTTGCCGTGTAGCCTTCCTTCAAATTCCCAACATTTGTCATCCGTGATACATCGTGATATATTCACCACTTCTGTGACAAACCACCACCATAAGGATTGGCCACTCACCAGATGTTTAATGAACAATGCGCCTTCGGTTCATTAATAGGGATAACCACTCCACCTGGATCATGTATATGCTGTCCCCAATGTGTTACACATAAGCCTCAGTTTTCCTCATAAAAGATATATGAACAACGATCATAGCGCAATATGTTTAAAAGGCTGTTTATTTTCGTAAAAATAAATTATATAAACTCACATTTAAAAGTGCCCTCGAGCCGGCACTAAGCTGTTCCAGCAGTTTAACGATGGGTATAAAGGTGGCGTGGTTACCGGTGTGCAATCTGAGTATGTTCCGCACTCGGCTTGCGCTTCACCCCTCGCTTTCATCCGTCCCGGACGTAACGTAATCACGTGACCAGGCAATCTCCCAGCAGCCTCTACGCGTTTCGCATCATATGCGTCATCAGGAAGCAGCTTCCTGATGACGCATATGATGATGCGAAATGCATCATTTTTTATAAGATCATATGTTTAAATTTATATGCACATGAATGTGGGGTTGTTCCCATAAATTGGGACATGGTGAATTGATGACACATTGTTCTATATACTGATGTCGATGGTATTATTATTTAATAGTATTCTGTTTTAGGTTGTGATTTAGAAATGTTTGGGGACACATAATGACACATGGAGTGGTGTATTGAATATTGAGTAGCGCACTCAACACATACTGTATATTATTAATTTTTTTCACCGTATGGTTTTTTTTTTTAATGCAGCAACTCAAAACTTATGGGAAATATTATTGTTTGTCTTGCGCCGGTGACACTTATATATCTAGTTTCACACTGTGGATGTATCACATATTCATATTCCCATCGCACACGTTCCTGGTATAAGCTCTCAAGATTTGGGTGCTGTAGCAACAACCAGCTGGATACTGGTTCAAGTCACAAAGTAGATATTTGCCAGCACAAAAAGGATCGGCACAAAGTGGCGTCCAAAGGGTAGTTTATTGCATGATCACAACACAAGAAAGTTGCAACGTTTCGGAGTCACGCAGGATCGTCTCATGCCTGACGAAGGAGTCCTGCGCTACTCCTAAACGTTGCACCTTTCTTGTGTTATGATCATGCAATAAACTACCCGTTTGGACACCACTTTGTGCCCATCCCTGGTGCGCTGGCGAATATCTACTTTCAGAATTGTATCCGGGTCGCATTCTAAAGTCGCACTCTAAATTGTGCGACTTTGGGGTCGGAATAGTGGAGATGTAGCCTTAGACAGAGTGTTCTATTTTTCCCCATTCCTAAGGGAACTAGGGGCATCATTTTGGATGAGTGGAGCAAGGTCGCGAGATACAGTATAACTCCCTTCTGAGCAAACATGTCGCTTTTCCTTGGAAGATACAGTGAATAACCTGAAGTTGGCTCTTGTGGCCATGTTGAAAAGGATAAAAATGGGGATGGAGAATGTGGACGCAGTATTCAAGAGCATTTTCAGAAACTCTGTAGTTCAGGAGCCGGAGCTGGTGTCGGTTTCCATGGTGAGGCTCCAACTGACAGCATCCGCATAGTGGCGTGAGTTATGCTCTCATCAGTTACGGCAAGTGATTGCTATGGCTGTGGCCTGGGCCTGCTGATCCCGCCTCTAACAGGTGTAATATAGCATTCCCTTTGAGGGAGCCTCTTCTTTGGCAAGCTGGATAACACCGCAACCCGGGCCACAGTTGGCAAGTTGGGGGCCTGCTTCAGGACCAGGAAGACGACAGTCTAGAGAACAAAGTTTGGAGCGTGCGAGGGTCGCATATTTTTTACAGACCAGGTCGGGATTTTAGGAAAAGCATGTGCGGAGACCAGATTTCCCCCTCAGAAGTATGCCAAAGCTTGAACTCAGGTATCCAAGAAGCTACTTTAGGCCTCAGACTATTGGGACGTCAACATGGTCTTTTTGGGACATGCATGCATGGTCCATCAGAAGTCCTCCTCATCTCGGATTCATTTCAATAGATTTTACCTCACTCTGAGATAAAGGAAGCATATGGTTTACGTAAGTCACTGGTGTCGCAAAGTGCTGCCGTGCCAGTCTCTGAATGCGAGAGATTTTATGGCAGGTCTTCGCCCCTCTTTATGGTCATGAAGAGGAACAGCTTGCGGAGGCCGGTTTTGGACCTTGCGCACCTGAGACAATTTTCAGCAAGGGAGAAGTTCAAGGTGGAACCATTTTCCCTGATTCATAGGTGGTCCAGCCAGGTGACTGGCTTGTTTCCAATAGTCCTAAGATGCTTACTTTCATGTGCCCATTGCAGAAGACCTCCGTAAGTTTCTTCGGTTCGCTGTAGGTCAAGACCATCTCCAGCCATACAGGCTTTCAACATCACCCTGTGTATTTCCAGGGTCTTATTGATTGTTATGGTCTTTATCAAAGCAAGGAGCATACACCTGCATAGTTACATGGATGTCCTTTTTCTACTGTCCTAAAACAAAAGCAGCTGCTGGAGCCCAGAGCTCAGTGCTTTTCAATGCTCCCTTAAATTTGGCTGGCAGCTGAATCTGGAAAAGAGTCACCTGGAGCCCACTCAGTCTCTTGCGTACCGCAGGGCTCAGTTCAATATACTCAAGGGGACCATTGCCTTGACTCTGGATCCCGATGTTTTGGAACAGAATACCCCTGGCCCGGTCTTCTTCCCGCCTTTCAGTGTCGAAAATGATTGGTACTACGGTGTCTACAGTTCCGAGGGTCAAGTGGAAGCTGGAGAAGGCGGCCCTTCCAGAAGGGGTTTCTCCAGCAGTGGAAGCCAGGAAGCAGAATTCAGGTCATCTACATAACCTCAGTCATGAGAGTGAGTCTCCTGGTGACTGCAATGGAGAAACTGGCTCATTTGCCATTCCATTTCCTGGTTCACAATCATGTCCGATGCTAGCAATACGGAATGAGGGGGCTTGCTGCCTGCTGGGGAGAACTGTCAATTTCACAAGATTGTATTGAACATTCTGAGGCTACGAGCAGCCTTCTGCACCCTACAGGCCTTTCACCATATAATGAAGGGAGCATCAATGCTCTTAGGTTAGTCAAAACTATGGCGGTCTCCTACGTTAAAAGACAAGGGGGACTCACAGCCTGTTCTCTATTACAGGAAGCAGAGCCAATTATCTCTTGGGCTCAGAAAAATCGAGCCTAAATCTCAGCGGCTTATGACCCCAGAGTCCAAAATATTCTAACAGACTTTCTTTCTAGAGTCCAATTGGACAATAAAGAATGGTCTTTACATGTGGAGGTTTTCAGGCACAGATGCCCTGATGGATCACTGGAAATACGGTAGGACCTGTGCATTTCCTCCAGTCCTAGTCAACCTTGGGTTTCTACAAAGTCTCAAAACAGAGGTTTTGGAGGTAGTGGCAGTGATGCCTCAGTAGCCAATTAGGCCACGATTCCCCTTGCTAGAACAGTTCAGCTTCCGGAAACCAGTGCACCTTCTCAGGCCGGACCTTCTGTCACTGGGTGCAATGCTACATCCATGTCCAGCGCAGTGGCATCTGACGGCCTGGTTCTTGAGATTGGAAGTCCTCTGCTGCTTCTCCAGAGTCATCTACTCTCCCTTGAATACTAGAAGAATGAACGCAAAGTTTATGGGAAAATCTGGTCAAAGATGGTTCAAATACATGTCTGCTGCTGGCAGATCATGTTGTGATCTAGAAGTTCTAAATATTCTAGGCTTCCTCTAGTCGGATTTAGATCTTGCTCTATCGGTCAGCTTCCTCGGAGTTCAAATGTCAGCTTTATCGGCCTTCACAGGTGTATCCCGTTCTAGGCATCTTTTCCTGTCCAACAATTCTTCAAGGGAGTAGCTAGGCTCAGACCTCGGAGTAAGCGGAGGTTTTCCAAATGGAGTCTCCCTTTTGTTCTCAACTCCCCCTCGGGAATTGGAGCAGAGTGTTCTAGGGCTGTCTCCATTAAAGGCCTCTCTGTCAAGTTTTTCCTGGCTATCAGGTTGGCATAAAAAGCCTTAGAAATTGATTCACTGGTCATGGAGAACTTTTCTTACGTTCTTTCAAGTTCGAGTGGTGCTGTTACCTATGCTCGACTCAAATCCCAAGGGTGCACGAGTCTTTTATGGGAGCCAAGAAATTGGTCTGTCGACCTTAGAGTTCTAACTTGCATCCTTTACACCTAGACATGGGAGAGGGCGTGCTGTGGGTTAGTTGGTTAAAGCACATGTCTAGTAGACAGGGATTCTGGAGTTGACTCCCAGCAGTGCCATTCTTCAGTTCTAGGAATCCCTCAGATATTGTGAAGTTATATCTACAAAGCTACAACTTTCTTCAGGCTTCAGAACGCCTGTTCATTCTTTTGCCAGAAAGGACAGAGAAACGTGCCTCATCTAGGACGATTGTGGCAACAGGCTCACAGAGCCAAGGGCTTGGCTCCTTTGGAGGTAGTGTCTGCTCACTCGACCAGGAGTGGGTCTACACCTTGGGCGGCATGTGGTTCCCAAAGTAGTCTGTAGGGTGGCCTCGTGGTCCTTAATCAATACGTTTATGGCTCACTATTGTGTAGAGTCTGCTTCCTTATTCTCTGTTTATTTTGGCTTGCAGGTCCTGTCTGCTGATGGTACAAATTAAAGCCTTTGGGTTAGCATTGCCCACCCATTGGGTGTATGGCGAGTTAGTTCCCATACATATGCTGCCATGGAGTAGGTCAGAAAAACTGAAAATTTCCTATCAAATACTTACTGTAATTTTCCTTTCCTGGGGGACTCCGTGTCTTGAGGAGCCTAGTTACAGAACGCAGCCTCTAGATCAGAGCAAAGATTTATGGGAGTGGGGTCCTATAGGGGAGGAGTGAAAGCAGTGTTAACCCATCCGTATGTTGCCATGGAGTCCATTAGGAAAAGAAAATTACGGTAAGAATTTGATAGGAAGTTTTCCGTTATTCAGGAACAATCCCAAAGCCGGGTACACACTATTAGTTTTTTTCATTCAACCTCACAGGTTGAACGAAAAAACAAACAAACTGCCAGCTCTGGTTGGAGACACTGTACTAACCATGCACTTAGTTCAGCAATCTCCCCGGCTGAGATGTTGCGGTTTGACAGGGGCACAGCCCCCCCACCAAAACACACCGAACAGCGCTCTCTGCCATTGGCTGAGATTGCTGATCGGGAGTCGGTCGACTGCTGGTTTTCCAGCATGCTGGGCCGACTTCTGTCGGACAGACCAACATACATAGGGGAAGAATGTTGGCTGTTTTTTTTTTTTTTTGAAGTAGCAAATGTCTCCCAACATTTTGCCCGTGTGTACACAGCTCTAAAAGAGAAGTATGGGAATTTTTTTTTTTGGAGCATACTTACCTAGGTGGAGGCATCATCAGTCAGATGCTGGATCTGTCTCCCGCTGACACGAACACTGAGAACTGAGCGAACACGAACACTCGGTCCTCAGAGCTCCCTCAGCAGTGATCTGGTGGCTTGGAGCGTTGGGCTGTGGAAGGGAGCAGCCAGGTCAGGCTCTCGGTGGCTCGCTTAGAGGCTGAGCCGGGTGCTGGTCCAGGCATGTGGGCGGATCTCGACCGTCTAATGCCGGCAATTGGTTTAGGTGTCGACATGTCCAGAAAGTAAAGGAGAGGACGCAAGGACCACTGCTGGCTGACGCGTTTTCAAAGGGATACCTTCTTCCTCAAAGGCTCTTTATTACTTTCTCACAGCCCCTTCTCCTTGAGGATCCTGCTGTCGCAGGCACTGTGACATCAATTACAATGCAGGGCCAATAGCTAGGTCACTGAAGTTGAGACCAACCTGTGATAGTGTCAAATTCTTCCTGTAGGTGGCAGTATAACCTAACAGTCACTTCCTGTGTTGTCCTTCTACATGTTTTATTATTCTTTAATACCAACTATAAAGTAGAATTATTTAGTCAAATTTTTAATTTTTTTTATTTTTATTAATGTTCCACAAAAGACAGAAAAACACGAAATCCAAACACATCAGAAGCAGAGAATTAGTTTCTAATAACCCATGATTAATATAAATAATACAATAAAACATAGATATCTGCTTTACATTTACAGTCAGATAATATTGCAAAGTGACGTACTTTTCGATGCTATACATTTTTACATTAAAATGTTCTGCTGAATTGACACAGAGACCAGAGGGAAACCTGGGCAGAGGAATATGGTATCTTCATTTGTAGCGCTTCTGCTGAGAATGCTGATTGCCTAGCTGTCTCCGGCATCCAGACTGACTCACTGAATTGGAACGAGCACATTAACCACTTAAGGACTGGAAGGATTTGCCCCCTTCCTGACCAGGCCATTTTTTGCGATACGGCATTGTGCCGCTTTAACTGACAATTGCGCAGTCGTGCGACCTTGTACCCAAACAAATTTTATGTCCTTTTCCCACAAATAGCTTTCTTTTGGTGGCATTTGATCACCTCTGCGGTTTTTATTTTTTGCGCTATAAACAAAAAAGTGTGACAAAATGTTGAAAATAATAAAAAATAAAATTCTTCCTCAGGTTTAGGCCGATATTTTTTTTTTTAACAAAAATATGTAGAATACATATCGCAATAAGCGTTCATTGATTGGTTTGCGCAAAAGTTATAGCGTCTACAAAATAGGGCAAAGATTTAGGGCATTTTAAAATTTTTTTTTTAGTAATGGCGGTGATCAGTGATTTTTTGCTGGACTGCGACATTGCAGCGGACACGTTTTTGGGATCACACATTTATACAGCGATCAGAGCTAAAAATAGCCACTGATTACTGTATAAGCGTCATTGGCAGGGAAGGGGTTAACACTAGGGGCGATCAAGGGGTTAAATGTGTCCCCTAAGAAGGGTTTCTAACTGTGGGGGGATGGGACTGCCCAGAGGACGAGACCGATCGCTGCTCATAACCAGTATGAACAGCAGATCTGTCTCCTCACTCCTGACAGAACAGAGATCTGTCCATTGACATAGACAGATCTCCATTCTGTCTCGCTCTCAGGAGGAATCGCGGGTGTCTGGCAGACATCGCGGCCACCGAGCACGCGTAGCGGCTCCGTCGCCTAGTGCTCAAAGCAGCCGACGTACAGCTACAGCGATACGCCCAGGGGAGCAAAACCTGCCGCAGTATAACTTTTGATTTAGAGCCTTTATTCCTGTTCAAGGATTGAAGCCTGCAGGCTGGTATGAAAGTCAGAAAAGGAGCAAGATTCAGATGGCCTCTATATTATTTTCCCAGGTTCCCATGAACCTGTGAGTTATTTGCCATTGCAGAGGACCCCATTACCCAACTTTCAGGTGTAGTGCTGTTCCCAGGGCAGGACTATAGTGAGACTATACCTCGCTGTAAAGTTTCCTTCCAGAGGAAGGGCACATATAACCCACCTTATCCTACAGGCAGGCATAATCCCATAGTCATAGAATATGCCCTCCCGCACCTTCTCATGAACAGGGTATATGCCATACCTCATTCCCAAAATTGGCAGGTTATATAGCATATATACCACACTGCCCAGTGCGCCCCCCCCAAACATTTGTCAGAACATGAAGTTACCCTTTTAATGATTCATAAATTTACAAAATAGTGACAACAAAAGCTACACACGAGAAATGTACAGTATGTACACAAGTAAACATTAAATACTTTGTCTTAATACAAACACATTAAAATACAGAGGGTGCAGGAAGAGCAGTCTGTTATTTAATTTAGAGGGAATGTTTCACCAAAAGAAGCGTGCTTAGGCATGCAGAAGTTCACAAATTAAAATGATTGCCTTTGTCAGTGTATGTAAGAATGCTGCAGTGTGATGATATACTGTACACGGATCAGCCATAACATTATGACCAGTGACTGGTAAAGTGTATAAGGCCTGTTTCACACGGGCTTCAGCTTGTATAAGAGCAGCGTGAACAGTAAGCTTTGACAAAGCATTTGCAGAACTTTCAACAAGCTTGATTAAAAGCATTTGACCTCTGGAAGGTTTTACCCCTTTCATGACAAGGGCATTTTTTGCTACTTTAACTGGCAATTGCTTGGTCATGCGACACTGTATCCAAATTAAGATGACATCACCCCCCTCCCCCCCACACACACACACACACACAAATAGAGATTTGTTTTAGTGGTATTTGCTCACATTTATAAAAAAAAATAAAAATAAAAGAATACTGTAAAAGGGGGTGAAAAAAAACAAACAAAAAAAAAAAAAAACCCACACACTCATTCTTTGTTTTGGTTATAAAATGTAGTAAACAGATAATCTTTCTTCATAAAATTTAAGCAAAAATGTAGTCAGCTACATTTTGGTAAAAATATCCCGTCAGTGTATATCATTTAGTCTGTAGGAGAGTTGTAGTCTACAAATGTATCTATCTATATATATCTATATAAAAATTGATCCACCCTAATGTACTGACGGCCCATCTCATTTGAGGCCAAAAACGCCAGGACAGTACAAAGATCTCCCAAATTACCCCTTTTCTGTAAAGTAGACGATCCAAAAAGGTATTTAGAAAGAAGCACAGCTAATTTTTTTTAACTTTTTTTGGAAAATGAAGTTAAATAAAATTATTTTTGCACTTTTGTTTACATCCTGTCACCAGTGCAGTACACAGTCTTTATATGATTGGTCTGATGGTGATCAGGGATACTGACTGGTGACAGCATGTAGACACAAAAAAATAAAAATCCTGTCAGAGTAGTTCATTGTTGCCATAGTGACACTGTACTACTCTGGGGGGGTGATCACGATTTTTGGATGATCACTGTTATAAGCAATAGTTTTAACAGTCATGAATGGCTTTCGATTCATGACCGTTTGCTTACTGTTGTGATGCAGTGATTGGCCCAGGTATTATGTGATAGCTGTGGGCAAATCACAGCATCACATCAGTTTATTGAATGAAAGCCATTCATGACAGTTTGCTTGCATAATATGTGATTGCTATGATTGGTCATAGCAATCACATGATGCCCCTGTCGCTCACAGCGGCCAGGTACTGAACGCTATGATCCACAGTGTCCACCAGGGGGGTGCTAGGCACATTGCCTAGCCTGTAGTTTCTGCAGTAAATTTACTGTGGACGGGACTGCAAGCGTTTAAAGTAGCATTCAGCTCCAGTTTGTAAATGTTGAACACAGATCCTAACGAGTGTGCTGAATTTCAACTTTAAGTAAGCTGCTTGCAGGCTTCAGCAGGCTTTCAACAAGTGCTAACAGCTTGTTTAAAGTGACAATCAACACTCCCATTAGGATCTGTGTTTAACGTTTACAAACTGGAACTGAATGGCACTTTAAAAGTTTCAACAAAGCTTGCTGCAAGCTCTACAAATGCTTTGTCAAATCTTTCACATGTCTCTTATACAAGATGAAGCCCGCGTGAAACAACACCGATTAGATCATTAAAATGGTATCTGTAAGTGTGTGGGAAATACAAGGCAGCAAGTGAACATGTTGTCCATGAAGTTGATGTGTTGAAAGCAGAAAAAAATGGCAAGAGTAAGGATTTGAGTGACTTTAACAAGGCCAAGGACAACTGGGTCAGAGCAGCTCTAAAACTGCACCTCATGTGGGATGTTCCCGATCTGCAGTGGTCAGGAACTACTGAAAGTGGTCCAAGGAAGGAAAACTGGCAAACCCGGTGACAGGGTCACGGGAGGCCAAAGCTCATTGATGCATGTGAGGAGCAAAGGCTGGCCCATGTAGTCTGATCCAATTTTTCTAGAATGTAATGCTGGTTCCAATAGAAAGGTGTCCCAACACTGTGCATCACAATACATTGCATATGGGGCTACATATGCCACAGACCAGTCAGGGTGCCCAATGCCGATCCCAGGTCCACAAACAAAAGTACCTTCAATGGGCATCAGAACTAGACTACAGAGCAATAGAAGGTGGCCTGGACTTCGAGGTGTTGACTTGGTTTCCAAAATTCTCCAGATCTCAGTCCAATCGAGCATCTGTGGGGTGCCTCAAAACTTACAGGATAGGACAAATTTCTTTAGCCATACTTCTCTTTTGAGTCACAGGAGTGCACTTTTGCTCTCCTATGACCCAGAGTCAACTGACAACAGGCTATTGCCTGCTATCAGCTGATTTCACAGGGCCACTCCAGGCTCTGGAAAAATCCCAATCATATTGTCGGGATCCACCCGATCCTGCCCGATTAGAGCCAAAGGCAGCTGCCCTTGATTCTTCTCCAGCCCGGCGCTCAAATCACTGCTCTCCGCTCTGAGAAAACCAAGGTCTGAGCAATCAGCGGTCATTCAGTTCTTCTTAAAGCCAACCCTGGACAGCTGAAGCATCAGACTGACGCTGCAGCATAGAGAGGAGTGTGTGTGTAATTCCTATACTTCAGGGGTAGGCAACCTTAAAGAAGTGGAGATCTACCTGAACAACATGGGAGAAGTCAAAGATCCCCGATCAGTGTCGCCTCCTCACACCTGATTTAAATGTCTAATTGCCGTACTACCATGTCACAATTGCATGCCAATCATGGGTTTAAATCAGGTGGTGAGGAGGCAACACATCGCCCCCTCACCACCTGTCAAATACACTCGGATCGCTTTTCAGAGAAGCAGCAGTGCCTGCTGCACTTGTAAATGAGCCTTTAGTTGCATTTGACAGTGGCACCCTTAGGGCTCGTTCACACGTTAAGTTGGGGGGTGGTAAAACCCTGTGGTTGAGCTGCTTTCCTGCTGCTGGCACCACTCTGGAGACCACTAGCCAGGATAAGAGGCGGAGCGTAGCATCACTCCACATGGGACAGGAGTCGGCACTACAGAGCAGGCATCGGCTAATGTGGTACAAAAAAACACAGCACTTGCTCCCATCTATAGCTGGCTATCGCAGTAAGAAGCATTGGAAGGCTAACAACAGGTACAAACAAGGCCAAGGATAAAATTAAGGGAAAAAAAAACAAGCTTAACTTACCGACCAGCCCGCAGACAACCAAATAACCTGTCTAACAATATGTGTTAAAAGCAGGGGTTTAGTCTGCACACATTTGCAAATGCATGCGTAAGCCACAGAGCCTCGTCAAGGCACCCTGGTATCTGTGGTACCTAACTCTAACTTATAAGTGTCCCCACAGTGGAGGCACATGCATTCTGATGGAAAGGCGAGAGCAGGTGGACTGAAGGGGAGCCACCCATCAACACCTTAGGGCGTCATATGACGTCCTTGACATTGTGAGGGGATATCTGAATGATGCCTGCAGCTACAGGCATCATTCAGATATTCTTTCCAGCCGGCGATTCTGTGCAAGATAAGTTCCGCCGCTTGATCGTTCCTATAGGCGACGGGAGGGGACGTCATCGGCGGCCCGGAGAAGGAATCGGCCGGTGCCAGATGATAGAGATTTCCGGTGACCGGACGGTCACCAGTCATCTCTATGACCGGAGGCCCAGGCGCGACATTATGACGTCACGCCCGGGTTCCCGGAAGTAAAACAAAGCCGCGATCGCGGCTGTCAGCATGAGATCGGTGAATTTTTTTCCCCCTCAATCTCATGCTTTCCAGCCTAGAGGAGAGATGTGGGGCCTTATTGACCCCGCATCTATCCATAAAGAGGACCTGTCACATTAGATTCCTATTATAAGGGATGTTTACATTCCTTGTAATAGGAATAAAGGTGTAAAAAAAAAAAAAATAAAAATAAAAAAAAAACGCCCCTCTCCCCGGTAGCTCGCATTCAGAAGCGAACGCACATGTAAGTCCCACCCACAAACGCTGTAAGTTCCGCCCGTAAACTCCGTTCAAACCACACGTGAGGTATCGCCGCGTGCGTTAGAGCATGTGCAACAATTCTAGCACTAGACCTCCTCTATAACTCTAAATTGGTAACCTGTAAAAATTTTCAAAGCGTCGCCTATGGAGATTTTTTAGTACCTAAGTTTGGTGCCATTCCATGAGTGTGCGCAATTTTAAAGCGTGACATGTTAAGTATCTATTTACTCGGCGTAACATCTTTCACATTATACAAAAAAATTGGGCTAACTTTACTGTTTTGTTATTTTTTTAATTCATAAAACCATTTTTTTCCCAAAAAAAATTTCATGAAACTTTTTTTTTTTTTTTTTTTTTAAATGAAGGCGTTTGAAAAATTATTGTGCAAATACCGTGCAAAAAGTTGCAATGACCACCATTTTATTCCCTAGGGTGTCTGCTAAAAAAAAAAACATATATAATGTTTGGGGGTTCTGAGTAAATTTCTAGCAAAAAAAAAGGATGATTTTTACATGTAGGAGAGGAGTGCCAGAATAGGCCCGCTATTAAAGTGGTTAAAAAGGTACAGGGGCATACTGAACACCCAGCATATAGCACAATGGCTGCAAAGGTGTCAACGCATTGCCTGACCAAAAACCTTTAAAGAAGGGGTGGCTCCCCTTCAGTCCACCTGCTCTTACCCATCTATCAGAATGCATGTGCCTCCACTGTGGGGACACTTATAAATTAGTGTTAGGTACCACAGATACAAGGGTGCCGTGACGAGGCTCTGTGGCTTACGCATGCATTTGCAAATGTGTGCAGACTAAACCCCTGCTTTTAACGCATACTGTTAGACAGGTTATTTGGTTGTCTGCAGGCTGGTCGGTAAGTTAAGCTTGGTTTTCCCTTGGATTTATCCTTGGCCTTGTTGTTCAGCTAATGTGGCTCTTGCTCCCTACTACAGCTCCAACTTTACAAGTAGTCCCTCTGCATTGAACTCTGTTTGATGCTCTGGAATGGTGGGTCAGCAAGCCCAGACCACGATCTACCAGTCACCTGTCTGCGATCTACTGATAGATTGCGATCTACAGGTTGCTGACCCCTGTTACACTTCTCCTTTAAAGGATTTTGCTGCATATGGCTTGGTTCCAGATACCACAGCATACCTTCAAACGTCTAGTGGAGTCCATATCTTGACAGATTATGGCAGGTGATAATAATGGTATGGCTAATCAGTGTATAGGATATAGTATTGATCACTGACTCTCTAGCTTTCAGCTGGAAAGTCAGAGGTTTACAAAGGAACCAAAGCAAAACTTTGCACTGTCAATTGCGCGGTTTTAGCATTGTCAGAGAAGAAGAGATTTCCATATGATTTTCTGTTATCTTGCTACACATGTAGAAGAAAAAAAATTAGAGTATATTTCCACAACCAGCTCTTGACAATAGCTGTTACAACTTTGCAATTATACATTGCTGTTGCAATTTTGCTGCAGGACCCTAAAGCAATTAGGATACTGATTGAACCTTTTCAGCATTATGGCCACAGAAGTTTAATAAGCAATAATTGCTAAACGAATATAAATATCTCTTATCTCTATAAACTAGAAAATAGTTCCAGCCATCTCTGAAATCCCACCCAAAGCTGCTTTTGGCAAAATCAATGAAAGTACAGAGACATTGAACACCCACAAATCTGCACATTTGGCATTCTCATGCTGTCCTCTCCACTCATTTTCTTGTTGCAGATAACCAATGCTTATGAATTACCAACTATGATACAGAAGAATTCTTGACAAGGAAATCTAGGAGCTACTGCTGCAGGCTAAATGCCTTGGTATGTTGAATGATAAACTAAACTGGTCACAAGAAAAATACAGGGCCTCCTCCTGAAAAGGACAGTTGCCTGGCCCTTTTTCTGATAGTCTAGCTTCAAGAGTCATCAACCCAAAACAAGTGTACAAATTAGGGAGTAAGGTGTTCTTGTCCACATACTTGTCCCAGGTCAGGGACTGCAAGTATTGGACCCAAAAAGGACAGCATGACAGCAAATTAAAGCGTTTTCAGGAGGAGAGCCCAGCAATGGCTGACTATGTTTTTGGACTCTACATAGAGATCTTGTGGGCATTCCTGGCTCTGCCTAGGCATACAAGCATGAAACCGCAAAACACTAGATTGCATAGCTTAAAAACAACTTTTTTGATCCAGCAGGAATGAGGACACTTCACTCATGTCTGCCTCTGACGCCTTTTGCCCCCTTACTGGGGCTTAATTGTACAGCAATCAATTACCAGTGGGTGGGGAAATGCATGAGCAGGTGCAAGCGCATGTGCAGCTCCCTAATTCCTGCTGATCAATAAAGTTTTTAAGCTATTTAGCTTAGTAGAGTGTGGCTTCTCGTTTGTATTACACAAGTTAGTTTGGGCAATGATGAATCCTGGAGGTAGCAGGCACCTGCAGCTGGGAGGTGGATACAGCAGAGGACCTAGCAGGCTGAGAGGTATAAATCAGTGGGATGGTAAACTATTCAGTATTAATGCAAAACTGATAGAAACTTGGAGGAGCTGATCCAGAAACAGAAATACCCGGTTTGGATAGACTTGCCCTTTAAAAAGCCAAGCATAGAAGTAAAAAAGTAGTTTTGAGATATAGGTATCTCTCTTCTACCTCAGCTCAGATAAAAGTTGCCCCAAGTATGAGCTGTCTCCCCCTATGCCATTGTCATCATCCAAGCCGCTAAAGCTGATATCCAGAAGGATCTTACTAAGACTCTCGTCCTTTGTGTCCAGCACAAGACCCTCCAGTAAGGAGCGATTGGCAGAGCTCCCTATGAGCAGCTCCTTGGAACATCGTCTGTGTTTGCGCACACCCTTAGGAGTGTCCAGTGTGTCTGATTGAGGAGAAGGAGAAAGAGTGCCCAGGAGGTCTGAGGGTGAGCCAAAAATAGGAAGATCTTTAAAAGGAGTCTCTCCAAAACTCAAGGCACCATAGCTGTCCTTAAAGGGGGTGAGAGCAGTGCTGCAGGGGATTCGTACAGGGCTGAAGTCAGGCAGAAGGTCTCTACTAAGTGAAGATTCAGAATCCCACGGTGGGAGGGTACTTGCACCCAGAGGTTTACTGGGAGTTGAAGAGGAAGAAGGCTTCAGTCTCTCCTTAATAGGAGTTTTAAAAGCATAATCCTCATCCTGTGTGATCTGTGAGGGGCCGTCTTGTGCCTGTGTGTCCTGCAGGAAGGAAAAATCTGTGTCCAGGCCGGAATCAGATGCACTGCAGTCAGGAAGGACTAACTCTGGTTCCTGAGAATGCGGGGTGACCAGCTGCTGTTTCCTTCGCGATCCACTCGCTTTTTTGTACTGGATAGGAGGCGGAGTCTTAATATCTACCAGCTCCGACTGAGCCTTAACTTCCATTGCTTGGGCCAAAGGAGGAGGTTCCTCAGTCTCCTGTGGAATCTGAAAGAAATGTTGGGAGCCATGGGTCACAAACAGTTCTGCTAAATAAGAGGGAGAGGAGGGGGGGGGGGGGGGGGGGAAGAGCTCATCCATTCACACTGCTCTAACCTTGGGAGCGATCTTGACACGTTTGCTGAAGTGCACTCCATCAAATGGTCCGGGATCAGCACTGAAAGCCTCCATGGGGGTTAACAAGACAGATTGAGCAACAGGAAACTGGATTGGGATAAGATAGGAGTCAATCCGAGGCAGCAGAGGCTTCATCTTTCTCTCTGGAGCTTTAAAGTAGGAGAAAAAAGGACATTTTGTATGATTTCGATACTATAGGCATTTTTTGTCTAAGCATTAAAAGGGTTGCAAGAGGAAGGACAGACTTGATGGACCCTTGGTCTTTTTTTTCCATCACTCTTTTATGTTTCTAATATTATCAAAGTTGGGGACATAAATCACATTAAAAAAAGTACAGTATATTGGGGGCTATATATATGGAGGACTATCCTGTGCTAGAAGGATGCCAGAAATCTGGTCCGACTTGCCTCTACACAGCACCCTATTCAACAATGCTGCTTGGGGAGCATAAATGTTCATTGAAGTACTGAGCACATAGTGTGCTGGACTGCCAGAGATAGACTATACGTGTCAGAGCAGCAGTCTAGATCTGCAGCAAGCTGCCAGCACAAAGCTTGGTATAGTTGTAATTCACATGTTCATCTAAGACTATCCTGTCCACAGGGTGACAACATTGTCCGATATCACTGCAGAAAGAACAGCATTATCATCCTGTTATATGAAGAGGAAAAAGAAGAGAACAGATCGACTGGCATGCTCAATAGGTAATAAAACCATTATAGGAGTACTCAGAAAAACAAAAAACTGCTTTGTTAATGTTACTGACAGATTGTATCAGATCTGTTTTTGTGTGTTAAGCTGGCCATACACCATTAGGTTGTTTTTGTTTAGCATGCAGGCTGAAACAAAAAAATCTAACCAATTCACATTAAGCCAAGCAGATGGACGAATCTCTTGTTGGACATTGTATTTGGACAGCCGACACAAGCAACTGTCAGAATGCGGTAGTCCCTGCCAAATCGTGACTGCAGGCTATTCGCTAAGCTTTACACTCTAAAACAAGGTATATATAGTCATTTTAGACAATTACTGGAGATGGGGCGATATTTTCTGTACAAATTTGGAGTATTTATAAAATATTTACTGCAATTCTTGACATGATTTGTACATTACATACCGGTACTTGTATAAACAATTATATACATAGATTAAGCGAATCTCCCTGTAATGGCTATCTTTATAATTTAGCATACTTGCAAAGACTACATTATAAGTCACAAAACCGTAGGACTAAGAAGTAGAAACTGTATATAAATGTGTAAAATATGATAAATGCCCACCCTCACATACAGTGGGGCGGAAAGTATTCAGACCCCCTTAAATTTTTCAGTCTTTGTTATATTGCAGTCATTTGTTAAAATCATTTTAGTTAATTTTTTTCCTCATTAATGTACACACAGCACTCCATATTGACAGAAAAATACAGAATTGTTGACATTTTTTGCAGATTTATTAAAAAAGAAAAACTGAAATATCACATGGTCCCAAGTATTCAGACCCTTTTCTCAGTATTTAGTAGCAACAAGTTTTTCACACCTGGATTTGGGGATCCTCTGCCATTCCTCCTTGCAGATCCTCTCCAGTTCTGTCAGGTTGGATAGTAAACATTGGTGGACAGCCATTTTTAGGTCTCTCCAGAGATGCTCAAATTGGGTTTAAGTCAGGGCTCTGGCTGGGCCATTCAAGAACAGTCACGGAGCTGTTGTGAAGCCACTCCTTCGTTATTTTAGCTGTGTGCTTAGGGTCACTGTCTTGTTGGAAGGTAAACCTACGGCCCAGTCTGAGGTCCTGAGCACTCTGGAGAAGGTTTTCGTCCAGGATATCCCTGTACTTGGCCGCATTAATCTTTCCCTCGATTGCAACCAGTCGTCCTGTCCCTGCAGCTGAAAAACACCCCCACAACATGATGCTGCCACCACCATGCTTCACTGTTGGGACTGTATTGGACAGGTGATGAGCAGTGCCTGGTTTACTCCACACATACAACTTAGAATTAAGGCCAAAAAGTTCTCTCTTGGTCTCATCAGACCAGAGAATCTTATTTCTCACCATCTTGGAGTCCTTCAGGTGGTTTTTTATTTTTTAGCAAACTCCATGTGGGCTTTCATGTGTCTTGCACTGAGGAGAGGCTTCCGTCGGGCCACTCTGCCATAAAGCTGCAGTGATGGTTGACTTTCTACAACTTTCTCCCATCTCCCGACTGCATCTCTGGAGCTCAGCCACAGTGGTCTTTAGGTTCTTCCTTACCTCTCTCACCAAGGCTCTTCTCCCCCGATAGCTCAGTTTGGCTGGATGGCCAGCTCTAGGAAGGGTTCTGGTCTTCCCAAACATCTTCCATTTAAGGATTATGGAGGCCACTGTGCTCTTAGGAACCTTAAGTGCAGCAGAAATTTTTTTGTAACCTTGGCCAGATCTGTGCCTTGCCACAATTCTGTCTCTGAGCTCTTCAGGCAGTTCCTTTGACCTCGTGATTCTCATTTGCTCTGATATGCACTGTGAGCTGTAAGGTCTTATATAGACAGGTGTGTGGCTTTCCTAATCAAGTCCAATCAGTATAATCAAACACAGCTGGACTCAAATGAAGGTGTAGAACCATCTCAAGGATGATCAGAAGAAATGGACAGCACCTGAGTTAAATATATGAGTGTCAAAGCAAAGGGTCTGAATACGTAGGACCATGTGATATTTCAGTTTTTTTTTTTTTTTTTTTTAAATAAATCTGCAAAAATGTCAATTCTGTTTTTCTGTCAATATGGGGTGCTGTGTTTACATTAATGAGGAAAAAAAATTAACTTAAAATGATTTTAACAAATGGCTGCAATATAACAAAGTGAAAAATTTAAGGGGTCCCCACTGTACATCAATTTACAAAAACAAAGTGTGATTTTTAAAAGGTTAACCACTTGAGCCCCGGACCATTATGCTGCCTAAGGACCAGAGGTCTTTTTCCAATTTGGCACTGCGTCGCTTTAACTGCTAATTGCACGGTCATGCAATGCTGTACCCAAACGAAATTTGCGTCCTTTTCTTCCCACAAATAGAGCTGTCTTTTGATGGTATTTGATCACCTCTGCAGTTTTTATTCTTTGCGCTATAAACGGAAAAAGACCGAAAATTTTGAAAAAAAAAAAAGATATTTTCTACTTTTTGTTATAAAAAAAATCCAATAAACTAAATTTTAGTCATACATTTAGGCCAAAATGTATTCTGCCACATGTCTTTGGTAAAAAAAAATGTCAATAAGCGTATATTTATTGGTTTGCGCAAAAGTTATAGCGTCTACAAACTAGGGTACATTTTCTGTAATTTACACAGCTTTTAGTTTATGACTGCCTATGTCATTTCTTGAGGTGCTAAAATGGCAGGGCAGTACAAACCCCCCCCCAAATGACCCCATTTTGGAAAGTAGACACCCCAAGGAAATTGCTGAGAGGCATGTTGAACCCATTGAATATTTATTTTTTTTTGTCCCAAGTGATTGAATAATGACAAAAAAAAAAAATATTTACAAAAAGTTGTCACTAAATGATATATTGCTCACACAGGTCATGGGCCTATGTGGAATTGCACCCCAAAATACATTCAGCTGCTTCTCCTGAGTATGGGGATACCACATGTGTGGGACTTTTTGGGAGCTTAGCCGCGTACGGGGCCCCGAAAACCAAGCACCGCCTTCAGGATTTCTAAGGGTGTAAATTTTTGATTTCACTCTTCACTGCCTATCACAGTTTCGGAGGCCATGGAATGCCCAGGTGGCACAAAACCCCCCCAAATGACCCCATTTTGGAAAGTAGACACCCCAAGCTATTTGCTGAGAGGCATGGTGAGTATTTTGCAGCTCTCATTTGTTTTTGAAAATGAAGAAAGACAAGAAAAAAAACTTTTTTTCTTTTCTTTTTTCAATTTTCAAAACTTTGTGACAAAAAGTGAGGTCTGCAAAATACTCACTATACCTCTCAGCAAATAGCTTTGGGTGTCTACTTTCCAAAATGGGGTCATTTGGGGGGGGTTTTGTGCCACCTGGGCTTTCCATGGCCTCCGAAACTGTGATAGGCAGTGAAGAGTGAAATCAAAAATTCACGCCCTTAGAAAGCCTGAAGGCGGTGCTTGGTTTTCGGGGTCCCGTACGCGACTAGGCTCCCAAAAAGTCTCACACATGTGGTATCCCCGTACTCAGGAGAAGCAGCAGAATGTATTTTGGGGTGTAATTTCACATATTCCCATGGCATGTTTGAGCAATATATCATTTAGTGACAACTTTGTGCAAAAAAAAAAAAAAATATAAAAAAAATTTGTCTCTTTCCCGCAACTTGTGTCGCAATATAAAATATTCCATGGACTCGACATGCCTCTCAGCAAATAGCTTGGGGTGTCTACTTTCCAAAATGGGGTCATTTGGGGGTCCTGGCATTTTATGCACAACATTTACTACATTGTCTACTTTCCAAAATGGGGTCATTTGAACTGTCCTGGCATTTTATGCACAACATTTAGAAGCTTATGTCACACATCACCAACTCTTCTAACCACTTGAAGACAAAGCCCTTTCTGACACTCATTGTTTACATGAAAAAGTTATTTTTTTTTGCAAAAAAATTACTTTGAACCCCCAAACATTATATTTTTTTTTAAAGCAAATGCCCTACAGATTAAAATGGTGGGTGTTTCATTTTTTTTTCACACAGTATTTGCGCAGCAATTTTTCAAACGCATTTTTTGGGGAAAAAACACACTTTTTTAAATTTTAATTCACTAAAACACATTATATTGCCCAAATGTTTGATGAAATAAAAAAGATGATCTTAGGCCGAGTACATGGATACCAAACATGACATGCTTTAAAATTGCGCACAAACGTGCAGTGGCAACAAAATAAATACATTTTTAAAAGCCTTTACAGGTTACCACTTTAGATTTACAGAGGAGGTCTACTGCAAAAATTACTGCCCTCGATCTGACCTTCGCGGCGATACCTCACATGCATGGTGCAATTGCTGTTTACGTTTGACGACAGACCGCCGCTTGCGTTCGCCTTAGCGCGAGAGCAGGGGGCGACAGGGGTGCTTTTTTTTTTTTCTTTTTTCTTTATTATTTTTTTGCTTTTTTATCTTATTTTTAAACTGTTCCTTTCATTTTTTTTTTTTAATCATTTTTATTGTTATCTCGGGGAATGTAAATATCCCCTATGATAGCAATAGGTAGTGACAGGTACTCTTTTTTGAAAAAATTGGGGTCTATTAGACCCTAGATCTCTCCTCTGCCCTCAAAGCATCTGATGACACCAAGATCGGTGTGATAAAATGCTTCCCCAATTTCCCAATGGCGCTATTTACATCTGGCGAAATCTAAGTCATAAAATGCTCGTAGCTTCCGGTTTCTTAGGCCATAGAGATGTTTGGAGCCACTCTGGTCTCTGATCAGCTCTATGGTCAGCTGGCTGAATCACCGGCTGCATTCTCAGGTTCCCTGTTGAGACAGGAGAGCCAGAGAAAAACACGGAAGACGGTGGGGGGGGGGGATGGGGCATTCCCTCCCACGGCTTGTAAAAGCAGTCTAGAGGCTAATTAGCCGCTAGGATTGCTTTTACATGAAAGCCGACCGCTGGCTGAAAAGAATGATACCAAGATGATACCTAAACCTGCAGGCATCATTCTGGTATAACCATTCAAAGTCGTGAATGGCGTACCTGAAGACAAAAAAATGGTTAACAATAAAGCACAGTAAACGGTAAAGTATAAAAAATTGCATACCTGAAAAGCAAACCTGATAAAACATAATAACAATAAAACATTGCAGAATAGAATACAGTAAAAAAGAGCAGAACAAGAGAGAGAGAATAGAGAGAGAGAGAGAGAGAGAGAGAACAATAAAACGACAACTATTTTTTTTTATTTTATATAAATTTTTTTTTTTTTTTTTACACTTTTTTTGTAACTAACTTTTATAAAACGGTAACCGGTTCCAGGTTCGGGTCTCTCAAAATGCAATGGCATCTTGGGAGACCCTGTGAAAGTGTGTCTAGTCTGTGCAATGCTGTACCCTACGCTAATACTCAACTAATGAATGGTAGCGTTCAAAACATTCACCAATGCAAAGACCAGGATTGTCAGGACAGGAGGGACAATAATAGAGGGTGTCACGCCTATATTCGCGCTTGCTGCAGACATGACATCTTTTTTGGGGGGGATTCGTTGGGTTGGGGTACTCGGGAGGACATAAAGAAAATGCCTCTCATGCAGCCGACTGCATTTGGTTGGGGATGTGAATGGGGGAAGTACGGGCGCTGCAGAAGTGGTGGGTTCCCAATTAGGATTGGCGAATGCAGCAGGAAGGGCATTATGGGCACGACGGGCCTGTGTTTGTCTTCTTGGTGGCAGCGGGACACTACTTGTGCTTGCCACCTCACCAGCTTGAACTGCACTTATGGGACTCGCCACGTCACGAAGTGTTACTGCAGTGCTGGTTTGACTACGACCGGGGTGTACTAGGCCGCTGGCGCTTGCCAGTTCAATAAAAAGCTACCAAAAAAACTGTTAGCGATCGCAGGGATCAGGCCTGACTCTGCGAATGCTGCAGTTATGCGTTGTGTTTTGTAAGTGTCAGTGATCGATCGATACTGCACTTGGGTGGGCTGGGCCGGGCGGAGGGGCAAAACGCAGGTGCTAGCAGGTATCTGGGCTGATCCCGCTAACACTGCGTTTTTGGGAACCCTAAACTGCTGGGGACGCTAGTATAGATCTGATCAGATCAGATATTGATCCGATCAGATACTATACCACTAAGGGAGCTGTACGGTGCGTGCGTGGGTGTTAGCGCTACTGGCGCTAACCTGACGCTGCCTGGGGCTGGTGCTTGCCAGTTCACCAAAATGCTACCAAAAAAAAACTGTTAGCGATCGCAGGGATCAGGCCTGACTCTGCGAACGCTGCAGTTATGCGTTTAGTGTTTTGTAAGTGACAGTGATCGATCGATACTGCACTTGGGCTGGGCCGGGCGAAGGGGCAAAACGCAGGTGCTAGCAGGTATCTGGGCTGATCCCGCTAACACTGCGTTTTTGGGAACCCTAAACTGCTGGGGACGCTAGTATAGATCTGATCGGATCAGATATTGATCCGTACAGATACTATACCACTAAGGGAGGCGTATGCTGCGTGCGTGGGTGTTAGCGGTACTGGCGCTAACCTGACGCTGCCTGGGGCGACGCATATCACCGCCGGGCGATCAGGGGGCTAAACCTTTATTCGGTAATAAACGGCGGGTGCCCTGACACTATAAAAAATAAACAAACTAACCAGCGTCACCTGTAACAGTTATACGGTGATCAGTGGTGAAAGGGTTAACTAGGGGGCCATCAAGGGGTTAAAACATTTATTCGGTAGTATATGGGGGTCCCTGTCGCTATAAAACGCTGACGGCGAACCTAAATATTTAGGTCCCTAACTAGCGTCACCAGCAACACTAATACAGCGATCAGAAAAATGATCGCTTAGCGACACTGGTGACAGGGGGTGATCAAGGGGTTAAAACTTTATTAGGGGGGGATCCTAGACCTACAGGGGGGTAATACTAACTGTCCCAACACTGTAACTGTCACAAACTGACACCAATGCAGTAATCAGAAAAAAAAACCCAAAAAAAACAAAAAAAAACGCTGGTGTCAGTTTGTGACGGGGGGGAGATGGTGTTGATTCGGGGGGGGGGGGGGGTGTCGGGGGTGTTTTGTGTGCCTGGCATGTTCTAGTGTGTGTGTGTGTGTGTGTGTGTGTGTGTGTTGGTGCACTCACATACCTGTCTTCTCTCCTCGGGCCGGAACGGAAATTACCGAGCCGAGGAGAGATGACATCATTTCCTTTGCTGCTGTTTAGCATACAGCAGCAAAGGAATGATGTGATTGGCCGGCGGCGATCGCGAGGGGGGGGCCACGAACGGATGGCCTCCCTCTCATCTCCGATCGCTGTGGGCACCGGGGGGGGGGGGGGGGTGTCCGATCGGACCCCCCACCCGCGGAAGGCAAATCACGTATATGTACGTGATTTTGCCTGTCCGTGCCACCTTGCCGACGTAAATCGGCGTGAGGCGGTCGTCAAGTGGTTAAACACATTGCTATAATTAGAAAAAAAAAATAAAAATAAATAAATTGAATACAGCTCCCCCTTAAGGCTAGGTTTACATCTAAGCGGCTGCACTTGATGTGTTTTTGCATTTTTTTTTTCTCTTTAAAACACACTGTATATAGCTGGTTCCTAAGGAAGAGGCTGGGAAGGCGGCTGCCGCGTCCTCAACGGTGAGTCATCAGTGGGGTTCCCCGCTGACAGCTGAATGTAAATAAAAAAAAAAAAAAAAAGGAAAGAAAGAAAAAAGAAGAAGGAAGACCTAAGACTCTTATCTTAGCATGCAGCCCGGCTGGTCAGGAAAGGGAGGGGACAAGGGAGGGAAAGAGCAAGTGCCCCCCTTCCTGAAACATACCAGGTAGCATGCCCTCAACATGCGGGGTGGGGTGGGGGGGGTGGGGGGTCTGGTTGTTAAAGACGTGGTGGCCGGCTTCCTGGCCCCCTCCCCGACCCTTTCCAAAAATCGCACTGGCCGCAAAACGCATAAAATGTGTACCATTGGAAACCATGTTAAATGGACTGTAGTGCATTCCTGCAAAATAAAAAAAAATGCCTAGGTGTGAAACCTAGGGTAAAGAGCCCAGTTGATGGTAATGAGAACTTACCTTTAGTAGCAATGACTGTAGTCTGTGAGTTCCTGCTAAGTTCTGGGATTGATCTCTTCTGGAACAGGAAATTATCTCACGTTATTAAAAGATTCCAAGGGTAAATACAGTATTTTACAATCGTTATACTAATAATATATTAAACCCCCCCCCCCCTCCAAAAAAAAAAAAAAAAAAACACAGGGATCTCAATTATGATAGAGTTATGCTGCCACCATCAGGTGATTGGGCAGTGGCAAAATGCAGGAATCCCCCTCCTAGGCAAGGCTTGAGTTTTTTGTAGCAAGTCAAACCACAAAGGCAGGAGGGGTGGTATTCCTATGTCCTCTGATGTAATACAAGAAAAAGATTTCACAGGTAAACCAAAACCCCCTTTTTTTAATATCGTACTTCCCAGGACAAATTATCTCCATTACAACATGTAATGGTAATGCTTCCAAAGCACTAAATATGGGGTGAGGGCAACGCTGTAACAAGCCAACAGGCCCCAAAAAAATAAACGCAGAATAGGTTACAAGATACTCAGACTAAAAGGTAGCAGCCTCAGCATACACACAGTAAGACCCATTTCACACCGAGGGTGTTTTGCAGGCGCTATAGCGTTAAAAATAGCGCCTGCAATCCGCCCTCAAACAGCTGCAGCATTGTCTCCAGTGTGAAAGCCCGAGGGCTTTCACACCGGAGCGCTGCGCTGGCAGGAAGTCAGGAAAAGTCCTGTCAGCAGCTTCTTTGGAGCGGTGAAGGAGCGGTGTGTTTACTGCTCCTCCACCGCTGCTCCCAATTTAAATCAATGGGGCAGCGCTGGGATACCACCGGCAAAATGCCGCTATTGCGGGCGGTTTTAAACCTCTCGGCTGCTAGCGCCGTTTTACCGCCGACGCAATAGGCGGCTCGGTGTGAAAGGGGTCTAAGTATGCACCAAAGACCAGGTAGCAGCTTTAAAAACGGAGCTACCGAAGTCTAATGACGAATAGCCTAGGAAGCACTGACATGCCTGGTAAAATAAAGGCGTTGGCGAAAAATGGTGGAACTTTCCCTTTTAGACAATAAGTTTGAGAAACAAGCTGAGGGAAGGTAGATTTGAAAGCAGCATGACCCTTCCTTGGGCCTTCAGAAAGCACAAAGACTGAATCAGAGTGACAAATCGCAGAAGTCTACTTCAAGTAAAACCCAATAGCATGAACCAAATTCAAGGACTTTGACCAACGTCTGAGGCTTCGGACAGAAGGATGGCAGCACAACGTTCTGGTTGAGATGGCATGAAGAAACCACCTTAGGTAAAAAAGGATGACTAAGGTTGTAAAGACCCCTTTTCAGGGTGGAGTACCAGGAACGGTTTCTTACAGGAAAGAGCAGCCAATTCTGAGACTCTGTAAGCTGAAGTAACGGCAACCAGAAAAATAAGGACTAAAAATATATGTATGGGTTCAAAAAGATTTTCTAATACAGAAAGTACCAAGTTTAAAAAGTTACCATGGAGTCAATGGATACATTGGAACCACATTTTCCAGCTACCACCTTGCCCATGTAAAAAGTGACAATATTGTTGCAATTACCGCCCCCACCCAATTATATTAATCTTTTCAGTGTCTCCCCACTGCTTCTAGGGCAGCTGTCAACAACCAGGCCTACACTTAGAAAAAGGACAATAAATACAATGTAACAGAGCATTTACAAAAACACACAGATACTTACAGGTTCGCTGCACACAGATTGCGTGGAACTGGAGGCCTGCGGGAGTTCAGTGCGGACATTGAGCCATTTAAAAAACAATATTCAGAAAGGTTAACAAAACCACTGCAAAAGCGCTCATCTAGCAGCAAGCCAAAGACTGAATTCATGAAACAGTATTGGGTGAAATGTAATCATTCTAAATGTGACCAATTTTACAGACATGCTAAAGTGAACTTCCAAGCAAAATTCTATTTCTTAGCTTTGGATGCAGTTGGCAAGGATTGGAGCCCCTGTCAGGTTTTCACTGCTATCCAGGGCTCCATTGGAAAGATTTCCCCTTACTTCCTGTCCTGCTGACGTTTTACCAGACAGGAGCTCTCCAACAGTAACAGAAATAAAAATGCTTTCCCTTACAAGAGTAGGGAGAAGGCTAGAATATTTCTCAGTTTTGTCTGGCCCTGTTGCAGATTGTCTCTTAATTCCCATCTGGTAAAACCCTTGTCAGCAGGACAGGAAGTGAGGAAAAATCTCTGTAATGGAGTCCAAATTTAAAATATCTGGCAGGAGTTTTGATCCTTCCCCATTACATCCAAAACTGGACAAAAACATTTCTGGATTGACAAACACTTTAGTATATGTGAACTTTTGGTCCTACTTCAGATATACAGAATTAGGTATAAAAAAAACAAACAAACTCCAAGCATCAAATAAAATCAGTCTCTTAGAGCCCTTTCACACTGGGGCGGGATCGGCGGTAAAACGCCGCTATTATTAGCGGCGTTTTACCGTCGGTATTCGGCCGCTAGCGAGAAAGGGTTAAATACCACCGCAAAGCGCCTCTGCAGAGGCAGTTTGCCGGCGGTATAGCCGCGCCGACCCATTGATTTCAATGGGCAGGAGCGGTATACACTCCGCTCCTTCACCGCTCCGAAGATGCTGCTAGCAGGACTTTTTTTTACCGTCCTGCCAGCGCATCGCTCCAGTGTGAAAGCCCTCGGGGCTTTCACACTGGAATGAAAGCAGCGGCACTTTCGGGACGGTTTGCAGGCGCTATTATTAGCGCAATAGCGCCTGCAAACCGCCCCAGTGTGAAAGGGCTCTTACTAACATCATCCAGTTAACAGACTAGACCACTCAATGGAATGCGAGCCTAAAGCTGAAGAAGTTTAATCTTCTAAAAATGTTGCCTTCCCTGATCCCCCATTAGCATGCAAAAAAGTTTTTTTAATAAAAACCGATTTTAATAACATACTGTATTTTAGATGCAATGTCATCACTGGCTCTCTGTGCTTCTCTATGCAATGCAGGCAGATCTGGCTCTTGGGAGGGACAGCAGAGTACTCCTGAGCCCGTTGTAGCATCCTGCCTCAGTAATCCTCTCAAGGGTCCTTGACCCCAATACATATGGTGGGCTGGCTCTTGGTAGGGGTCATGCAAATATTAAAATGCCTTCATAGGAGGAGGTCAGTCTGGAAGAGTGGGCATTTTTAGGAAGGATGTATTTGCATGCAGATTGCCCTAGGTGATGCCCACATGCGACACTAAGCCTCCACGATTGAAAGAACTGCAATCCAATGAATGAAAGAGGTGGGCAAGGGAGAATTAAAAGGTGGAGAGGAAAGAGCTAAAATGATGCTGGATGTCTTTTAAAAAGGAATTGCAGCAGCTTCTAATGCACACTGAGAAGCTCAGTTTTGCAGTGCAATCAGAGTAAGCTATTTCGGTACAGGAGAGGCATCTGTATGTGAAGACTGAAGGGAAGTCTGTATTTCAGCTTTAACCAAAGTCAAGCTCATCTGGGTTGTCAGGGGGATCATGTATTTTGCAACCTCCCTTTCAATATTCAGTTAGAATGGGTGGGCCCAGAGCAGTGAGACATGAATACATTGCCTGGCCCTTTAACAATGGTTAAACAATTAAGTTTAAGAAAGAGGTAGAATTAACATTACTAGTGAGCGAGAGGACATTTCCTATAAAAGATGAAGAGGTACTCTTCCTTTACACTTACCCACCCCGTCGTCTGTGCCTCCGAACTTGACTGCTTTGCAGAGCTATGCTGACAGAGGAAATATACACATCTGACACATGAAGTGTGTGGACTGATTAAGAGTCGAGTGTGTGACTGACAGAGGGAAGCTCGGAGGCATGGATGGCAGGACAAACAAGTATAAACTCCCTTTTACAGGGTAAGAATTTTTTTTAGTTGACTTAATTTTATGCTACAGCTCTACTTCATTCCAATGTCAGAAGGGTTTTTGTGAAGCTCACCTTGAAGACCTGGTCAAGGGTCAGGCAGCGATTCGCCTGGGGGTGGATGGTCCAGTAAGAGATTTTATTGTTGGAAGGGCTTTCACGCACAAACATGTCATGTAGGGAGAGGTTGTGTCGGATGGAATTCTGTGGGAAGACAATAATAGATTCAGGGATATCCATTTCAGATAACTGTGGATGCAGGGCATCTGGCAACTTGCAAGATACTGAAGGTGTCACCACTCAAGTCCCAGAGTAGGAAGAAACCATTGTTCACAGCAGATAGCAGTTTTGGGTGGAGTGTGATTTTTAATAGGACAACTCAAGACGCCTACATCATTTGCCAAAAATGGCTATTCTGGGAGTGACCAGCAGGTGGAATTAGGGTAGGCTAAAGTTATTCCTCCCGACTATCTTGTTTTTCATCAGCCTTTACTTGCTGCACAACTTATCCTGGGTGAGCATTACAACCAGGCAGCATCTTTAGGAGGACAAAGGACTACATGTTTTCCTATTAACCGGTTTTGTTTAACCACTCGCTGACCAGCCTTTTCTGGAACTTTGTTTAAATTATTATTTTTTACTATTCATTTTTACTTAGAATCCCCAAACATTATATACACTAGACCCTAGAGAATAAAATGGTGATCGTTGCAATTTTTGTCACACTGTATTTGTGCAGCAGTCTTTCAAACGCAACTTTTTTTGGAAAAAAATACACTTTAAAAAACAAAAAAAAATTAAAAATAAAAAAAATAAAAAATTACATAGGATTTTTAATACAGCTTACCTGTAAAATCCTTTTCTTGGAGTACATCACGGGACACAGAGCACCCATAGTAAATTACTATGTGGTTATACGCCACCTATAGGTGAATGGACACTGGCACACCCAAAGATAGGAAGTCCCCCAGTTTTGTAGCAAAGCAATGTATATCCCAGCAAGAGGGGAGGGACCTCCGTGTCCCGTGATGTACTCCAAGAAAAGGATTTTACAAGTAAGCTGTATTAAAAATCCTAATTTTCTTTATCATACATCACGGGACACAGAGCAGCCATAGAAATTACTATGTGGGATGTCCCAAAGCAATGCCCTTGAGGGGAGGGGGAGACATATCAAAGCAGGCCGGCCTCAGACGTGAGGACCTATAATGCTGCCTGCAGCACACTGCGCCCAAAAGTGGCATCCTCCTGCCGTCTTTACATCCATCTGGTAAAATTTTGTAAATGTATGTACTGACGACCAAACCTGAGCCATAGAGGCCTGGTGACGCACTGCCCATGAAGCACTTACTCCCCTGGTAGAGTGCGCTCTGATTTGAAAAGGTGGAACCCTTCTTTTCAATCCATAAGCCTGAATTACAACCTGACGAATCCACTGGGAAATAGTCGATTTTGACGCTGCCTGCCCTTTTCTGGGCCCATCTGGCAGCACAAACAAAGCATCAGTCTTCCTTAACTGAGCTGTCACCCTCAGATAGACCCTGACAGCTCTCACCACATCGAGAGAATGCAACAATTTTTCTTCCACAGAGTGAGGCTCTGGGAAAAATGGAGGCAGGGAGACATAATGCATAAATCAGTAAAAAATGATCCCAAGTGGTCACTAGTGCATCTGTCCCAAATGCAAGCGAATCCTTTGTCCGTGACACAAAGCTGTCCAACTTTTTGTTGAACCTGGATGCCAATAAATCTATGTCCGGGGTACCCCACTTTTGGCATATGGCTGAAAAAACCTCGGGATGTAGGGACTATTCCCCCGGGGACAACTGTTGGGAGCTCAAGAAGTCTGCCTGCCAATTCTCCACCCCTGGAATGAAGACAGCTGTGGCATTGTCAGATTGTATCCTGACAGGACAACCCTGCAACCTGAAAGTCCACGATATTAGAGCCAGGCACGCAGCCCGAGTCTCTAGAATGTTGATGGACAAGGCTTTTTCGGTCTCTGACCACTTCCCTTGGACAGTGGCTTCCTCCAGAACCGCTCCCCAGCCCAAGAGGCTGGCATCCTTTGTTACTACCTTTCAGGCTACCGGCATGAAGGATTTTCTCTTCTGCAAATTTCTGGTTATCAGCCACCAATTGAGACTCTGGCGTACTTTTTGGAGCAGATACATTGGGTAGTCCAAGGCTTGGACCCTTTTGTTCCAAGCAGACAGAGTACTGTTTTGCAACAGTCTCAAATGAAATTGGGCATAGGTTCGAATTAAGCCACCATTTTCCCTAGCAACCTCATGCAAAGGCGAATGGAGGGATCCTTCTTTCCCTTGACCACACGGAGCAGATCTCTTATAGCCCTGACCTTTGTCTGAGGCAAAAAAAAAAAAAAAAACCCTTTTCTTGGACTGTTTCTAAGACCAGACCAAAGTATTCTAGCCTCCTTACTGGCCGTAAGGCTGACTTTTCTAGGTTGAGAATCCAACCCAGGTGCTCCAAATACCTGACCGTGCTGGGCACACTGTAATCTAGCCACGTAACCGACTGATCTATAAGCAGCAGGTCGTCTAGGTATGCCATTACTGATATACCCTGAAGCCTAATCTCACAAGGCCACAAACTGAAAATTACGCTGTTCCACCTCGAATCGCAGAAATTTCTGGTGAGCAGGGTAGATTGGCACATGCAGATATGCATTTTTAATGTCTATTGATGCTAGAAACTCTCCTCCTCTCAAAAAGGACACAACTGCCCGGATTGACTCCATGTGAAAAGAGCGGATGGTTAGGAATTGATTTAGATCCTTGAGATCTAGAATGGGTCTGACATCTCCATTTGGTTTTGGCACCGTGAAGAGATTTGAATAAAACCCCATTACCCTGCTCCTCTGTTGGAATTTCTGTAATCACACCTTGTGATGTCAACCAGTCCAGTGCCTGGAACAAAGACCTTCTTTTTAACGGGTCTCTGGGAACATTTGATCTTAGAAACTGAAATGGTGGAAACTCCCGAAACTCTAGCTTGTAGCCTAGAGATACTGTTTAGATGACCCATCTGTCCTTGATCTATTCCCGCCAAGCTTCTGAAAACTGCAGAAGTCTTCCCCCCCCACTCGAGCAAGTGGGGACGACTTTCATAAGGAGGCCTTAGGACTCTGCTTTGTATGCTTCTGCCTCTTGTGCTTGACCTTGAGGCTTACCTCTTGAACCAGATGGCGGAGGCCATCGAAACTGCAGCACCAGGTGCTGGGGAGGGCCGGGGAAGAACGTTTAAATGAAGGACGCTTACTCCTTTTAACCGGTAAAAGGGCACTTCTACCACCTGAAATTTTTTGAATATACTTATCCAAGTCATCTCTGAACAACCGTTCCCATGAAAAGGAAAACTTGCCAATAGCTTTTTGCACGGCAACTCAGCTGACCAATGCTTCAACCAGAGAATTCTGCGCATATGAACAGATAAGAGGGCAAAGTGTGACACCTGTTGAATACAATCTTTAGGGACGCCTTAAAAAAAATGCCTGTCTGGGTGATCCCAGTCTGCATATATTAGTTGCTCCAGCAGTGGGTGTAAAGGGAAAGCATGTGGGCCCTGTGAAGGCCTCAAAGAACCCAAAGAAGAAAGGGGGGCCTCAGCCACCTCCGCTGGGGGAAATTCATATGCCGAACAGGCCAATTCCGTAAGTGATTGGACCAGCAGTTTTTGGGATTGCGAGGCTGAGAAGGGCTCCTCTGAGACTGAGCCCTCGGAAGAGGAGTCATCTGCCTGCCCCTCTTCCTGGTCACCCAATGGAACCTCAATGTCACCTGCCTATTTTCGTTCCAAAACTCGAAGGTCAGGAGGGGGAGAAGAGGACCTTTCGCATTTTTTTCCCAGACTGGGACACAGACGCAATCATGTTGGCTATTTTTCCCTCCAACCCAGCTAATGCTGAAGCCAAATCGTCCTTAGTGAAAAAAAAAAAAATGCCGCTATCACTGTTCAGCCTAATGGCTCGTAGACGTAGCTTTACATGCCTGTATCCACACCTACATAGCGCTTACATGCCGCAGTATACTCTGTTTTCCAGCTGACCTTCGAGCTAGGACGTGGCGGTCCTGTCTCATCGGGCTAGCTCGGGGGGCTGTGGGGAGATGCCGGCTGACCTCCCCGCTCCCTACATCGGAACCGATCCCTGGGGGAGGGCTGCGTGCCGTGGGTAGGAGGCGGGTGGTCCCAGGCAACTGGCAAATCAGAAAGAGGGGTAATGCTGTCTCCAAAAGGAGCACTGCACACAGAAAACGAGCACGACAAGCAGGTATGTTACAATACACCCTCTAGTGGTGAAAACTGGCAAGGCATACGCTACTCAGAACAATTCCTTTGAAGTGAACCAAATGTGTTCCTTTCCCTGGTTTTTTTCTTTTTTTTTTTTTTTTTTAAAAACTTACCATTCCCGCCGCAGGGTTTGCTGCAAGAAAATAAATAAATAAAAACACAGCCAGACCCAATCTTCACCCATCATAGTGGGCCAGGTCTTTGAACGGACCTTCAAGGACCGGGTCCCCCTACATATTGGGGTCCACACCCTTGGACCTGTACAGCACCCTGCCAGGACAACGCTTTGGATTAGTCATGTATCCAAGGGCCTGTATCCCAGGGTCCAGCCCTCAAAGAGGAACATTACAGGCAAAAACCTTGTCTCTTCTTCCACGAGGCTCGGGTACCATCCATTTTGGCCTTTCTTGCCATTTTGAATGGATCTGACTGTATAGCCCCTTGATCCTGGCAAGGATTTCTCCAACGGGGCCGTCTTCAAGAACTTCAATTCACCGTGACCATCACCTTGAGACACTGGCAAGCAAAAAAAACCCCAAACCCCCCCCCCCCCCAAAAAACATTGGAGGTACTTCCTGTATGGGAGGGGTTATATAGAAGGGGACTTCGTGTCTTTTGATGTGCCAGTGTCCATTCACCAATAGGTGGTGTATAGCCACATAGCAATTACTATGGCTGCTCTGGGTCCCGTGATGTACGATAAAGAATAATCATGCACAGTAAAGTTAGTCTATGCTGTATAAATGTGAAAGATAATGTTACACTGAGTAAATAAATACCCAACGTGTCATGCTTTAAAATTGCGCATGCTTGTGGAATGGCGTCAAACTACGGTACTTAAAAATCTCCATAGGCGACACTTTAAAAATTTTTTACAGGTTACCTGTTTAGAGTTACAAAAGGAGGTCTAGTGCTTGAATGATTGCTCTTGCTCCAAAAATCGCAGCGATACCTCATGTGTGGTTTAACCACTTCCCACCCGCCCACCGTCATATGACGTCCTGGGCTTTGAGCGGGTATATCTGAATGATGCCTGTAGTTACAGACATCATTCAGATATTGCCGGTTTCAGCCGGCGAATCTCTACAACATAGGAATGATCACAGCAGCTGCGCCGCTTGATCGTTCCCTATGGGAGGCGAGAGGGGACGCCCCCCCCCGTTCCGCCGCCCTCCGGTGCTTGTTCCGACTCATCGTTACGATCAGTGAGGCGGAGAGCGGATCCGCCGGATCATAGGGATTTCCGGTGGACCAGATGGTCACCGGAGTCTCTATGATCATCGGAGGCCGGGTGCAATGTTATGACGTCACGCCCGGTCCCTCCATTAAAAAAAAATGGCGCCGCTTCGGCTGGGAAGCGGTGATCGTTTTATTTTTTTTTTTTTTTTATTTCAGGCTTCCCAGCCTAGAGGTGAGATGTGAGGTCTTATTGACCCCATACCTCACTATTAAAGCGGACATGTCATGTCATATTTCTATTACAAGGGATGTTTACATTCCTTGTAATAGGAATAAAAGTGATCACTTTTTTTTTTTTTTTTTTTCAAAAAAGTTGTCAAAATAAAAAAAAAAAAAAAAATTTTTAAAAGCGCCGCTGTCCCCGTGTGCTCACACGCAGAGTGAATGCATACGTAAGTCCCGCCCACATATGAAAACGGTGTTCAAACCATACATGTGAGGTATCGCCGCGAACGTTGGAGCAAGAGCAATCATTTTGTCCCTAGACCTCCTCTGTAACTCAAAACATGTAACCAGTAAAAAAATTTCAAGCGTCGTCTATGGGGATTTTTAAGTACCGAACATTGGCGCCATTCCACGAGCGTGTGCAATTTTGAAGCGTGACATGTTAGGTATCTATTTACTTGGCGTAACTTCATCCTTCACAGTATGCAAAAACATTGGGCTAACTTTACTGTTTTGTTTTTTTTTTTTTTTTTGTTTTGTTTTGTTTTTTGGGAAAAAACAGTTTTTGTTTTAAAAAAAAAAAAAAAAAAAAAAAAAAAAAAAAAAAAAAAAAAAACACAAACATATGGTTTGGGGGTTCTATGTAATTTTCTAAAAAAAAAAAAAAAAAAAAAAAAAGATGATTTTTACATGTAGGAGAGAAATGTCAGAATTGGCCTGGTAGGGAAGTGGTTAACATATGAAGGCGCAACTTACATATGTGTTGGCTTCTGTGCACAAGCACAAAGGGATGGGGCGCTTTAAATTTTTTTTTATTTTACTTTTTATTTTCACATTGCCACTTTATTTTTTATTGATCACTTTTGTTCCTATTACAAGGAATGTAAACATCCTTTGCAATAGAAACAATGTCATGCATGATCCTCTTTATTGAGAGATCTGGGGTCAAAAAGATCCCAGATCTCTCATTTACCTTTAAAAAAAAAAAAAAAAAAAACCAAACACACGCACACCTCTTAAAGCCCGAGAACCGGAAGGGACGTCGGGGGTTGCTCCGGTCCTCTAAGGGCAAAAGCAAAGTGTAAACAGGACTGTAAGCTAACCATTTTATTTTGTGACAGGAGCTTTGACTGGCGTTCAGAGAGCTTTAACAAAGCGTGTTCGAAGCAATGTTTTCAAGCAAGTATAAACTAGCCCTGACTCTACAAGAAGCTCCTTTTATACCCAGTAATGTTACTGACCTGTTGTCAATTACCCCAATTAGTTACATAATGTTCTTCCAGCTTTTCATTGTTAGTATCACTTACTTTGCCAGATTTTTGTTGCCCTGTCTCAACTCTTGAGACGCGTGACTGCCATCAATTTAAAAAACCCCCATCCCCCCCCCCCCCCCCCCTTTAACCGCTTCAGCCCCGGAAGATTTTACCCCCTTCCTGACCAGAGCATTTTTTTTGCGATTCGGCACTGCGTCGCTTTAACTGACAATTGCGCGGTCGTGCGACGTGGCTCCCAAACAAAATTTACTTCCTTTTTTCCCCACAAATAGAGC
The DNA here is from genome assembly GCF_042186555.1 of Aquarana catesbeiana. Lineage (NCBI taxonomy): Eukaryota > Metazoa > Chordata > Amphibia > Anura > Ranidae > Aquarana > Aquarana catesbeiana. The sequence continues at coordinate 552,959,898 of NC_133326.1, forward strand.
TTTCTTTTGGTGGTATTTGATCGCCTCTGCGATTTTTATTTTTTGTGCTATAAACAAAATAAGAGCGACAATTTTGAAAAAAAAAAAAAAAAAAAAAAAAAAACAAATTTTTTACATTTTGCTATAATAAATATCCCCCAAAAATATATATAAAAAAAAATTTTTTTCCTCAGTTTAGGCCGATCGTATTCTTCTACATATTTTTGGCAAAAAAAAAAAAAATAAGCGTTTATGGATTGGTTTGCGCAAAAGTTATAGCGTTTACTAAATAGGGGATAGTTTTATGGCATTTTTATTAATAATTTTTTTTTACTAGTAATGGCGGTGATCAGCGATTTTTATTGTGACTGCGACGTTATGGCGGACATTTCTGACACATTTTTGGGACCATTGTCATTTATACAGCGATCAGTGCGATTAAAAATACACTGATTACTGTGTAAATGACACCGGCAGTGAAGGAGTTAACCACTAGGGGGCGGGGAGGGGTTAAGTGTGTCCTAGGGGAGTGATTCTAACTGTCAGGGGGATGGGCTGTGTGCGTCATTACTCTGATCACAGCTCCCGATGACAGGGAGCTGTGATCAGTGACACTTGTCACTAGGCAGAACGGGGAGATGCTGTTTACATCAGCATCTCCCCGTTTGTCCTCTCCGTGAGGCGATTGCGGGTATCCCCGCGGCGATAGAGTCTACGGGACCCGCGACCCAACTCACGGAGCTCCCGGCCGGCGCGCACGCAATGGCATGGCGGGGAATTCAAATGGATGTACAGGTACGCCCATTTGCCCAGCCGTGCCATTCTGCCGACGTACATCGGCGTGCGCCAGTCGGGAACCGGTAAAAATTATACATTTTCTCAGGTATAACATTTGAATGGTTTTCTATGGGAAAAAAAAATATGGGTTTATGAGATTTGCAAATCATTGCATTCTGCTTTTATGTGATTTTACACAGATCCCCAACTTTTTTGGAATTGGGGTTGTATAATTTGTCTAAGTTTTTTGTTCTACTAGTAGGTTCTGCATATTTTTTCACCTTCCAGCCAGGCTTGGCCACATATTTGAAGTAGGGGAAATGATCCTCGATCCAGGTGTAGATGTCTTTCAGTGTCATTCGCTTGTTTGGTGTGCTGTTAATGGCAAACTGGATGAGTGCCATGTAGGAGTACGGAGGGCGTTCAGAGATAGAGATGTGCCACGACTGAGTGGGAGCTGGCTCTGTGATTTCCTCTTCCACCTAACGGAAGGAGAAACAGATGCTGAAAAAACATTTTTAGGATGCAACATTTGAGAATCACAGAACAAAAGAAGAGCTTTCTGATAAAACGTGCTGCTTACAGCCATTAGACCGAAGCTGTCAATGACAGGTAGTTTCTGATAGCCGATAGCACAGAAATTTCTTCAAATCTCAAAATTAAAGTGGTTCTAAAATAAATACAATTTTTTACGTTAATACATTCCCTGCATTAGGGGTGGGGGTCGTCTTACTACTTGCTCCTCCCACCAACAATACTTACCCCCTGTCCGCTCTTGATCAAGAGCTGTACCCGTGTGCTGCTGCTGACAAAATGCAGTGTATGTAGATGCACACAGCCTGGCTTGGGAGCATGCTTACATGAGTGCCCCCACATGACACAGCATGCTATGGAGGCAGAGAAGAGAAGGAGCAAAGAGTGGCGGCAGTGGACCACAGAAGAGGAGGCAAGGGGCCGCTCTGTGCAATATATCGCACAGAGCAGGTAAGTGTGTATATATATATATATATATATATATATATCAGGTTTATTGTTTTAATAAAACCTTTACAATAACTTTAAAGAAGAATTAAACCCAATAACACACATATTGCAGCTTACCAATTCTTAGATGTGACGGCTGTATTTGTTTCCTTTTTTAGGCTCTATTTTTATCTGGTAATCCAGCTAGCAAGTCTTGTTTTTCACAGCACATACTCTCCAGCAGAATATATCATTTTACATGGATGAGACAAACCACCTAACACTAGCAGGGGTAATTAAAATGATCAGCCTTTATCCATTAATGCAAAAATGTATTCCAAAAAGGAAAAAATACAAAACTATTTGTTGTAAACGGTTTATAAAGTGAGCTGGAGTTTGGTTTCAGTTTGTTAGCGTATATAAATCCGATAGTACAATTAACACTACCCTCCCCACCAGACTGACAATACTGCTCTCCCTCCTCTGCTTATTCCTCCAGAGTTGTGTCTCAGTAATACAGGTGGTGCGTTACTGGCCAGATCACCAGGTGAAAAGAGGGGGAAAAGGCCAAAGAAAACGAATGCAGCCATCACATCCAACGCCTGGTAAGCTGCAATAAATTACATGTTTGGTTTTAATACCGCTTTAAATCAAACATCTTTCATTGAATCCAAACTGCAATAGCCATCTTGTGGCTTACCATAACCTGCTTTCAAGAGTGCCTTTTGTAACAAAACTATCATTGTCACTGAAAACAAGGCCGGGGCCCCCTATTTCCATTTCAAATGACCAGCTGCTGCCGCTCATTTGCTTACACAGGACGAACACTCAACAACCTTGTGTAGTCTTTGTGGATTCCTCCCTGTCTTTCACACATGAGTGCTCATCTAATCTGATGGGCAGTTTATACAAATCAGACAGTACAGTCCAATCCTACTAGTCACAGAAAAGAACTCCCCTGTCACCGCACGCAGTTTGGACACACAGAACTTCATTGTAATGTCCAGTACAACACACTTGACCCTCCTCCTCCCTGTGCCCGACCATAGCAAGGATTTCAGAAGCTAACACAGGTAAAATCAAACTTATGTCCAATTAGATATTTTAAAATGAAAAATAATTAAGCTATATTAAAAAGGAGAATGTTGTCCCTACTTTCCACCCTCTCTAATCCATCCTGCAAGGTGTTTTTCTGTGCTTATTTGGTGGCAAAATTTATAGTTATCAAAGTACTTCATCCGGGTCACTTGCCAGTACTGTTTACAGATGTGGGTGATTGCTAATCCAGCGCAGCAGATGTGCTCGAGATCACTGGTCCCCTTGTGTGATAGATAATTCCTCTCTGGACAGCCAATAGGAAGCATCCACATCATATAGGCAGCGACGTGGGCACCCGAAGAAGGACCCATGTAGAAAGTAAAACAGAAGAGGAGACTCGGGCCAGAGCATCACATGACTTTGCTTTAGATAAGTAAAAAGGGCTTTTAGATAGTAAAGATTTTTTTTTGTTTTTACTTGTACCTACCAGGTAAGCCTGTAATAAGGCTTACCTGTAGGTACAGTGAATATCTCCTAAACTTGCAGTTTATGAGATGTTCACACTGCATACAGCCAGTGATGTCATACCTGTGCCACCCCTTCAGAGCTCCATGCCATTGGAGTGACCTCATTGCGGCTTGGCAAATCAGACGGCCGGAGCACGTGAACTTGGAAGGAAGACCAGGTGAAGATGGAAGTCCTGTCAGCGGTGACAGTGTGCCACTAAAGGGCTTCGTTCTAAGGTAAGTATTTCATAATGTGCTAGTATGCGATGCATACTAGCATATTATACCATTATCTTGCAGGGTTTTTTGTTTTTAAAAAAGGCTGCAGTTTACTACCGCTTTAATTGATCAGCTGTGGAAGGAGGAAGAGGGGAGTGGAGAGAGGCAAAAATTTGTTATCTCAGCAAAAATTGGTGTTAAGGTTATGGGCTATGCTAGGGGTTGGGTGCGAGCAACGATTCAAAGTATTGAAGGTGATCCCCGAGTTAGGATCACCTTGGTAATGTTGCTGCCCTCAGAGTATTTCCCTCAGATATTCACCTTGATACAATCTACTTCAGGAGTGAGATTTTCCTTCTCTTCAGGTTCTGGCGTCATACTGCGCGATCCCAGTCCATCCGAGCTCATCTTACCCAGCCACTGTATGTTAGTCAGGCTGATGTTCAGTTCATCAGAGTCAACCTGCATCACTGAGAGAAAGGAGAAAAAGAAAGGATTAACATTCTCCAAAAAGGACCAGTCACTTAGAGCTCCTCCCCCACTCCCCTCCTTTGCCTCCAAACCCTGGAATAAAAAAAAAAAAAAAAAAAAAAAAAAAGTAATATATTGCAGCTTACAAGTTCTTAGATGTAGTGTAGCTGCGTTTGTTTGTTTTTTAGTTAGTTCTTTATTTTCACTTTGTGAATCTGCCAGTAACATTTCCTGTCCTGGGGCAACAATGCTCACTGTACTTTATGTATGGAGGATCAGTATTCTCATCCTGGGACAGGACTACAGAACACCTCTCCCTCTTCTTCATAACCCTGGGTGGTGGTTTTACAGAGGGGCCCTAAACCTCCACTCCTGTGGTCCCCTGCTGGCACTCTAGGCTACTCCTCTTCTAGGTCTGCCACCATAGGAAGTGGCTTGCTGTGGGGGAAATACAGTGTGGCTCAGCCCCTGCCCCCCCCCCCATAGAATTTGATTGACAGCAGGAGCCAATGGCTTCTGCTGCTGCTCCTGTGGTAAGAGGGAAAGAAAGCAACAATGCTGCAGCCAGGCAGAGCACTGGATCAATACAGGACTTGGGTATTTAGGAAGGGGTGGGGGCTGCACAAAGTGGTAGGACATTTTTTTTACCTTTAGAAAGACTAACAACTGTGAATGACAATAAATGAAAAAAAAAAAAAACCTTAGAAAGTGAAAAGATTTTCTGAACCGGTGTACTTTTTCAGCTTTTCCCATTTTTTAAATAAGGGGGTTAGGGTATTTAGAAGAATAGTTGTATAATCTGAGGAATATTAAACTCGCCCTAAAATAATGAGGTTATAAGAAACGATTTATGTTTGTACCTGTTGGAATGTGATGTAACAATGCTCTTATTGCTTCCTTTCTTGTATAAATAAAGAATTTGGGAAAAAAAAAAAAGGTATTTAGAAGAAAAATAAACAAACATTGTAATATGGGGGGGGGGGTCCAAACCTCACAAGATGGGGAGGACCATCTCAATACTGTAGTTATGAGGCATTCCAGATGGGGTGTCACTAGACAGGGGGTGTTATTCTCCATGAACAAAAATTCACACCGATAAAACTACCTCTGACAGAAAGATTCCCCTGTTTCCTTAATAGTGGATGTGAGGTCCTCCACAAGTTTAAATGTTTTGTATCTTGGCAATCCACTGTACCAAAGATAGGGGTCTGGCTAACGCCAAACAGCAGGGATGCAGGACCAGACTGAATTAAATGTAAAAGTAAATGAGCAGAAGCCTCTAATACGTCTCTGTGGGGATCATGTTGTGATGGAGAAGGAAGAAGGCTGGGTCATGGGGGACTGGGAAGTCTAAACTTTTGAACAGATCTAATCGAGTCCCAAAATAGTTGGAGCCTAGGGTATCCCCCAAAAATATGAAGGATGGTGCCTTCGGCTTCCTTACACTGCCAGCACCTATTGGGAACTGAGGAAAGCACAGAGTGCAGAGCAGAAAGGACTCTGTTTCATTGTGTGAGCAGTTTGTAATGCGTTACCATTTGTCAATTTGTTCAGGGGAGAACCTAAACTTAAGATCCCTCTCCCATTTCTGGATAAACGCATGGGAAAAGTCTATTGTGGGGGGGGGGGGGTCACGAAAAGTAGTGCAGTTTAAAGGGTTCTCCAGAAGCCCAATGGAACATAAATGGGGTCTGCCTTTATGTCATGGGCCAAAAGTCATTGGTACATCTTTCAATGGAGACACCTCTTCTAATGACAGCTGTCTTGGATTAGTGTTGTCTTACAATAAACAATAATGGAGAATCTCCCCAATAGCACACACACACAAAACTTAATATGGTAAGGGCCCATTTATACTTGGCTGTTGTGTTAACACATTTTACTGCAATGCATGTGTGTTGGTGTTATATGGCACCATTCATCTGAATGGCAACACAATGCACCTTCTCAACAGATGTGTGACACGCTGCCAAAAAAATGATGCACGCACTATTTTTTGGCAGCACGCCACAATATGTGTTGTGTTGTAAGGCACGTTCATTGAAAGGTGCGATTCAAATGAATTGCAACATAATTGTGGTAAAGCACGCATTACTTCACTGAGAAAGTGCGAGAAAGCCTTAAAAAGTCTGTGAATATTTCTTGAATACCTTTCTGGTCTTCCTCTGCAATTGGCTGGCTGGATGCTGGAGCCTCAATCTGTAAAGTGGCCACCTCCTCCTCCTTACATTGGAAGCCCAGCTTCTCAGCCTGAGCATGAAACGAAGGACTCCCACTGATGAGGATAAATTTGTTAGGTCCACCCATCTCTTTGCCTCGCGCAGTTAACGCCTGAATAATACTCTCCATATCAGAATTTGGGGGAAGGACCACAAGCTGAGTGTCTGGAATGGTGGGATGACCCATGACTTTTATTTCAGAGGATATAGATTTCACACTGACACAAGTTGACTGAGTACAGGATGCTGCGATTCCCAGGGTGGAGTTCTGATTTTGGTTAGGACTTAAGAGAGTTTCAGAGAATTGGTTTTGTTCTGGGGTAGGGGACACCACCTGACTGTCCAAACTTGGGTCAGGTCTTGCAGCTTCCCCTGTCTTCTGAACAAGGTTCTGCATGGGGTTTCCATCTGCACTGGGAACCAAGTTCTGTTCGGGTTGTTCTCCAGATCTGGTCAAGGTGGTCGGTCTTTGTTCTGGTGTCCCCATGCTGCAGGCGCCATCTTTTTGCGGTAGGGTTAACTTCCGCCTTTTCAGAATTAGTGGCCTACGGGGGCTTGATCTCATGGTGTGATGACAAAGGAGGGGGCCATTGGAAAAACAGGTTCTGAAATAAATGAAACAGCTTTATTATTATGGTTTTCTGAATTTATGAAATGTTGGCATATTATTCATGGTACCAGGATATATAGGACTGTGCAATCTCTGAGAGGCACCTCAGTCCAGTAAGATGATGATGACCCTGGATAATGCCTGAAAAAAAGATGGCTCTGTCCTTCTGGAGATTAAGGCTGGGTTCACACTATTGAGAATTGGATGAGGGTTTCTCCACATCCAATTCGCATAGCAGGAGAATGCGACTAGCTCTCTATGGAGCCAGTTCACACATCTCCGCAGCGGCTCCAGAGCGAATTGCACAGGAGCCCTGTGCGTCCTTTGGTCCATTTCAGGTCCGAATTCAGCCCAAAATTCAGGTTGAAATCAGACCTGAAACAGTGAATGGAGACGACCCGGACTCCTGCAGTGAGCCGCTGCGTGCTAACCCAGCCTTAAGCAGATGAAGACATTGTCAAGGGGAATACTGTGATCTCTGTGAAAGGTAATAAATACCTGGAAACGTTACACTGACATTACTTGGGTTACATGCATTTTGATTAACATACCTGATATTGAGTCTACTTCTGGGATATACAGCTATTAGGCCAGGTTCACACCTATGGATGTGGCCAGGTTCACACCTGGATGCAGGTTTCTCCGCATCAAATTTGCATAGCAGGAGAATGTGACCGGCTCTCTATGGAGCCGGTTCACATATCTCCATTGCGGCTGCGGAGCGCACGGCACAGAAACGTGCGTCTTTGGCTCCGTTTCAAGGGCCGAATTCAGGCATAGATTCAGCCCTGAAACGGAGAACAGGGAAGCATAGCATTGCTGTGCGATCCGCAGCCGGTTCCAGTGTGAACCGAGCCTAAGGACAACAAAGTAGAATGTTCTTATCATGCCTACAACCTACTGGACAAAAGTGATGTGTGACATACTAAAACAGTTATGAGAAACGTGTTATTTTGTGAGATTTGTATAAAAGACAGCAAATTGCAACTCAGCCACCGTAACAGGAAGGAGGATGAGCATGACTGGCAAAGCATGAGGACCCAGCTGTGTGACTAACGGAGCAGATAAAGAAAAAGCATAAACAAGAGTAACCTACAGACTGATTGGGTGTTAAGCTCCCACAGATGGATGGAAATTCAGTTGGTTTAGCAGGGACCGGACAAATTTCAATCCATCTATGGCTGTTCCCAATTGACTTCTGTCAGCAGAGTCCCGCAGTTTGAATACAATAGCACAGCAAGGAGGAGTCCTTCATCCAACTCCCATGTGTGGATGGGGGAATCCCAGGGTGCATATAAAGCAACAATTTTTTTTTTGTTTTTTATAATAAAATGATTTTGGAGTAAAAATCTATTTAAAGATAATTTTCTATTTAAGATACATTAATCATTTCCTTTATTCAGCATGAAATGGGGCTTAGTTATGTAGCATTAGGCTGTATTTTCTGCAATATTTACAATTTTTTTTTTTTTTGGTAGACTGATTCAATGAAGCCAAGCTCTGCATGCTGAAATAACATGCACTGCATTGATGCATTCACACAATTTCACAGTAACCATGAGATAAAACAAAGTTCAGGAATATTCCTTTATCTCATCGTTTTGCAAATCTATGTACACTACAAACTGTATGATTGAATCGGTCCAGATATCACTGTTTTTACTAACCTAACAGCTTATTATTCTAAATAGGAAATCTTCATTTCGTTTACAAATATTAAGGATTCTAACTACCAGCAAGAATAAGTTCTTACATTTAAAGAGCACCTGTCATTTCAGATCCATCATGGCAGTGCCTGTTAGCTGACATCCACTCCCCTGCTGCTGCCACGTCCCTCACCTTGTTGTGTCACTGCCGCATCACCAGCCATCCCATTAAAGTGAAGGAGCCACTAAGGGACAGAGATGACAGGTGCTCTTTAAAAAATATGATTTAAATCAACTTGTTTTACTAGTGATTTAAAACAAATCCATCCTGGGGAACCCCTTTGTTTTTTGCTGATCAAAAAAACAAGAACGAACCGTCAATGGCCAGCATTAATGGGTCACAGTGTGCGCTGTAAAATTTGTCTTCGAAGTCTGGCTATAGCTGGCAATACTAGCCAAAATTTGAGCCGTTGGTTGCTCTGGGCACAATGCGCCTTGACAAAAGTTGAATGACAATTTGACCGAGCTAGGTGGAAAACTATTAGGCCTCATTAAAGCGGAAGTAAAGTCTGCTAAGAAATTTGTTTTTTAGGGCCCCCAGGAGGGTTATGCCAGAATGTGCTAATATGCACTGCATATTAGTGCATTATGGCAGAGTTACCTGTCATATGGTGTCCTCCAGCGCTGTGGTGGGATAGATCTGCCAGGCACCCGATGCTTCCATATTTGCCCGGTCTTCCTCCTGGGTCCCGTGCCTTCAGCCATTTGATAAGCCAGGCCTCAATGATGTCACTCCCACCCATGCGCATGGGAGTCACATCGCCTTGGCACGGATCAGGGCCAAAAAATGATCGTTGAGCTGCACATGTGAACATGACAGGTGACAGGCAGAAGAGCTCATTAGGGTCTCTTCAGTCAATACTACCCTGCCTGTCAGCCATTTGTTTACAAAACAACTTTACTTCCACTTTAACATGGATGTACTTAAAGTGGAAGTAAACCCTTTTATCATTTTTCTGTTTGATCTTCCACTATGATGATGCCGCACATGTGATCAGTTATGACACCAGCCATTTGATAGTTTGACAGTTTGGTAGAAAACACAAGCAAATGTGACAGTTAAATTCCCGTCACATGCCGGAAATGTAACTTTTTTGAAACTGTTAAATCGATGGGTTTGCTTCCACTTTAAAGGGGAACTTCATCCAAAAAAGGAAGTTCTGCTCTTTCTTCTCTCACACACCTTTGACATATTTGGGACATTTGTCGATTTAACAGTTTTAAAAAAACAGTTAAATTCCTGGATTGCTAATGGTCACATTTGCTTGTGTCCTCAACCAAACTGTAAAGCCAGCAAATGTCTGATGTCATAATTGATCACATGTGCAGCACCATGGCAGTTGCAGATCAAACAGAAGCAGCTTCCTTGGCTGAAAGGGATAGGAGGGTTTAATTCCGCTTTAAGAAAAAAACTCAGCTATGCCTAAAAAGAGAGAGCAACTGAGCATCTGCAGAGCAGGGAGAGACAGTGTTTTACTGGATTTTAAGCAGTATAGACACTTATATTTAATGTTTTACATAGTTATATCTACAAAAAGGGGCCAGCCTGAAGTGATGCAGCAGGACTTATTTTCTGACTAAAGTTCCACTTTAACCACTTGACAACTGGGCACTTAAACCCCCCTCGTGACCAGACCAATTTTCAGCTTTCAGCGCTCTCACACTTTGAATGACAATTACTCAGTCATGTAATACTGTACCCAAATGAATTTTTTGTCCTTTTTTTCATACAAATAGAGCTTTCTTTTGGTGGTATTTGATCACCTCTGGGTTTTTTATTTTTTGCGCTATAAATGAAAAAAGACCGCAAATTTTGAAAAAAAACGCATTTTTCTTAGTTTCTGTGATAAAATTTTGCAAATTAGTAATTTTGCTTCATAAATTTTGGCCACAATTTATACTGCTACATATCTTTGGTAAAAATAACCCAAATTAGTGGATATTATTTGGTCTTTGTGAAAGTTAGAGAGTCTACAAGTTATGGTGCAAATCATAAAAAATTGATCACACCTGATGTACTGACGGCCTATCTCATTTCTTGCGACCCGAACAAGTCAGGAAAGTACAAATACCCCCCAAATGACCCCTTTTTTGAAAGTAGACAATCCAAGGTATTTAGTAAGATGCATGTTGAGGTTTTTGATGTTGTCATTTTTTCCCACAATTCTTTGCAAAATGAAGATTTTTTTTTTTTTTTACCCCCACAAAATTGTCATTGTAATGGTTATTTCTCTCACATGCCATGTATATACCACAAATGACGCCCCAAAATACATTCTGCTACTCCTCCTGAGTATTACGATACCACATGTGTGGGACTTTTTCACAGCCTGGCCACATAGAGAGGCCCAACATGCAGGGAGCACCATCAGGTGTTCTAGGAGCATAAATTACACATCTAATTTGTTGACTACCTCTTACACTTTTGAAGGCCCTGGAGAACCAGGACAATGACATGTGACACTGACGTGGCACTGATGACAAATGGCACTGATGACAGATGGCACTGATGTGGCACTGATGACAGATGGCACTAATGACAGATGGCACTAATACATGGCACTGATGACAGATGGCACTAATACGTGGCACTGACAGATGGCACTAATACGTGGCACTGATGACATGTGGCGCTGATGACAAGTGGCACTGATGACACGTGGCACTGATGACACGTGGCACTGATGAAAGATGGCACTAATACGTGGCACTGATGACAGATGGCACTGATGACACTGATACGTGGCACTGATGACACATGGCACTATGTGGCACTGATGACAGATGGCACTTATACATGGCAGTGGGGACAGATGGCACTGGGGACAGATGGCAGGGCAGAGGGCAGGGGCAGATGGCAGGGGCAGATGGCAGGGACCGTTAACAGCGGGACACCTTTTTTTCCTTTTTTTTTTTCTTTTACACTCACCGCCGCAGCGGTTCCGCTCTCCCTCCTCACACGCTGTCTCTGTGTGAGGAGGGAGAGGCGGCGATGAGAGAGGATCTCATATGTTTACATATGAGATCCTCTCTCATTGGCACCGCCGATCGCACTGTAAACGGCCGCTGTCATTGGCCGTTTACGGTGATCTGTGACTGGCTGTGTCCGAGGGACACGGCCAGCACAAAACTTCCGCGATGCGCGCCCGCGGGAGCGCGCAATGCGGAAGTAAACAGGAGGACGTCCAGGGACGCCCTCCCGGCAATTGAAGTCCGCGCTGTAGCCGTCTTTCGGCTATAGCGCGGACGCCTAGTGGTTAAGTACTCCCCGTGTAAACATGGCAACTTCTTCATAATCTATTTTCCTTGTGCCAAATTCACCAAGTGCCCTCACACATCTAATGTTTATATTTAGTAGGGTTGCACCGATACTGAACATTTGCACGAGCACTTGTACTCATGCAAATGCTCCGATGCTTGGTCCGATACCTGGACAGTCAGGGATGGTCGTGCAGCGGTGGGGAATTACAAGCACTGATCTCCCTGTATAGGATTATATATCTCAATTTTAGAAAAAAAATAAATAGAAAACTACTGACACAGTCCACGCGTCATCAGTGCTGCATATTAGTGCCACATGACATTAACCACTTAAGGACCAAGCCTATTGTTGACACTTGTTTGTTTTTGCTAGAAAATTTACTTAGAACCCCCAAACATGTATGTATATATTTTTTTTTTACAAACACCCTAGAGAATAAAATGGAGATCGTTGTGACACTTTGTCACAGCGTATTCATGCAGCACCTTACAAATGCAAGTTTTTGGAAAAATACACTTTTTTTTTTAAATTAAAAAATAAGAAAACAGTAAAGTTAGCCCAATTTTTTTTTCTATGATGTGAAAGATAATGTTATGCCAAGTTAATTGATATCCAACACGTCAAGCTTTAAAATTGCGCCCGCTCATGGAATGGCGACAAACTTTGGCACTTAAAAATCTCCATAGGCGACGTTTACAGGTTACCAGTTGAGTTACAAAGGGGGTCTAGTGCTAGAATTATTGCTTTCGCTCTAACGATCACGGCAAGATCTCACATGTGTGGTTTGAACACAGTTTACATATGTGGGCGCAACTTATACGCTCCCTTCTGCGCGCGAGTAACGGTACTTGTTCTTAAAAAAAGTGGTAATCGGTGCAACCCTAATATTTAGGTGTGTTTGGGCCCCCCCCCTCTCTCCCATGTGCTGCCATCTCCATTACTTATTGAAGCCTTTTGTAATTCAGTACCCCAGTATCAGCCATCTGTCCCTTTTCCCATTGTTTATAAATGATGACCCTTATCCCGGTGTGTTAGCTCTGCAAATGGAGTCCCATCAGATCAACCCTTTGTGTATTGTGGGTTTAGCGCGGCATCACCTTAGGAAGACAATCAGCAGTTCTGTGCACTATGTATATTCAGGTCTTCTCTTGGAGTTGTGTGTATATAAATATATGTAAGTATGGGGTGTGTGTGTGTGTGTATATATATATATATATATATATATATATATATATATATATATATATATATATATATATATATATATATAGGGGGTGTGTGTGTATATATATATATATATATATATATATATATATATATATATAGGGGGGGGGTTGTGTGTGTATATATGTTGCAAGGAACTGGTACATCCAGCATGCCATTAGATGTACATCTAAACACATTTTGGAAAAGTATTATTATTGTATAGGATTATGTAATTCCAACAATTTGTCCAGCACTTTACAAAATAGAGATAGCAAGACAGTTCAGACAAGTGACACCTTACAATCTAAAATAAAATATATTTTATATATATATATATATATATATATATATATATATATATATATATATATATATATAATATATACACACACATATACACACTTGTGGGGGAAGGGGGTGTCCTGGTGACACACGCCTCTCCCATCAGGCCCAGTAGTAGAAATCCCGGCATTCCCCCCTCCTTCTCACCCTGTGTCATGGCAGTGCTGCGGTCAGGAGCTGTAACCCCTAGCAACCGTGTTCACCCTCGGTTGCTATGCGTTAGCTCCTCCCCGTGCCCCCTTCACACACAGGGAAGCCTGTCTCGCGTTTACCGAATTGTCTCTCCTGTTCGTCGCCGTCCTTTTTCCCGAACTCTTCCAGCCGCCGCCGTTTGAATTTTCGCGCTTTGCGACACGTCCTGTCAAGTGACAAAACAAGCCAATGACGGTCCGCCGGAGTCCTACGTCACCCCTTTGCAGACCAATGGATGGAGGGTCCATAGCGTCTCCTCATCAGCGACCAATCGGCGCTCAGCCGTTTGGGGAAGAAGCAGCTGGGGCCAATGGCGGGACAGAGCTGGGTATCACATGAGGCAGCAGCCAATGAGAGGGAGAACAGGCAGCGAAGTGGGGCGGAGGGAGAGAAGAAGCCGGGAGATTTGGGTAAGGAATTGGGCTCGGTAGGGCTGTTTGTCCAGACAATCAATCATTTCCTAGAGAGGGCGGGATCTCTTTGTATGCAGCAGGAAGTACTGATCCATTGTGTACACATGGACTCTTTAGGGAAGTGAGGCGGGGTGTTATCACCCATAGCAACCAGCAGGTATTGCTTCAAAGCCACTGACTATATCCCTATAGCAGACAGCAAGTATCGCCTGTAGACATTGTGTTGCCCATAGCAATGAGGGGGGAGAGCCCCTGTTGTCCCCATTTTTAGATTTCCTCTCACTTCCTTATCCAGTGACAACTGTAAAATTGAGGATCCCCCCCCCTTCTCTCTCTCTCTCTCGTCACCAGAAAGGTGAACCTGCCCAGTGGGGGTCACACAAAGTGACAAACTTGGTAGGGCTTTTAACCCCTTCACACTCCATCCAATCTATAGAAGAACAGCTTTGTCATTAGGCTTTAATGTTGAATCTTTTTTTCAGATTTGGGACCTGCTGTGAAGAGCCGTCACCTTCCTGCAGCCATTGGATATCGGATGTTTGGTTGCTCCCGTGTATGACCCATCCTCTGCACCATCTCACCATGTGGATCCCACCTGGCCAGGATCTCACTGCTCATGCCTGCCAAGAAGCGGACTGCTTGTAACCCGCGGAAAGGACGCCTCATCTTTCTGGAGAGCCCACAGAAGGGTTCCATTCATGAGTATGGCACGGCTCCACCCAAGGCAGAAAACCCCATATGTGTGCCCACCAAGCCCTTGGGTGACAACGCATCCACTTCTTGGGTAAATTTACACTTGGTCATACAAAGGCAAATGGAATATATATATATTTATTTATTTTAAATTTTGGATAGAGATGGGAACACAGAGCGAAACATTAAGATTCTTTTTTAGGAGGCCCTGGATGGTATAAGAAAGATTTCCTCTCACTTCCTGTTGTGTTGTCAGGAATAAAAGTGAAGGGAAATCTCTTCAAAGGGACACACATGGCAAAAAAAATAACCTCACAGGTTTTACCCCCTTTTTTTTTTCTTTTTCAAAGCTTAATTAAAAAATAAAAGTTTTGGCTCTACATAGACTTTATAACCTGAAGCTCTGTTAGGCCTTGTTCACACTGGCGTACTTAACCAGTTCCAGCCCAAGGCCGTCATATGATGTCCTTGACTTTCAGTGGGAATATCTGAATGATGCCTGCAGCTACAGAAGCGAACGCACACGTAAGTCCAGCCCACATATGTAAACGCCGTTCAAACCACACATGTGAGGTATCGCTGTGTGCATTAGAGTGCAAGCAACAATTCTAGCACTAGACCTCCTCTGTAACTCTGGTAACCCGTTGCCTATGGAGATTTTTAAGTACCGAAGTTTGGCGCCATTCAATGATTGTGCGCAATTTTAAAGCTTGACATCTTGGGTATCTATTTACTTGGTGTAGCATCTTTCACATTATATAAAAAAAATTGGGCTGACTTTACTGTTTTTTTTTTTTTTTGTTTTGTTATTTTTTTAATTCCTGAAAATTCTTGTGAAAAATTGTTGCACAAATACCATGCGAGATAAAAAGCTGAAACAACCGCCATTTTATTCCCTAGGGTGTCTGCTAAAAAAACCCATATATATAATGTTCGGGGGTTCTGAGTAATTTTCTAGCAAAAAAATTATGATTTTTTTTTTTTTACATGTAGGGGAGGAGTGTCAGAATGGGCCCGGTATAGAAGTGGAATTATAAAGGCAGAAGCGTTTTTTTTTTTTTTTTTTTTTTTTTTATCTTAATGCATTCTGCAGCCTCCCCAGCATCCCCTAATTACTTACCTGAGCCCCATCTCTCTCCAGTGATGTCCACGAGTGTCATAGATGTCCAGGACTCTCCTCCTGATTGGCTCCCAATCAAGGTCAGTTAACCAATCAGAAGAGAGGGGGCCAGGTCGGGGCTCTGTGTTTAAATGGACCCAGGGAGCTGTGACTTGGCTCAGATGCCCCCATAGCAAGCTGCTTGCTGTGGGGGCACTCAAGGGGAGGGGGGGGGCAGGAGCAGGAAGGAGGGACCCAAAAAGGGGAGGATCTGGGCTGCTCTGTGCAAATTCACTGCACAGATGAGGTTAGGATGACATGTTTGTTGTTTTTCTTTATTTTTTTAAAAACGAGAATTTAAATTCACTTTAAAGGGGTTGTAAACCCTAGTTTTTTGTTTTTTAAAAACAAACCTGTCATACTTGCCTCCACTGTGCAGTTCATTTTGCACAGAGTGGCCCCGGTCCTCCTCTTCTGGGGTCCCTCAGCGGCGCTGGTGGCTCCTCCCCACATCAACTGTCCATGTTGGAGAAGCGCTCCCCTTGGTGGACACCCGTGTGGGCGCACTCCCGAGTCCCGCATCTGTGTCCATTCATACAGAATGCAGAACTCTGCCCCGGCACCACGTCATTGGACTTGATTGACAGCAGTGGGAGCCAATGGCTGCACTGCTATTAATATTTCCAATCAGGACACGAGACACCAGGTAGAGCTGGTGTGCTCATTCCCGGCCAGAGAAGGATCGGGGTTAGGTAAGTAAAACTGGGGCTCGGGGGCTGCAGCACCACAGAAGGTTTTTCACCTTAATGCATACAACCCCTTTAACCACTTAAAGACCAGCCTCGTTTTGGAATTTAGGTGTTTACATGTTTAAAACATTTTTTTTTTGCTAGAAAATTACTTAGAACCCCCAAATATTATATATTGTTTTTTTTCTAACACCCTAGAGAATGAAATGGCGGTCATTGCAATACTTTTTTTCATACCTTATTTGCGCAGCGGTCTTACAAGAGCACTTTTTTTGGAAAAAAATCACCTTTGAATAAAAAATAAGACAAAAGTAAGGTTAGCACAATTTTTTTTTATATTGTGAAAGATAATCTTACGCCGAGTAAATTCATACCCAACATGTCACGCTTCAAAATTGCTCCCGCTCGTGGAATGGCGTCAAACTTTTACCCTCAAAAATCTCCATAGGCGACATTTAAAAAATTCTACAGGTTGCATGTTTTGCGTTACAGAGGAGGTCTAGGGCTAGAATTATTGCTCTCGCTCTAATGATCGCGGCAATACCTTGCATGTGTGGTTTGACCACCGTTTTCTTATGCAGGCGCTACTCACGCATGCGTTCGCTTCTGCGCACGAGCTCATCGGGACGGGGCGTTTTTAAAAAAATTTTTTTTTTTTTTTTTTTTTTCTTATTTATTTTATTTGATTTTATTTATTTTTACACTGTTTAAAAAAAAAAAAAAAATATTTGGGTCACTTTTATTCCTATTACAAGGAATGTAAACATTCCTTGTAATAGAAAAAAGCATGACAGGTCCTCTTAAATATGAGATCTGGGGTCAAAAAGTCCTCAGATCTCATATTTAGACTTAAATGCAATAAAAAAAAAAAAGTCATTTGAAAAAATGACATTGAAAAAATGTGGCTTTAAGACGTTATGACGTCGTTTCCGCCCTGCAGTGTCATGGAGACGGGTGGGGGCCATCTTCCCCTCACTCGTCTCCGTGCACTGCTAGGGAACAGACGCGATCGCCTCCGCCGCTGTCGACGGCTCAGGTAAGCGGCGGAGGGCACCGGATCACGGCGGGAGGAGGGGGGGCCCCCTCTCCCACCACCGATAAAAGTGTTCTTGCGGCGAATCCGCCGCAGAGACCACTTTTATCTTGTAGCCGGCCGAAAACAGGGATACCGGGGTTATGGCAGCTAGCTGTTGCCATAACAATGATATCCGTCCTCAAAAAAGGGACGTACATCGGCGTGCGGCGGTCGGCAAGTGGTTAACATTAGTTCTAAAGTAAAAACATTTTTTTTTTTTTACCTTTAAAGTGATTCTTAACCACCTCCCGTCTGTGCTATAGCCAAAAGACAGCTGCAATTCATACCTAATCTGCCGGGAGGGCGTCCATTGATGTCCTCCCGTGCTCGAGCGGCCTGCGTGCCCCCTGCACGGCGCGCGCTCTGCGATCAGCGAGTCTATGAGGTTCGGCTGATCACAGATCGGAGTAAGGGGTCGATCATGTAACAGCTGATCATGTGATGTAAACAGAGTCGTTAATCGGCTATTTTTTCTCCTCACGCTGGTAGCGCGAGGAGGAGAAAAAAAAAAGCTGATCACCGGCGGCTGTGAGAGGGACATCAGTCCCGATCGTGGACAGCCTCTGCAGAGGCTTCTGTGCCACCTATCAGTGCCCACCAATGTCCCCTATCAGTGCCACCTATAATAGTCACCACTAAAGTGCCTCATCACCAGTACCACCCATCAGTGCTGTGTTATCAGTGTCCATCAGTGCAGCCTCATCAGCGAATATCGATGAAGGAGAAAAATTACCCATTTCCAAAATATTATAACAAACTATGAAACATGTTTGCTTTTTTTTTTTTTTTCTGTCTTTTTTGTGTCTTTGTTTAGCAAAAAATAAAAACCCAAGTGGTGATAAAATGCCACCAAAAGAAAGCTCAATTTATGTGAAAAAAATGATAAAAATTTCATTTGAGTACAGTGTAGAATGACTGCGCAATTGTCATTCAAAGTGTGACAGCGCTGAAAGCTAAAAATTGGTTTGGGCAGGAGGGGGGGTTTAAGTGCCCAGTAAGCAAGAGCTTAAAGTACATTGTTTTACTTTAAAATAACAAACATGTTATACTTACCCGCTCTGTGTAGTGGTTTTGCACAGAGCAGCCCCGATCCTTCTCATCTTGGGTTTTCTGTCAGAGCTCCAGGCTCTTCCCCCTGCTGAGTGCCCCTATAGCAAGCAGCTTGCTATGGGTGCACCCATATGGGCTTGCTCCCCAGCCCTGCTGTCTGCGTCTATTGACAGACCGCAGGACTCGGCTCCGCCCCCTCGCCACTGGCTGTAATTGACATCAGCAGGAGCCAATGGCTCACACTGCTATGTCCAAAGTCCGGCCCGCGGGCCAATTGCGGCCCGCGGTCCGGTTTCAGACAGCCCGCCTGGTAATTTTGACATATATATCTTTTGTGGCCCCCAACGAATCCCCGAGTGCCGGGGGCCACAAAAGATAGATATGCTGGCTGCCTTGGAGGGGGCGGGACGAGCGCCGTACAGGATACAGGAGAATTTCCTGTTTACTAGGCGTCCTGTGTAAAAGGTAGTCCCGTCTCCTGCGCTGCCATTGGACAATTGTTTTGTCCATCATAGGAGGCGGGACTTTCAATTAAAGAGGCTGCCGATAAAAACAGGAGTTTCTCCTGTATATCTATTGGCGCTCGTCCCGCCCCCTCCCTGTCTCCTCCAAGGCTGCAGATGGACATGAATCAGGCTGCACTGACGGCAATGGTGAGTCTGCATTCATGGCAATACGGTGGGGGCTGCATTCATGGCAATACGGTGGGGGCTGCATTCATGGCAATGTGGTGGGGGCTGCATTCATGTCATTGTGGTGGGGGCTGCATTCATGTCATTGTGGTGGGGGCCGCATTCATGTCATTGTGGTGGGGGCCGCATTCATGTCATTGTGGTGGGGGCCGCATTCATGTCATTGTGGTGGGGGCCGCATTCATGTCATTGTGGTGGGGGCCGCATTCATGTCATTGTGGTGGGGGCCGCATTCATGCCAGTGTGGTGGGGGCCGCATTCATGCCAGTGTGGTGGGGGCCGCATTCATGCCAGTGTGGTGGGGGCCGCATTCATGCCAGTGTGGTGGGGGCCGCATTCATGCCAGTGTGGTGGGGGCCGCATTCATGCCAGTGTGGTGGGGGCCGCATTCATGCCAGTGTGGTGGGGGCCGCATTCATGCCAGTGTGGTTGGGGCCGCATTCATGCCAGTGTGGTGGGGGCCGCATTCATGCCAGTGTGGTGGGGGCCGCATTCATGCCAGTGTGGTGGGGGCCGCATTCATGCCAGTGTGGTGGGGGCCGCATTCATGCCAGTGTGGTGGGGGCCGCATTCATGCCAGTGTGGTGGGGGCCGCATTCATGCCAGTACGGTGGAGGCCGCATTCATGCCAGTACGGTGGGGGCCGCATTCATGCCAGTACCGTGGGGGCCGCATTCATGCCAGTACGGTGGGGGCCGCATTCATGCCAGTACGGTGGGGGCCGCATTCATGCCAGTACGGTGGGGGCCGCATTCATGCCAGTACGGTGGGGGCCGCATTCATGCCAGTACGGTGGGGGCCGCATTCATGCCAGTACGGTGGGGGCCGCATTCATGCCAGTACGGTGGGGGCCGCATTCATGCCAGTACGGTGGGGGCCGCATTCATGCCAGTACGGTGGGGGCCGCATTCATGTCAGTACGGTGGGGGCCGCATTCATGCCAGTACGGTGGGGGCCGCATTCATGTCAATGGTGTGAGGGCTGCAGATGGGCACTGATTAGGCTGCATTGATGGGCATTGATCCCTATTTTGCTTCACAGTTCTTTATTTAAAATTTAAGATTTTTTTTTTCCTGAAACTTCCTTTTTAAAGTGAAGGTGCGTGTTATAAGCCGATTAAATCCGGTATATCCAAATAACACGCCCAAGCTCATCTATTCACCACACACAGCACAAAGGCAAGAGAATTCTTGTTGGGCCGTGTATTAGCGCTCGGACGGACACACTTAGACTAAATTTTAATGGTTTAAGAATGTCAGGCAAAATCGTCGGCCCTCAAGCATGTTCTATTCATCAAATCTGGCCCTCTTTGAAAAAAGTTTGGACACCCCTGCTCTAAACCAATGAGGGGGGAAAGAGCAGACAGAGCCTTTGTGATAAGAGAGCGGGGGCATGGCTTACTGGCGCTGTGTGTATTTATGGATGCACACAGCCCAGCTCTGAAGCATGTGGACAGGTGTTTCCACAGCACCTGGCTTGCTAAGGAGGCACCTGGAGGATGGAGGAGCAGACAGCGCCGGCAGGGGCCTGCCAAATAGGAAGATTGGGGCTGCTCTGTACAGAGCAGGTAAGTAAATTTTTCATTTTAACCTTATCCCACCGGCTGCACGCATACAGCAGGTAAAATAAGTATTGAACACATCACCATTTTTCTAGGTGAATATATTTCTAAAAGTGCTAGTGACATGAAATTTGCACCACGTTGGTAACAACCCATGCAATCCATACATACAAAGAAACCAAAACAAATAAGTTCAGAAATTAAGTTATGTGTAAAGGCATGAAAAGCCAAGACCAGCTGAAATCTATCAGTAAGACCCCTTTCACACTGGAGCGTTTTGCAGGCTCTATAGCGTTAAAAATAGCGCCTGCAAACCGCTCTAAAACAGCTGCTCCATTCACTCCAGTGTGAACTCCACTGGAGCTGTGCGCTGGCAGGGTGTCAGAAAAAGTCCTGCCAGCAGCTTATTTGGAGTGGTGAACTCGCTGCTCCTCCACCACTGCTCCTCATCAAAACGCTGCTCCGGCTGCGTTTTGCGGGCGGATTTAACCCCGAATAGCGCCGCTAAAACGACAGTAAAGCGGCGCTATGAATAGCGCCGCTTTACCACTGACGCCGGTGGCGGCACAGTGTGAAAGGGGTCTTAGTAGAAAGCAATCCTGCCCCTTGTCAGTGCAAATTAGGATCAGCTGGTTCAGTCTCAACTGATGGCCTATAAAAAGGGGTCTCATTACCAAGGTCTCACACAAGAAAAATCTCATGATGGGTAAAAGCTCTTTCAAGACGTTTGCAGCCTTATTGTTTCAAAACATACTGATGGCATTGGTTACAGAAGGATTTCTAAACTTTCAAAAGTTCCAGTGAGCACTATTGGGGTCATATCCAGAAGTGGAAAGAACATAATTTCACCGTAAACCGGCCACGACAAGGTGCTCCTTGCAAGATTTCTGACAGAGAAGTGAAAAGAATTATCAGAAGAGGACCACTTGTGGAGAGCTTCAGAAAGATCTGGAATTAGCAGGTACAATTGTTTCAAAGAAAGCCATAAGTAATGCAACCGCCATGGCCTGTATACATGCTCACCACGCTCAACAAGACTTAATTGCTGAAGAAAAAGCATGTTGAAGCTCGTTTAAAGTTTGCTGCACAACAGTTAGACAAGTCTGTGAAATACTGGGAGAGTATAGTCTGGTCAGATGAGACCAAAATTGAACTCTTTGGATGCCAAAACCCACATCATGTTTGGAGGGCAAATGGCACTGTACATCATGCAAAAAACACCCCCATACCAACAGTGAAGTTTGGAGGTGGAAACATCATGGTGTGGGGCTGTTTTTCAGCATATGGTACTGGCAAACTTTATATCCTTGAAGGAAGGATAAATGGAAAAATGTACCAAGACATTCTTGATAAAAAATCTGCCATCTACCAGGATGATAAAAATGAAACAAGGGTGGACATTTCAGCAAGACAATGATCCCAAACACAAAGCCAAGGAAACTCTCAGCTTCAAAGAAAAAAAATAAAGCTACTAGAATGGCCCAGCCAATCACCTGACTTGAATGCCATAGAAAATCTATGGAAAGAACTAAAGATCAGAGGTAATAGAAGAGGCCCAAGGGACCTTTCAAGACTTTAAGACTGTTTGTGTAGACGAATGGGCCAAAATCACACCTTAGTAATACATGTGACTGGTTTCTCCATACAGGAGGCGTCTTGAAGCTGTCATTACCAACAAAGGGTTTAGTACGAAGTATTAAATGCATCTCAGTTAGCGTGTTCAATAATTTTTCCCTGTGTCATTCCATTCTATTACACAAGCAGTCCCATTCATGTCAGGTGGGATGCAGCGGCTGCACCGAGATTGCTCCCAGTTTGACATCTGTGTGAGTGCAGATCACCAAACGCACACTGTCTGCATTGGGGGACCTACACCTGCACCCCACGGGTATCAGATTGTGAGCAGTGGCTTTGTCCATGCAGCTGCTGCATTCAATTTGACATGAATTTGACTGCATGCATGTGCATCCGGTGCGAGCAAACAGGGTCATTAGACCCTATTCATACCTTAGCGTTTTGTAACTTGAAGCTTCAAAATTATGGAGAAAAAAAAAAATCAATTATTCTCTATGGAGTTGTTTCACATCTCCACAAGTCGCCTGAAGCTCAGAAATGTTCTGGAGCTTTTTTTGTAGCTTGAATTGGGCAGATTGGTACATTTTTAAACCATTTCTTGTTGGAAACGCTTGGTTTACTCGTTTTGGTGCATTTTTCTGCTCAAATGCAATAATTAAATGAAGAAAAAAATAATATAAATACATTTTATTAAATAAAAAATAAAAACAACCCTTAATCCTACTAATTAACCCCTAATCCTAAACATAAACCTTAAAGAGGAAGTAAACCCAACTGGTAAAAGCATGCATAATAGCCCAATATGTGGCACTTGCCTGCAAATGAAGCCCGTGATGTCCCCGCTGGTGGAAGCATCCATCTTCGCCCCTCTTCCTTCTGGGGCTGCGGACTTCGGCTGTGTGACTGGTCGGAGCCACGTGATGTCACTCCCGCACATGTGTCTCTTCACTGCGCATGCGCCGATGACCTCATCGGCGCACTACAAGGTAATTATCTCCTAAATGGCGCACGGTTAGGAGATATTTTCAGTACATATGGCTAAGCCTTATTCTAGGCTTACTCTAGGCTTACCTATGTGTAAAAATGTCTCGGGGGTTTACAACCACTTTAACACTAATAACCACTAACCCTAATATTAACCTCTAACCTTAACCCTAACCTAACAAAATAAATAAATTAACCCCTAACCATGAAATCCTAACATTAACCCCTTACAAAAAAACATAAATAAAAGCAGGTTAAAAAAAATGAAAAACATAGCAACAAATGATGAAACAGATTATATTTTTCTCTATTGGCTAATTAAAAAATGCCAAAACTCAAATGCTTTAAAGACACACATACAAACGTTTGACTAAATGTTCAAAAACGCGACGCTCAGGTGTGAATGCAGCCTCACACAGGTGTACACTTTAGCATGTCCGTGTAACTGAGGCCTTAACCATGCAGCATATGGGGGAAGTAAAGCTGGGATCTAATGCCTCTGTATACAAGCCTGTACTTTCAGCTGTCCGATAACTGACTCTATCCTTCTCACACATATAGGTGTCTCCACAATTTGATCAGACTGTAGAACTGCATTTCCCAGCACGACGTCGCCTCCGCCACACTTCCTCCAACACCACTTTACAGAGCCGCCCTGGAGACACGAGTCGGAACGCACTCAGATTGCCAACAAGGAAACAGAGTGTCTGTAAATTTCCTTCGTTATCGTTTACCAGTCAGAACACAACTAGTGTAATACAAACTCAGTCATTCTGTGCCAGGAGGAGGCCCAAGCAAAAGCTGGTTTTGCAAACCTCCATGCCAGAATCTCCTCCTCAACGTTCATTTGATAACACTGCAAGCCCACCAGATATAAAGACTCCAGATGCAAGTCCGGCACAAACAACAATGCTGGCGCCTGCCACAGCTGGTCTGCCAACACCAGTCTCCAGGAAAGACACCACACAGGACGCAGCCAACACCCCCCAGGGGAACGTGCAGGTGCTGGCAGAGGATACCCCAGAGCATGAATACGGGGTCCGTGTAACATGGAGGAGACGACAGGGACTAATGAAATACTTGGAATCGAGGGGCAGGCTACAAAATAGCCAGGTCCAGGTGAAGTTGTAATATTTGGACCTCTGTAAATAGAATTTATGATCTCCTGGTTGATGAAATAGAAATGACTAGGAATACTAATTGTAACAAAAAAATTATATTAAATTTACAAATGCACTTGTTTTCTAAACTGACTGATACAGTTGTCTTCAACCCAGTAACCCTTAACTTCCAAGGATGGCAATGTCAAAATTTGTCTTTGGAATATCGCTGGTTTTCAGAATCCTCATTGCTCAACTATTATTTCTGAAATTGCTAGGTGATCGGTTGTCTTGATGTTTGGTTCCCTTTTTCTTAAAGGTTAAGTGTATTTACCTTTTTTTGTAGGGATGTATCCGTATCAGTGCTTATACCAAGCATTTGCGTGAGTATTTGTACTCGTGCAAATGCTCCCTATACCGAAACCGATACTTTGCGGTGTGATTTGCATCAATAGAATATAAATGGTCGCAAATTGCACTGCAAAGAATCGCGTGTGGTTTGAACAGGAATACGGTGCGATTCCTGTCAGAATTGCATGTGCTTTCCCCCTCCACTAGTGTGTGTGTGTGTGTGTGTGTGTGTGTGTGTGTGTGTGTGTGTGTGTGTGTGTGTGTATAGAAAGGGAAGCACCTTCTAGTGGGCAGTTTATTAAAATGTTTTTTCACATTAAGTACATATATAGTCAAATGCAAAATCTGCAGTGTCCCTGTCCTGCCGATTATAGCAAATCACTGGAGGAGATACAGAGGCAGTCCGCCCCCAAGCTGACATCACTTCCGCCCTGTACCCACAGGGGTCCCGGAACTTCTCCTACAGCCCTGTGAGCACCTCCCAGTGGCCGTGATTTGCTATCATCGGCCGCACTGGAACACTTATGCAGATTTTGCATTTGACCAGATATGTACTTAATGTGAGTTATACGTTTTTTTCTTTTTAATAAACTGCCCGCTAGACGGCACTTCCCTTTCTAAACACACGTGCACTCGGCAGAAATCACATGCAATTCAGACAGGAATCGCACTGCATACCTGTTCGAATCGCGTGCAATTTTAACAAATTTATTTTGTATTGACTTGGGCTGAAACGATTAATCGATAATGAAAATCATTGTCAACGATTTTCATTATCGATTAGTTGGTCCGCACCTCCCATTAAAATCCTCTTGTGTACAAGGCGGCGCCGCCACCATATGTGACCAGGCACATCCGCGCCTCTCCTTGCTGACATCAGCTCCCCACTGATCTTCTCAGCCCTGCCCGCTGCTGCCTTGAGGGATTAGAGAGAGGCGAGAAGCAGCCGTGAGAGCCGAGCTGCACACTGAAAGGTAGCGGCTAATGGCTATACAGTAACAACTCAGTACAGTACATTAATTTCTATGACAAGTGCCCCATGAATGATCCTAAGTATTTCTGGGGGGGGGGGGGGGGTGCCCCATCATCAGTTTTCCTGGGGGGGGGGGGGGGGGGGGATAGTGCCCCATTGGTGTTCCTGGGAGGGGGGGGATAGTGCCCCATCATTGGTGTTCCCGTGAGGAAAAGCACCCCATCATTGGTGTTCCCAGGAGGAATAGTGCTGCCCCATCATTGGTGTTCTCGGGAGGAATAGTGCCCCATAATTTTCAAAAAAAATGATGAAACATAGTCCTGGGGGTGTTCTTGTTGATATCGTGAGTGCGAACTTCCAAGTGGAACTTGAAGTCCTGCTAGATCACTTCAGGCTGGCCCCTTTTGCAGGTATAGCTATGTAAAACATTAAAAATAAGTGTCTTCCTTTTAAAATCCAGTAATACACCCTGCTCTGCACATGCTCAGTTGCTCTCCAATTTTAGGCACTGCTGAGTTTGTAGAGGCCTGCTGACTGCCTTAAAGCGGAATTAAGCCCTTCTATCGTTACAGCCAAGGAGGCTTCTTCTGTTTGATCTGTAACTGCCATGGTGCTGTACATGTGATTAGTTCTGACAGCATTTGATGGTTTGGCAGTTTGGTTGAGGACACAAGCAATTGTGACAGTTAGCAATCCCGGCATTCCAGGAATGTAACTGTTGATGGGTTTAGTTCCTCTTTATGATTTACTGTTGTTCAGGGGCTCTGTGCCTCAGAAAAATGGCAGCCTCCAGCAGAAAGAAACAGAACAATGCTGCAGGCAATTTACAGCACACACTCATTTTGGTAGCTTAATTATTAATGTGGAATGTATGTTCCTTGCTAAAGAACATTATTTATCAAATTGTTATGGGTAAAGTTCCGCTTTCATCACCTGGATATTCAGGGAAGTGGCAAGCAGGCACCTGCAAGAAGGGACAGAACTATGAAAAAAAGTGAGTACTTCTAAATGTTGTGAGAAGGAACCCTAATTCTATTGTGCAACAGTAATTTATGTGTTGCTGTAAAATAAAAATAAAAATAAAAAATATGAAGCTTTAAAAGGTCAATTAACATAAATGATAATAGTGCCCTTAGGTGGCTATTGGGCACCTCTACTTAACATGTGCCACATCCTGGGAGATGCATATGGAATACTGAGAAAATAATGGCCTTTAAAGGCACGTACCATAATATTAAACAATCTATTGCTCTACATTAAAAGGTTTTTCCAAAATACAAAAGATATTAAACACACAAGACATCTAACATTTTATTGGACTCCACGTGGCTCCCCTAGAGCAGGGGTCGTCAACCCCCAGTCCCCGGCCCACCACCGGGCCGTGGCCCTTCTGCAGCCGGGCCACGAGAGCGGGCAGCCGGCAAAAGACATGCTGGGCTGTCGGCATGAGAGAGCTGGGTGGATGGAAGAAGCGAGCGGGTGGGTAAGCGGAGATGATATCATCTCTCTCCGCCCCCGCATCACCACTCTTCCGCCCTCAAAGCCAGTGCTCTGTCTCAGTGTCGGAGGTGCAGCGGGGAGCAGAGAGATGACATAATCTCATAATGCCCGCCCCGCATCACCTCTCTCCTGCAGCTCCTTGCTGTGTGAAAACTTAGATTCCTTGTTCAGCGGCGCAGATTGTCTACTCCTCACCCCCGGACAGCTAATCAGGAATAGCAGAAGGGTGGAGCCAGAGAGTGACAGCCGAAGGAGTCCCAGGCCCTCCCTCTGCCAGGTGAGACTGGCTGCAGCATGAGGAGGGAGACACCCTGCATCATCCAGAGGGGCAATCCTACAGAGATGTGACATTATCAGTGACAGGTGAGCTGTGTGTGGGAGTGCAGGTGAGGTGTGCTGGGACTTGTA
Organism: Aquarana catesbeiana; assembly: GCF_042186555.1. Lineage (NCBI taxonomy): Eukaryota > Metazoa > Chordata > Amphibia > Anura > Ranidae > Aquarana > Aquarana catesbeiana. The sequence goes on from NC_133326.1 coordinate 552,987,611, forward strand.
GTTCATCCCCCTGATCTGTCTGCCTGACATACCACAAGGGGCTCTCCACTCACTCCGCATTTGGTGACAGGCAACGTGGCAGGTGGCAATCCACATCTTGTGGCAGGTGATGTGACATTCTGCATCTGGTGACAGGCAACGTGGCAAGTGACAATCCACATCTTGTGGCTGTAAGCGTGGCAAGTGACATTCTGCATCTGGTGGCAGGCGACAGTGGCAAGTGACACACTCAGGGCACCCACTGATTCTACATTATGGTGAGTTGAACTATTTCATTTATTACTAATTTAAAGCCCTGCCTTTGCACATATGCATCCACATCGTCCTGAGGTGTGTGCTGGGAATTTCCTCACTGTATGATTCCAGCACACTGACTGGGTTATCACCAACAGCTCTTGGCCCTGGCATCTGATCAGGAACCAACTGGATGGGCTCTGGATCATGTGACTGCAGTGAGAGCCAATCACAGCAGTCATGATATGGAAACCAGGCCACCTTCCAGGCATTAACAAGAACAATTAAATGGGAGGTGTAAAGATATTAGACATATTCCACCTTTAAAAAAAAAAATCAATAAAGGCACCCATGTTGCAACAGGAAAAGATGTGCATTTATTAGTCTTTTGCATTGGAGCCATGATCAGTGCATTGCTGGTGCATTGCACAGCCTCCTGCAGACTATTCCTCCAGCCCCAGGTCTATACAAAGGTACGAACCTTTGACAGGGCATCACCACACCTGTGCTCCAGTGAGAACTACCAGTCCCTGTACTGAAGCGACAGATGGAACTTAGGCTCCGTTCACACTAGTGCATGCTGTACGTTCCGATTGCGGGTGCGGGAGTCGAATCAATACCCGCAGCCGTATCTCACTGCTTTTGCGAGACGCGCAGGGCTGCCATTCATTCTGTGCAAAAAAAACATGCAGTTTCTCTACAGCTGTGTATTTAAAAAGGCGCATGCACCTTTCTTGTGAGTTTCACGCAGCACATCAGTCCATTCAAATAAATAGGTTGCCGTGCCCAAGCAAACGTGGGACGCGTGGCACACAATAGTGTGAACTGAGTCTTATAGAGGGGACTCTACAAAGACTGGAGCAGCCAAAATCTGAAGCAGCTGGGCACAGCAACCAATCGGCTCTAGCTTTCATTTTTAAAAACGCAATAAGCTGAAGCTAGAAGCTGATTGATTGGTTGTAGTGCAGTGGGTACTTCTCCAGATTCTGCCTGCTCCAATGCATCCCCCCCCCCTACAGTTTTTTAGTCACAGATCTGTATGAATGTGTGATGGGGCTGTGTGGGGAAGAACCCCAGGATTCATGTATGAAGTGGTGTTTTAAGGGTGTAGGGCTGCAGGATAGTGCCACATTACATCATAAATTTGAGTATAACTTTGTATTCTGACTCCAACTGTGATAGTGACTGAACCTTCCTGAGACCTCTATGCCTGGCCTGTATATAAGGGAGACACTCACCTCAGACAATCTCAGTCAGATAGCTCAACTCATCAAACACTTGACATCCACAAATGTCTTTATTGCATGCAGAATGCTAAGGCAATACAAAAAGATGCAGTAGAAAAGTGTTTTAGCCGGTCAAAAAGGGAGTATTGGCTTTTTCTAGCCCCTCGTGTGTGCCTTGCAGGGGAATATAGAGAAGCTCACGTGTCTTTGCCTCCCTTGAATTGGCTAGCGAAAATTCAATTAGCACCCATCAGTAAAACCCTACATACCTTGGGGTTGGTGCACAGACCCTTGACAGAAATTGAGAGACTGGGGGGTTGATTTACTAAAGGCAAATTGTGCGCTCTGCAAAGAGCAGTTGCTCCAGAGCCTCGTAAATGAGCAGAAGCTCTGCTGACTTCCATCATCCAATCATGTGCAAGCAAAAATGCTGTTTTTTATTTTCCTTGCATGTGATTGGGTACTCTTTGCAAAGTGAAGCTTTACCTCATTTACTAAGCTCTGGAGCAATTGCACCTGCAGAGTGCAACTGTATATTACAAAGTGCACAGTCTAGTTGCCTTTAGTAAATCAACCCCTGTGTCTTCTCTTGGAGGTACTCCGCCACACTTTCTCACTGATATACAGTATATTATTATTATTATTATTATTATACAGGATTTATATAGCGCCGACAGTTTACGCAGCGCTTTACAACATTAGGGCAGACAGTACAAGTACAATACAATTCAATACAGGAGGAATCAGAGGGCCCTGCTCGTTAGAGCTTACAATCTAGGAGGGAGGGTCAAGTGATACAAAAGGGTAATAGCTGTGGGGGATGAGCTAATGGAGAAAATAGTGCAGTTGTTAGATGGAGGCAGGATAGGCTTCTCTGAAGAGGAAAGTTTTCAGGGATCGCCTAAAAGTGGATAAAGTTGGAGACAGTCTGACAGATTGGGGTAGGGAATTCCAGAGGATGGGCGAGGCTCGGGAGAAGTCCTGGAGGCGGATATGGGAGGAGGTGATGAGGGAGCTAGAGAGCAGGAGGTCTTGGGAGGAACGGAGATGGCGATTAGGTTGGTATTTTGAGACTAGGTTAGTGATGTAGCTGGGGGCAGAGTTGTGGATGGCTTTGTAACTTATTGTTAGTATTTTGAATTTAATTCGTTGGACGAGTAGTAGCCAATGGAGGGATTGGCAGAGAGGGGTAGCAGACACTGAGCGGTTTGTAAGGTGGATGAGTCTGGCAGCAGCATTCATGATGGACTGAAGGGGGGATAGTCTGTTTAAAGGTAAGCCAATGAGGAGTGAGTTGCAGTAGTCAAGGCGAGAGATAACCAGGGAGTGAATCAGGAGCTTTGTGGTTTCATTGGTTAGAAAGGGACGTAGTTTAGAGATGTTGCGGAGGTTGAGGCGGCAAGCTTTGGAAAGTGATTGGATGTGGGGCTGAAAGGAGAGTTCAGAATCCAGGATAACACCTAGTACCCTGACATGTGGGGACGGGTGGATGGTTTTGCCATTGCTCTTGACAGAGAAGTCGGGGGAAGAGGAACGTGGGGGAGGAAATATTATAAGCTCGGTTTTGGACAAGTTGAGTTTGAGGAAGTGGTGTGACATCCATACAGATATGTCGGTTAGTGATGCGTGAGGAGACTGATGGAGTGAGTTGAGGGGTGGAGAGATAGATTTGTGTGTCATCAGCATAGAAATGATATTGAAAGCCGTGAGAGGCTATCAGCTGACCCAGGGAAGAGGTGTAGATTGAAAATAAAAGAGGTCCAAGAACAGAACCTTGGGGGACCCCGACAGAGAAGGGAAGAGGAGTGGAGGAAGTAGAATTGTAAGTGACACTGAAGGTGCGTTGGGATAGGTAGGATGAGAGCCACTGAAGTGCACAGTCACGGAGACCAAGGGAGTAAAGTTTTTTGAGGAGGAGGGGGTGGTCAACCGTGTCAAAGGCAGCTGAAAGATCCAGAAGTAGGAGTACAGAATAGTGTCCATTGGTTTTTGCAGTTAGTAGGTCATTTGTGAGTTTTAAAAGAGCAGTTTCTGTGGAGTGTTAAGGGCGAAATCCAGATTGAAGGGGATCAAGAAGGTTGTTTTTAATGAGGTGGTCACTCAGTTGGTTGTAAACCAGGTGTTCAAGGAGTTTAGAGGAAAAGGGGAGCAAGGAGATTGGGCGTAGGTTGTTAAGATTGGTAGGGTCCAAGGATGGCTTTTTGAGTATGGGGGTGACCAGTGCATGTTTTAGAGCATCGGGGAAGATGCCAGAGGTGAGGGAGAGATTGAAGATGTGGGTTAGAGAGTGTAGGATGGGGTCAGAGGGTGACTGTAGCATTTGAGAGGGAATAGGGTCCAGGGGACAGGTGGTTAGGTGGGCGATAGAAAGGAGTTTAGCAACTTCATCTGTAGTAGTAGATTTGAATAGGGGGAGTGTCAGTTGTATCTGTTGACATGGGGTCTTAGCTGGGGGAGATACCTGTAGAATAGAGATTTCATCATGGATTGTATCAATCTTGTTTTTGAAGTGATTAGCGATTTCCTGGGCAGTGAGTAAGTCAGTGGGTGGAGGCGGTGGAGGACAAAGTAGAGAGTTGAAGGTAGAGAAGAGTTTACGGGGATTGGATGAGAAAGTGTTAATAAGAGTTGTAAAATAGGTTTGCTTGGCAATGTGGAGGAAAGAATAGTATATTTGGAGGGCAGATTTGTATTGGTTGAAGTCTTTGAGAGACTTAGTCTTGTGCCACAGACGCTCAAGAGCGCGACTACGTTTTTTGAGAATTTTAGTGTCATCTGTTTGCCAGGGTTGTAGGGGTCGAGGCCTGATTCTGCGTGTAGTGAGGGGAGCGAGCTTATCCAGGGTGGAGGACAGAGATTTATTGTAGATGGACATGGCTTGGTTGGGGCAGGACATGGGAGAGATTTTGTCATAGAGGTGGTCAGTAGCAGAATAGAGGAGACAGGAGTTGAAGTTGCGAAAGTTTCTACGGGTGATGGTTAGGCGATTGGAGGGAAAGGTGGTGGAAGACAGGGGGAGAGAGAAACTAATAAGGTGGTGGTCCGAGAGAGGAAAAGGATTGTTTAAGAAGTTGCATGGAGTGCATAGGTAGGAGAATACAAGGTCAAGGGTGTTGCCATCAGAGTGAGTAGAAGCCTGTACCCATTGCTTCAGGTCAAATGAAGAGGTTAGACTAAGAAGTTTAGAAGTAGCGGGAGTGTTTGTATTAGCAGGGATGTTGAAATCACCGAGAAGGATTGTGGGAATATCCTAGAGAGAAAGTAGGGTAGCCAGGCAGAAAACTCATCAAGGAAAGTCGATAATGGTCCAGGGGGCCGGTAGATCACAGCAATTCTTAGGGAAGTAGGAGAGAATAGACGTATACAGTGGGCTTCGAATGATGAGAGGGAAAAAGAGGGAGGAGGGTGAATAACCTGGAAGGTGCTCTGGGGGGATAGGAGGAATCCCACTCCACCTCCCTTGCGTCCATTAGGCCTAGGGGAGTGAGTCCAGTGAAGGCCACCCTGGGAGAGGGAAGCAGGAGAAGGGGTGTCATATTCGTGGAGCCAGGTTTCGGTGAGAGTAAGTAGATTAAAGGAATTAGTGACAAAGAGGTCATGAACAGCGGTGAGTTTGTTGCAGACAGAGCGGGCGTTCCAGAGGGCACAGGAGAGAGGGAGGCTGGCGTTGGGAAGAAGAGGAATGGAGACTAAATTGTGTAGATTGCGACTACTGCCAGAGGGTGTAGGGTGATGGTGATGGGTGTGTTGGGCACAGTTAAATAAGGGAGGCCCAGGGTTTGGGGAAATATCTCCAGCGATTAGGAGAAGCAGAAGAGTGAGGGAGGTAATATGAGAATATGATTTGTATGAGGGGACATGCTTTAGTATCCTGGGGGGTATGTTAGCAAGTGGGCTTAGAGTTAGAAAGAGGTGATGAGTGCAGTAGTAGGGGGAGGGGAGAAGTGAGGGTGATATGTACAGATTGTGTGGTGGAGCAGAGGGATGTAGAAAAGAGAGCTTGAGGAGAGAGGCTGCAATTGTGAAGAGGAGGAGAGGTAAAGAGAGCATGTTTCAGAGAAGGTGAGATAATATGAAAATGAGATCACCTGCAATCTGCTATGGTTAGCTTTGTGCAAATCGCTGAAGTGCAAGAGCAGAAGTGTCACAGTATATAAATTGATCTTGACTCATACCCAGGATACACTTCCTACCTTTACCAAAGTATGGTCAGGGGGGGCTGGGGTACGAGATCCCTCCCTAGGATTGGCATACAGCTTTCCTATTTACCAACAAGTCCTTGGTTTCCTTTTACGCTCAAGAGAAGAATTATAAATTGCTCTCCAAATGGTACAGAGACCCGGGTCTCTCTCCATTGCATTTTGTTGCCATAGGGCTAGAGGAACGTATCTGCATATCTGGTGGGACTGCAACCTGCTCCAACCGTTTTGGACTACGATCTTCCAGGTGTATAATGAGATCTATGATGAGTCCCTCACTCCATCGCCTACCATAGCTCTACTATCTATATTACCGGGTTCTGTCAAGTCCCAAAAAGTGAGGCTTTTTTAGATTTTTTTTTTTTTCTTTCAGCTGCAAGGCAACTTATTTCCACATTCTGGAAATCCACATCCATGCCCCCCTCCTGTCTCTCTGGGTCGATATAGTAAGTGATACTATGCTGATGGAGGAGATGCAGGCGAGAAAATTAGATAAGTGGGATAAGTTTACCACTCTGTGGTATATTTGGATGCATTACTATGCTTCTGAGCTACTAAGGCTTGCCCATTAGACTATATTTTTCTTTTCTTTTCTTTTCTTACTCGCCTGGACCCCTTCCCTCGACCTTATCCCCATCACGATAGCTATCATCCACATCCCAGCCTTAGCTAACACTGCCCTTTGCCATCTTGGCCGCCTCAGCTCTTCCTTGTAGTAATGTAGCACTCTTCTTTTTTTCGCAGTGGGGGTCTCGCCATTACCCCATTATTTTTATGTTTTATTATTAGCTTTACATCCATCCCTCCTTATTTCTCCTTTCTTTCTCTCTTTCTTTTTTTTCTTTTTCTTTCTTCATTTCTATTTACATTACGTTATATAAATAAGCACAGAGTTCACAGGGCCACTGGTAATATTTTAATTCCACAAACAAACAAAAAATTTAAAAAAATATAGTGTAAAAACAAAACTACAAATCATTGCTGCTCAGATTTTGAACAATTATCAAAAGCATAAGTGCAAATCATAAAAATAGAGCAGCGCTGGCCAATCAATTCCCTATAGTGACTATCTATTGTCTCAGTGATCATTTGGTATCATATACCATCTGTGTCAGAAAGCATACCTACACAGCTGAAAATTGCTAAGGATAATACTGTAAACCAAATATATATATACAACAGTGTGCTTATATCTACAGTATGTAAAGTGCTAGTGCAATACAAAATCATATAGTGTGACTTAGAATAAATAATCAAAAATATTCAAAACAGTTCCTGAAATGCAAAAAAACAACTGTCAGTTTTTCAGGCGGATCTGATCGAACGCTCCATTCATCCCTATGGGTCAGTGGATGTCAGCAGTGACATGTCTGCTGACACCCGCAGCTATATGATCCGATTCTGTCTGCCAAATCCAGATGGATGGAGAGCCTATTTTCCATTTGTCTGGCGGATCAGATGGGATCGGATGAAAACAGACAGGCGGTCCGTTTTCATCCAATCTCCGCGTAGAGGAGAGCGGGACTCTGACAGGTCCGTCTCAGCGCGGTGAGCCTGCTCAGCGGGGATCAGTGGATCGATTTCCCATTGAGCAAAGGGGAGTCTGCCAGGCAGATCGCCCGTGAGAAAGGACCCTTAGAGGTCGGGTAAAAGGAAGGAAGGCTCTCATAGCGTAAATCTGTAAAGTACACAGGCTTTTATTAAAACAGATAAAAAACACTCACATTTGTATAGTGTCAACCCGACACTAGGGATACAATGCTTTGTATTACCACTCATCCCCGCCCAAGAACCTAAGCCGCGGTTCAGATCTGGCAAGCGCGGTTATTTATTCTAAGTCACATTATATGATTTTGTATTGCACTAGCATTTTACATACTGTAGATATAAGCACACTGTTGTATATATATTTTTGGTTTACAGTATTATAGCAATTTGCAACTGTGTAGGTATGCTTTCTGACACAGATGGTATATGATACCAAATGATCACTGAGACAATAGATAGTCACTATAGGGAATTGATCGGCCAGCGCTGCTCTACTTTTCTGATGTGCACATTACGTTTTAGTCTTATTCTTTAATGTTCTTTCTGTCTCCTATGAGCCTTTGGCATTGCTGAAATTGTTCATATTACATTCTTTTCCTCTCAGCGGTTGCTCCGGGGACCATTTTACATCTCAAGTTAATAATGTCTACCGTACTTGTTATTGGCTGATTGTTCTCGTTTCGTGTGTAAATCATTTCAGGAGATGTAAAGTCGTTGCTATGTACCTCGTTTGTTTCCTTCCTGTATGTGTTAATAAAAATATAGTCAACCTTAAAGAAGCTTGCACACAAGGAAAATGAAATGACCTCATAAGACAGAAAAAACATGTAATACAAAAAATGGTCACAATGAGGCAGCATAATAGTAAAAAAAAAAACAATCAACCACTTGACCACTGAACGGTTTTACCCTCTTCATTGCCAGGGCATTTTTTTTCTATTCACCACTGTGCTACTTTAACTGGGAATTGCTCGATCATATGACACTTTATACAAATTAAATTTATATAATTTTTTCACACAGATCGAGCTTTTATTTTTATTTTATTTAATCACCACTGGGTTTTGTATTTTTTGCTATATAAACATAAAATTACCAAAAAAAAACAAACATGTTTTGTTAGTTTCTGTTATAACATTTTGCAAACAAATAATCTTTCTTCATAAATTTAGGCCAAAATGTATTCCGCTACATTTTTTTGGTAAAAAAAACAAAAAAAACAAATCAGTGTATATTATTTAGTCTGTGTGAAAGTTAGGCTGAGTTCTATGGAAGAGCCCTGGGGCCATCATAAAAAAAAATACAGAATTATGAGTTTGCAAAAAAAATTTTTTTTTTTACAGAATTCTGAGTTTGAAAGTCAGAATTCTGAGATTCCAAGTCAGAATTCTGAGATCTCAGAATTCTGACTTGGAATCTCAGAATTCTGTATTTAAAAAAAAAAAAACTTACAATTCTGAATTTCAATCTCAGAATTCTGAGTTTCAAAGTCAGAATTCAGTTTTTTTTTTTTATGATGGCCCCAGGGCTCTTCCATAGAGTTCACACTGGCATTAACCTCCCTGGCGGTATGATTATTTCGGATTTTAGGTGCTGAAAGCGGTACAGTTATTTTGCATGGTAATTTGGCGTCTTATATATACTCACTTAAATCTGTCCACCAAGAGTCTAGTAGATATCCCGGGTATGATGAAATTTGAAACACAAAAACATAAATTATAATATAATAAATAAATATAAATAATTAAAAAAAATAATAAAATAAATTTCCCCACGATTCACTATCGCTCAATTCTGCAAGTGTTCTAATTTACTATCGCTGTTTTCTAGCTGGTCTAAAGCCCCTTTTGACGTAAAGGGACATTTTTTGGTTGCTAATGACAATCTGAAGTTTCCAGGCAAAAAGAACAGTATATATAATATAAAACTGCATGCAGTGCATTGGACAAAACACTGGGGACAAAAGGATGTGAAATGATTTCATACAGTACTGTAATCTGTAAGATTACAGTAATGTATGTGTTATAACTTTTACTTTTTTTTTAATTTGCCGCCAGGCTCCGCCCCTGTGCGTCGCAACACTCGCAGGGAACGGAGCCTGGCACAGAGCGGCTTCGGAGGAGGTCACAGCCCGCAGACACCGCGGGGGCACATCGCAGGATCCCGGGGACAAGGTAAGTAACACTGCACCAGGATCCTGCAATGTAATCCCGAGTGTGGCTTGGGGTTACCGCTAATGGTGCTGAAATTTAACCCCGAGCCACACTCGGGAAAACCGCCAGGGAGGCTACGAGCAGGCGTTTGACAGGCTTTAAAAATAGACAGCACATTGTGCTGTTCACACTAAGCGTTAGCGTCACGTCGCTTCAAAATTGAAGCCTCATGTCCAGTCAGGAGGCGATTGAAGCCTTTCAACGCCTCCCATTCAAGTCTATTGTAACGCTATGCAAACGCTGTGGCAGGCGTTTTCTGCGTGGTTTTGGTGCGGTTGCACCGTGTTAATATTAGTTTATTTCTGTCACTTTCCATTGTGGAGCAGTTTTAATGCTCATCAAACGCTACGAAACCGCACATAGGGCGTTTAGGGAGCGTTGTTAATGCTTGTAAAACGCCCCATTCTAAAGCTCATTGACGCCTGTCTGACGCCCATACTAACGTCATACAAACACTATAGGAGCATTTGTTGAGCGTCAGAAATTTTGTCAAGTGTGAACAAGCCCTTAGAGTCCACAAACTATGGTGTATATATATTTGAAAATCGATCAATCCTGATGTACTGACAATCTCATTTCTTGAAGCCCTAAAATGTCAAGACAGTACAAATATCCCCCATATGACCCTTTTTAGAAAGTAGACAGTCTGAGGTATTTAGTAAAAGGTATGGCGAGTTTTTTTGAAGTTGTAATTTTTTGACACAATTTTTTAAAAAAATGAATAAATTAAATAAAACATTGTTTTTGCATTTTTTTTTTATTATTTTTTTTTTTTTTTACATACTGTCATCAGCACAGTACAGCGTCATCATATGACTGGCGTGGCAATGATGAGGAATACTGATGATGGTATGTTGGAAAAAAAAAAAAAAAAAAAAAAAAAATATATATATATATATATATATATATATATATATATATATATATTTTGCCTTGAAAAAGTATTCATAACCCTTGAAATTTTCCAAAAACGTAAATGTATTTTATTGGGATTTTATGCGATAGACCAACATAAAGTGACACATAATTGTGAAGTGGAAGGAAAATGATAAATGGTTTTCAAATTTTTTACACATCAATACTTTGTAGAACCACCTTTCGCTGCAATTACAGCTGCAAGTCTTTTTGGGGATGTCTCTACCAGCTTTGCACATCTAGGAGAGTGAAATTTTTGCCCATTCTTCTTTGCAAAATAGCTCAAGTTTTGTCCGATTTGATGGAGAACATCTGTGAACAGTAATTTTCAAGTCTTGCCACCAGTGGCGGTGCGTCCATAAGGGCGCACGGGCACCGCCCCCTCTCTCCAGCCACCCCCTCTATGACCAATTGATAGATTCATACATTGCATAAATTTATACATGGCCGCCACTGCCACCCCCTATTCAGGAGCCCGGCCCCTTTTTGGGTGCCAGGCGTCTGAATTACAGAGGCGGGGGGTGTTTTTGAAGCACCTGATTAGAGCCATAGGCTCTAATGGGCGTAAAAAAAGATGACCTGCGAGCGCCAAGCTTGGCGCTCGCAGTTCACCCAGGTCTGTTAGACATGGGGGAGCATGTCCATGGACGGCTCACCGCCGTCACCCGCTGCCCCACCGAGACAGGGTAAGTGCCGGGCAGACGGCGAGGGGGGTTACAGTGGCAGCAATCGATGGGCACAGTGGCAGCATTGGATGGGCACAGTGGCTGCATTTGATGGTACAGTGGGGGCATTTGATGGGCATAGTGGCTGCATTTGATGGGCACAGTGGGAGCGTTTGATGGGCACAGTGGCAGCGTTTGATGGCACAGTGGCAGCGTTTGATGGTCACAGTGGCTGCGTTTGGTGGGAACATTGGCGGGGTTTGGCACAGTGGCGGCAATTGATGGGCAAAGTGGCTGCGTTTGATGGCTGGAAGGTGAACCTCTGCCGCAGTCTCAAGTCTTTTGCAGACTCCAACAGGTTTTCTTCTAAGATTGCCCTGTATTTGGCTCCATCCATCTTCCCATCAACTCTGACCAGCTTGCCTGTCTCTGTTGAAGAACAGCATCCCCACAACATGATGCTGCCACCACCATGTTTCATTGTGGGGATGGTGTATTCAGGGTGATGTACAGTGTTAGTTTTCTGCCACACATAGCGTTTTGCTTTCAGACCTTCTTCCACATGTTTGCTGTGTCCCCCACATGGCTTTTCACAAACTGAAAATGGGACTTCTTAAGGCTTTCTTTCAACAATAGCTTTCTTCTTGCCACTCTTCCATAAAGGCCAGATTTGTGGAGTGCACGACTAATACCCTGTACACACGATCGCACATTCCGACAACAAAATCCATCTTATTTTTTCCGACGGATGTTGGCTCAAACTTCTCTTGCATACACACAGTCGCACAAAGTTGTTGGAATTTCCGAATGTCAAGAATGCGGTGACATACAACACGTACGACGGGACTATAAAAGGGCAGTTCAATACCAAGCGCTCCACCCTTTGGGCTCCTTTTGCTAATCTCGTGTTAGTAAAAGTTTGGTGAGAGCCGATTCACGCTTTTCAGACTCGTGTCAGATCGTTTTTCTGGTGTTCAGTTTGTGCTTGTGGGTTTGTATCTGCTTTTCAGTGCGTGCAGTGAGTTTGTATTTGATTATCAGTGCGTTCTTGTCCGCTCGTTGCTGATTTTCAGGTCGCTCTTCACAGGCCTTGCTGTTCTTCAGTGTGTTCTGTTACTTTGTTCTGACCAGCCGACCGTTTTGAAGCCATGTTGCGTGTACGAACTCGTCGTAGAGTTCGTGCTGTGCAGGGGCTTGGTGTTGGGCTTTTAGCTTTGACCCAAGCCCAGTCCATGAACAGGGTGAGGAGGAGTTCATGGACGAAGAATTGGTTGCTCCAGCTTGACCAATTCTCTCACATGCCTTTGCTCCGTGAGATCCGTGAGAATAATCCTGATGATTTCAGGAACTTTCTCAGGATGACAGACCCCGTTTTTCACCGTTTGTTGGCTTTGCTGACCCCTTATATCAGCAGGCAGGATACCTGCATGCGGCAAGCCATCACTCCGGAGCAGAGGCTAGTCGCCACGTTGCAGTACTTGGCAACTGGGAGAAGCCTGCAGGACCTCAAGTTCTCGACAGGCATCTCTCCCTAGGCTCTGGGGATCATTATCCCAGAGACCTGTTCTGCCATCATCCAGGTCCTGCAGAAGGACTATATTAAGGTAAGATTTCTCCTTTAAAATCACATTCTATGTATTTAATGTTTGCTAATGTATTGTATTTCTTTCATTATTCCCTAATTACCATGATTGTAATATGCTGTGTCCCCTTTGTCCTCATGCATGCTGGAATTTTTTAAAGTTCGTTTTTTGTCCTTCATGCATATTTGCCTTCACTAACCTCCTCAGTATGGTATCCTGGGCCCATATCCACCTAGCCTAGTCACTTAACAATGTATTTTGTCAGCTCCATTGTAGTGCTTTACCGTAAACACCCCCTAAAATGTGTAAAAATGTTATCTGTGTCCTTAAATTCATGCAGAGTGCCATAGGCTTTTTTTGGGTTCCCAAAATCATTTGGAACCCTCCCTCCTCCCAACCACTAAGTCAGCTGATACCAATTTTCTATCTGCTGACTTTGCCAAACCCATACACACTATACCTGCCTCTTTTGTGGTCATATTTATGGATGAATTCCCCAAAGCATGTAGTGAAAGGGCCTACCTGAATACTTTCAAATAGTACTGTATAAAATTTTTTTCTCAGATTATTATCTTGATAGGTAATAGCAGAATGTAAAAATGTGCTTAAATTTGTAAAGTGTGTATTTATATATTTGTATTATTACACTTTTTACCTGTCCACTGGGCTGCCAATGGTGTAAGTAAGGAGGGGCTGGCCAAAGTAACACACATTATTTATGCATTCATCTCTCAAAGAAGTGGAGAAGGTTACCTGTCCAAAACATACCCCGCCCCTAAAATTTTTACAATGGGCCATCAGAGGGGGTGAGGAATCTGATAGGTGGACCTTATACTTTTGTCTTTAAATACTCCCTAAAATAAATGTTATACTGATGCTGGCCAAGAATGTTTGTGTCTAATCTGCTTTCAATGTTTATGCGCAAATTTACTATTTCTTTTTCTTGTTTGACTCCACTGTTTCCTTCCACGCCACAGGAATAGCAGACTGTGGCCTCCCACTTTGCCCAGCGGTGGGACTTTCCCAACTGCGGAGGGGCAATTGATGGGAAACACGTCCACACCGTCCCACCACCCCAACTCGGGGTCATACTATTACAACTACAAGGGGTTTAATAGTATTGTTATGTTGGCGGTGGTGTCGGCTACTTACGAGTTCCTGTATGTGGACGTGGGGAAAAATGGCCGGATGTCAGATGATGGAGTCATTGCCCAGACCGAGTTCTACAGGCGTCTCCAGAATGGCAGCTTGGGCTTGCCACCTCCAGAAGACAATGCGGCAGGACTCCCATTCGTCTTCATTGCGGATGAAGCGTTTGCGCTGGGGGACCATCTTATGTGGCCATTCCCTATGAGGATCCTCAGCCCGGACCAGAGGGTTTTTAATTACCGGCTGGCCGGAGCCAGAAGAGTGGCGGAGAATACATTTGGAATAATGGCCAGCCGGTTCCGCCTAGTTCTTACACCTATACACATGGCGGAATATAAACTGAATCACATCATCCTTGCTGTGTTCTCCATAACTTTTTAAGGAGAAATTCTTTGAACTATGCTGCCTCAGTTGGGCCTGAGGCCGGAATTCATAATGAACCAACCCTGACGGTGCTGGAAACTGGCGGTCCTGGCTTGCCCCCCCAGAGTGCCCGCAAGGTACGTTTAAGATACCTGGAATACTTTGTGGGTAGGGGGGCCATTGATATGCCAGACAATGTCTGAGAAATTTTTTAAATAAAAATATATTTGAAACTGAACAAATATTTGCTTTGATTTACTGCTCGTCTTTCTTTTAGCTGTCTCCTCGGTTATCTTTTAATGGTATTATTTTTTTGTCATTTTTCTTCAACATTGCAAACAAAATTTCTTTGAGACATGAGGTGACAATCTTTTCTTCAGCTAACTATTATTATTATGTTGTGGGTCTGCTACACACACCTTGTTTTTGTTGCTAGTGTATGTAATGCATTAACTGACAAAAATATGCATCATTTTCAGCACCATGACCGAAATTTGGGGAGTCCTGAAAATGGCGTGATTGTGTAAAATTATAAAGCACTGTGGGTGTTATTTACTAAAGGCAAATCCACTTTGCACTACCAGTGCACTTGAGACTGCACTGAGACTGCACTTGTAGTGCAAAGTGGATTTGCCTTTAGTAAATAACCCCCATTGCCACTGAGAAAACTTTACTCCAAAAACTGCTTTTGAGCATTAAAAGAAGAAGCCACACATTGTTGATTATGAAACTTTTTACTCAAAGCACAATCACATGTGCGTTTATAAAAGGGTTTTTGAACAAACCAACATGTTTGTTGTATAAGAACATTTTTTTAGGTCACATTTATTATAAATGGCCTTTTATAGGTAAAACAGGCATGTTTAAAACCATAAAAAATACACAACTCTGGAACTTACAAAGTTCAACTTTTATAAAGTGAAGGCAATATCAGACATGAGTATGTCGAAACTGGGTTGATATTACCTTCATCAGATGGGGTGATGTCACCCCTGTAAAAGCCAAATTTTGAAGATGCACACAAATTGGGATTCAAAATGGTGATTTCCCTCCTGATTCCATGCCTAATGTCAACATGTGCTTGCACCCATCATGGGGGATCAATGGACGTGTTTTGGGGGTGCAACCCCTTCCTCTCAGCTACTTTAGTAGCGAGGAAGGGGTTGCACCCACAAAACGCGTACACTGATCTTCTGTGATGGGAGATAGCACATGTTGACACACTGTGTGCATCTTGAAAATTTGGCTTTTAAAATACGTCAAAAATTTGTCATAAAAAAAAAATACAAGAAAAAAGTTAGAGATTTCTGGGTGTTTTAGATTCTCCCTAAAACATCAATGATGTTCTTCATTTTTTGAACATCATTGATATTTTCCTTTAGCTGTTCTAAATCCCTACACCGATGAGGATCTGGGCACTTTCACTGGTGAAATTACCTTCTTCCATAACATCTCCATCACCTAAAAAAACAAAAATAAAACATAAATATGCAGGGATCCATCTATTACCTGAAGCTGTGGTCGCAGACACTCACCTGTTGTGGTGACAATTTCGCCAATTTCAAAGACGTCTCCCTCCTCCTCCTCTGGTCGGGTTTGGGGGATTTCCCCTTCTTCCGGAGTTGTGGAGTCCCTGGTCTCTGATGTCCCGAGTCTTTTCTCCCCTATGTTTAAAAAAAAGGGTATATTTAGCACACAGATATTTGATGGCAGAAATAGGAATATGAAACATTGCCTGGAGGTGGGGTACAAATGTCTGTTTTGGCAGAGTTCCAAGCTGAAAACATTACTTTTTTCCCTTTCTAAAGCTGGAATAGTTACCTGTTTTGTGCAAGTTTCACAGATGTAGACACCCCTATAGTATTCATTGGAGCACCTGTGTGGGACCCCCTAATAAAAAGTTTGTTCTTGTGTCCCACACTAGTGCTCCAGTGTCCAGATGTGTAAACAGCTGCTGAGTGTCTTCTCTTTACACAGAATCTAGTTTGCATTTCATTCTAGTTACAAACCCATCTAGACAACAAACTTTTTTTAATAGAAGTAGGCTAGAAAAATGTATAGAACTGCATCTGCTCAAAACATTGTATTTTAGTGACCGAACGAACAATGTTTCCTACGAACGATTAATGTGCCCATGAACATGAAAGTTGCGATTTTAAACTGTACAGCAGTAAAGAAAAGCACATGGAGCAGCACGAACGTAATAAAAGTAAAGAACAGGAACACAGGACAACTACTTACTTTTTTGCAACACTCTCCTGATCCTTCTATACTGATCGTGCTCCCTCAATTTCAGGTCCGACCACCGTTTCCTCAGTTGATCCTTGGATCGTCGTACCCCAAAATTCCTCTGCAGACTCTTCACAACTTTAGCCATGATCTAGGCCTTTCTCACATTTGGTTTTGGGTAAGGTCCATAATTCCAATCATAGTCTGCCCTTTTCAAAATGTCCACTATCTCCACCATCTCTACAAAGGCCATATTTGATGCCTTAAATCTCCTGCGAGATCGGGACGTTTCTGGCTCCGGGCTTTCCTCCTCCTCGTTGCTGCTATTATCATGCACCTGCTCTGTCTTTGCCATGTGCTCTCCATCACTGCGTCGAAAGAGAAGGGGTGGGGAATAGACTAGAAAGAACGTCAGGGGAGGGCGGAGTGTCAGGCATGCGCAGTGTATATAAAGAGTAACACGCGTGCGTCGTAGGTACGATCTGTGAGAGGAGGAAGGAGTAGCGGAAGCACCGATCGTGATAACGAAGGTACAATTTTAACTTGGGCCTATACTGCTTATAGATTGAGGCCTATATTGGGACAAGATTAGGAGAGTTTAGCCTGATATTAGGGTTTGTCTTGTCTTGTGTCTTGCAGATAAAATGGATGGGTTCAAAGACCACAGCTTTCTCCCAATATTCCTAGATAAATACAGAGAGCTGCCCTGTCTGTGGCAGGTGAAACACCCGCATTAATCATAAACAAAAGAGGCAGGCAGCGCTGGAGAAACTGCTGGATTTGGTGAAGCCACAGGTCCTCACGGCAACCATCCCCTATGTAAAAGCCAAAATTGGTGGCCTGAGGAGCACTTATCTTAGGGAGCGCAAGAAGGGCCAGGATTCCCAGAGATCCTGAGCTGCAGCAGATGACGTTTATGTCCCCAGGCTGTGGTACTATGAGAGACTTCATTTTCTGTCAGGCCAGACTGAAGTCATGGAATCCCTTTCAACCCTTCCTTCCACTCTTCCTTCCACCCCAGCTTAGGTTTCCAATGTCCAACCTGGGACTTCCAGCCAGGAAGAAGTGGAGGAGCCCAGCTGGAGCCAAGTATAGCATTGTTCTACAGATTTCTCGTCAAAAAATAAATGATGTTTACTAGATGTTATTATTGCTCACTAATTGCTACTTTAATAAAGGTGTTTACATATCAATAGACAGTAGTGGCCAAAAATGATTGGGACAAGAATGAAAAATGCTAGGCTCAGAATGATAGTCTTTTCTATTTATTAACATTCAATTTGCAACAGTCATGAACTGAAAATTGTGTGTGAATGATGAACCAAAAACTAAAACTATGTCCCTTTTTCATACACAGGAAGACCTCAGCCAGGAGGAGGCTGTGGAATGTGGCAGCCAGGAGGAGGCAGGGGTTAGTGGCAGCCAGGAGGTGGCCGGCCCAGTAGGAGCCTCACAGAATCCCAGGTCCCTCCCCTCCGCCTTCCAACCAAAAGACCCAGGAAGGGGAGTAACGTGGAGGAGTCAGCGCTCAGGCTGATTAGGGAGGCTTCTGCGGCCCTCAGAACCACCCCCACTCGTGAAGAGGCCTTTTCCTCCATGGCTGCCACCAAACTGCAGGACATGGAGGAGGGCCAATGCCTCATGTGTGAGGAAATCATTTGTAAAACATAAATAAGGGGTTGAGGGGCGAAATCACAACCAATATCCACCTGTGTGAGTTGCATCCTCTTCCTCCACAGACACAGCCTGGAAGGAAGAGTGGAAGGAAGACAAGAAAGTGGCCTCCAGTACATAGGCAGGACATCTAGACCTCTGCATATCAGAATAGGAGAACATGTGAATAACATCAAAAAAGGTTTGGTAACTCATAATGTTTCCAAGCACTTTCGATTATTCCATGCTCGAAACCCTGCTAAATTAAAATTTTGGGGGGTTGAAAAAGTGACCCCTCATTGGAGGGGGGGGAACTTCATTCGACAACTGAGCCGCCGTGAGTCATTTTGGGTGTATGAGACCCAAGTGGGGGTACCCACGGGACTCAATGTCGAATTCGACTTAAATTGTTTCATCTCTGACAAATAACGTCTATGGGGTAATTTTTGGGTTGCTGTTTATTGAATTAGAGAGCTATTTTTGCATGGCGTACTAATATAGACGGTTAGTTGTGCACATTTTAGTACTGATACTCATATTGCATATGTGGGTGTCGTGTATTTTTCAGTCTGTGAATCGATGTATACCTTATGTACATAATTTGATATGGGGGGTTGTGTGTAATTTGATTGTGAATCGACATTACCGGCATTATAATACTATAATATGTATATCTATATGGGTTGAAAAGTATAGGGTGGGTATGTTGTGGTGGCTGCAGTGAGGTCGTTAGTATAGCACATGGGGATTTTTCCATGTGCTGATTTTATAATTATGAATTATTTCTATTAATACATTTTTAAATCCCCTTCCCATTCCTCTAGCTGTGGGCATATAATGTGAACAGGAATACTGTTCTATTCATGAGCCCAGTATTTGACAATAGAGTGGAGACAGTGGGGTGTTATAATCAATCAATAATAAACAGGCTTAATAAAGGCTGAAGCCCCAACTTGCAGATCGCCATAGGGACAGCCTGAGTAGGAGGCTACTGGGGACGGCGCTTTGTATGTGTTTGCGTTCCAGCTCTGATAGTGGGATCACATGACCAGCCGTCCTGGCGTCGGTGACGTCATGACGGCCGCTCTAGTTATCAAGGGGAGCGTCCTGCCTCTGGAGCGTCTGTTTTCGTTCCCAGCCTGTATTAACACGCTAAATGAGACCACATGACTGGCCGTCCTGGCGTCAATGACGTCACGGCGGCCGTCTTAATACATACCCATAAGGGGCGTTCTTCTTACGGAATGACGGCCTGAGAGGGAGGCTCTGAACACTGGGGGTGGGGCTCTGCATCAGAGGGAGTTCCAGTGTCAGATGATACTAAAGAATAGAGGGTCATATGATCGGCCGTCCCGGCGGTGATGACGTCATGACGGCCTGTGAAACCCTATCTTTTTGCCAATAGGTGTTTCCTGTGTTTTAATGTCACATGACCGGGCATCATTACACATGAGCCTGGGTTACCATAGTGACTTGATATGCTTGGTAGGAAGCAATCTCTTTGACCCCATGATAGCTGGAGCTGATTGGATGGTTCCCTAGGGGGGGTCTTACCTTACAGGAAATAGATTTTTTGGGCTCTATATATATAGATGTGATGTCTTTTATCTCCAATAACCGCTGATGAAGTCCAGAGGAGGACGATACGCGTGCGGGAGCTTTTGGACATCACTGCAGCCGCCACTTAACCCACGTTATCCTTTGATGACATTTTACCTGTATCCCAGCACTAGGGCTTAGTGCTGTGCTTGTGAGTACTTTATACTTTTAATAAATGATATCTATTTTAGCCACGCAGTGTGCACTATGTATCTTCATTTTTATTACATGTGATATGATCTGCAATTTGGAGTGTCATCTCCACTACCGTGGGACCATCTTTCCAGACAAGTCTCCATTCCCTTCCACCTAGCGTGGTACATGCTGGTTTGACCTACCTGTTAGATCAGGGGTCCATTTGCTGAGGTGAGCGGTTTGGCTGGCCGGTGGTGGTATCACGGATGCGTAGCATTGCATGGAATATTTTTGAGCACTTATATCATCACAGTGGAGAACTGTTTTCCTATCTACAACTGATTCTATTTTAAAGGGACTGTGTCAATGGACTTTTAGTTTAGCGCTGCACTGCTTTATTTTATTATATGTTTTCCGGAGGTTTTATATGTTTACCTTCAGTGCACAGCAGCTTATATTTCGTGTTAGTTATATTTCTGCGCTGACTGTATTATTTTAACATTGTTCTATACAAACATACCACTGTCTAGCAGCATTAATTATGGATATCTTTCATTATTTAGAAAAAAGAGAAATTAAACTAGGGGAAATTTTTTCTAGAAAACAGAACACTCAAGAGGCTAATGAGTTAGCCCTGGGTTTTAGAAAGCTCGGACATTTGTTCGAGAAAAAAGTCAAGACTTGGTGGGACATAGTCTCTTTCGAACAATATTTAGCCGAGAAATTGATCCCTAAGCGCCTGAGATGGGAAGTGCCTCCCAATGATGGCCTTATGGATGACGACTCATTAAAAGAATGGGGAGATTTCTTTACCAGCAAAGGCCTTGAATTGGTTGGATTCCTGTTATCACGCAAACGGCGCAAAATGAAGCAGCTAGAAATCCAGATTATGGAGCTTAAGAGCACCATGGCGTCACATAAGGAATCAGAAGAATTCCTCAGGCTGTCTGCTGAATTAAAGAATAAACTCCAAAAATGGGATTATGAAACACAAAACAAAAAGAAGAAAAAATTTATAAGAGATCTGGAGGACTTTGGGAGAGGGAATGTGTACAAATGGCAGTCAAAATCCGGGGACGGTAATAACATTCCGTCACATCCAGACCTTCAGGTTACTGAGTACCCCAACACACCCTTACCTACTCCAATAGAGGAACCAGGTTTCTCTTATGAGTGTACAGAGTATACTGATGTGGGAACACCCCGAGATCCTAACCATTATAGGGTTGTCTCCAACAAGAGAGGTAAAAACAAAAAAGGACGGGGCCGTAAGGATGTCGTTTACGACTCACCATCTAGACAATATCCTTGGAACCCTCCTTACAATAATGAGGAAGTATATAAAGGTCCCAATTATTTCTCAGGAGGATATCATCCAGGTAGAAATTATAACGGTACTGGCCAATATGGGAGGATGGAACCTGGACAATATCAGAATGACTATCCGAGCACGTCTAGATCCACCAACCCATATCCCAATAGAGGGAGGATTCCCCTCCCCGGTGGGAATCCCATATCTATGCAAAATCGATTTGCACCTCTGCAGTATTTAGGACCCCGGAGGGGGGGGGATTTTCACAGGATCCCAATGGGGGCAGGGAGGGGGGCTCCATCGGTCCCTCCCAACCCAGGGGGAGGGTCGAATATGGCGCCTCCACCTGCGGCCCACGACAGAAAAAGAAAAATAACAGAGGAAGGAGAGGAGGCAGGAGAACTCAAAAGAGTAAAACCCCATTAGGAGCAGGGATATACAACCTTAGCGGCTCGCCTCTTAATGAAGATGAAATTAAGGTTCTAGACAGAGGCCTAAAATTTGCACCTACCCGAAATCTAAATAAATTTCAGACTTATATTAGTCTAAGTAAATTTATCAGAAATTTAAATGTAAAGAAATATCATCTTTCGAACACCTCAGTTCGGACTGATGCTAATACCTCAAAACCATCAGGTAAACATTCCACCCTCCGTAACAAATCAGTCTTTAACCCTCCCAACCTGGACACTAAGCATATTGACGTGTTTAAAAACATGATTGCTAAGGATCTTGAATTACTTAAGATCCGGAAAGTGAATGATCCAGCATATATTAAAAAGGGTATCCAATCATTGATGGAACGGAAGGATCTGGTGTTACGTCCGGCAGATAAAGGAGGGGGTCTGGTGATATTAAGCAAAGTATATTATAATAATGAAATGGAGAACTTACTAAGCGATTATAATACATATGTTAAACTTACGAAAGATCCTATGCTTGAGTACAAGGAGGAATTACATTCACTGATAATGAGAGGGAAGCACATTGGAGTGCTGAATGCTAAAGAAGCATCCTATTTAGATCCATCTGCATGCCGCACCCCAATAATATACTTTTTGCCAAAAATACACAAGAATAGTACCAACCCACCTGGCCGACCTATAGTCAATGGTATTGACTCAGTCTCATCAAGACTGGGTCAATACATTGACTTCTTTCTCCAACCTTTGGTTTCCAAAACCCATTCCTTTTTGAAAGATACTAAACACATCATTCAGATCATCGAAGCTTTACCTGATTTATCATCCTGCTTTTTGATAACAGCGGATGTCAGCTCACTGTACACAATCATCAGTCATGAGGATGCCCTGAAGTCAGTACAGTGGGCCTTTAGAACATCCGATTACACAAGGAGGCATAAAAGTTTTATTCTTGATTGTTTAAATTTTTGTTTATCAAAAAATTACTTCTGGTATAACAGACAATTTTACCTCCAAACGAGAGGCGTGGCTATGGGGGCCCGGTTCGCTCCCAGTGTTGCCAATTTATTTATGGCACACTGGGAGGAAGATGCGATTTATAAAAACATGCCCCCAGAACTTGTCTGTTATCAAAGATACATCGATGATATTGTTATGATTTGGACGGGAGATAGGAGCAAGTTAGATCTGTTTATGCAGAAACTTGATAGGAATACCAGGAACATAGTCCTATCATGGAACCTTAGCACCGAACGGATTGTTTTCCTGGATTTGGACATCTCAAGGGAGGGGAATCAGTTTAGACTGACCAATCATTTCAAGCCGACTGACCGTAATGCGTTCATCCCCTTGGGAAGCTGCCACCACCTCCAGTGGTTGTGCAATATTCCAAAGGGACAATTTGTGCGCATTAGGCGCAATTGCACACAGGAGAGTGATTATATCTCACAATCACAGGTACTTGCATCCCGCTTCATCCAAAAGGGGTATGATAGATCCAGCATAGATAAGGATATAGAATCCGTCCGGGTGCTTGACAGAAACACGCTAGTGTCCAATTGCCCCAAGGTCCGACAGGATGCACCAGGGAACATTAAAATGATCCTTGATTTTAATGTCCAGTACAAACAATTTGAAAGGGTTGTTCGCAAATACTGGCCTATTCTCAGACGGGACAGAGTGCTTGGTCCTGTCCTCCCTCAGTTTCCCCAATTCGTCTACAGAAAGGCCCCCTCTTTGCGTGACAAGTTGGCCCCTGGGGTGATCGATCCACCTGTTCCGTTTGAGAATAGAATCTTCAATGTACTGACAGGATTTTATGCCTGTGGACGGTGTCCACCATGCAAACAGGCTAAATATAATATTAAAAAACGTAAAGAGTTTATCGCCACAGCAACCAAGAAATCATATAAAATTAAAGACTTCATTACATGTTCTACCACAGGGGTAGTGTACATGATGGAGTGCGAATGTGGCCTCCAGTACATAGGCAGGACATCTAGACCTCTGCATATCAGAATAGGAGAACATGTGAATAACATCAAAAAAGGTTTGGTAACTCATAATGTTTCCAAGCACTTTCGATTATTCCATGCTCGAAACCCTGCTAAATTAAAATTTTGGGGGGTTGAAAAAGTGACCCCTCGTTGGAGGGGGGGGAACTTCATTCGACAACTGAGCCGCCGTGAGTCATTTTGGGTGTATGAGACCCAAGTGGGGGTACCCACGGGACTCAATGTCGAATTCGACTTAAATTGTTTCATCTCTGACAAATAACGTCTATGGGGTAATTTTTGGGTTGCTGTTTATTGAATTAGAGAGCTATTTTTGCATGGCGTAGTAATATAGACGGTTAGTTGTGCACATTTTAGTACTGATACTCATATTGCATATGTGGGTGTCGTGTATTTTTCAGTCTGTGAATCGATGTATACCTTATGTACATAATTTGATATGGGGGGTTGTGTGTAATTTGATTGTGAATCGACATTACCGGCATTATAATACTATAATATGTATATCTATATGGGTTGAAAAGTATAGGGTGGGTATGTTGTGGTGGCTGCAGTGAGGTCGTTAGTATAGCACATGGGGATTTTTCCATGTGCTGATTTTATAATTATGAATTATTTCTATTAATAAATTTTTAAATCCCCTTCCCATTCCTCTAGCTGTGGGCATATAATGTGAACAGGAATACTGTTCTGTTCATGAGCCCAGTATTTGACAATAGAGTGGAGACAGTGGGGTGTTATAATCAATCAATAATAAACAGGCTTAATAAAAGCTGAAGCCCCAACTTGCAGATCGCCATAGGGACAGCCTGAGTAGGAGGCTACTGGGGACGGCGCTTTGTATGTGTTTGCGTTCCAGCTCTGATAGTGGGATCACATGACCAGCCGTCCTGGCGTCGGTGACGTCATGACGGCCGCTCTAGTTATCAAGGGGAGCGTCCTGCCTCTGGAGCGTCTGTTTTCGTTCCCAGCCTGTATTAACACGCTAAATGAGACCACATGACTGGCCGTCCTGGCGTCAATGACGTCACGGCGGCCGTCTTAATACATACCCATAAGGGGCGTTCTTCTTACGGAATGACGGCCTGAGAGGGAGGCTCTGAACACTGGGGGTGGGGCTCTGCATCAGAGGGAGTTCCAGTGTCAGATGATACTAAAGAATAGAGGGTCATATGATCGGCCGTCCCGGCGGTGATGACGTCATGACGGCCTGTGAAACCCTATCTTTTTGCTAATAGGTGTTTCCTGTGTTTTAATGTCACATGACCGGGCATCATTACACATGAGCCTGGGTTACCATAGTGACTTGATATGCTTGGTAGGAAGCAATCTCTTTGACCCCATGATAGCTGGAGCTGATTGGATGGTTCCCTAGGGGGGGTCTTACCTTACAGGAAATAGATTTTTTGGGCTCTATATATATAGATGTGATGTCTTTTATCTCCAATAACCGCTGATGAAGTCCAGAGGAGGACGATACGCGTGCGGGAGCTTTTGGACATCACTGCAGCCGCCACTTAACCCACGTTATCCTTTGATGACATTTTACCTGTATCCCAGCACTAGGGCTTAGTGCTGTGCTTGTGAGTACTTTATACTTTTAATAAATGATATCTATTTTAGCCACGCAGTGTGCACTATGTATCTTCATTTTTATTACATGTGATATGATCTGCAATTTGGAGTGTCATCTCCACTACCGTGGGACCATCTTTCCAGACAAGTCTCCATTCCCTTCCACCTAGCGTGGTACATGCTGGTTTGACCTACCTGTTAGATCAGGGGTCCATTTGCTGAGGTGAGCGGTTTGGCTGGCCGGTGGTGGTATCACGGATGCGTAGCATTGCATGGAATATTTTTGAGCACTTATATCATCACAGTGGAGAACTGTTTTCCTATCTACAACTGATTCTATTTTAAAGGGACTGTGTCAATGGACTTTTAGTTTAGCGCTGCACTGCTTTATTTTATTATATGTTTTCCGGAGGTTTTATATGTTTACCTTCAGTGCACAGCAGCTTATATTTCGTGTTAGTTATATTTCTGCGCTGACTGTATTATTTTAACACAAAACGCGTACACTGATCTTCTGTGATGGGAGATAGCACATGTTGACACACTGTGTGCATCTTGAAAATTTGGCTTTTAAAATACGTAAAAAATTAGTCATAAAAAAAAAAATACAAGAAAAAAGTTAGGGATTTCTGGGTGTTTTAGATTCTCCCTAAAACATCAATGATGTTCTTCATTTTTTGAACATCATTGATATTTTCCTTTAGCTGTTCTAAATCCCTACACCGATGAGGATCTGGGCACTTTCACTGGTGAAATTACCTTCTTCCACAACATCTCCATCACCTAAAAAAACAAAAATAAAACATCATGTATTATAAATATGCAGGGATCCATCTATTACCTGAAGCTGTGGTCGCAGACACTCACCTGTTGTGGTGACAATTTCGCCAATTTCAAAGACGTCTCCCTCCTCCTCCTCTGGTCGGGTTTGGGGGATTTCCCCTTCTTCCGGAGTTGTGGAGTCCCTGGTCTCTGATGTCCCGAGTCTTTTCTCCCCTATGTTTAAAAAAAAGGGTATATTTAGCACACAGATATTTGATGGCAGAAATAGGAATATGAAACATTGCCTGGAGGTGGGGTACAAATGTCTGTTTTGGCAGAGTTCCAAGCTGAAAACATTACTTTTTTCCCTTTCTAAAGCTGGAATAGTTACCTGTTTTGTGCAAGTTTCACAGATGGAGACACCCCTATAGTATTCATTGGAGCACCTGTGTGGGACCCCCTAATAAAAAGTTTGTTCTTGTGTCCCACACTAGTGCTCCAGTGTCCAGATGTGTAAACAGCTGCTGAGTGTCTTCTCTTTACACAGAATCTAGTTTGCATTTCATTCTAGTTACAAACCCATCTAGACAACAAACTTTTTTTAATAGAAGTAGGCTAGAAAAATGTATAGAACTGCATCTGCTCAAAACATTGTATTTTAGTGACCGAACGAACAATGTTTCCTACGAACGATTAATGTGCCCATGAACATGAAAGTTGCGATTTTAAACTGTACAGCAGTAAAGAAAAGCACATGGAGCAGCACGAACGTAATAAAAGTAAAGAACAGGAACACAGGACAACTACTTACTTTTTTGCAACACTCTCCTGATCCTTCTATACTGATCGTGCTCCCTCAATTTCAGGTCCGACCACCGTTTCCTCAGTTGATCCTTGGATCGTCGTACCCCAAAATTCCTCTGCAGACTCTTCACAACTTTAGCCATGATCTAGGCCTTTCTCACATTTGGTTTTGGGTAAGGTCCATAATTCCAATCATAGTCTGCCCTTTTCAAAATGTCCACTATCTCCACCATCTCTACAAAGGCCATATTTGATGCCTTAAATCTCCTGCGAGATCGGGACGTTTCTGGCTCCGGGCTTTCCTCCTCCTCGTTGCTGCTATTATCATGCACCTGCTCTGTCTTTGCCATGTGCTCTCCATCACTGCGTCGAAAGAGAAGGGGCGGGGAATAGACTAGAAAGAACGTCAGGGGAGGGCGGAGTGTCAGGCATGCGCAGTGTATATAAAGAGTAACACGCGTGCGTCGTAGGTACGATCTGTGAGAGGAGGAAGGAGTAGCGGAAGCACCGATCGTGATAACGAAGGTACAATTTTAACTTGGGCCTATACTGCTTATAGATTGAGGCCTATATTGGGACAAGATTAGGAGAGTTTAGCCTGATATTAGGGTTTGTCTTGTCTTGTGTCTTGCAGATAAAATGGATGGGTTCAAAGACCACAGCTTTCTCCCAATATTCCTAGATAAATACAGAGAGCTGCCCTGTCTGTGGCAGGTGAAACACCCGCATTAATCATAAACAAAAGAGGCAGGCAGCGCTGGAGAAACTGCTGGATTTGGTGAAGCCACAGGTCCTCACGGCAACCATCCCCTATGTAAAAGCCAAAATTGGTGGCCTGAGGAGCACTTATCTTAGGGAGCGCAAGAAGGGCCAGGATTCCCAGAGATCCTGAGCTGCAGCAGATGACGTTTATGTCCCCAGGCTGTGGTACTATGAGAGACTTCATTTTCTGTCAGGCCAGACTGAAGTCATGGAATCCCTTTCAACCCTTCCTTCCACTCTTCCTTCCACCCCAGCTTAGGTTTCCAATGTCCAACCTGGGACTTCCAGTCAGGAAGAAGTGGAGGAGCCCAGCTGGAGCCAAGTATAGCATTGTTCTACAGATTTCTCGTCAAAAAATAAATGATGTTTACTAGATGTTATTATTGCTCACTAATTGCTACTTTAATAAAGGTGTTTACATATCAATAGACAGTAGTGGCCAAAAATGATTGGGACAAGAATGACAAATGCTAGGCTCAGAATGATAGTCTTTTCTATTTATTAACATTCAATTTGCAACAGTCATGAACTGAAAATTGTGTGTGAATGATGAACCAAAAACTAAAACTATGTCCCTTTTTCATACACAGGAAGACCTCAGCCAGGAGGAGGCTGTGGAATGTGGCAGCCAGGAGGAGGCAGGGGTTAGTGGCAGCCAGGAGGTGGCCGGCCCAGTAGGAGCCTCACAGAATCCCAGGTCCCTCCCCTCCGCCTTCCAACCAAAAGACCCAGGAAGGGGAGTAACATGGAGGAGTCAGCGCTCAGGCTGATTAGGGAGGCTTCTGCGGCCCTCAGAACCACCCCCACTCGTGAAGAGGCCTTTTCCTCCATGGCTGCCACCAAACTGCAGGACATGGAGGAGGGCCAATGCCTCATGTGTGAGGAAATCATTTGTAAAACATAAATAAGGGGTTGAGGGGCGAAATCACAACCAATACCCACCTGTGTGAGTTGCATCCTCTTCCTCCACAGACACAGCCTGGAAGGAAGACAAGAAAGTGATGGCCTGGGTTCAGTCTGGTCTGACAAAAGATGCAGGCTCTTGTATGACCACAGCCTGGGGGACATACATGTCATCTGCTGCTGTTCATGATCTCTTGGATTTCTGGACCAGATTGTACTCCCTTAAATATATGGACTCCTCAGGCCACCAATTTTGCCTTCCTTTTTAATTGGTTATAACCCCTAATAAAGTTTTTTTGGGAACGAATACTTGCCTATGTGTGTTTTCTTCAAAAATGACAGTTTGTTTGTGAGTAGGAAGGTACATTTCCAAAATACAATGTGAAATTAACAAGGGACACCAACCAACCTCCTTGAGATTCAAAAATACAAGATAATAATGGTGTTGTGGTAACTTGACACACAAAACCCACCAAAAAAATTATGGAGATCACCAAAAAAAAAACAAAAACAAAAAATAAACAGGAGATCTGGATTAAAAAAACAAACAACAAATAATAAAAAATATAAAATCATAAAACCCAAAAAATTATTCGGTAGATCGGATGAATAAAAATATTATATTCATGAAATCACGAGAAATAATAAAGAAAGAAGTTTGTGAGAAGTCTGTGTGAATATGAACAGCAAAACAACTTCATTCTTCTAGCTTTATAAAGAAGAAGAGAGTGCGCTGCATTAATCAATTTAAAACATTGCAGCGTGACGAAAGTGCTATATCCATTACCAACGCTAATTTTACCAGACCGAGCACTTCCGTCTCGGAATTTATTCTGAGCATGTGTGGCACTTTGTGCGTCGGAATTGTCTACACACGCTCGGAATTTATGCGAACGGATTTTCTTGTCAGAAAATTTTATAGCCAGCTCTCAAACTTTGTGTGTTGGAAATTCCGATGGAAAAAGTCCGATGGAGCCCACACATGGTCGGAATTTCCGACAACAAGCTCCGATTGCACATTTTCCGTCGGAAAGTCCGACCGTGTGTACAGGGCATAATAGTTGTCCTGTGGACAGATTCTCCCACCTGAGCTGTGGATCTCTGCAACTCCTCCAGAGTTACCATGGGCCTCTGGGCTGCTTCTCTGATTAATGCTCTCCTTGCTCGGCTGTCAGTTTAGGTGGACAGCCATGTATTGGTAGGTTTGCAGTTGTACCATTCTGTGCCATATTCCATTTTCAGATGATGGATTGAACAGTGCTCCGTGAGATGTTCAAAGCTTGGGATAGTTTTTCATAACCTAACCCTGCTTTAAACTTCTTCAAAACTTTATCCCTGACCTGTCTGGTGTGTTCCATGGCCTTCATGATGCTGTTTGTTCACTAAGGTTCTCCAACAAACCTCTGTGGGCTTCACAGATCAGCTGTATTTATACTGAGATTAAATTACACACAGGTGGACTGTATTTACTAAGTAGGTGACTTCTGAAGACAATTGGTACCACTAGATTTTAGTTAGGGGTATCAGATTAAAGGGGGCTGAATACAAATACACGCAACACTTTTCAGATATTTATTTGTAAAAAAACTTTGAAAACCATTTATCATTTTTCTTCCACTTCACAATTATGTGCCACTTTGTGTTGGTCTATCACATAAAAAAACCCAATAAAATATATTTACATTATTGGTTGTAACCTGACAAAATGTGTAACATTTCAAGGGGTATGAATACTTTATCAAGGCACTGTATGTGCATATATATATATATATATATATATATATATATATATATATATATAGTAGTTCAGTGTTACTATAGTGGCGCTGTACTATGGGGGGTAGTGATCAAGGATTTTTTTTTTTTTTTTTTTTACCTATTATTGCCTATAACAGTAATAATCACTGTTAAAAGCAATAGTTTTAACTGCTATGAATAGCTTTTAATCATGACAGCTTGCTTACTATTGTGATTTGTGATTGGCAACAGCTAATCACATAGTACAGGGTGCTGTGATTTGCCCATGTACCATATGATAGTTGAGGGCCAATCACAACATCACACTAGTAAGCAAATCAGTCATAAATGGAAGCCATTCATTACTGTTTTGTATATGTTGTAATGTCACAGGTTCCCACCACTCTGGGGGCATGTCAATGCACATGTGCTCAGTGACGTACAGATAGCAGTAAATCTACTGTTAGCGGGTGGCAACCAGAAAACAGCATAGGCTGTATGCACAAATACAACTGCAATTCCTGTATACTGCAGAAGCAGCACACGTCAGAAAGGTGGAATTAGCCATTAGGCATACCTCCAAACCATCCCGGTTTCCGCAGGACTGTCCCAAGACTTCAAGTAAGTCCTGGGGTCCCACGGATCTGGGCTGGAGTACCGGAGCCCACTGATGAAACAAGTTCCAGCACTGGCCATCACTCAGTAGTGGTATCCTCAATGGGTGAAATGTGTGCTTCCACACACAGAACCAAGTGAGGATTCCTGCCAGCAAAGCTTTCTGGCAATCTATGCTTCCTTCCCCCAATGCAGTCATTTGTTGCTAGGACCGCCGGCGTCCTAGCAACCGATGACACACTTTTCAGGCCACCTCCCAGCCTTGCCCCTCACCTTTAGCTGCTGCTCTCAGCGGCTCCCGCCTGGTAAGGAGTCCTGTGGCCCTGCACTTTTTCTCTTGTCACACAAAGGTAGAGGCTTCTGTGTGACAGCGTCTGTGTGTTAGCCCCAGGCACCCAGGGGGGACATGCCCCACATTTACTGGTGGGTGCCCCGGGTCCTGACACCTCAACCGCCCTCTTTGTTTTTTTGTTTCGGGATTCTGAGCCAGTTTCTTTCTCTGCCTATCAGGACTGAAGCATGGAGCCAAGTGAAGTGCTGTGAAACCCCTCCTCGGCTCTGTGCTACAGATAGTCGGAGCTGTCAGCGGCACTGTGCTGGAAAAAAAAACACAGGAATACCAAACAGAATGGTGCCGGCTGCATTCTGTATTTGTAAGAGGTGGAAGAACTGGGGGGAGGGGGAGATTGTGAGAGAGCGGGGAGGGGAGGGGGCATTAGAGAGCTGGGGGCATTAGTCAGAGAGCTGGGGGGGCATTGGTGAGAGAGCTGGGGGCATATGTAAAAGGTGAGAGAGCTGGAGGGCATTTGTGGAAGCTAGGGAAGAGGGCATTTTTAAGAGGTGATAGAGCTGGGGGGCATTTGTGAGAGCTGGGGAAGAGGGCATTTTTAATACGTGATAGACCTGGGGGGCATTTGTGAGAGGTGAGGGAGATGGGGGGCATTTGTGAGAGCTGGGGGAGGGCATTTGTAAGAGGTGAGAGAGCTAGGACATTTGTGAGAGAGCTGGGGGGCATTTGTGAGAGGTGAGAGAGTTGGGGGGCATTTGTGAGAGCTGGGGGGCATATGTAAGAGGTGAGAGAGCTGGGAGGGCATTGGTGTGAGAACTGGGGGTCGTTTGTAAAAGGTGAGAGAACTGGAGGGCATTTGTGAAAGATGGGGGAGGGGGCATTTGTAAGATGTGAGAGAGCTGTAGAGCATTTGTGAGAGAGCTGGGGGGCATCTGTAAGAGATGAGAGAGTTGGGGGGCATTGGTGAGAGAGCTGTAAGAGGTGAGAGAGCCATCGGGCATTTGTGAGAGATGAGGGAGTTGGGGGACATTTTTGAGAGCTGAGGGGCATTTGTAGGAGGCGAGAGAGCTGGTAGGGCATTTGTGAGAGGTGAGGGAGTTGGGGGGCATTTGTGAGAGCTGGGGGAGGGGGCATTTGTGAGAAGTAAGAGAGTTGGGGGCCATTGGTGAAAGAGCTGTAAGAGGTGAGAGAGCTGTAGGGCATTTGTGAGAGTTGGGGGGGGGCATTTGTGAAAGCTGGGGGGGGGGACATTTGAAAGAGATGAGAGAGTGTGGGGGGCATTTGTGAGAGTTGTGTACTCCTGGAGCCCTGCACTCTCTGTTATGTACTGTATCCTAAACCTGACTGCAGTACTCCCCAACCCCTGTGCTCTGATTAACATACTCCTGCACTATACAGTATATACACAATACTGTACATTATATACTTCTCACAAAAGTGTCTCAATAGTTGCTGGTTGCTATGCAGTCCCTGTCTACATTAACTACTTCAGATCCGCGCTATAGTCGAATGACTGATTATGTGATGTCAACAGAGCCGGTAAAAAAAAAAAGCAGATCACCGGTGGCTGTGAGAGGGACATCAGTCCCGATCACGGCAAGCTGTCGCCAGATCCTCAGTGCCCACCTGTGCCCCCTGCCAGTGCCACCTAGCAGTAGGCAACAGTGCTGCCTACCAGTGCCCATCAGCGCCACCCATCAGTGCCCACAGTGCCACCTATCAGTGTCCACAATCAGTGCCTCAACAACAGTGCTGCACATCAGTGCCACCTATCAGTGCTCATCAGTGTCACCTACCAGTGTCCATCAGTGCCGCCCATCAGTGCCATCTATCAGTGGTACCTATCAGTGCCATCTTATCTGTGCCCATCAGTACCGCCTTATCTGTGCCTATCAGTGCCGCCTTAACTGTGCCTATCAGTGCACCCTATCAGTGCCCACCACTGCCGCCTCATCAGCGCATATCAATGAAGGAGAAAAATTACCTGTTTGCAAAATTTTATAACAAACTATGAAACATGATTTTTTTTTTTCAAAATTTTCCATCTTTTTTTGTTTGTTTGGCAAAAAATAAAAATCCCAGTTGTGATTAAATACCATCAAAATAAAGCTCTATTTGTGGGAAAAAATGATAAAAATTTCATTTGGGTACAGTGTTGTATGACTGCGCAATTGTCATTCAAAGTGTGTCAGCCCAGGAAGATGAAAATTGGTCTGGGCAGGAGGGGGGTTTAAGTGCCCAGTAAGCAAGTGGTTAATAAAGTTTTTCTTTAAAGTAGGCTCAGACAAAAAAAAAAAATAAAAGCATATTTTATAGGTACAAGGAAGCCTGGGTTTTGTTTAACCACGCCCCCCTCCCACTGTTATGACTTTGCCCACACCCACATTTTTGCAGCGGCACCCTACGCTCGCTGCAGCTTGCTTCCTCCCTCAATTATCCCTCATTCTAAAGTTCAAAAGTTGAGAGGTATGCTTTAGACCTCACGCACACTAGACACTTATAATGCTGCTGTAAGGGGCATCTGGAATTTTATTTTTTCCTGCCTCTACACGCCCCCTGCATGTTAGCCTATGTGTCATGCTTTTGCAGGAGTTTAGAACCCCCTCCCCCCCTCCGCACACCCTCCCGCCACTGCCAGCACATCCAGGAGCAGCAGAGTTTTGGCAGAAAAAACGTGCTTAAAAAATACCCTGTTTATTATTGCGCCAAAGTCATCTCTGAAAAAGGGTGCGGGAGCTACATTGGTGCGTTGTCCTTCCCCTTCAGGTGAATGTAGCCTAAATGAAACCTTCCATAAGAGAACTATGGAAGCTGCAACTGTAATTCCCTGGCAGTCATGTTGATCCTCTGACCGTTACTTTCCAAATCACTGACCTGGAACAAGCATGCAGCCAGTGAAGTCACAATGCCTTCTCACTTACTTGTAGCTGGTCAGTAAGGATGAGCTCCGGCGTGTTCGCACACTCCACCTGCAGAGCCCGCCAGGAAGTGGGCACGTCGCTGCGCTAATCACAAGCAGTGAAACATTTCCCGATGTGCGGCTGCAGAGATCGGGAAATGTCTCACTGCCTGTGATTAGCTGATTAGTGCCGACTTCCTGGCGGGCTCTGCACGTGGAGTGTGTGAACACGCCGGAGCTCATCCTTACTCAGGAAGTGTTGAAGCCATTAGATCACATGACAGCCTAATAGCAGTTTCAGGATGCGAGGTCCGCAGTGGCAGTATTGTCCTTGGCACAGATTCCCTTGTACTCCACAGTCTAGGTGACCAAGCCAAGACCTCTGGCTGGGTGAGCTCAAAGCCGACCTTCCTAAAAGATAACAGGATCTAATCCATAAACATCCAGTTATACCTGAAAGATCATATAGGTGAAAAAAAACTATCTGCCAAGATATTTAAAGCATAAAATCAGTGGGTGGCGGGTGTCATTCTGGGGTGTCAGTGGTTAATGGGGGGTATCAGTCTGGGGTGTCATTAGTTGGAGGTAGGCAGGTGTCAAACTGGAGTGTCAGTGCCTGGGGGTCAATCTGGGGATCAATGGTTTGGAGGGGTGGGGTGTCATGAATTGTGGGTGTCAATCTGGGGTGTTCCTGGGTAGGGGGAGTCAGTCTGGAAAGGTGGGGGGTGTCAGTCTGGGGTGTCTGTAGTTGGGGGTAGGCAGATGTCAGTCTGGAGTTTCAGTGGGTGGGGGGTGTCAGCGAGTGTCAGTGTGGGGTGTCAGTATTTGGCAGTAGGTGGGTGTCAGTGGGTATGGGGTGTCATTAGTTGGTGGCTAGGTGGGTGTCAGTGGGTAAGGGGTGTCAGTGAATAGGGGAGGTGTCAGTGGATAGGGGGGTTCATTGTGGGGTGTCAAGCAGTGTCAGTGTGAGGTGTCAATAGGGGCAGGTGGGTGTCAGTTTGGGGTGTCAATAGATGGGGTAGGTGGGTATTAATTTGGGGTGTCAATAGATGGGGGTAGGTGGGTGTTAGTTTGGGGTGTCAATAGAAGGGGGTAGGTGTCAGTTTGGGGTGTCAATAGATGGGGGTAGGTGGGTGTCAGTTTGGGGTGTCAACAGATGGGGGTAGGTGGGTGTCAGTTTGGGGTGTCAATAGATTGGGGTAGGGGGTGTCAGTTTGGGGTGTCAATAGAAAGGTTAGGTGGGTGTCAGTTTGGGGTGTCAATAGATGGAGGTAGGGGGTGTCAGTTTGGGGTGTCAATAGATGGGGGTAGGTGGGTGTCAGTGTGAGGTGTCAATAGATGGGGGTAGGTGGGTGTCAGTTTGGGGTGTCAATAGATGGGGTAGGTGGGTGTCAGTTTGGGGTGTCAATAGATGGGGGTAGGTGGGTGTCAGTTTGGGGTGTCAATAGATGGGGGTAGGTGGGTGTCAGTTTGGGGTGTCAATAGATGGGGGTAGGTGGGTGTCAGTTTGGGGTGTCAATAGATGGGGGTAGGTGGGTGTCAGTTTGGGGTGTCAATAGATGGGGGTAGGTGAGTGTCAGTTTGGGGTGTCAATAGATGGGGGTAGGTGGGTGTCCGTTTGGGGTGTCAATAGATGGGGGTAGGTGGGTGTCAGTTTGGGGTGTCAATAGATGGGGGTAGGGGGTGTCAGTGGGTGGGGGATTTCAGTGTGTGGATTCATTATTTAGGGGTAGGCAAGTGTGGGATGTCATTGGGTGTGTGGGGTGCCATTAGACTGATCCAGAGCAGGTAGGTGGGCTGATTATACAGTACATTAGGGGATTGGGATATACAGATCTGGCAGTACAGGATGGGATGTGATTATATAGTACATTAGTACAGGATGGGATGTATAATGAGGTCAGGTCTGCTGGTTACACAGTACAGCTGTCTAGTAGGTGATTGGTTAATTGCTGTATGCTCGGCTCCTTCCCCGGCCACGTCACGATCAGTGGACTGTAATGTGATGAAGCGGCGCATACTCAATGGGCACACAGGGGGATGCAGAATTCTCTCCTACACCGGTGCTCCCACCTCCCCTCATTTCTCAGCGCCGACTCCGCCTCCGGGACGCTGACTCACTGCCACAGCCTATAGCGCCAGACTCTGCTCTAGCGGCCTCCAATAGGAGGGCGGGACACTGGTGAGTGCCGTTGTCTGCCTGGTTGCTAAGAGACCTGAGTCTGGTCGCAGAGTGCAGGATGGAGCCCAGCGCAGATGGGAGCCCCGGGATCGGGTATGGGGTGGGGTACCGGAAACTATGGGTACAAAAGAAGGTACAGGGATAGAGGAGCAGGGGCCATGGGGTATGTAATGTGCAAGACAGGAGCACAGGGTATAAGGGGGGGTACAGTAGTACTGTGAACAAGAGGAACAGGGGCAAATGATACAGGAAAGAGATTTAAAGAAGAGTGCAGGGTATAAGGGGGTACAGGACAAGAACACTGGGTAAAAGGGGGTACAGGAAAAGAGCACTGGGTATAAGAGGGTACAGGACAAGAGCACTGGGTATAAGAGGATGTGGGACAAGAGCACTAAGTATAAGAGGGTATGGGACAAGAGCACTGGGTATAAGAGGATGTGGGACAAGAGCACTAAGTATAAGAGGGTATGGGACAAGAGCACTGGGTATAAGGAGGTGTGGGACAAGAGCACTAAGTATAAGGGGGTGCAGGACAAGAGCACTGGGTATAAGAGGGTACAGGACAAGAGCACTGGGTATAAGAGGGTGCGGGACAAGAGCACTGGGTATAAGAGGGTGCGGGACAAGAGCACTGGGTATAAGAGGGTGTGGGACAAGAGCACTAAGTATAAGGGGGTATGGGACAAGAGCACTGGGTATAAGGAGGTACGGGACAAGAGCACTGGGTATAGGGGGATACAGGACAAGAGCACTGGGTATAAGGGGTACAGGACAAGAGCACTGGGTATAAGGGGGTACGGGACAAGAGCACTGGGTATAAGGGGGTACGGGACAAGAGCACTGAGTATAGAGGGGTACGAGACAAGAGCACTGAGTATAAGGAGGTACGGGACAAGAGCACTGGGTATAAGGGGGTACAGGACAAGAGCACTGGGTATAAGGGGGTACGGGACAAGAGCACTGGATATAAGGGGGTACGGGACAAGAGCACTGGGTATAAGGGGGTACGGGACAAGAGCACTGGGTATAAGGGGGTACGGGACAAGAGCACTGGGTATAAGGGTGTACGGGACAAGAGCACTGGGTATAAGGAGGTACGGGACAAAAGCAGTGGGTATGAGGGGGTACGGGACAAGAGCACT
Source organism: Aquarana catesbeiana (assembly GCF_042186555.1). Lineage (NCBI taxonomy): Eukaryota > Metazoa > Chordata > Amphibia > Anura > Ranidae > Aquarana > Aquarana catesbeiana. The sequence continues at coordinate 553,024,741 of NC_133326.1, forward strand.
GGGCATAAGGGGGTGCGGGACAAGAGCACTGGTTATAAGGAGGTACGGGACAAGAGCACTGAGTATAAGGGGGTACGGGACAAGAGCACTGGGTATAAGGGTGTACGGGACAAGAGCACTGGGTATAAGGAGGTACGCGACAAGAGCACTGGGTATAAGGGTGTACGGGACAAGAGCACTGGGTATAAGGAGGTACGGGACAAAAGCAGTGGGTATGAGGGGGTACGGGACAAAAGGAGTGAGTATAAGGGGGTACGGGACAAGAGCACTGGGTATAAGGGGGTGCGGGACAAGAGCACTGGTTATAAGGAGGTACGGGACAAGAGCACTGAGTATAAGGGGGTACGGGACAAGAGCACTGGGTATAAGGGTGTACGGGACAAGAGCACTGGGTATAAGGAGGTACGTGACAAGAGCACTGGGTATAAGGGGGTACGGGACAAGAGCACTGGGTATAAGGGGGTACGGGACAAGAGCACTGAGTATAAGGGGGTACGGAACAAGAGCACTGAGTATAAGGGGGTACGGGACAAGGGCACTGAGTATAAGGAGGTACGGGACAAGAGCACTGGGTATAGGGGTATACAGGACAAGAGCACTGGTTATAAGGGGGTACAGGACAAGAGCACTGGGTATAAGGGGATACGGGACAAGAGCACTGAGTATAAGGGGGTACGGAACAAGAGCACTGAGTATAAAGAGGTACGAGACAAGAGCACTGGGTATAAGGGGGTACGGGACAAGGGCACTGAGTATAAGGAGGTACGGGACAAGAGCACTGGGTATAAGAGCGTGTGGGACAAGAGCACTAAGTATAAGGGGGTATGGGACAAGAGCACTGGGTATAAGGAGGTACGGGACAAAAGCAGTGGGTATAAGGGGGTACGGGACAAGAGCACTGGGTATAAGGGGGTGCGGGACAAGAGTACTGGTTATAAGGAGGTACGGGACAAGAGCACTGAGTATAAGGGGGTACAAGACAAGTGCACTGAGTATAAGGGGGTACGGGACAAGAGCACTGGTTTTAAGGAGGTACGGGACAAGAGCACTCGTTATAAGGAGGTACGGGACAAGAGCACAGAGTGTAAGGGGGTATGGGACAAGAGCACTGGTTATAAGGAGATACGGGACAAGTGCACTGGGTATAAGGAGGTAGGGGACAAAAGCACTGAGTAAAAGGGGGTACGGGACAAGAGCACTGGTTATAAGGAGGTACGGGACAAGAGCACTGGTTATAAGGAGGTACGGGACAAGAGCACTGGGTATAAGGAGGTACGGGACAAAAGCAGTGGGTATGAGGGGGTACGGGACAAAAGGAGTGAGTATAAGGGGGTACGGGACAAGAGCACTGGGTATAAGGGGGTGCGGGACAAGAGCACTGGTTATAAGGAGGTACGGGACAAGAGCACTGAGTATAAGGGGGTACGGGACAAGAGCACTGGGTATAAGGGTGTACGGGACAAGAGCACTGGGTATAAGGAGGTACGCGACAAGAGCACTGGGTATAAGGGGGTACGGGACAAGAGCACTGGGTATAAGGGGGTACGGGACAAGAGCACTGGGTATAAGGGGGTACGGGACAAGAGCACTGAGTATAAGGAGGTACGGGACAAGAGCACTGGGTATAGGGGTATACAGGACAAGAGCACTGGTTATAAGGGGGTACAGGACAAGAGCACTGGGTATAAGGGGATACGGGACAAGAGCACTGAGTATAAGGGGGTACGGAACAAGAGCACTGAGTATAAAGAGGTACGGGACAAGAGCACTGGGTATAAGGGGGTACGGGACAAGGGCACTGAGTATAAGGAGGTACGGGACAAGAGCACTGGGTATAGGGGTATACAGGACAAGAGCACTGGTTATAAGGGGGTACAGGACAAGAGCACTGGGTATAAGGGGATACGGGACAAGAGCACTGAGTATAAGGGGGTACGGAACAAGAGCACTGAGTATAAAGAGGTACAGGACAAGAGCACTGGGTATAAGGGGGTACGGGACAAGGGCACTGAGTATAAGGAGGTACGGGACAAGAGCACTGGGTATTAGGAGGTATGGGACAAGAGCACTGGGTATAAGAGCGTGTGGGACAAGAGCACTAAGTATAAGGGGGTATGGGACAAAAGCACTGGGTATAAGGAGGTACGGGACAAAAGCAGTGGGTATAAGGGGGTACGGGACAAGAGCACTGGGTATAAGGGGGTGCGGAACAAGAGTACTGGTTATAAGGAGGTACGGGACAAGAGCACTGAGTATAAGGGGGTACAAGACAAGTGCACTTAGTATAAGGGGGTACGGGACAAGAGCACTCGTTATAAGGAGGTACGGGACAAGAGCACAGAGTGTAAGGGGGTATGGGACAAGAGCACTGGTTATAAGGAGATACGGGACAAGTGCACTGGGTATAAGGAGGTAGGGAACAAAAGCACTGAGTAAAAGGGGGTACGGGACAAGAGCACTGGTTATAAGGAGGTACGGGACAAGAGCACTGGTTAATAAGGAGGTACGGGACAAGAACACTGAGTATAAGGGGGTACGGGACAAGAGCACTGGGTATAAGGGGGTACGGGACAAGAGCACTGAGTATAAGGAGGTACGGGACAAGAGCACTGGGTATAGGGGGATACGGGACAAGAGCACTGGGTATAAGGGGGTATGGGACAAGGGCACTGGGTTTAAGGGGGTACGGGACAAGAGCACTGGGTATAAGGGGGTATGGGACAAGAGCACTGAATATAAGGAGGTACGGGGCAAGAGCACTGGGTATAAGGGGGTACGGGACAAGAGCACTGAGTATAAGGAGGTACGGGACAAGAGCACTGAGTATAAGGAGGTACGGGACAAGAGCACTGGGTATAGGGGGATACGGGACAAGAGCACTGGGTATAAGGGGGTATGGGACAAGAGCACTGGGTTTAAGGGGGTACGGGACAAGAGCACTGGGTATAAGGGGGTATGGGACAAGAGCACTGAGTATAAGGAGGTATGGGACAAGAGCACTGGGTATAGGGGGATACAGGACAAGAGCACTGGGTATAGGGGGATACAGGACAAGAGCACTGGGTATAAGGGGGTACGGGACAAGAGCACTGGGTATAAGGGGGTACGGGACAAGAGCACTGGGTATAAGGGGGTACGGGACAAGAGCACTGAGTATAGAGGGGTACGAGACAAGAGCACTGAGTATAAGGAGGTACGGGACAAGAGCACTGGGCATAAGGGGGTACAGGACAAGAGCACTGGGTATAAGGGGGTACGGGACAAGAGCACTGGGTATAAGGGGGTACGGGACAAGAGCACTGGGTATAAGGGGGTAAGGGACAAGAGCACTGGGTATAAGGGGGTACGGGACAAGAGCACTGAGTATAAGGAGGTACGGGACAAGAGCACTGGGTATAAGGGGGTACATGGGCACTGGTACAGGAGCACAAGGATTGGAGGTGTTGAAGCTCTGGGTTCACTGGGGTAAAGGAGCAATAGCTATAGGAAATGTAGGGACAGAATACAGGAGGTACAGGGGAGCTGGGTACAAGAGCACTAGGTGTAGGAGGTCTAGAAGCATCAGGCACAGGAGCACTAGTTGTAGGAGATATAGAAGCATCGGATCCAGGAGCACTAGGTATAGGAGATATAGAAGCAG